>NC_064921.1:304946211-305571211 GCF_023897955.1 Schistocerca gregaria
GTGATTGTGGATGAAAGGGAAAAAGTACTCGGATTGGAAAGGGTGTAACTCGGAAGTACAGAGTTCAGTTCCTATACATCGAGGAATCCAACGTTATTAGTGGAAATAAAATTCAGGCTGAACCGATATCAACGAAAAGATATGCTGATGGCATTGTGGTCCTCAGCGCACGTGAGAAGAATTGTCATACCTGTTGACTGGAACCGTTTAACAAATACAGAATACGAATTGAGGGGAAACCGAAGAATAATGACAATTATCAGTAATGTGATGAGCAATAAACAGAAATTAGGGACAACAGAATATGCGAAGCGGAGGAACCCATCTACATTGTATAATTCCTCTTCCCTCTAAAGTACATGATTAAATGTTATTTGCTACATATGCTTGGCAAAAAGGAAGGACGGAATTATGTTGATGATGGGACCTAATTTATGTATTAGAGCAGTCTGTAAGTGTTTATTAGCTACTAATACAGCGATGCATGACGGTGAGCAGATATATAAGAACTTGAACGCTAGTATTAGCGAAGAAGATCAATGTTCCTTTAAATGTATTGGAATTCGAAAACTAAATTCTATTTATCATGCAGTATGTATTTCGGGTTACTGTACTGAGTGTCAAACATTAGCATCACCGTATTAATAACACCAACGACATTTTCGCCCCCATTCACGGTTCTGTAAAATAGACACATCAAAAAAATTAGAAGTCCAACGTTTGCATTACATCGGTTCCGAGAGCTCCGGAACCTGTACAGAAAATTGGAATAGAGATCAACATAAACATCATTTCCGCTCTTTTTATTGCCCATGAAAACCACACATATCATGTTGTACCACCACACAGCGAGACCTTCAGTGGTGATGGTACAGATTGCTGTACACACCGATACCTCTAGTACCCAGTAGCACGTCCTCTTGCATTGGTACAGACCTGTATTCGTCCTGGCATACTATGCACAAGTTCATCAGGGCACTGTTGGTCCAGATTGTCCCACTCCTCAACGGTGGTTTGTAGTAAATCCCTCATACGGGTTGGTCGGTCACGTCTTCCACAAACAGCCGTTTTCAATCTACACGCGGCATGTACGATAGGATTCATTTAGGGAGAACATGCTGGCCACTCTAGTTGAGCCATGTCGTTTCCTGAAGGAAGTCACCACAAGACGTGCACGATGGGGGTGCGAACTGTCGTCCATGCCTCGCCAATATGCTGCCGATATGGTTGTACTGTCGGTCGGAGGATGGCATTCACGAATCGTACAGCCATTACGTCGCCTTCCATGACACCAGTGGCGTACGTCGGCCCCACATAATGCCACCCAAAACAGCAGGGAATCTCCACCTTGGTGCACTCACTGGACAGTGTGTCTAAGGTGTTCAACCTGACCCGGTTGCTTCCAAACACGTAAACGACGATTATCTGGTTGAAGGCATATGCGACATTCGCCGGTGAAGAGAACGTGATGCCAACCCTGAGCAGTTCATTCGGCATGTTTTTGGGCCCATCTGTACCGCGCTGGACCTCGCCATGGACGTCGGGAGTGAAGTTGCGCTTCATGCAGCCTATAGCGCACAGTTTGGATCGTAACACGACGTGCTGTGGCAGCACCAAAAGCAGGGTTCCTCCGAGCCATAATCGGTAGGTAGCGGTCATCCACTGCAGTAATAGCCCTAGGGCGGCCTGTCCGAGGCATGTCGTCGACAGTTCCTGTCTCTCTGTATCTGCTCCATGTCCGAACAACATCGCTTTGGTTCACTCCGAGACGCCTGGCACTTCCCTTGTTGAGAGCCCTTCCTGGCATAAAGCAGATGCGATGCAACCGCGGTATTGACAGTCTAGGCATGGTTGAACTACAGAAGACATGAGCCGTGTACCTCCTTCCTGGTGGAATGACTGGAACTGATAGGCTGTCGCACACTTTCCAACTAATGGGAGCTGCTCATGCTTTATCGTATATATCTTTGAGCGGGTTTAGTGACATCTCTAAACAGTCAAAGGGACTGTGTCTGTGACACAACATCCACAGTCAACGTCTATCTTCAGGAGTTCTGGGAACCGGGATGATGCAAAACTTTTTTGTTGCGTGTACATTCAAAAACAATGCTATGGTAGGAAGTATTAATAATGTTTACAACGTTAACTCATGCGTAAATTAAATGTAATGATTACAAATTGTACTACAGCGTCACCTTGCGCTATTCATGCAGACATATAAGACGTCAAGAGACAAGACATACAAGGAGACGAAAATCGGGAGAATCAAATGTTTTCAGACAAAAATATTAGAAGAAATATAATGTCTATGGTGTCTGACGTTTCAGGAGGCTGTGGTTTCATATTTTGTCCTTAATTTTTAATGTCCTATTACAATTAGAAGCAAAATAATACATGGTGGACGAAGCAAAGAGGACATAAAAAGCAGAATAGCACAGGAAAAGAGGGATTTCCTGACTAAGGTAAGTACAAACATTGACATTAATCTGAGAAAAAATTTCTTAGAATCTATCTTTTGATACAGCATTCTATGGCAGTGAATAATTAACTGTGGGAAAACAGGAACTAAAGATAATCTATGCGTTTGAAATGTGGTTTTATAGGAGTAGTTTGAAAATTAGTTGCCGAATCATCGAGGAGAGGAATATGTGGAAAACTCTTACATGAAGAGTGAACAGGCTGATAGCGTACGTATTAAGACATCAAATACCAATCTCTATGGTATCAGAGGGAGCTGTGAAGGGCAAAAGCTACAGGGAAGGAGAGAGACAGGAATATATCTAACAAATAATTGAGGATGTTGGGCGTATGTACTGCTGCGAGAGGAAGAGATTAGTACAGGACGGGAATTCGTGGCGGGCCGCATCAAGCCACACAGAAGACTAGAGACCCAAAACAAAGGGCGTAGTCAGAAATATAAAAGAGGTCGCTCAGAAAATGTAGGTTGTTGCTTGATGGTGACCCTTTTCAGAACAGAGGAACAGAACTGGTAGTGAAAGTAAGCGTAAAAGAAATAAGGAAAAGGAGAGACTGGAGCTGGCGTGAGTTGTAGAAGTCACGCCTCATTTGCGTTCTGCAGAGCGCCAGGAAGCTGTAACGGCCAGAGAAACAGAATCGCTGATCAGTGCGCCGCGACTAACGGCTTCTCGCATAGCTTCTCCAGCGCAGTAATTCACAGACAAGCTCTTAAAAGTCTAACAGCAGCGCAAGAGGGATCGCTGCCTGCTAATGCGCCCTTTATCACAGGCCTAAAGAGATGGTCTGAAATTACAACTGGAACCGTTAAAGACTGCAATAATAATAGTAATAATAATAATAGTAATAATAATAATAATAATTATTATTATTATTATTATTATTATTATTATTATTATTATTATTATTATAAAACACAGACCTATAAGCACTCAATACACTTACACGATAACAATGTCACAAATATAGAATACATCACATACATTCAGCAACAGAAAGATTCGCATTAAGCAGAAAGGAAGGAGGAAGGGGATTTATCGACATAAAAAACCTACATTATGGACAGGTAGACAATTTAAGAAAATTCTTTATAGAACGAGCAGTAACTAGCAAAATACACAAAGCAATCACTCATATAAATACATCGGCTACACCATTGCACTACATGGCAAGCACCCGTGTCATCTAACACAGCCACACATCGATCAAGACGCATCCAACACATGGCTAACAAAAGGCAATATATACAGTGAGACGGAAGGATTCATGATTGCAATACAGGATCAAACAATAAACACCAGATATTACAGCAAGCATATTATTAAAGATCCCAATACCACAACAGATAAATGCCGACTTTGCAAAAAACAAATAGAAACAGTAGATCACATCACAAGTGGATGTACAATACTAGCAAATACAGAATACCCCAGAAGACATGACAATGTAGCAAAAATAGTACATCAACAGCTTGCCTTACAACATAAACTTATAAAACAACACGTTCCCACATACAAGTATGCACCACAAAATGTACTGGAGAATGATGAATACAAATTATACTGGAACAGAATCAGTATAACAGATAAAACATCATACTCACCAATAAAAAGAAGAAATGACGCAACTAATCGAAATATTCACACCCAATATAACAAATATACAGAAGAAAACAGGAGAAAAAATTGAAAAATACATCCAACTGGCTGAGGAAGTCAAGGACATGTGGCATCAAGATAAAGTTTACATTATACCAATTATACTATCAACTACAGGAGTCATACCACACAATATCCACCAGTACATCAACGCAATACAGCTACATCCAAACATATGTATACAACTACAGAAATCTGTAATTATTGATACATGTTCAATTGCCCGAAAGTTCCTAAATGCAATGTAACAGATACCGCACAGTTAAAAGGAAGTCACGCTTGATCAAGGTCCGCGTTACTTTCCATTTTTAACCAGACATAAGGTCTGAGACAGGAAAGAATAAAAATAATAAACCTGTATACATATCGTAATTTTGTTTCAACCTAAATCAGTTAGCAAAAAGTCCTCATTACATGAGCTGTAGTCTGTTTCCATAGCGATATTAATTACAGAGATATAGGTATCAACTTCACTTTTTCGTACGGATCTGTTATAATTTCTGCTACTTGATTAGCCGTTTCAAAAGAGACGAATTGAACAGTGTTTCGCTGTTCAAAATCCAGTTAGTAGTTTCGTAGAAATCATAACATTTATAACCTAGGATACATCTACACCCTCTCATCAAGAGTATAGGTACACGCCTTTCTAATAAGGAACTGACCACTAGATGAACAGATTGGCACAATACGCCAGTACAAAAGGAGGCGGGGAATACTGTCTTGTCAGTAGAGAAACGTAACAGCAGAATGAGACCATCCGATGTAGTCAACGAATTCTAACGTTGACTAGCCGCTGGATCTCATCTGAGTACCAAATCCATCAGGGACATTTCAGTCCATCTAAAGCCGCCCAAGTCTATCGTTGGTATCGTGATTGTGAAGTGGAAACGCGAAAGAACAACCACAGCTAAAATAAGACCAATACGGTGCTATGCTGAGGGACAGAGACCGTCGAACATTGTGGAGGTCTGCAGGGGAAAAAAAACCGCATGAAATCAGCGAAAGGAATCCAAAGTGCTTCCATCAGTCCAGCTAGCACAGAAACTTTGCGTAAGGAGTGGTGTACAATGGAAAAGCAAGTGCTCATAAGTGACAGATTTCTGTAGTGAATTCTTAGCGACTACTGAAGTGGTGTAACGGGTGAATCACTGGACAGTGGGTGACTGGAGGTGAGTGATTTGGAGTGATGAATCACGCTGTATACTGTGGTAGTGTTTGGGTTAAGCGAATTCTAAGAGAACATTCCATGCCATCGTGTGTGGTGATAAGTGATGTACAGAGGAGGTAGTGTTACTGTATGTGGTTGTGTTTCGTGGTTTGAGTGTGGTCCCCTTACTAAGTTCGAGAATGCGCTGAATGCTGAATGATGTGTACAAATTTTACGGCACTATGTTCTGTGTACAGCAGAGCAACACTAAGTGGTTGTGTTAGCATGACAATGTCCCTGTCATAAAGCAGCATCAGTGAGGTGTTTGTCTGGAATAATAACAGTCCTCACGTGAACTGGCCCGCTCACAGTCACCCATGGCCGACCTGAATCAAATGGAACATCTTCTGGTTGATTTAGAACGCCCAATTCGCTTCAGCGTCAGTACCTAGACTGGTCTGGGGAAGAATGGGCTGCTCTTCCTCGACAGTCATTCATACACCTCATTGAAAGTTGACCCTTCTCAGTTCAAGGCATCATAAAGGCGAAGGGTTTACACAACTCATATTAATGTCTGCTAACAAATCTTCTGACACTTTTGACCAAATAGTGTACTTGCTACATGAAACCGATTGCTTGTGTGGATGTTACACGCAACTGTCGCGTGAGGCTGATAGGGCACTCCAGCATGACACACGTGAGTCGAATTACAAAAGCGGAGAAGTGGCGAAAAGATTAATTCGAGATGGATACTAGTCACCCATGGCTACATGTCGTCGGATCGACACATTTCTAGGAAAGCAAAGGATGCGGCGTATAACGTTGACTCACAAATCACCTCAGGTAATAATTTCGATGAGCGATAAGATTTGCTGATGGCGTTGCTATCCTCAGTGAAATTGAAGAAGAATTGCAGGATCTGTTGAACAGAATGAACAGTCTAATGAATACAGAATATGGAATGAGGTTAAACAGGAAGGAACAAAAGTGATGAGAACCGACAGAAATGAAAATACCGGGAAACGTAACATCAAAATTGGTTCAAATGGCTCTAAGCACTACGGGACTTAACATCTGAGGTCATCAGTCACCTAGACGTAGAACTACCTACTTAAACCTAACTAACCTAAGGACATGACACACATCGATGCCCGAGGCAGGATTTGAACCTGCAACCGTAGCAGCCGCGTGGTTTCGGACTGAAGCGCCTAGAACCGCTCGGCCACAGCGGCCGGTATCAAATTTGGTGATCACGAAATAGACGGAGTTAAGGAATTACATTACTTTGCACGAAGCAAGGAGGACATAGAAAACAGGCTAGTAAAGGTAGAGAGAGGACTCCAGGCCAAGAGATTTCTGTTGGTATCAATCATAGGCCCTAATACACTCCTGGAAATTGAAATAAGAACACCGTGAATTCATTGTCCCAGGAAGGGGAAACTTTATTGACACATTCCTGGGGTCAGATACATCACATGATCACACTGATCAGAACCACAGGCACATAGACACAGGCAACAGAGCCTGCACAATGTCGGCACTAGTACAGTGTATATCCACCTTTCGCAGCAATGCAGGCTGCTATTCTCCCATGGAGACGATCGTAGAGATGCTGGATGTAGTCCTGTGGAACGGCTTGCCATGCCATTTCCACCTGGCGCCTCAGTTGGACCAGCGTTCGTGCTGGACGTGCAGACCGCGTGAGACGACGCTTCATCCAGTTCCAAACATGCTCAATGGGGGACAGAACCGGAGATCTTGCTGGCCAGGGTAGTTGACTTACACCTTCTAGAGCACGTTGGGTGGCACGTGAAACATGCGGACGTGCATTGTCCTGTTGGAACAGCAAGTTCCCCTGCCGGTCTAGGAATGGTAGAACGATGGGTTCGATGACGGTTTGGATGTACCGTGCACTAATCAGTGTCCCCTCGACGATCACCAGAGGTGTACGGCCAGTGTAGGAAATCGCTCCCCACACCATGATGCCGGGTGTTGGCCCTTTGTGCCTCGGTCGTATGCAGTCCTGATTGTGGCGCTCACCTGCACGGCGCCAAACACGCATACGACCATCATTGGCACCAAGGCAGAAGCGACTCTCATCGCTGAAGACGACACGTCTCCATTCGTCCCTCCATTCACGCCTGTCGCGACACCACTGGAGGCGGGCTGCACGATGTTGGGGCGTGACCGGAAGACGGCCTAACGGTGTGCGGGACCGTAGCCCAGCTTCATGGAGACGGTTGCGAATGGTCCTCGCCGATACCCCAGGAGCAACAGTGTCCCTAATTTGCTGGGAAGTGGCGGTGCGGTCCCCTACGGCACTGCGTAGGATCCTACGGTCTTGGCGTGCATCCGTGCGTCGCTGCGGTCCGGTCCCAGGTCGACGGGCACGTGCACCTTCCGCCGACCACTGGCGACAACATCGATGTACTGTGGAGACCTCACGCCCCACGTGTTGAGCAATTCGGCGGTACGTCCACCCGGCCTCCCGCATGCCCACTATACGCCCTCGCTCAAAGTCCGTCAACTGCACATACGGTTCACGTCCACGCTGTCGCGGCATGCTACCAGTGTTAAAGACTGCGATGGAGCTCCGTATGCGACGGCAAACTGGCTGACAGTGACGGCGGCGGTGCACAAATGCTGCGCAGCTAGCGCCATTCGACGGCCAACACCGTGGTTCCTGGTGTGTCCGCTGTGCCGTGCGTGTGATCATTGCTTGTACAGCCATCTCGCAGTGTCCCGAGCAAGTATGGTGGGTCTGACACACCGGTGTCAATGTGTTCTTTTTTTCCATTTCCAGGAGTGTATGAGGAAGAAATTTATCTGAATGTACGTTTGAAGCACAGCGTTTATGGTAGTGAATCATGGAGAGCGGGAAAATCAGAAAAGAAGAGAATTGAGGCGTTTGAGATGTCGTGCTACAGAGGAATGATGAAAGGTGGATTGATAAGATAAAGAATGAGGAGATTTTCCGCAGAATCGGCAAAGAGTTACACTTGCAAAACACTGACAGGAAAGATGCGCACTACGATAGTATACAAGTTAAAACATCAAAGCACACCCTTGATGGTATCAGAGGAGGCTGTAGAGAGTAAAAACTGTGTCGCAAGCCAGACACTGTAATACATGCAACAAATAATTCGGGACGTAGAATGTAAGTGCTGCTGTCTGGTGAAGATGTTAGCGTAGAAGAGGAATTCGTCACGGGCTGCATCAAACCAGCCACAGTACTGATGACAAAAAAAAGTTCCTTAGTTTTATCCTCGTTTCCCACAGAGCCATGGAGGAAAGATGCACATCGAAAATTGGATGGTTTTGTAGAACTGGAAATTGAGGTATAAAGACTATATAAAAAAACATCGTTTGATGACTTTTTAATGTCACGATACAAACATTGCAATATTACGTCAGGAACGGCTACAAAAACAATATGGTCATAAAAATTTCCTAACATTTGTGGCACCCAGCGTTCGAAACGCTCAGCGTCTAATGCTATATACATTTGCAGTCATTAGTGCAGGGGTTTCTGGTTAGACTTAATATTCCTTTGGTAGCATTGCACATAATCCCATTCCTAAAAGCTGATGTTTTAAATTCTCTCGGTTTCTCAGAGCTTGTGCACATATTTCATCTTTGAGGTTACTCCAAAATAAAGAGACCAGTGACATCAAATTAGGCGCATTCACAGGCCAGCTGCTAACAACTTCACTTCCTATCCAGCCACCAGGAAAGAATTAGGTGAGTACTTTCCTAGCCACAAGCGAGAAATAAGCCGGGAATCCGTTGTGCTGGTACCGTTTACATCTACGTATTTCATGTGTTACTTCCTCTAGCCCACATAACTTGGTTAAAATATTGTGCGTATCTTCTACCCGTTAAGTCTTCTTTAATGTAGTAAGAGTCACACTGTAATGATCTCGCAAACTCCATTCTCTCTAATGCTTACCATGCATCAGCCGATGGGGATTCTCAGCGGCCCAATAGTGCGTATCTCTTACATTGAGCCTCCCTTAATTTGTAAAGTTAGCTTCGTGGGTAAAGAGAGTTCTTTGCAGAAGAAACATACCGTCCTAGTGTTGCATCACAATAGAGCCGAAGTTCCTACGCTGGTTGATCTGCTGCTGAAGTGCCACGCGATACGGATGGAAGCAGTTTTCCCGAAAAATACTAACACTGCTAGACTGACTTATTCCAGAGGCACTCGAGTTTCTCTGGAGATAGCTTCTGAAGTACGAGCAACAGCTACTATGACATTAATTTCCTTCGCTCCGTTCGTTGCAGGCTTGCTCCTTACCCTGTACGAAGTATTTCAGTGCCCTTGCAGTGACATTGTTTCGCATCTTCGGTAATTGAGATTCTTGTGGAACACCGTCTGTCGAGGTACCTTTACACGTACAATTCAACTGTTGTTTTTGTGTCTCTTCTGCATTTTTTGTGAAGAAGTGCCTATCTTTGTCCTCTTGGTTTGTCAAAGACGTTTATTTGTTCAAACTAACCGGAATTCGACACGCATGAAAGCTGTGTTTCCTCTGTGCTATCTTTATACCCACTATCGCAGCAGTGCAACACCCGTTATCCTTGCTATCCAACGTGACATATTTTCTTATCTTGATATGAAATCGCCAACTTTCGCGTAAGATAACAATCGGTTTCATGTTCAAAACAAATCTCAGTTGAAGAGTGAACGCCATTGAATTCGTATCTCTCATAACTACAGTACTAGCATCAGAAATTACTGTAGTTCCATTTGAAACAGCCAAATTCTATACAAATATCTTTGCAATTAATATACACTACTGGTCATTAAAATTGCTACACTACGAAGATGACCTACTACAGAAGCGAAATTTAACCGATAGGAAGAAGATGCTGTGACATGCAAATGATTAGCTTTTCAGAGCATTCACACAATGTTGGCGCCAGTGGCGACACCTACAACGTGCTGGCATGAGGAAAGTTTCCAACCGATTTCTCATACACAAACAGCAGTTGATCGGCGTTGCCTGGTGAAACGTTGTTTTGATGCCTCGAGTAAGGAGGAGAAACGCGTACCATAACATTTCCGACTTTGATAAAGGTCGGATTATAGCCTATCGCGTTTGCGGTCTATCGTATCGCGACATTGCCGCTCCCATTGGTCGAGATCCAATGACTGTTAGCAGAATATGGAATCGGTGGGTTCAGGAGGGTAATACGGAACGCCGTGCTGGATCCCAGCGGCCTCGTATCACTCGAAGTCGAGATGACAGGCAGCCTCGTCTCGATCCCTCAGTCTACAGATGGAGACGTTTGCAAGAGAACAACCGCCTGCACGAACAGTTCGACGACGTTTGCAGCAACGTGAACTGTCAGCTCGGAAACCATGGCTGCGGTTACTCATTACGCTGCATCACAGACAGTATCGCCTGCCATAGTGTACTCAACGACAAACCTGGGTGCACGAATGGCAAAACGTCATTTTTTCGGATGAATCCAGGTTCTGTTTACAGCATCATGATGGTCGCATCCGTGTTCGGCGACATCGCGGTGAACGCACATTGGAAGCGTGTATTCGTCATCGCCATACTGGCGTATCACCCGGTGTGATGGAATGGGATGCCATTGGTTGCACGTCTCGGCCACCTCTTGTTCGCATTTACGGCAGTTTGAACAGTGGAAGTTACATTTCAGATGTGTTAACCCGTGTCTCTACCCTTCATTCGATCCCTGCGAAACCCTACATTTCAGCAGGATATGGCACGACCGCATGCTGCAGGTCCTGTACGGGTCTTTCTGGATACAGAAAATGTTCGACTGCTGTCCTGACCAGCACATCTTCAAATCTCTCACCAATTGAAATTGTCTGGTCAATGGTGGCCGAGCAACTGGCTCGTCACAATACGCCAGTCGCTACTCTTGATGAACTATGGTAACGTGTTGAAGCTGCATCGGCAACTGTAGTTGTACACGCCATCCAAGCTCTGACTCAATTCCCAGGCGTATCAAGGTCGTTATTACGGACAGGGGTAGTTGTTCTTGGTACTGATTTCTCAGGATCTGTGCACCCAAATTGCGTGAAAATGTAATCACATGTCAGTTCTAGGATCATATATATGTCCAATAAATACCCGTTTATCATCTGCATTTCTTCTTGTTGTAGCAGTTTTAATGGGCAGTAGTGTAGCTATGGAAAGTAACACAGTTCATCTGGGTGAAAACAATTACGATATCTTAAGCGGTTCCTGGTAGGTGTAAGGAGTGTTCAAATGAGAAGGTGAGAAACGTTGTAACAACGGAACTGGTTGCAATTTGCATATGCCGCTGTGGGATACCTTAGTGAGTCATGTAGGCAAAGGAAGAATTCGTCTCAGCTGCCCCTAAGAAATTCACCGATGTGTCCTCAGCAAACAAGCTGACGTTCAAAGTCTTTTTCGATGTCCGAGGTCCGATTGTCATCGTGCTGTGAGGCACTCCGTAGGCTGCACAAGTGCATCAAGAGCAGACGGCCTGGGCTGCTCGCGGAGGGAGTGATTCTGTTTCACGATGACGCGCGTCCACTGGTCTCCAAGGTCATACAGTGTTCAATTAGCAGAAGCTTGAGCATCCGCTCTACAGCCCGGACATGTCGCCCTGCGACGTCCATGTGTTCTGTCCGCTAAAAGAAATCGCAGAGTACAGCTCTCAGGACGATTAATTGAAGGACAGAATGGAGTACTTGCTCCTGTCACAGGAATCCTTCGGCTCTTGAAATAGTGGGATAGCCGTGCTCAGGGCTCTGATAATTACTTTTGAATAAGGAGTTCGCCCTTTCCTTCCAACACCCCCACATGTTTGAGGTGAACAGCTGTAGCTGAGTTCTGCTGTTTTCTTCTTGATTAATAGCAACGGTACTTCCCACGAAAAATCCGAAACCTTTCTTAAAGATTACTAACCTACCAACTAGAATAAAGTTTACAAATAATTAAGTGAGTGGTAAGAAGTAGAAGAATTACCAAATACCTCGTAAATAGTTCTCCCCGTACCCACCTTCAGTGAGACATTTTTGTTTCTAGTTTCGATTACTTTCTACTGCTTCAGTTTTCTCCGTTGGTTTTGATTAGTTGTTGGAATAAATTATTTTAATCTTGACTTTGCATACTGTGTTGACTGCTTGTGGTGCCTTAAAAGGTGAGCAACTCGCGCCCTCACTGTCCTATTGTAGTCTCATGGAAACGTACAGGGCTCCTACTTACTAGGGGTTCGAAATACGAGACACCTTCATCAAGGCTTAGGCTCAAATGGTTCAAATGGCTCTGAGCACTATGGGACTTATGGGACTTAGCATCTGAGGTCATCAGTCCCTTAGAACGTAGACCTTCTTAAACCTATTACGGTATATTGATAATTTTTACTTATATTTTTAAATAAGTAAAAATTATCAATATACCGTAATATTACACGCAACTGAGGAAGGCAGGACTACAAAAGTTGAGGATGTACTTAAACCTAGCTAACCTAAGGACATTACACACATTCATGCCCGAGGCAGGATTCGAACCTGCGTCCGTAGCTGTCGCGCGGTTCCAGACTGAAGCGCCTAGAACCGTTCGACCACACCGGCCGGCCAAGGCTTAGGAATAATAGTAACATTACTACCGAAATGTAGCACAGAATCGCGAAAACTATAGAAGATATGGAAATTTATTTTTTCTATAACAGATCATGACTAAGAACCCACGAGTTATTACACAACACTTAACACATTATCGGTAATATTGCCAAAAATTAAAAAAGAAACACCTATATTAAACTCCATAAGTAAAGTACCATTTCTTCCCGTAGAGTTAAGTCAAACAAAGCAAAAAAAGAGCAAATGAAACATATCGGGTTGTCTGGTATGAGTCACTAGCTCGTCATAAGCTTTCAAAAAAAAAAAAAAAAAAAAAAGGTACAAATGGCTCTGAGCACTATTGGACTTAACATCTATGGTCATCAGTCCCCTAGAACTTAGAACTACTTAAACCTAACTAACCTAAGGACATCACACAACACCCAGACATCACCGAGGCAAGCTTTCAAAATGGACACATGTTGTGTGGTAAGGTACTACGTACACTATGTGGTCAAAAGTAACCGGACATCCCCAAAAACATACGATTTTCATATTAGGTGCAGGAGTCATTAGACGTCGTGAAAGAGCAGAACGGGCGCTCTGCGGAACTCACGGACTTCGAACGTGGTCAGGTGATTGGGTGTCACTTGCGTCACACGTCTGTACGCGAAATTTCCACATTCCTAAACATCCCTAGGTCCACTCTTTCCGATGTGACAGTCAAGTGGAAAA
Organism: Schistocerca gregaria; assembly: GCF_023897955.1. Lineage (NCBI taxonomy): Eukaryota > Metazoa > Arthropoda > Insecta > Orthoptera > Acrididae > Schistocerca > Schistocerca gregaria. Next base: position 304,959,797 of record NC_064921.1, read on the forward strand.
TTGAAAGGACTCGTAAACCCAAAACCGTACAGGCCGATCTCGTCTGTTGACTGACAGAGACCGCCGTCAGTTGAAGAGCGTCGTAATGTGTAATAAGCAGCCACCTATCAGACCATCACACAGGAATGCATCAGGGTCTACTGCAAGTACTATGACAGTTAGCCGGTAGATGACAAAACTTGGATTTCATGGTTGAGCGGCTGATCATAAGCCACTTATCACCCCGGTAAATGCCAAATGACACCTCGCTTGGTGTAAGGAGCGCAAACATTGGACAATTGAACAGTGGAAAAACATTATGTGGAATGACGAATCACGGTACACAATGTGTCGATCCGACAGCAAGGTGTGGGTGTAGCGAATGCCCGGTGAACGTCATCTGTCAGCGCGTGTAGTGTCGACAGTAAAATTCCGAGGCGGTAGTGTTATGGTGTGATTGTGTTTTTCATGGAAGGAGCTTGCACCCCTTGTTGCTTCGCGTGGCGCTATCACAGCACAGGCCTACATTGTTGTTTTAATCAACTTCTTGCTTCCCACTGTTGAAGAGCAGTTCGGGGATGGCGATTGCATCTTTCAACACGATAGAGCACCAGTTCATAATGCACGGCCTGTGGCTGAGTGCCAGGTGTCCGCATACTTTCGATTACATAGTGTACATCACGGGTTTCTGTAGACTTTATGATTGACGTAGCGCAGGGTGTCGTGGAGAGCTACGCGAATAGTGTATCGTTTATTCTAGAATATAAGGGACTTTTCGACATCAAAGAATGTCCATCTTTGAATCAGTGTCATGTGATTCGCTGAAGTCGAAATACATGCCGGAAGTAAACAGAAGAATGAGGGAACGATAGCCTGCCCGCATCTCGTGGTCGTGCGGTAGCGTTCTCGCTTCCCACGCCCGGGTTCCCGCGTTCGATTCCCGGCGGGGTTGGGGATTTTCTCTGCCTCCTGATGGCTGGGTGTTGTGTGATGTCGTTAGGTTTAAGTAGTTCTAAGTTCCAGGGGACTGATGACCATAGATGTTAAGTCCCATAGTGCTCAGAGCCATTTGAACAATTTTTTTTGACATCGCCACTTAATTGAAGTTGGCAGCTAACTAGCTCACATTAGACATTCCCTGTCTCCAACTGATTTTCATGTCATGTCCGAAGCTTCATCAAATAACACAATCTTGTACCGTTGTTAAGTACAGGTAGAAAAGCGAAGTTGCGGGTAATATAGTACGGTGAGATTGTTGAAAGAATGATAGAAGCTAAAAAGACATTGTCCATGCTGTTAGTGTCAGATTCGGACAAGATATTTGAAAATCGGTAGGTACTGAGCCTGCTGGAGATAACAAGATTTAAACAGCAACTTGCTACATTTTTTGAAACTGTTGTACTCTGAATGGTCCTTCAGGGTCGCAATCCATAATTTCCAACTCTTACATACTTGCTTCATGACATTTTAAAAAAGACGACATCGTGGGACCACAAAAGACTGTTGTAATGAATATTTATTTACAGACACCTGGTTTCGGCCAGGCGACCGTCTTCAGGTCGCGGATTAGCAACAAGTTTAATGAGGGCTCCTTAGCGTCAAATTCATAATTGTTTTTTAGTTGCAGCTGCCGTCACATACAAGTGTGTTTATCGCTCATACATTTTACAGCAGTGATCAAATGTAAAAGTCGACAGTCCGTAAGAGTATCCAGTATATTTTCTTGCAAAAGTCGTACCATGAGTTTATGTTAAGATTTTGTCCAGACAATACGCTGAGTACTGCGTAAAAGAAGTTCTCGGCTTTTTGTTTTAGATAATAGAGGCCCGTGTACGTGCCAGATGGTGCAACTGAAAAAAGTTATGTACTTGACGCCACGGAACCTTCCTTAAAGTTAACGTACTGCTTCTTCGCGAACAATTCGTTGCAACAGATCTGATGGAGCCACGACATCATACATTAAACACATTAGGGTGTTTCGTATGGGCCGGCGGGTAGTTTGGGTTATTTCCTGTTTATCAAGTTTGTCGTTAGACAGCGGACGCGTGCAGTGCCTGGAATAAAGAGCAGGCATCACTCCTGTATTTGTTGGGTTCTTGTCTCAAACAAAATTTATTTCATTTTGAGTGTCGAAGTTGGTAAAGATTTAGAGACTTATCGCACTAGGGGTAAGATAGATACTGCCTACAGGAAAATTAAAGAGACCTTTGGAGAAAAGAGAACCACTTGTATGAATATAAAGAGCTCAGATGGAAACCCAGTTCTAAGCAAAGAAGGGTAAGCAGAAAGGTGGAAGGAGTATATAGAGGGTCTATACAAGGGCGATGTACTTGAGGACAATATTATGGAAATGGAAGAGGATGTAGATGAAGATGAAATGGGAGATACGACACTGCGTGAAGAATTTGACAGAGCACTGAAAGACCTGAGTCAAAACAAGGCCCCCGGAGTAGACAACATTCCATTGGAACTACTGACGGCCTTGGGAGAGCCAGTCCTGACAAAACTCTACCATCTGGTGAGCAAGATGTATGAAACAGGCGAAATACCCTCAGACTTCAAGAAGAATATAATAATTCCAATCCCAAAGAAAGCAGGTGTTGACAGATGTGAAAATTACCGAACAATCAGTTTAATAAGCCACAGCTGCCAAATAGTAACACGAATTCTTTACGTGAGGCAATACTGACCTCACGCCTTATCTTAGAAGAAAGATTAAGGAAAGGCAAACCTACATTTCTAGCATTTGTAGACTTAGAGAAAGCTTTTGACAATGTTGACTGGAATACTCTCTTTCAAATTCTAAAGGTGGCAGGGTAAAATACAGGGAGCGAAAGGCTATTTACAATTTGTACAGAAACTAGATGGCAGTTACAAGATTCGAGGGACAAGAAAGGGAAGCAGTGGTTGGGAAGGGAGTAAGACAGGGTTGTAGCCTCTCCCCGATGTTATTCGATCTGTATATTGAGCAAGCAGTAAAGGCAACAAAAGAAAAATTCGGAGTAGGTATTAAAATCCATGGAGAAGAAATAAAAACTTTGAGGTTCGCCGATGACATTGTAATTCTGTCAGAGACAGCAAAGGAATTGGAAGAGCAGTTGAATGAAATGGACAGTGTCTAGAAAGGAGGATATAAGATGAACATCGACAAAAGCAAAACGAGGATAATGGAATTTAGTCGAATTAAGTCGGGTGATGCTGAGGGAATTAGATTAGGTAATAAGACACTTAAGTAGTAAAGGAGTTTAGCTATTTAGGGGGCAAAATAACTGATGATGGTCGAAGTAGAGAGGATATAAAATGCAGACTGGCAATGGCAAGGAAAGCGTTTCTCAAGAAGAGAAATTTGTTAACATCGAGTATTGATTTAAGTGTAAGTAAGTCATTTCTGAAAGTATGGAGTGTAGCCATGTATGGAAGTGAAACATGGACGATAACTAGTTTGGACAAGAAGAGAATAGAAGCTTTCGAAATGCGGTGCTACAGAAGAATGCTGTAGATAAGATGGGTAGATCACGTAACTAATGAGGAAGTATTGAATAGGATTGGGGAGAAGAGAAGTTTGTGGCACAACTTGACCAGAAGAAGGGATCGGTTGGTAGGACATGTTCTGAGGCATCAAGGGATCACCAATTTAGTATTGGAGGGCAGCGTGGAGGGTAAAAATCGTAGAGGGAGACCAAGAGATAAATACACTAAGCAGATTCAGAAGGGTGTAGGTTGCAGTAGGTACTGTGAGATGAAGAAGCTTGCACAGGATAGAGTAGCATGGAGAGCTGCATCAAACCAGTCTCAGGACTGAAGACCACAACAACAACAACAACAACAATCGAAAGAGCTGCTGTTCGTCGTTTCAGTGTACCTAGACTAGATTAAATTCACTTGTAATGAATTACTGTGACACAAAATACTTTTTTTTCTAATTTCAACTTTGGTTTAGCTAATTTGCATCGTGTGAAAGAAGTAAAATATTATTTTCCAGAGTCAAATTTACATTTCTGTAGTAAGTTTTTAGTTAATTTTTTTAAAATTATATTTATGTATAAACACATTACATTTGTCTGTGAGTAGCAAAAAGAACTTTTCGTTTAAAAACCTACAATTTTTTGGGCGGCACATACAACACGACACTTCCTATCATCGCGAAATGTGTGTCTTAGAAAATCTTTTCCGCGTGTCATATTGGTCAGAAATCTTTTTTTCACCATTTACACCAAAACAAATGCTCAAACAAATGTTTCATGCAGTTATATCTCACTTCAAAACAACAACAAAAAAAGTTTCAATGCAGTTTTGGGTTAAGTGGCCTTTACAAGCTGACGTTCCCCTAAATATGTGCAGCACTCTCTACAGAAAATATTCTTTGACAGTGGCAGTGGTTTATTTTAGCGCTTGCCTAGCATAGCTTCCGGTACTGACATTCCGTATTATATTAAACAATGTTTGGAATCACTTTAAAAGCTGATACAACTAGTTAAATATAGATCACGAAATTTTATATTAATTTCCGTTGCGAAAGCTTCAGCTCATATTAGTAAGGGAGTAGAGTACATTGCAAAAAAGCTCTGTAGTAAAGATCGCAATAGGTATCAAATGGATAAGAATTCGTGTGTATAGAGGACATAGTAAGATCACCGATTTCTGTTGATATGCAGGGATAGATTGCCTTCGATCTTGCACCTCAAAATGACGTGAAACGGGCGGGTGAATTACGTAGGAGGCTAACGGACCTTGAGAACGCTTCCTAGGCAATTTACAGCAATCGGAACCCTTCTTCTGGCCAGGTGTTCTGATGCCGGAAGGTGACTGTACGTGCGCGACGACGGTAATCTCGTTCCTTACTCGACATCAACGTGTGGGATCGCCGGCGTACCCCCTAATCTTCGACGAAAGTGCATCATCTGGTGAACAGACCCTGCCGTCTTATGGCTGCCTACCCTGTCATTAATCACGCAGATGGAAAATCACTGCATTTGGTGCCTGTCGATATCAATCTACAGATGGGCGTGGGGGATCATTTGCGCCAAACATTAGCTCCCGTAAAATTGCCCTTACCGTCAAATAAATAGCTTGGAGCACACGCAAGGTGGATCGATCGCCCTGCAGCTTTGAAACAAAGATACGTGCCTGAGACTGTAGGAATCTGATAATTCGTGTGCTAATCGTTGATTTCTCTCTCCTTATTCGCCGTTTACATCATGAATTCCCTTACCTGCTTAACCCTTTCAAAATGCATCAGTAATGTTTGTTAGCTCTGCTGACGTTCTGTTGTTCTGCCGTTATTTATTTACCGAACGCAGTGACGAGACACAGGACTGGTATTCGGCAGGACGGCGGTTCGTACCCCCTTCGGACCACCTAAATTTATGCTTTCGGTGATTTCCGTAATTATTCTTTGACAGAATGTTTGGACCGTCAGCGAGAGAGTCCGCCTTCCGTTTCCACTGCTGACAAGGTGAGGACACCGTTTATTTCCGAATTATATTTACGACCTTCCAACAGGAGCGACTTATTTTCAGTTGTCTGTGTACTCACTAGTTTACTTTCTAAACTTCTTACGTGTTTGTGTGCACACACGGCACAGTCTAGCGTTGTAATAACTGTGTGGTGTATACTTTTGCCGTCTTTGACGTTTTTGTAGTGTTCAGATGCGAGCTGAGCTGCAGACATTTCGCACACAGCTCCAGATGCTTTTGGCTTCGGGCACACAGCTTGAGGCTGTTTCCACTGGGCGTCACTGTGGAGGCCGGAGGTGAGGATCCCTGGGACGTCCAGCACATCCTGATCGGTCCACTATTGCATCCACCCTGAATACTGCCAAGGTAGCGAAAATCTTTACGAGAGCCCGATCGGAAGGCCACTCCCGTTTGCCTGACGAACAGGTTTCGGGCCCTGTCTATGGCTGACGAAGTCACTGAGCCAGATGGAGTCGCTCGCCCCCATTCCAGGGGAGGCCTCTCACCCCGTGAGAGGTCCAAAGTCAGGCGCGTAATCTGACAACTCCGGGATGTGGCTTGCAAGCAGGGGAAGGAATCTAGTCTGCACTCTTTGTGCATACCGGGAGGAGACTTTACAGAAGTCGAAAGGATGCTTCCAAATATCTTCAAGAGGACAGGGTACAGCCAACTGCAGGTCGTGGCCCATGTCGGAACTAAGGATGTGTGTAGTTTCGTATCGGAACAGATTCTCTCTGATTTTGGGTGTCTAGCTGAAGTACGCCGTTTTACTTGCGAGATGAAGGCGGAGCTCGCCATCTGTAGCATCGTCGACAAAACCGACTGTGGTCTATTGGTACAGAGCCGAGTGGAGTGTTTAAATCAGAGACTCAGACGGTTCTGTGACCGTGTAGGCAGGAAATTCTGCAACTTACACCACAGGGTGGTAGGTTTCCGGTTTCTGCTTAATAGGTCAGGGGTCAACTACACACAGGAAGCAGCTACACGAGTAGCGTGGTATTTGAGAAGGAAACTGGGCGGTTTTTTAATTTAGAGGATCTCAGGAAACTACAGGAAGGGCGTCAGTCTAAAAAGGTGCAGGTCAAACATGGGAAAGTAAAGCTAGAACAAATGGAATTGTAGCTGTAATTGTCATAGCTGTGTAGGGAAATAACTAAAGCCCCAAGCCCTTAGAGAAATCTTTTGACAATGTTCACTGGAATACTCTCTTTCAAATTCTAAGACGGCAGGGGTAAAATGCAGGGAGCAAAAGGCTATTTACAATTTGTACAGAAACCAGATGGCAGTCATAAGAGTCGAGGGACATGAAAGGGAAGCAGTGGTTGGGAAGGGAGTAAGACAGGTTTGCAGCCTCTTCCCGATGTTATTCAATCTGTATGTTGGCAAGCAGTAAAGGCAACAAAAGAAAAATTCGGAGTGGGTATTAAAATCCATGGAGAAGAAATAAAAAAATTGTGGTTCGTTGATGACATTGTAATTCTGTCAGAGATAGCAAAGGACTTGGAAGAGCAGTTGAATGGAATGGACAGTGTCTTGAAAGGAGGATATTAGATGAACATCAACAAAAGCAAAACGAGGATAATGGAATGTAGTCGAATTAAGTCGGGTGATGCTGAGGGAATTATACTAGGAAATGAGACACTTAAAGTAGTAAAGGAGTTTTGCTATTTGGGGAGCAAAATAACTGATAACGCTCGAATTAGAGAGGATATAAAATGTAGACTGGCAATGGCAAGGAAAGCGTTTCTGAAGAAGAGAAATTGGTTAACATCGAGTATAGATTTTAGTGTCAGGAAGTCGTTTCTGAAAGTATTTGTATGGCGTGTGGCCATGTATGGAAGTGAAACATGGACAATAAAAAGTTTGGACAAGAAGAGACTAGAAGCTTTCGAAACGTGGTACTACAGAAAAATGTTGAAGATTAGGTGGGTAGATCATCTGACTAATGAGAAGGTATTGAATAGGATTGGGGAGAACAGAAGTTTGTGGCACAACTTGACTAGAAGAATGGATCGGTTGGTAGGACATGTCCTGAGGCATCAAGGGATCACCAATTTAGCATTGGAGGGCAGCGTGGAGGGTAAAAATCGTAGAGGGAGACCAAGAGATGAATACACTAAGCAGCTTCAGAAGGATGTAGGTTGCAGTAGGTAGGGAGATGAAGGAGCTTACACAGGATAGATTAGCATGGAGAGCTGCATCAAATTAGCCTCAGGACCGAAGACCACAACAACAACAACAACAACAGATATTGGCATGCACGTCCAGCTATTGGGAAAGTGTTATTAAGGAGGCAGTTGAGATTGAGGAGGCAGTTGAGATTAAATTAGCGAGCAACCTCATTAACAGGGATGGAGCTTTTGTTTAAACTCTGTTTGGATTCCGGCTCTCTCTTTTGTCAAACAACAGAGGGACAGAGTCAACGCTACCTCATCTTCTAGTTCGTAGTCTCACTATCAATAGCTCTGACTTTGGTCATCTTTGGTGGCACTAGTGTTCAGTGTGTGTGTGTGTGTGTGTGTGTGTGTGTGTGTTATCTTTCCTGCTTCAGTCCGAGAACCGAGGTGTTAAATTGGCATGTGAGTCGCTCGTCCGTTGCAGTTTGCCTTGAAAAGGTTGGGTTGTTCTCCCGCCGAAATATTGGCGGGAGAATATATCAATTCCCGTGAATTGTTGTGATTCCTTTACATTTATGTGAGCATTGGACTATTTAGTAAGGAAGCGGTCAGAAATATGTGACTAACATGATAATAGCAACAAAATACAAAAATATCAAACAATAAGAACAAAAATGATATTATTTAACTCTTCAGGTTTTCATGACCGTTGTGTATATAGTCTTATCGGTGACCAAACCCAGTAATTCTCTCTCTCTCTCTCTCTCTCTCTCTCTCTCCTCTCCTCTCTTTCTCTCTCTCTCTCTCTCCTCTCCTCTCCTCTCTTTCTCTTTCTCTCTTTAGAGTTAACAGTCTTCAGACTGATTTTGTGCGGCCCGCCATGAATTCCTCTCCTGCGCTAACTGCCGCATATCAGAGTAGCACTTGCAACCTACTTCCTCAATTATTTGCTGCATGTATTCCAATCTCAGTCTTCCTCTACAGTTTTGCCCTCTAATGCTCACTCTAGTGCGATGGAAGTTATTCCGTGATGTCTTAACAGGTGTCCTACCATCCTGTCCCTCCTTCTTGTCAATGTTTTCCATATATCTCTTTCTTCGCTGATTCTCCACAAAACCACCCCATTCCTTACCTTATAGCCTACCTATCTTTAACATTCTTCTCCAGCAGCGCATATCAAGCGCTTCGATTCTCTTTTGTTCCGGTTTTCCCAGTGTCCATGTTTCATTAGCGTACAATGCTCCAAAGGTGCATTCCCAGAAAATTCTTCTTCAAATTAAGGCCTACGTTTTATGCTAGTTGACTTCTTTTGGCCACGAATGTCCTTTTTTCTAGCACTAGCGTGCTTTTTATGTCATCCTTCTCCGTCCGTCATAGTTTACTTTACTGCGCAGGTAACAGAGTTCATTAATACGTACTTCATGATAACCAGTCCCGATGTTAAGTTTCTTGATGTTCTCATTTCCGCTACTTCTCATTACTTTTGTTTTTATTTCGATTTACTCTCAGTCCAAGAAATACAGAGCAGAATTTTTGAGTATAGGTTCCTGTCCATAAAAAGGGAAGAATTGAGCTCTGTCAAAATGGAGTGACCAAGAACATTAAGTATGTCTTCTCCTTTGAGTGCACTTAACAAATTCGAAAGGTTTTTAACGAGTATATATTGTGAGCCGGAAATTTGGTAAGCGGGTGGATGTACTGCTTCATCTGGGCACAGAGTCTAAGTTCAGTAAATAGGAACCTACTTACTTTTTGTGAAAGCACAACTAGCATACGGTTGACTCAATTTTGGGCTAAAACACCCTTCGTGCCTGAACTGAGTTGATCCGAAAAGATTGTCCCAAGTACTACAAATAAAAGGAAGTACATACAATTTAAGAAGTATTAACACGCAGTATATCGCTGTGTCTGCCTGCGGGTGAAATTCTTGTCGTACAGCTCGCGCGGGAATTAGTGAATATGTTGTCCTTCATGGCACCTTTTCATTCGCCAGAAGTTCCAGAAATTTAGTGTGTCCTGCTATGTCGATATCTTAACACAGTTGAGTGAAAGTGCAAAACTGTCTGTAAGAAATGGCTATTTCGTCGCCAGTTTATAAGTTGCAAACCAAAAAGCGTTTTCCTTCCACAGCATTCTTTACAACATACCTTCTCAAATATATAATTATGCATTCTTGTAACAGCTTGTATCATCCGAAAACGAAACAGCTTTTCAGCCATCTCCTACAGCTAATGGGAAGTTACTAATTTATGTCGAGGAAACAGGCTGACCTTTTACGGAAACTTACGTTACAATAGACATCACAGACCGCGGTTAAATACTAGCGTGTTGTCTGTTCGGTTTTTTCCCCAACTTCGATTGGTTTCCTTAATTACCGGGATACACTGGTCCGGCGCGTTTGCTTTATAGAATGTTCTCCTATGATTTGTATAACCTTTAGGGCTATCAGTGTATTAGTGGCTCATGGTCGCTAAATAAATCTGTAAACGAGAAAATCGATATTCTGTGCAAAGGAGACGGAACCGTTAAAATAAACGTAGTCAGTGTTCAATATTTGACGACTTCTTTACTAATAAACAACGGTCAAAAGACATTCCCGAACATAGCAGAACAGCGTCCTGCCTTAGATTAATGTTTGTGAGCTCAATCCCTATGCGTCCCGTTCGTTGTGAGGATCAAAATTTTATAGACTAAGGATAAAAAAGGAAGAGTTTACAAGACGCAAACATGACGCCTCTGTTTACGTCATGCCTAAAATCACTCCCATTTTAAATTCATATCCGTGTGTTTATATCGTTTATGAGAGTTCCGACGACAGAATTTAAATTGTATTATCTTGGCACAGAAAGAAGTCCTTGCGTAGTGAAACTCCGTTTGCAAGTCATTGAGTTAACGAGAAACGTACCTTACAAGAAATGTAGTGACTGTTCTACTGTTTCAGCGTCAGGTACTGACCTCACAAATTGATTTATTCACGCATTGGACTCTCATTTAATACAGTAGACAAAAAGGCTGGCCGATAATCTTCATTACGGTAGAATTATCCACTACTATCAATGTATGATCTCTTGAAAAGCACACGAATGGTAGATTATAGCCTTTGAGTGGTTGTTTATTATTGCTGTTTAGAAGCGTGTAATTTTACTACGCTCACACGTCGCCCTCTGTGCAGTCAACGCCGCTCCTGCCATCTAGTGGCTCCATACCGAACGACAATTTCAGCGAGTCTGAGCAGCGAAGGAACACGACGACCTATTAAACCGGAGCGGAACTGGTGCTCTGTTATTACTGGAGTTTGGAATTAGATAACTACCATAAAACCAAGAACAGTAATATCCGACAGGACAAAGTGTGAACGCCGTCAGAGTGGCAGCGCTGTCGTCTGTAGGTTAGAGAACGAAAGATATAGGGATACAAACCCGGTGTCTTCCCGCCCTACCATATTTTTACAGCCGAATCGACGTAACCCACTACCCGAGTGAATTACTACTGAAGTGTGTGTTAGGTTACTACGGGAAAACAAGCAGCACCTACATTTTTTCCTCAGAACAAATTCAGCCGCCTCTCTGTAACGTATAAGCTATTCACTGAAACCATTACTAACCTCAATCGAAAAAAATATGGGGATTTAGTCAGGCAAAGAAACAAGCTAGGTTAGTAAGTGCATGTAGGTCAACTGATGATTTGCAACATGTGAGAGTTTCTGAAACGGAGCAATTAGCGTGGTTTAGAAGTTTCCCTAGTATTCGTTGATCCTGAGAGTTTTTTTGACTCGAATTCAATAAAACCAATAGTAACTCGAAATTGTAATAAGAGTCAACCAAAGACATTACATATTGCAAGCCATTCTCTATTCAGACTATTTGCTGCTGTGTTCTTCCATGTTAATTACGAACAGTCATCTTACAGCACACTCTACGGGAAAAAAAAGAAACGCACCACGGAGGAACTGCCCGAACGGGTGGTAAATGTGACGTTCATGTTGTGGCGCTGTTCTCCCTCTGCTCGACAGTGATGGGTGTCCCAGTCGAGATTACGTCGTCCATCGATCACGACAACGCCAATCTTTAACTATTAAATAAAAATAAAAAACTCCTCGCGTGGCTTGGTTACTTTCCTTTATTGTATCTCGAAAATGACGTCATGTCTCGATGGAGCACCACGCCAGAGTGTGTGCCTCGCCCTTGCTTCCAATGAAAGCAAATGTGTTCGTTGTCTGTCGATCTATTCACTTATAAATGTACCGACTGCACCACTTGATAACGGGAAGCCTCCATTGACCGGAAATAACCTTGCGCGTTTGCGACAGACCCTTCAGTTTACGCGAACTTGCTGACTGTAGTTCTCATGCCCGGTTTCAGAATGATTATTCAAACGTTAAAAAATAGTGTCTTGAATCATCATTCCATCAGCCAAGCCGAGGCCACATTATGAATTTTGCGAGGATATTAAGTTGTTAATTATTATTCCGTCGTCAAGGCGTCGCTACGTCGCGTATTCAACAACTGCACGACGTAACTCCAGAGATAACATACCCTTGAACAATGTTCAGAACGCGTCGCAATTTTGGTGTAAAGTTATTACTGTACTAAGTGAACTGTCATTAAATCACTTGGCACTTTTATGTTATCACGGCAGTCAGTTAATTTCACACTTTAAATGTCGATAAAATGATGTAGGCGACACCAATAATTAAAGTTGAATTAAGATTTATTGTTCTTCGTAATTATTGTCTGTCCCTATGCTGAGCACACACGCCCATATGTCATTCAAGGATTGCATATGTTAACATCAGTAATTCTGACCGTGACGTTAACTTCTGACAACACGGCGAAATTGTAATTTCTTCGTGTTTGCGTTTAGTTGTGGCCTACTCGAGTCTAATAATCGAGTTTGTCAGCCATCAGTCTCTTTCTGTGTCCTTTGATGTTCGTGACTATTAAGTATCACGAAGGCTAAGTCCCATCACAAATCGGTAATCACACGATTCAATTTCCTATGACATACATCAAAATCCCGTTATTTGTCTACCGGTAAAGATGATCCTACTTTAGTTAGACTTCAGACTGATAATTCCAGTCTATATTGTAAAACTTTAAACTTCAAATTAGTTTTAAAACAATCTAGCAGGGCTTAACATGCGTTCTACTGTTGCCCGCGTACAAGAGAGAAGCGGAGTTAACATCTCCATTGCCGAGTTACATTGTAGTCACTGAGAACTTAACAGCTTTATGCGGCTACAACTCTCTTCTAGGATAAATGTTATATTTGGACGATTTGTCTGGGCTTTAATCTTCGTAAACCATAATTTTCGAATTCTTTCTTTGAAGTTTCTGTTTTGAATTGTATTGCGTTCTTTAATTAGGTCATTTTTTACGATAAGCATTAGTATTTATATAACAACCCTGTTAATCAAACTGACAAGAGCGTGAATTTTGTTGTCAGTAGCTGCCGTCACTGTCATGATGACAAATTTTACTATTTCTTTTGCAACAAAAGGGTGGTCATTATGGGCTTTTTATTTGGGGTGTTATAAAGTAGAGATAAACAAATCTCATCGTCGGTCAATTCTAAGTGGGAATTGTCGCAGAGTACAGGACAAAGATGTATCTGGAGATAGCCAGCACAGTGGCGGGATACAAACGTGACTGTTGCCAAGCCTCCGGTCTGACAACCAGGAGTGATGGTTTGGTGTGCCATTTCTTTTCATACCATGACCCCTCTGGTTGTTAACGATAGTCTACGGCCCGTGTTGATGCCTTTCAAGACAGTCCATCCTGCACTTACATTTTAGCAAAAAATATGGCTCTGAGCACTATGGGACTTAACATATGTGGTCATCAGTCCCTTAGAACTTAGAACTACTTAAACCTAACTAACATAAGGACATCACACACATCTATGCCCGAGGCAGGATTCGAACCTGCGACCGTAGCGGTCACACGGTTCCAGACTGAAGCGCCTAGAACCGCACGGCCACACCGGCCGGCTTTACACTTTAGCAATTCAAAACAGTTAGGTGCAGAGGCGGTAGCGATAGAAGCCGTTACGTATTATAACTCTTCCACGTTTCGTGTTCTTCTGTCTTGAGTGCTCATCTTTGAAGCTGGTTTGCAGCACTATTTCTGTCTGCCTTCTTAGTTTATGCATCCGTAGCGCATCTCACGTCGTTCATAATCTGCTGCAAGTATGATATCCTTGTTCGTACGCGGTGATTCCTTCCTGCGATAATTTCTTTTTCTTCTTCTTCTTCTTCTTCTTCTGTTGTCTTCAAATATAAGTGTGTCGTAAAATGTGTATATGAGTGTGTGCATCTCCAGAAAAATCTGTATTCATGTACTCTTCTCAGCATTTCTTCAGTTTCGACTCTGCCTCTCCACCTTAGCTTTCTGATTCTTCTGTAACACCCAATCTCTAGAGCTTCTAGCCATCTTCTGCCTTGTTTCCCAACCGTGCGTGTTTCAAATCCAAACAGGGCCAGGCAACTCTATCCTGCATCCACAACAAAATAATTATAATAGCTCTCGTACAACTCCTCGTGCTTTCTTCCAGATTCATAATCAATTTCTACAAATTTCTTCATCATCCATTCGTTCAGCCAACGTTAGTACTTGTCTCACTGAGTGGATTGTTCTCCATTAACTTTCTCCATCATCATGGAATGTAAAATATCCCTCCTACTGAAGCCCGTTGTTGTCATCCTAGCAACAACAGGCTTCCACTTCAGACGGTGGAATTAATGACTTCCAGTTCGTGAGCGTGCACCTTTCCCGATGCTGATCAAGTTTAATTGGAACGATCATTTCCAGCTCCCATAGTCATTTCAGTCTCTGGGGCATCTGGCTCATCTGCTCACTGCAGGCTCTCAGTAAAGAAACACGATCGCAAATTGAGTTTACTTTGTCTAACCAGATCTACCCGTGGAAGACTGGTGACCACAGCCAGCAATTAGCCACATCAAATACCGTATCGGATTTACACGAAGGCCTATATCTACACACACCAAAAAATTTAAAATAAGTAGCATCTGATGTGTCATTCCTTTCGACACATCGAAATTCAAGACATAACCAGTTTATAGTTGCCATATACACCGTTATTACAAACACATGCTCTTAATGAAATTAACAGTAACAACGATTATAATAAAAAGCACCTGCCCTACAGAACCACCAGCAGGACTCAGATTAAAACATTAATGCATTTAAGTCCGATAGAACAGATATTTCAAAATTTACTCAACCAATTTTCACTATTTAAAACAATGTTCATAAAACCACCATTAATCAAATTTAACTGACATAACTGAATCACACAAACCTTTTAAAAATGCTTCATGACTTACATAGAAACTGGCTTTCACGTAACTCATATCAAATTCTAACACTTCTTCCAACAACTAAGACATCTTCCATGGACTGATCTTAAGCAATTCTAACAAATTAATGTATTATCAGATTAATACACTCAACTAGGCCTCTCGTTAGTATTAGTTGCAGGTACGAGGTTTACATAAATTTCATCCCCAGAATATAATAATAGCATATTAAATAGTCTTAAAATGGGGCTGTTTCAATTTTACTTTGAAAATTATGTCAGACGCGAGCAGACCAAAAGGTTCTAACAGATACAAGAGATTCACCGACCAGAAGATGAAATACAACTATACTCATGCCGTGCGGGATTAGCCGAGCGGTGTTGGGCGCTGCAGTCATGGACTGTGCGGCTGGTCCCGGCGGAGGTTCGAGTCCTTCCTCGGACATGGGTGTGTGTGTTTCTCCTTAGCATAATTTAGATTAAGTAGTGTGTAACATTAGGGACTGATGACCTTAGCGGTTAAGTCTCATAAGACTTCACACACATTTGAACATTTGAACTATACTCAACTTTGAGCTACAATTAAGCTTTCGGGAAGATGGAATTTCGTTAACATATCAGGCGCCCACAATAATTACAGTGACAAGTAACTGAAGCAATAAAGATAGTTTTCAGTGTACTTGGGTAATCATTAGCATGAACAAACCCCGCCAAGGAACAATTCGACGACCCTAGTTCATTCACTTTGAGTAAAATGTAACAGATACGAATGAAATCCTCCAAATCTCAAGGAAATCCCTATCACCATCGACAGCGGATCTGCATTCCATCGGCGAAACACGCCGCAGCAGCTGCCCACGCTTCCCCGTCCTACCGACTCGATCACTCACCACGCTGCATACATCGACAGCGCCACACATCACTATTGCTCACGCAGCTGATACCCGAACTCAAGCCCCCACAGAGCGCGCGCGCTGCAGTTAAATAGCCATCCGCCAAAGATGCGAAGAAATCAAGCAGGCATCGAAAATCGACTCACAACGATCGGGATGACAATCGATGGAGACTGGCGCCAGCAGCGCACCAGCTGAGCATCTCTGGTTCACTGCTGTGAGACAGGTCCCTTTGTAATCGTTAAAAATCAAGACTTAAATTTTTTGTGTGGGCTTGTTTTGGCTATATTTTTGTGTTCAACTGACGTGATTTACATCAGGATTCATCTTTCAAATCTTGCCGCCCTTGTCTTCAAATTGCCACCAGCCAGATATCTACATCTGCATCCATACTCCGCAAGCCACCTGACGGTGTGTGGCGGTAATTTAACTGATAAGTCTTTAAAAAACATGATTAATCGAATTCTGGTACAGTACGGTCCAGTCACATGAATTTGACCACCGCATATGTTCGACGTCAAAGTGCGATAACCAGTCAGAGACGGCAGGCGGCAACCTTAGCAGTGGAGGGGAGACGCGGAAAACTGCAGTCGTCATCATAATATGGAAACGGAATGGGTTTAACTGACGCCCAGAAAAGCATGATCACTGGCTTTCGGGCCAATGTTGTAAGCATGGATAAGTATGTAAACTGCTGCCATCGTCAAAGTATAGCGAGCATGGCAAAATGGCGGTATCCAAAATCAGAGCAGAGGCAGTTGTGGTTCACCACAGGTCTTAGATGAGAGGGGTGAAGGACGGCTGCGAAGACACGTCCAGGAACAGATGGGCAACTTTTGAGCAACTAATCGTCCAGATGAACCAAGGGGCTACCAACAGTGTCTTCTCAACGACCGTTCAGTGAACATTCTAAGTTTAGGCCTCGATAGCAGGTCCCTGCTTCATGTGCCCATACTGACTGCTGTTCGTGCGCGACGAAGGCAGAAATTTGCACGCCAGAGCAGCAAATGGACGTCCACTGAGTGGCCACAAGTAGCTTTTTCATACGAATCACTTCATATGCACCATCGGAGAGACAGCGTAGAGCTGTACGGCCTGACATATGAAAGCAAAGGCTTTGCACTCAAGAGGGAGCGTTACGTCTGCGTAGTGTTTGCGTAGCATTTTCTGGGTGTCGTCTCCTTGTTTTAATCCAGTGTGTCTTCAATCCGCAAGGCACATTCATGTGACTGGACCGTAGCGTACCAGGATTGGATTAATAATTTATTTTAAGTCTTAGCGGTTAAATTACCGTACATGCGGTCGTGTGTCCCTGGAAATATGACGAAAGGGGGCGCGGATTTTGTCATGTCAACTGAACACAGAAAAACATCCCGAGACAAAGCCATACAAAAAAATTAAGTCTTCATCTTTTATGACTATAAAGGGAACGTGAGTTCGAAACTCACTTCAACTGTAAAATTTTTCAGAGGGTTACCTGCTCTCTATAATAAAAAACTGAGTTAACGGCTCAACACTGAACTTGAACGGGTGTCATGGGACATCCGCAATGGTCAATATCGAACAAAATGAAAAAAAAAGGGTAGCGTCATTGATTCATACCGTCTTAGATCCGGGGTTAGAATCCCGTTTCTGCTTAAATTTTGATTAATAATTAGCTTTGGCGGCAGAAGACTTTTGGCATAAGAAGTCAACCTCATTCTGCCAACGGCCTTGTCAAAGGTGCCGGAGGAGCGGAATTAGGTTCAGGGCACTCTGTTGTCCTAGGGGTGGGAAACTGCCCCTAAAGGCGGAAGAATCAGCAATGATCAACAGTATGAGGATGCAGAAGGCAATGGAAAATACTGCATTAAAAACACGTAACGTGTATCCACAGGACATGTGGCCTGTAATTTAAGGTGTCATGATGATCCCTCCATTGGCAAAAGATTCCGGAATAGTCCCTCATTCGTATCTCCGGGAGGGGACTGCCAAGGAGGAGGTTACCACGAAAAAAAGATTGAATAATCAACGGAATGATAACGGTTCACGAGTTGGGGCGTAGAACGTCAGGAGCTTGAACGTGGTACGGAAAATAGAAAATCTGAAAAGGAAATGGAAAGGCTCAGTCTAGATATAGTACGGGTCAGTGAAGTGAAGTAGAAAGAAGACAAGTATTTATGGTCAGATGAGTATAGAGTAATATCAACAGCAGCAGAAAATGGTATGACGGGAGTAGGATTCGTTACGAATAGGAATGTAGGGGATAGAATGTCTTACTTGAACAGCTCAATGATATGTTTGTCCTCATCGGAATCGATAGCAAACCAACACCTACAACTATAGTTCTGAAATACATGCCGACGTCGTAAACTGAAGGTGAGGAGAAAGAGAAAATATATGAGAATAATAAACGGGTAATTCAGTATATATTGCCTTACGACAGAGCTTGTCATGGAGGAAGCCTCGTCAGAGAGGTCCACCGCACGAGCGTCTAGGTAAGTGATTCCAGTGGTGGTTTCTCGTTGCCTTCCACTGATGATGATGAAATGATAGTGAGGACAACACAACACCCAGTCCCTTAGCGGAGAAAATCTCCGACCCAGCAAGGAATCGAACCTGGGCCCCTTGGCGTCACAGACCACCGCGCTGACCACTCAGCTATTGGGGCGTACTCAGTATGTAAAGGGACTGAAATACCGTTGTAGGGGAAGGAATAAAAGAAAGTGTGGCAGGAGAATATGAGCTTGGAACAACGAATGAGAGAGGAGAATGCCTGAGTTCTGTAACAAGTGATAGCGAGTACTCTGTTCAAGAATCACAAGAGGTGGTGGTATACTTGAAAAAGGCTGGGTGATTCCGAAGTAAGATACTGGATTGTTAGGCGTACCCAGGAGCAGATATAGACTCAGATCACAATACAGTAGTCATGAAGAGTAGGCTGAAGTTCAAGACATTAGTCAGGAAGAATCAATACGCAAAGAAGTGGGATACGGAAGTACTAAGGATTGAAGAGATACGGTTGTAGTTCTCTAAGGATATAGATACAGCAATAAGGAACAGCTCAGCAGGCAGTACAGTTGAAGAGGAATGGATATCTCCAAAAAGGGGTATCACAGAAGTTGCAAAGGAAAACATAGGTACAAAGAAGGTAATTGCGAAGAAACCATTGTTAACACAAGAAATACTTCAACTGATCTATGAAAGGAGGAAGTACAAAAATGTTTCGGGAAACTTAGGAACACAGAAATACAAGTCGCAGAGGAATGAAATAAATAGAAAAAGGAGGAAGCTAAGACAAAAAGGCTGCAGGGAAAAAATGAAGACATCGAAAAAGAAGTGGTTGTCTGAAGGACAGACTCAACATACAGGAAAGCCAAAACAACCTTGAAATTCAGTTTCTTTAAATTTTGGTCTCATCAATTCATAAAACCGAAAACTGTGCAGAAAAAAATTCATAAGAAGTTTTAATTCTGTGTTATAAGCTTTTAATTTTCAAATTTCTCTATAATCCTTTCTTCCGATACGCCTTTATAAAATTTTCCTTTTAGGTGCCTGCATCAGAGGGTAAGCATAGGGGTATATAAAACCTAAATATGTCCTTAACACGAGCTCAAATCTTAGTTGGAATTCATTTTATAAATGCAAGACGGGTGAAGAATTAAAGAAATATTAAAATGCTTGCATCAAAACAGATCGTCGTATTGGAGAAATTAAAGGTATTGACGTGATCTGTAAGTGCAATCGATGAGTATACAACATCATAGAGGAGAGAAGAAATCTGTTACCAGTTGCTGTATCCAGAGCGATGGAATATAACTCCCACGTTTCTTTTTCTTTTTTCCCTTCAAGAAGCAGACAACGTAGGAAGATTAGCAAATCACATAAACCTGCATTAACCTGTGTGAACCAGAGGATTCTCATGTCTTGGTAACGAATATCTATTTTAGCCATACATTGAATCTGAGAAAAGTGGCCACGATACTTAAGACAGTAGCAGGACGACACTGACAGTCTCGTCGCAGTTGATGAACGACTTTCAAACAGGCTTCGAAAATTCACTTTCATAAAACACATAAATGTACATTTTTATTGAATTATATAAAAATAGATAATACTTCTTAGATAAATAAAAATTATAAGAAAACCTGAAGTGGTTCATCAGGAAAATCGAAAAAAGCCTCGGAAATATTTTTTTTTAAAATTACATCGGTCCCAAAAATAGGGTTAATGACTTCAACAACGACGAGACGTCACTGAGATTTGTTTATCATGGGTCTTGTGCTCTGAAAAACGTACGAAACTCATTTATTTTTGTTTTTATGTACTTTTCAGAATAACAGTGCACTAACGAAAGTCAGATCCCTTCGATAATGCTTTGGGTATAACAAAGAGTTCTTTCCATCGAGAGAGGCAGACCTCTTCAAATTCTGTTGTTTTCGCCTGACATGGAGCTTAAATGTGCAATAAGGACACCCAGCGCCTGGCCACGATGCTAATGAGACCTTCCTTACCTACTGAGTCTTTCTCCTGTATATATGGAATCATTTAGCTGTATATTTGTCATAGATAACATAGCACATACTTTGTCGGCCCTGCGGAAGGATCCAGGAAAATTCTGCAGCCACATTTTTTTTTCTGCATATGTCGGGCTGTAAGAACCACTCGTCTGACTGGTTTGGTATAGCCCGCCACGAATTCCTCTCCTTTGCCAACCTCTTCATCTCAGAGTAGCAACTGCAACCCACGACCTCAGTCATAAGCTGGATGTATTCCAATCTCTGTCTTCCTCTACAGTTTTTGCCCTCTACAGCTCCCTCTAGTACCATGGAAGTAATTCCCTCATGTCTTAGCAGATGTCCTATCATCCTGTCCCTTCCCCTTATCAGTGTTTTCCATATACTCCCTTCTTCTCTGATCCTGCGCAGAATCTCCCTATTTCTTACTTTATCATTCCACCTGATTTTCACCGTTCGTCTGTAAGACCACATCTCAAATGCTTCGATTCTCTTCTGCTCCAGTTTTCCCACAGTCCATGTTTCACTACTATACAATGCTGTGCTCCAAACGTACATCCCCAGCAATTTCTTCCTCAAATTAAGGCCTGTGTTTGATACTAGTAGACTTCTCTTGGCTAGTCTGCTTTTGATGTTCTTGCTGCATTTGCCATAGTTTATTTTGCTGCCTAGGTAATAGAACTGCTTACTTCATCAACTTCGTGACCATCGATCCTGATGTTAAATTTCTCGCTGTTCTCATTTCTGTTACTTCTCATTACTTTCGGTTTTCTTCAATTTACTCTCAATCCGTATTCTGTACTCATTAGACTGTCCATTCCGTTCAACAAATCATGTAATTTTCCTTCGCTTTCACTCAGGTTAGCAATATCAGCAGCGAATCTTATCACTGATATCTTTTCACCTTGAATTTCAGTTCCACTACTGAATCTTTCTTTTATTTCCATCATTTCTTCTTCGATGTACAGATTGAACAGTAGAGGCAAAATAGTAAATCCCTGTCTTATACCGTTTTGAACTGGAGCACTTCGTTCTTGGTCGTACACTCTTATTATTCTCTCTTGGTTCTTGTACATATTGTATACTAACCATCTCTCTCTATAGCTTACCCCTATTTTTCTTAGAATTTCTCACATCTTGCACCATTTTATATTGTCGAAAGCTTTTTCCAGGTCGACAAATTGTATTAGCATGTCTTGATTTGTCTTTAGTCTTGCTTCCATTATCAACGGCTACGTCAGAATTACATTTCTGGCGCTTTCAGCTTTCCTAAAGCCAAACTGATCGTCATCTGACACCTCCTCAATTTTCTTCTCCACTCTTCTGTATATGATTCTTTTCAAGAACTTTGATGCATGAACCTTTTAGCTGATTGTACGATAATTCTGGCATCTGTCAGCTCTTGCAATCTTAGGAATTCTGTGGATGGTATTTTTTCGAAAGTCAGATGGTATGTCGCCTGACTCAAACATTCTGCACACCAACGTGAATAGTGGGTTCATTGCCACTTCTCCCAATGATTTCAGAAAATCTGATGGATGTTATCGTTAGGGGCAGCTCAATCACCCTTCATAGCCCTGATTCTGGATATAAACTACCAAATAAAATTCTCACTGGAGGAACTTAGCAAGTAGAGTGTTTTGAAAACCATTTAACATACCGCCACCGGTAATCAGCTTGGCAACACTGTTGGACGTTGTTTTTTAAATTAGGTAAAGCTAGAGAAACCTCTCAATAGTTACTGAACTACTCCTTGACTCTGACTATACAGCTTTGTAAGGCAAGCGAAGCTGAAGCTTTCAGTAATACACAGGGTCAGTCATTTTACACATTTCATTCGTAAGGCCTCGATAACGATGTTATGTCCCTACGACTTTGGGGATGTATTCGCCTGTTCGAAGAAAGACGCGCCAAGTACTTGGCGTGATGTTTGGTTGCTGGTGGAGGAGAAGTTGAGAACAGGGGACCCACGATAGCCAGCATGTCGGCAGCTGACGTGGTAACTCTACTCGGGCTGGCTCCTTTGTGTGCACAGGGCGCCCGCATCTCCCTCCCTGAGGACTCTGCTCTTCCAGCAGTGTCCTACTTGGGCCCTTTCGGTTTCCAGCTCTCCCGTCCACGTCTGTCTCCGCTTTCCATTCCATCCTTGTCTTTCTCGTACTGGTTCCACTTCTTGAAAGCGTTCACTTTCCATCTCACACTAATCTGTCACTCAGGTGACAATCTTTATTTGTACAGAAAAACCGAGTAACGATGTGACTGAGGTATTGCTTTGTGACACCAACATACTGTAGCTATTTTTTCTTGAACCAGCCACCAAACCCGACATTGCCCGGGAATTCATTCTACCAAATTTCTGTTAGAAACGAAAACTTACACATTCTTCTGCACAAGACTAGGCCTGGGATGATCCAGGAAATTTTCTGTATGCTCGAAGTAGCAGCTTCGCGTGTCTATAACGTGATTTTCTAACGTCTCTATGACAATGCCTTACCAGTTCTGTAGACTCCTTTTGGTTTCATCTACAGCCGTTTGCACTTCGCAACTGAAAGCTGTCAAAAGCGCTGCCACTGTGAATGATTTCCTGTAGTCGACTCGACTGTAAGAGTGTCATAGTAGTAAATATTAAATGTATTCGTGATGCGAAATTTTTTCACGCATCTCAGTTTTTATGACGTCGTATCTATTATACTAAACCATTGGCCAAAAGTATTGAGCGTCCTAGAAATTTTTCACGTGTGCGAGATACATAAATAAACTCTTTGGTTTAAAAAGTAGTTTGCCGACATCTAAAATGGCCAAAACAATTATTCACCTCAAAGCCACCAATAAAACATCTGATGTGATAAAATTTGTCATGTGAGTGTTTTTGTGTGCGCTAATCAATTCACGACATTCTCTCGTTGTGGACACACGGGCCTATCACCAATCCAGTGCTCTTTTCCTGTTCAGATCTGTGACATCGGTAATACTGCTGCATTATGCCTAAAAAAACGAACTCTACAAAAACGAGTGCTAGCACAGCTTCTGCATGAGCAAGGGAAATCGCATTTGGGGATTTCTAAAACTGTGAAATGTTCACGCCGGTCTGTACAATATGCTATTGAACGATTCGCCATGAACGGGTCGCATGTTCACAGGGCCAGAACATGGCGCAAACGGATTACAACAGACCGCGAAGACCGAATGATAGTCGTTTAGACCTCGCTGCTGAGTTGTCTGAAAGTTTTAACAAAACACTATCTGCTAGCTTCACTTGTAGACGACTACAAGAAGCTGGTCTAAAAGGCTGAAGAAGCCTTGGCCGACAAGAATAGAAAGGCACGGTATGAGTGGTCTCTAAAATACCAAACTTTCACCGAACAAGACTGGTCAAATATTGTGTGGTCTGACGAGGCAAACATCCAGATAGGTTTTTCAACATGATACTCTAACAACACGTATCAGTTTGAGAAGAAAACAAAATATATTAATTTAAAAACTAGTGCGGCTCCCCCTGTTGGAAGTTCGAGTCCTCCCTTGGGCAAGGGTGTCTTTGTTGTCCTTAGCGTAAGTTAGTTTAAGTTAGATTAAGTAGTGTGGAAGGCTGGGGATCGATGACCTCAGCAGTTTGGTCCCATAGGAACCTACCATGAATTTAAAAAGTATTGAAATATTTCATTATATTATTTACGCATATTTCAGATTTTTATTGCAACTGGTGTGACCTATATCCGTCGCCGGATGGGCGAGGAATATAATCCAGACTGTGTGGTACCTATCGTAAATCACAGCGGAGGGTGCGTCATGATTGGGGCCGCATGAGCG
Source organism: Schistocerca gregaria (assembly GCF_023897955.1). Classification (NCBI taxonomy): domain Eukaryota; kingdom Metazoa; phylum Arthropoda; class Insecta; order Orthoptera; family Acrididae; genus Schistocerca; species Schistocerca gregaria. The sequence continues at coordinate 304,983,862 of NC_064921.1, forward strand.
CTGCAGGAGTGGGACAGTGGTTGCATGTGAAAGCCGCATGGGTTCTTCAAAGTACATAGACGTTCTATAATCCTCTTTACTGCGCTCTTTTGTAATTCTTTTTGGTGATACAAACATGGATGGCGCTAAATTTCAGGACGATAACGCAACCTGCCACAAATCTGTTCGCACAATGACTTGGCTTCGGAAAAATAACATCGAGCTGCTAGACCGAACTGATCCCTGTAGAGTATTAACGGGGTTTGTTGAAGCGAAAAATCAGGCGGAACACAATGAAGTCAGAAGAAGAATTAAAAGACCGTCTGCGCCTTGAGTTGAACGCCGTAGGTGCGGAAGATTGTAAAAAGTTAGTGTATACTCTACCAAAAAGTTTCTGCTGTAATAAGTGCAGAAGATGGGCCCACTGAGTATTGTTTCTGTGTTACTAATAAACATTATAAACTGGAACAAATTGTTGCTATTCATTCAATTTTCTTATTTGTCACAACACTTGGCCAAGTGTGTATGTGAAATACAGTGGTATAATTTTGTAAGTGTGTGTAGCGACATGTGTGGATACTGTCTGCAAAATTTATTGCGACTGGAGTTAGTAGCACAGAAGTAATCAACTGAAACGTCGTGGATGATGTGGCACATAACATGTCTAATTGTGTCAATCTCCTGAACTATGATACGTAGATAGGTAGTTGTTTCTTACACCCACAGCGATTGTTGCCTGATAATAAGTTTGGTTGAAATCGATCCAATGGTTCAGAAGGAATATATAATGTACACGTTTACACACACACACACACACACACATCCATGTTTATAGCATGTATGGCTACTGTAACTGGGATTAACATTTACCATATAGCTCTGCAGCAATGTGTCCTCGCACGATGCTTCCATTAGTGGTTGAAATTACTAGTACATGCATTATGTTTGTGCTGGTCAGAAAGCCATTTCGTTTGTAGGTGCAAAAACGTATTTGTGGGTTTCTTGGATTATTTCTTCTACTGCCGGTGACTCTGAAGAGCTGACTAATGGAAGAAAACGTGATATAAATAAGTTTTATTTGCAGTCCTTTCTGTACAAGAGTTACGTTTTACTAAAATTTTCTTTGCTCACTAGAAAGCGTAAAAATTATTTCCGTACCTTAAAGGATTAACTTTATGACAGACTGTAGAGTCACACTAATTAAGGACACTTGTGAGTCGTTTCACGAAGAAGACAAAGTTTTAGTTCGCAATACCACTTTGTTTCTAAATATAGCACACGGCTACTCAGAACATTATACCAAAAGCCATGGCTTTGTTTTCCTCTTATACTACCGAATTTGTACGAAAGCGTCTAACAGTTTGATCTACTGACCGTGCTAGTTAAATGTTAGTGTTGTGATCTGTTTTTTCCTCGCATGTCCCGCTGGACATATACGAATATAATCGAGTTACATTTTTGCTTCATCATTTTTCTTAGTGTAGTGTCTCCATTGTTAGTTTGTTTCAGAGAAGATAGGCCTATAATTATATGGTTTTTTTAAAAATTTGAAAAATATATCTCAGCAAATTTGCAAACATTTTTCATATATGTTCCACGTTGTTGTTCTTAAAAAGCAGGTTCGTCGAGATCGCTTGTAAATCTATTTATTGATTACCGGTTTCGACAAATCTGTGCTGTTGTCATCTGATCTTGTAACATATTTACAGAAGTTTATTATCTTCTCAAACCTGCAAGTCACATCAGTATGATATTTGTAAAGTATGTAGAGATCATAAATCTCTGTTACTATGTTTCTAGATCCGATCCGTCGAAACCGGTAATCAGTAAAAATATTTACAAGCGATCTTGACGAACCTAATTTTTGAGAATAATATAAATAATTTTCAAATCAAAGTACAATTCTTTTTGAAATCATTTCTCTGCGAGCTGACACGTAATTTGATAGAGTATTTTAAAATGATAAAAATACTAAAATAACCGATGTGTGGCCCTTGTTGCAATGGTCTTCCCCAGAGTTTGACATTTACGTAGGCTTCGGCGGCCAGTGTGAATCTCATTCAAATCCTTTTGAGTGTACTGCCCGTCATCACATCAAATATTGAAAATGCTCTTCCCTGATGAACACTACTGCAGTATGGCCAAAATGTCGGTTATTTTAGAACTTTTAGAATTTTCAGTATTTTATAAGGTGACGCGACAGTTCATCCGAATGGATTTTTGGTGAGATTTACACCGGCCGCGAAAGGCTGCATGTTTATGAAATCAGACTTATTCCGAATATCACCAGTTCTACCAACGTAGTCACTGCTCGGCAGAAATTAGAAATATAGAAAAGAATATTTGTTTCTTCTGGTTCCATGCATTCCTGTATTATTGACCAGAGTTAGACGAAACTTTGGTGAGCCGTTATGCGCACACATGCGATGTTTTTGTGGGGATAAGAACCATTTACCAGGGTGACAAGGAAGTAACACAGAGGCTTAACTCAAGAACAGATGGTGCGATTTCAGCCTGTATGTACAAGACTCGTTGTTTGTATAAATATTTGCAAAAAAAGTGGGGTTAATATACCTAAACCATTCCTACCACTCCTAGGGAGGGAAGGAAGCCGGCCGGCGGTTCTAGGCACTTCAGTCTGGAACCGCGCGACGGCTACGGTCACAGGTTCGAATCCTGCCTCGGGCATGGATGTGTGTGATGTACTCACCTTAGTTAGTTTTAAGTAGTTCTACGTTTTAGGGGACTGATGACCTCAGAAGTTAAGTCCCATAGTGCTCAGAACCATTTGAACCATTTTTTGAGGGAAGGAGAGGATCAGAAGACGTGAGATATAAGAAATTCGATAAAGGCCAATATTAGTGTCAAATGCATAGTATTCTGGGTCGCTAGATATATGGTTACGTAAAGTAGTCGTAAGTATCAGAAATGAGAATAGCGAGGAACAACAAAATTGGTGATGACGAAAAAGAGGAAGTTAAGAAATTCTGCTACCTCGGAAACAACACAAACCATGACGAAGGGTGAAGCAAGAAAGCAAAAAGCAAAATATTGCAAGCAGAGGTGGCACTCGTGGTCATGAGGAGTCATAAGTCTTAATTTGAGGATAAAATTTCTGAGAATGTACCTTTGGATTACATCTTTTTACGGTAGTAAATCATGGACTGTGGGAAAACCGGCAATGAAGTGAAAAGAAACGTCTGAGATGTGATGCTACGGAAGAATGTTGGAAATTAGGTGGAATGATAAGGTAAGGAATGAGGTTCTTCACAGGATATGTGAAGAAAGAAACATGTGGAAAACAATGACAAGAAGAAGCAACAGGATAATGAAACATGTTTTAAGAGACCAGAGAGTAATGTTAGTACTAACAGAGACTGAAGTGCCTCCGACAAGTAACTGAGGTCGTAGAGTGCAAGACTATTATGAGATAAAGAGTATGGCGCAGGAGAGGAATTTGTGCTCGGCCGTATCAATCAAGACAGAAGACTGATGATTCGTATAAAGAGAGAGAGGGAGAGAGAGAGAGAGAGAGAGAGAGAGAGAGAGAGAGAAAGAGAGAGAGAGAGAAAATCTTACTGGTCTGGAACCGCGCGACCGCTACCGCCGCAGGTTCGAATCCTGCCTCGGGCATGGATGTGTGTAATGTCCTTAGGTTAGTTAGGTTTAAGTAGTTCTAAGTTCTAGGGGACTGATGACCACAGCAGTTAAGTCCTATAGCGCTCAGAGCCATTTGAACCATTTGATTAAACAGCTGCCAGCAGCAGTCCTTTTTCGCGAAACGACCATCAGGTACTGACAGAATTACAAGTTTATTCAAAATTCAGACATAAAAATCACTGTGCTATGTTTATTTTGGTCATGTGTGTAACACTGTTTACTTTGCATATGTGTACTTTCTTAGAGAGGAAAAGAAGCATTTCTACGCGTGGCCGCCACAGAGAGTGATAACACATAAATAAAATCAGCTATTAAAACCGTCCAAACTTTCTCATTTAAGTTTTATATCTACGTCAACATACACAAGATAAACCAGAACTCCATCGACGAACTTTCAGTGGTCGTAGTATGAGCGAAACAACCAAATAATGTCTAGTAAACCCGTGCTTGATAGCTATGTGCATTTGTTCACCATCGCTACTGTGTAACACGTCTCTTCTGCTGAACAAGTGCTCGTAGCTCTTAAGTTACACACTTTAGAACCCATGTTCGCCAGACAATTTTTTCTTGTATTGCTCAATACTACTACCTCTGAGAGTTTGTCAGTGGAGTTATCGTTACTCTGTATATCTGTGAATCACTGTAACGTCTTTGTCAGAGGCTACGTTTTGTATTGGCTGCTGTACAAATGCCATAAATTGATTTACATGTAGCTCTTCCTGCCATGGCGAATGAAATGGGTCGTCGTGTACTGTGACTAGGACGTCGCACAGACCGTCGCGTCGGTATGAAATAAATGGGGAAGACATGCAGTAACTCAGCATTTGATATTCTATGGACTCCCCAAGGAACACTGAATCAACGAAGTTGTAAACCACAGAATTTATGCTCTTGCCGCTGTGCCCAGTATGACAGTGACAGTGTTACAAAGGATGTAAGGCAGCCAGCCGCTCATCAGCACCGCTCGTTGATTTGTACGTCGACGGAACAAAGATTGAAGGGAAAGTTTCTAAAGACGAATGAAAGAGCAGCTTCAAATGCTAAGGTGTCCTACACAGTGATCAGTTAAAATCTGACGATCTTCACCACCCTTGATACCATAACACGTCTATTAATAACGCTAGACACGAACTCTGGTGTCCTAACCCAACCTTACAACGAATCCCAACTGTAGTCATTTACACACCCACCAGTGTTGGGTACGTGTACGAAGTTACGCTGACATCCGAACATGGCTTCAGGGTGTTTCACATACTTTCCTCAGGTAGTGTATGTCTATGGTGTCAAAATAGACCGCATTTGGTTCCGAGAAGTGCAGACTATCTTCCTGAGAACACAATATTTAACTTTCTGTTGAGAAGTATACATTATGGCATGTGCTATATGTACCTCTACGATAGTGGATGGAAATATAAACTAAGACACAAAGGAACTGCAGACATCGGTTGCGAGTGGAAGACTGGAATCAACGGGAAAGTTGGAAATTTGTATCGAACCTGCACTCGAACCAAGGTCTTGCGCTCACTGGGCTGAAGCTCTGACAACTGTGGCATCCGGGTAGAGCGGTCATCGCAACTGCACTGACTACCACAGCACGCCTCCCATCAGACTCAAATTCTCAGTTTATCCACACTCTGCTAATGTACTGCCCATTTGTTATTGTCCTCTTTACTCGTGGCGTTTCTTCGATTCGACTAAGAGTTAGAGCTTCAGATGCATCCGCACTGAAGATATCATTTTCCGTCCTCGCTTTTGTCCGATCCTTCGGATATGTGGGAAGGAATCGAAACCACACATACATGGAAACATAAGTGTTTGCAGACAACACAGCAATTCACATGCCTAGCACTTTAAAAAAGTATCTCGTATTAGGAGAGCTAGATTCCCTTGTACAATTTACTGCGCATCATTATACAAGAGTGCAAGCCGTAACCAGCAGCGGACGAATTCAAAAACAATACAAAAACTCTTTGTTCTAAGTACTGCCGAGAGAGGCGTGCTGTTGATTACGTATCATGCATGCTGGTTTGTGAGTTACAAGCTGCGAGCGTTTATATTATAAATTAAAACAATTATTTTGTCAGTCACTTTCATTTTCATCCACGATATGATTCGATAACTCACGACCTGATTTCTCAGATGGATCAGTTTATATTCGAGTTTCTTTTCCTGGGTATAGCCAGCTGTCTTAATCTGCATTTGTCTATAAATAACATATATATCATAACATGGTACTGGTATCATATATTACAAACTATAACATTCACTTTGGCACTGGAAATACGTCTGCATTATACTTTTGTGTGCATATACAATGACTCTTGACAGCAGTGGAGATTATTGTGAAGTATTCTTTTGTTATCTTCACTTTGCGGTGCTGCTGACTGAAAATTTTAACTGCATCTTGTAATTTCATGATCACAATCTTTACCATAGTTCCAGCACAGCCTTCAAAAGGAAGAATGAATATTAAAACGACGAGCTCACTGGAGAAAAACCACAAGTTCTGGTCGGTAACGAATGGAGAAATAAATCTGCTATGTATTTTGTGAAGGAAGCATTTCGGAACGACATAGAAAATCTGAAAACAGGTACCCGAACGGTGACTTGAACCACCGTGCTGCTGAATGCGAGTTCAGTGTCTTATAACTGCGTCACTTCTAACGGTAGCATAGCTTACATGTAAGCCATAGCCTGATTTGCCATTCATTAATTACATACTTTCAGAGAGTTATCCATCCAGTTCACCTTCCACTCAGTCTACCCTGACTTGTTTCCCGTTCATGTCTGTTTGTAGAAGTAATCTCTGGCTTAATCTGTACATTCCAATTTGTGCTGTTTACGTAGTTTCTATTTCCTGATTTATAGATGTTAATTTCATCTTTAATGTCATCATTATGGTCTAATCTACTACATCCTGCTACTGCTCATCTCATTTCGGCTGCCTGAATTCTATTCTCTTGTGATTTATATGCGACCCCATGACTCACGATCACAAAAAAGTGAAAACATTCATGCTCTTACAAAACTTTATTCCTGTCCCTCTCCGTATTGTGATACGCGAACACCTATTCACATACATGACATAATTTTATTAGGTTCTTCTCCTTGTTACATAGTTTAAATGTATAACTCGTTGTAATATCTCTCTATCAACAGCATTTTTTATGTTCTGTACCCTTTTCCGTTATAACCAATGGTTCTTGATTTTCCTGATGTTGTCTTTGTGTCGCATACTTTACATATTCCACCCGTTACTAGGAGGAAGTATAGCATGTAATTCTGTAAATACGTTACATGATTAACCATCTCTATGTTCGTCTAACACAAAAGTTTCTTTGCTGTTTCTCCAAGACCACTTCAAACTGACTGCAATGTCTATTTTTCAAAGTTATTTGTCTTTGAGGGCGATGGCCGATTGCTTGATGAACTGTATGCCGACAAAGCGTTAAACAAAAGCAATATAGTGCAACAGTTCTTGTTTGTCCCCTTCATGCCACAAGTATGATGTCCTGTGAAGTAGTGCCTGAGGAATCAATTAGCATTATTAAATAACAAGCACAAATCAGGTATCATCGTAAAAAACTGAAACACAGAAGAAATTTGGGTGTAATAATTCGGGTTTTATGAAGATTAGTCTTTCTGGGCTTACACCGGACCTTAACTGCTAATAACAGTTCTTATTTAATAGGCAGCTAGATTACATGAATCTTTCACAATACACTCATAATGCGTTCTTTCTATGTTTAATGTTGGTACGTTACACTATTGAAGAGACATGTGGAAAAAAGACGAATCTTTGTCTGTTTCAGGTAAGCTGTCATCGGATGCCATGGTCGTGATGACAACTGGGCTTCATACTACGAGTTGGTGAGTCTCGTAAAGATGTGTTTGACGCCTATATTAAAATCATCTCTGGTATGGAACAGTCCAGTTTCCAGTCACCCACATCGTCGCGACCATCTGCAAAGGTTACTGTTGATTCGAACAGCCGCATTTTGTGTATGTAGCTGATGGCACCTAGATGTTTGCCTAAATGTTATCCAGTGGTTAAGCAGCACTGTTCTTTTATATAGTAGCACTTTTAATGTGTTTTAGTGATTTCATTTATTTAGCCAATATAGGCAACTTAGAGTATGTGGTAGTTAGAACCGTATTCCCCTCGGAAACCAATCGGGAATTCCACGTATTTGGTGGAGTACATAGATGGCAGTAGACGCAAGAACAACAAACATAGTCGCTGGAACTAACCCCAATTCTGGCATGAGATAAAGCCAAAAATTTATTCAAGGGTACTTATGATAAATGTAGCAAATAATACCCAGTCCGAAAGAGAGCGTAGCTAGAGTTCCTGACAATTCACGAAACTGTACATTTCGCCACTGATATAGTTGTGTTCAGAGTGGTATCAGAAACACCTCGGAGAAGTTGTGTGAACAAATCCTGTTTTTTTTCCGAAATGAAACAGGGAAGAATCACTTTTCAGCTTTCCTGATGTAGCTCTGGTACTCTGTTGCATAAGTTATACACAGAACACACGGACAATAGTATTTAATTCTTGATTGCATTTTGAAACGCTAACTTGTAATCTACCTTACTGCATCCTCATGTTTCGCAAATGTGATGTCTGCTGTCACCTGTTGACTTAGCTTGGAATCATTGTTTCTGTACGAAATAGCGCGCACTGAAGTCCCCAAAGAGTGCGTGCGCTCTCTTTAGGGTTGGTCGGTTGGTTGGTCGGTTGGTTGGTTGGTTGGTTGGTTGGTTGATTTGGGGGAGGGGACCAAAGAGTGAGGTCTTCGGTCCCATCGGGTTAGGGAACGAAGTCGGCCGTGCCCTTTCAAAGGAACCACCCCTGCATTTGCCTCAAGTTGTTTAGGGAAGCCACGGAAAACCTACCTCAAGATGGCCGGACGCGGATTTGAACCGTCGTCCTCCCGAATGCGAGTCCAGCGTGTTAACCACTGCGACATCTCTCTCGGTCTCTCTTAGGGCACAACTGCAAATTTGTACCACTTGAGTGCGCTATGGAGTCCGAAGTATAGGTTTTGTTTCTAAATGACTTCAAATTGAAAACGAAAACCAGACAGGAAGCTCATCTAAACTGAACAGGTGCTGAATGAGGCTGAACTACGAATTGAAAATGGAGAAAGCAAACAAAGGTTGCCGCTACACTTGGTACAAAGGAGTCTGCTTACGGAAAAGACTGAAAACTGTGAGTAGAGAACAAAGATTTTGGCGTTTCCAGAGGACTGGAACCAGTGCATTAAGCGTGGGAGATGGTGGCACGAACAGCGCTCTTCAGTTGAGTGTGATACCACGTTCATTTGTCACATTTACAGAATGCATACTCTTTGGTCACGTTTTGGGTACTCTTAAAGGTAGGTGAAAGAAAGAGTGCGCATTTTCCGTTCTCAACCTGCTATCTAACTACCACTACAGTTTTATGACATTTCATGAAGCTTGTAAACAGTTGACGTGCTATACAATATGCTCCCACTGTTACCAACAAATATGCAAGTAGCCAACACCTTTCACACTTTATGTAAATTTACATTTCCAGATGACACTATATTGTCACAAACATCCATAGCACAGCACAGAATGTACACACCGTAACACCTTTCTGGCTAAATATAACTTGAGATACAACGCCCCCTTCAGTAAAAATTAAGCGCGGAAAGCTTCCAACCTCAGCGAACGTACATGTTCTCGTATCTGGCTGTTAACTTTTCTCCTTACACCTAACTAGTCTGATGCATACGACACATCAACACACTCGTGGTCAAACTTATAACTAATGCATACAATGAAATATATCGATACACAACTGTAAGAGCTGCTGTAGTGGCAATCATAGATGTGTTAGCTCTTAGCTACGGGAAGTCTATGGGTGAACAAGTAATACATATAAGCGTTATGTAAATGTAATACACAGACCAAACGAACAGAATGTTTATATTTGATGACGTGCGTTAACAGATTAGTGACGTAAAAATTCAGACTGATCATAATAATAAATGTTAGTAGTCACTTGGGCTCTAACTACGTAGCGATATAAACCGCAACAAGGATTAAATACTTTTTAAAACTGACTAGTACCTGACACAATGAGTAATCATTACTCTTCCATGCAATTTCAATTTTTAGTAGCTGTCAACTAACTGCTGTTGACTATTGTGTTTCACAACTACTATGTGTTAAACTCGTAAGTTCCAGTCAGTTAATATCGTTTTGACCTTGACTGATAATTTATTCATAAAAACATTTACGTTATTGACTGAGGAGAGTTGCAAAGAAAAGTGATGGTACATCTTTCATAACCTGTAATAATAGGACGTCTACCTTACATCAACGGAAGGATGAGTTTCGACAGCGAGTAAAATCTATTGGGCTGCGATCCTAATTAGTATACCGGGGAATACCGGTAGTTATCGTCTTAACGGATATGTATGCTGTTTTACTGTGTAGCACAATTTAATAAGATGTTAGGTAAATACTTTCGTTTTTGTGCTGTCCAATAGCACACATGGCTGCGGATTGTTTATAGCTAAATTCAGAGATGTAGCCTCAGTTAATTAGTACCTCGTGATGACTCCAGCGATTGAGCTGCTGCAAAGATGACCACGACGGTATTGTCGATATTTAAAACATTTACCAAAACTTAAAGTACGTGCTGTTCCGTACCAAAACACATTGTAAATTGAGCTCGAAACTGTTTCGAAAGGTTCGCGACTGTTACGAACATGGATTTTTCACATTCCTCCTTCCAACACCGACAAAACTCATCTTTTCTTCATAATTTAATGAAACTTTCTTCTGTTTGTTCTGCACTTACGACCGAGCGTCTCCAATCTTCCGAGACCATCCTCTAACTGAAATGATTATCATTTGTCTCTCTTGCACTCGTAAAATAAATATATAGTTTATATTTTACCCTACCGGGCTGACGTTTTCACAGGTACAAATGAAACTGATGTGATGTTATAATACAAATAACATCAGTTTACATAACAAATTTTCGTTAAATTTTCGTAAGAAGATCACAAAATGATTCAACGAATTAAAAAAAATAAAACAAGGAAGGTAAGCCCAATTTTATGTTGCCCTTACGAAAAATGAATAGGTGAAACAGTATTGTAGAGATACTAAATGAGGACTAAAATATGTCCTCCTCAAACTGACGGGAGAAAAATCAAGTACTTCTAAATTACAAGTATTTCAAAGACATTGTTTAGATTGTAGCCCGCTTTACATATGTAAACTGATTCTTCCTTCACTTCTTGGTAAAACAGATTCACCGTTGCAAATGAAAAGCACGACATGGTGAATGTTCTACAGTATTAATTTATTTCGGTAATCAGTTACAAGCCTACTTCAGACAGGGCTTACAGCTAAGCTGTACACCTCAAACATTTCAAATGGTTCAAATGGCTCTGAGCACTATGGAACTTAACATCTGGGGTCATCATTCCCTTAGAACTTAGAACTACTTAATCCTAACTAACCTAAAGACATCACACACATCCATGCCCGAGGCAGGATTCGAACCTGCGACAGTAGCAGTCGCGCGGTCCCGGACTGAATCGCCTAGAACCTCTCGGCCACCGCGGCCAGCTCAAACATTTCCTGGACTCTTTTAAGATATATTAATTCTGTTTTCACCCTGGTTAATTGTGAGAAATTTCTCAGTAAATGACGTAGAATATCTTTCCAGAGCTGTATTAATTACTGTGATATTGGTCTGAACTTCGCAGTTTCAAATGGAACTATGGTAATTGCTGCTGCTCTCGTCGTAATTCTGAAAACGACATATTCAAAGTCAATTCTCCACTCAAAATTCGATTTGTAATTTCGAAAAAATTACTGTATTTAAAACTTTGGGCTATCTGTTCTGAATATGAAAGCGACTGCTGTCTTACGCTGAAACTGGTTTTGTTGTACGGAATTGTCGTGTCGGGTTAATTGAACGCTAAGTGAGTCGAGAAAAAATTTCAAACTAATTGCACTTAGCTACATATGGTTGGACCGGCACGCGAACTGAAATTAATGAAAGTACGCTTCAAAGGTTGAACTATAAGGTTAACTGGATGTTCCGTCGGATTTTGGTAGAACAACCTTAAAATAAATGAAAAGCGCTAGTTTTATTGTCGGCAAAAAAGATACAATGTTTGTAAAAGACATTAGAAAAGAAGTTAGACATCTAGGGTGGAGCAGAAACTTGCAATAAATAAAATCACTGACACTGCGGTGGAAATGCAGTGTAAAAAGTAAAAAGCTGAACAGTAAATAAATGTAAAGGGAGTAAACTGGAAAAACTTTGATATAAACTCGAACAGAAAGTCTGCATAATAGTTTCTATTAATAAAAAAACAAAATAAAATTAGTATTTGACAAAGCTACTTCAGGAGGTATACAACATGGAAAGTGATACGCAAACCAATTAAAAGAAAGAATTATTAACGTAACCACAGAATAGATGAGTCACTTTAGCCATATTAATAAGATAAACAAAAATGAGTAAATGCAGAAAAATGGACCATACAGCACACCTTTGGCGGATGTCAGGCGGGCACGGCAGAATACAGAGGCAACGTGGCTGGACGGAGCAGCAAAGCTACGAACCCCCACGTGCTCTAGTCAGATTTGAACGCTCCAGACTCGGCTCCTATATAAGAGGCTGAATCGTCTGCCACGTTTTCCCCAGCTATGAGCATTCGGTAACGTTTACCGTGAGGGTGGTTAACCTGCTCAAGCAGCTTTATAGGATATTTCTTATAAAATATCTTGTATTGCATGTACGAAGTAGCCGAGCAGTAATTGATGTGTATAGAGATATTTATAATGCCCTTTTCATATAACAGAAAAAAGAGAAACCTAATATTACATGGCTAAAGAAATTTATGGTCGCTACTTGTGCGGTAGATTGTAAGTATTACATGTAATGGGTTAAGAACTTAGTTGCAGTTCTTTCAAATACGGGTGTCACGCAGTAACAACATGTGACTATAAGTTTTTGTCCGTATGCTGACACTTACAAAACTGGTTTTAATTTTTTGATTATATGCAGGTACTTAAAGAAGCGCAACATTTTTATTGTACAAAGGGCCAAAAATAGTTGCTTTACGTTCGAGCGAAACAAATTTTTATTAGTAGTTTCATTTGTTATTTATTGAACTGTGGTCAAAACTCTATTCTTTGACCGAAATTAGAAATACATTAATACCTTCGGCTGCCAACGGGCGTTCATATATATTAACAGGAACAGGTGAAAATGTGTGCCCCGACCGGGACTCGAACCCAAGATCTCCTGCTTACATGGCAGACGCTCTATCCATCTTAGCCACTGAAGGCACAGAGCATAGCGCGACTGCAGGGATTATCTCTCGCACGCCTCCCGCGAGACACACATTCTCACCTTGTATGTCCACAAACTACATTCGTAGTGTCCCACCCCAAATCACTCATTACTCGTGGAAGACATTCTTACCAAGTCCCGTAAGAGTTCGGGAATTGTGTGCATCCGCACAGAAGAAGAAGGTCCGAAAGAACAGACACCATTAATGACCTGCAGCTATCTAGAACGAAATTATTACATTAATTCAGTATTGTTATTAACTGGGGGCACAAACGCAATCGTCTAAAACGGGTTTCATGTTTGTAACTACTTTTATTAACATGCACGTTACACAACTGAGCGCCAAGTCCTGGTTCCCAGTTGTGTTTGCGGAAGTTGTGGCCCATCTTTCTCCTCGTTTGGGGTTACCTGTAAATATAAACACACGAAAACCATTTTTGTATGTTTAGTGCCAATTACAGTTGAGCTGCCACTGATATTTACGACGAATTCTTCAGTACATTTAATTAGAAATTTCCTCTCGCTTCGTGACTCACATCCAAATAAATATGGACATCCTATGCTTTGGGGAAAATATGGAGAACAATTTAGTTTATGCCATAGTAGAGTAAGCGCCAGACATGACGTCTGTTGGGGCCGGAGACGCACACAAAGGACAGATTTATATTGTTCACGTTTGCGGATGTACTGCGCAAACTATTATAGGTACAGAAAAACACCGAACTTCATGTTAAAGAGAAAGTAAATACATTTTTTTAATGTGCAGGTTTGCTCTGGAGATAACCAGAGTGGGAATATGCAGAGCCGAGCAGATTTGTTACCTGAAATCCAATGAATAAATAATATTTACAATTTTTATTACGCAAAAGAGAACAAACTATAAATTTGTAATGCCGTCCGATGTACGACTGAGCTATTGACATCATTCATAAGTAATTAAGTAGCCTGTTAGAGTCATTATGATTCTGATTTTGATTAGTATCAGCATATCACTTTATCCAAGACACCTACACTAGTAGCAGGGCTATATGTGTTGGCAGATGCGATTGCACACCGCCTATATCATTTAAATTTGTAAGATACATATTTTTATCTGTCATTTTTAACTGAATATAAATTTACTTAGTGTTGCCGGTAATTCGAAACTAATGAAAGCTACATTAATAATGACTGTGGCAGAGAAAAGATCAGCTAGATTCCCGTAAGACACATCTGCCATACACCACTATACTGTAATTAGTGAAGGCACAGATATCATGAACCACTGTGAATACTGCAGCTAAAATTTGCAGCTGTTTAAAATTAATTTGTGGATAGAGTACTGCGTAGATTTTTAGCGTTTATCTACAGACAGATTCAAATTTGTAATTGCATGTGTAAAGAAAGTGTAAGAGACGCTGATTATACCGTGAAGTCATTAACCGACGTAGAGGCTTGGATTTTCTGGAGAGGGTTGCACGGAGGGCTTGAAAGGGTGGCGGACATCTTACTATTTTGCATCCAATATAGTGGTTGACAAATACACTATCAACAAAAATAAATAAAATAGCTGTTCACAGCTACAGTTAATCTATGTGAAACTCCACACTAACGCAAATAAACGGTAGTATAATTGACACACGATGCACTGAGCTTAAGTGCTGATTAGTTTAGCTTCCGGACGAAGGACGTTGTCTTGAAAAGAGATTATAAAATGAATACCAGGAAAAACTAAAACAAGGGTTATGGAATGCACTAAGACAAAATCAAGTGAGTCTGAATAGAATTAGTCACTTTATTGTGGATTTAAATATCTTCTGTGGTCGTCAGCAGATATTCAGCTATGGGGAGGAAAAGATGTTACATTTGTGGCACAAATTAAGACACACTGTACGTCAAATGCTAGATGTGCTTATGCTGTGAGAGACAGTGAAGAATGGGAAGGACCCACCACGGTTCAACAACAATATTAAAAAGTTACTATGGAAGTATAAGAATAATTTTCAGAAGAATAGAAAATAAAACTGATGATCTGTTAGAGGATCAGTTTAAACGTGACAGAATTTCTGGGAGACAGACCTCAACATGTTCTTAATGGGACGAATTTAATTTCAGACATAGACCCTTGAAATTTTCTAGTATAGGAGCTCATTTCTGATTTCTAATGATCGTCAGACCACTTTGAATCACATCTACTTCCCTCCCCAAAAATTAATTGTTGAGTTCGTACTTCGACGCATTTCTGCAATTTTAGGGGCTCACGGAGGAGTGCCTCGTTATTAAGATAACCTCTACAGCCTCCCCACGCCTTTTACCGCTCATTGTGTATTCCTGATATGTTCGGATATTCAAGCGGACAGGTGACTCGATTTAGAAGCTTAACCACTGTATTGGTAGTAAACAGCGTTATCAGCAAACTCAGTATTTCGAGGTAAGGAAATGAGTGTATCTTAGGCGGTAAGAAACTCAGAGCTTTTTATAAAAAAACGAACGTGATTAATATTCTACACCTTCATGTCTACATATTTATTTCTCAACATAGTAAACCTAGCGACGAACACAGTTCACCAAACAAGAGACCAGTTTGTTGCTATTGTCGCCGTGGAATGGTTGACTTTGAAAGAGCCACAACGTCACCTCTTTCTGCACCACCTCATCGCTCTCAAAGTGAAAAGATCAAATATGTTCTTTAAGTTATAGAAACAGATGAAAATCGGTTGGGGTCAAGTTGGATGTAGATGCAGGGTGATCGATGACAGTGAACGCAAGGCATCGTATTGTTGCAGATGTTGCAACGCTCGTGTGTCGTGTGGCACTGTCATGCTGAAGAAGAGGATGTTCCATGTCTGGACGAACTCTTCGAATTCGAAATTCGATTACAGCACGCTGTTTCTCACGCACCGACATAGTCATGTTACACACTGTCATGTAGCACGCCACAATTCGGGATGCAGATATGTAGACATGAAGCATAAGAATGTAGAGTTTTAATGTTTGTTACATTTAGAAATCTGTAAGAGTGTTCACATAAAAATTCGGAGACATTACTTTCCAGCACACTTTCGTACCTCATCACTCTTCTTCTGTGTATTTGTTTTATAGAAAGCATAATTACCATGAGTATTGACAAGAATTATACCAATGATTCACGACGGAAAAGAAATACGTACATGTACTTTCAAAGCAAGGGGATAAATTCGGAAACGATTAAATTTTTTTTGTCCCTAGTGATCAAGATATTAGGAAATGGAGAAGCTGTGAGAAGAGTGGACGAGTAGGGCACCGTTGATGGAAGAGGAGAGGGAGGAAGCAGGAGGAAGAGAAAGGCATAGGACTAGAGAAACAGGTGTAAAGCAAACAGGGAGGTGGATCAGAAGAGAGTGGCGTAAAGAGATCAGGAAAGTAGATGTGAGGGGATGGGCAAGAAGAGGAATAAGGAATGAAAGAGAAAGCGGGAAGAGGACTGAAGAGTAGAATGTAGACAGAGATTAATGGTAGCAGTACAGAGAGAATATAAGCAGAAAGTAGGGAGCGATAAATTGAGGAAGAAAGAAAGGATTAGTGGAGGAAGGTAGAGGCAATGCAGAGAGAAAGAAACCAAGTACGTCAGAGCTAAGAAGCTAGTGTGTGTGTGTGTGTGTGTGTGTGTGTGTGTGTGTGTGTGTGTGAGAGAGAGAGAGAGAGAGAGAGAGAGAGAGAGAGAGAGAGAGAGAGGGAGGGGGGGGGGGAACTTCCAGAAGTTTCACCCGAGTGGTACGGTGATTTTTGTGGCACATTTTGCAAGATAATCAAAGTATATGTTGTTTATAGAGCAGTCGAATGTTATGGATAATTACTCACACCATCAGATCACCTCCTCTCGTTTCTATTAATCGTAGGAACCTGTGGCCTTATTGCTGCAGGCTTATGTTCCTAGAAATTCCGATAGCTGTCTTTTAATATATAACATAATACACATTGTCACGGATTAATTATCGTTTGCAGAAACTGACGTAGCAGTCGTGTAATAGAGACAAAGAGACCTGTACGTTTCATTGAAAGTGTATTGGTAAATTTAAAACTGTAACCTAAAATGGAAAAGAAAATTAAAAGAAACTCGTCGACTTCCTGTTCACGAAGGGTCGTAATTGCTCAGGGCTAAAGGGCCCGTGGCGTGTTGAACGAACCTTCGTAACAACTGTGAAAACTGAGAGGAAGGGAAACCTAAATAAGAATAATCTACCGAATATCAGAACCAAACTACTCCTAATTACATTTTATTATCTGCATCACCCCGGCTGGTTTCTGCACTAGAGCCTTGTAGCGTGTTACTCCATATTATTACATCTTTCTCTCTTTCCCTATTACTCATGGTAATTTCTTGCTGCTGTCCTCATTTAAATATCAAAAAGCATTCGAATTTGTTTTCATGCTCAAATCGGTTCATTGTTTACCGTTAGTACAACGCAGTTCAGTGAATAAGTATTAAAATGAGATTTAGTGCGCCCCTCCCGCCGGATGAAAGCGCTGGTGAAGTCCACCGCAGAGTCCTCGGCAGGCGCCACATTCTACACTTCCGGCGGGAACCACTCAGAATGTATCCTATAGCGTGTGGGCTGCCGGCCGGTGTCTTCATCGAACAAAATAAGATTGCCGCCACATGTGCGGCATCGAGCGGTTGCCGGCCGAACTAAGATGCCCGTTACTGGAGCGCCGTGACGTCATGTTGCCTTAGCAACCAGAGCCACTGAGCTGGCGTGCGAAGTCCAGGGCGGGTGTGTGAGTAGCGAATTAAGGAAACACGACGTCACTTGTACCTAACAACGAAATTTCAAAGTAAAAAGAAAGGCAAACGTAACCATTGTGGATGATAACGTATGGGCGTTTTTTATAATAGAGGATTTTTGTGGCTTATGTCTCCAATGTGTGTAACAATTTTCCGTAAAACTGTGTAATCACCACATTATTGAACGAGCATTAGCACGAAGTTCATGCATGTCACGTGATGTGGGTTAGGAAAGTAGGTTTGCTTTAAGACGTTTAGCCAGTCTACACGTTTGACTTATTGCTGATATAAATGAAGAAAGCAATTTGTCCTGAGAAAAGTCATCTTTCACGTCATTGTAAACTGGCATAGTAATACGGTGAAATGTTAGCTGGCCTCTAGGGCGAAAGTAGCAAGAGTAGCCCAGAATTTATACTGTTAGTAACTGTTGATCAACATGTACTGTTAACGTCAGAAACGAACGTCGCTCACAACCTTACAGTGGAGACCAGTTGACCTGCTACAGCCAAAGTGTTCACCATCGAAACAGACGACAGGGTGCACAACAAGAGTTGCGAAGCAGACGGACAATGTGTCTATCCAATCGAACAGTAGGTTATAAAATTAATACATTTGCTTTTGTTGGCAAGTACTGAAACTTGGCTGTGTTGATCGGCGTTCCCTAACCTATTGTGATTAGCAGCATGTCTGATTTAGATGTAGTCTGGTGTGACGAATGAGAAAATTCTGAGAGGAAACAATGTTCTGCCGGCCGGTGTGGCCGTGCGGTTCTAGGCGCTTCAGTCTTAGGCTAGTTCTAAGGGACTGATGAGCACAGATGTTAAGTCCCTTAGTGCTCAGAGCCATTTGAACAATGTTCTGCAGCAATGCATGACAGTAGTACGTTGTGGGAGATGTTTACGTACAATTTTCTAGGACCATTTTGAATCAATATTTGATTCGTGTTCACCAGTACAAGACGGGTCCTTACACCGGGGAAGAAGTGAGCTTGGAGGGAAATAATCTGCATCAGTGCACGTTCAGAAACGTCCACAAATAGCTGGATTGATGCCGTATACACTTCAAGCTACTTCTGTGATCTTTGAATTGTGAAGGATTTAATCCAGTTGAACAAATGCGGGGCCACTTCGACCGACTAGTTGGCTTTGAGCATCTGCAGCTTAGCCACTGAGAAGTCGCAGGAGAATAATTACTGTGGAAGACTGAAACAGCCCTGTTCCGTGAAGTTTCAGGATTACAGCCAGATGACGTCGACTTCTTGGCACGATACTTCCGCTGACAACCATACAGACATCTTCTCGTGATTGTTTTGCAGTGGAGATTGCTAGTTCACGACGCTAGCGGTATACCAAAAAATGGCGCAAGGACGCATGTGCGTCCTTTACATGAGCGACCTCTGTCGAATTGCGCATCGTCTTCGAATATTGCCCCATCTACGTGGAGCAGACGCATGCGTAACGGCGATACTACATGCGCGCGCTCTGTCGGAGTGAGAGCTTGCGGAGTTAATGTTCAGACATCAAACTGGTAAAATTTTCTGTTACTATATGTGTCACTAGTCATAAAATTTCTCCTTTTTGTAGGTATTAAAGGAATCACTGGGCTCGACGCTTTATCGATTTGAAAGCCGCCATCACGATTAATATCTTGTGCCAAACGTATTTTCAGCGACACCTTGGTAATTGAAAAAGCTGATCGAGGCCAAGATTTCAGCGGCAGAATAATCCATAGAATGTCCTGTGGAATTAATAATGCTGGGCTATGACTGACTTACTAGACTGCAAAAGGCGGGTGTGGCGAACATTTTCAGCGCATCTTTCATGCACTGTGCGTGTTGTCTGAACAATGTAGGTTTAGCCACACTGGCGCGAAACTCGTCAAACTTCTCTCATGTAGCGGCTCTCTTCGCGCATTCGTCTCCGCGTCAATTTTTGGTATAAAGCTAGCGTCGTGAACCAGTAGCCTCCAGTGGAAAGCACTCACCTGATGATTGTTCAATGGTTATCAGCCGAAGAAGCGTGGCAGGAAGTTGACGTCATCCGGCTACAATCCCGAAGCGTCATGGAATACTCTTTACACGAGGAAAATTAGATGACTCAAGTAAAATAGCCCTGTCAGCATGGTAGGTGACCCTCCCTCATATTAGGGAAAAATGTTAAACACATATCGGTATATGCTTGACATGTTTCGATCAACAGTTCTTACGATAAGACCATTGGCGATCGAAAACAGTAGAATTGTCTGTGAGATTACTCGACGCATGTTTCCCGAACTAATTCTATAAAAAAAAGACTTTCCTAGTTCTATAAAAAAAAAAGACTTTCCTAGTACATACAGTTCTGATAGCGAATAACTAAATGGTTCAAATGGCTCTGAGCGCTATGGGACTCAACTTCTGAGGTCATTAGTCCCCTAGAAATTAGAACTTGTTAAACCTAACTAACCTAAGGACATCACACACATCCATTCCCAAGGCAGGATTCGAACCTGCGACCGTAGCGGCTCGCGGTTCCAGACTGTAGCGCCTAGAGCCGCACAGCCACTTCGGCCGGAAGCGAATAAAAATTTCACATAGTTCTGAAGACACGGTTGAAAACATGTACGCCACCTTCTTGCTTCCTTAGCACTAGATATTGGGAACAGGAACTGTTTACATTTTGTTATGGCGAACAAAGGGCATTCTATCATTTTTTTCTCCCTTACATTTTTTTATTTTATTTACTGGTTACTGATTTTGTAGCAGCTATCTTGACGAATTTTTACCACTGTTATCGTGATACACAATCGTGATCACAGCTGAATGGAGATAACTGTTCTCCATTGCAAAAAAATCTGCTTTTCACTTGAACTTTTTCATACCTTCGCATCAACGAATTCGGTGGGCACGACAGCTTCCTTTGACTGCGTCGAATGGAGCGCTCAGCTCAGTTGTGGTGGCAGTTATGATAGAGAACGTAGCGTTCATGGCATAACCTGAAAGAAGAAAGCCAAGCTTCGTAAATTCTGCCAAACAAGCTGGCCACATTTTTTGCTCGACCTAACCAATATTGCCAATTTTGACAGTTTTCAGTGCACATCTAGACTGGAATATGCTGATGCACCATCATATTGGTACCAGATGTTCCTTCATACATTAAACGGTATTGTGGTCAGCATTTCTGTGAGTTTGGTATGCAGAAAACGGAGGTAATGTGCTCCAGTTATTTGTAGTGACAGAAGAACAAATCCTAGAAGAGGATTACCAATCACTTTAGTCTTAATGTTACGGAGATCTTTGTACATGAAATCTAAAAGCATTCGCGTGTGGATCCTCGGAGTCCAAGAGGTGACTATTGTTGTTTCGTATTCAGTTCGCAAACTGATTTGCAATACTTCTTCACACGAGTCTGTTCATCTCTGCATGTCTAATGCAGCCTACTTTCATCTCAATCTGCTGAAAGTATCTAGTAAAGCCTTGTTCTCCGTCTACAATTTTTGTTCCTCTTCCCTTCATCCCCCACATACTCTTCTTCGTTACCAGACATTCTATTCTATGATGACTCAGTTTGTGCCCTATCAACCTCTTTCTTCTGTTAATCTTGTTGCACAATAAATCTGGCTTCTCGCCAAACCGGTTCAGTACATTAGCTGTCCGATCTACCAGCTAATCTCCAGTATTTTTCTGTAACTCCATATTTCAATTTTTTTTGGTTATTTTGTAAAGCGAAGAAACCGCACAAAAGTTGTTTAACCCGCAGTCTTTTATTGTGTACACGATCCGTTTCGGAACGTTAAAGTTCCATCATGAGGTGTAAAGAATAAAATCACTTAACCATTTGTCGGCCACATTCCACTTCCATACGACGCTACACTTCACACGAGTACCTCCAGAAACGACTATACCGACTATTAAAACAACTCTCACGCAAAAAGGAGGTCCTACCAGTGAAAAACAGTTGCGTGTAAAAGGTATTATTATTTTTATGAACAAATCACTGTAAAACTCCGTACGATTTGAGAAATCGCTCTATTCTAGTGCCTGAACTTGCTTAAGGTAAGCCGTACTTTTTGAAACACTCCACACGAAGAAATGTCATGCGCCCATTCCGTCTCCTGCCTGGAAACTTTCAATAAATTAGTGCCAAGAAACTAGTACTTCATTTTAACTCCTCTGTCAGTAGAATTAATTTGGAGTTGAAATGGCTGCTTATGTTGGATGCAGGGTAACATATTTGCATGGTCCTGTTCATTTTGTCAATAAGCGTGGCCTCGCCTCAACAGGAAAATGAAGTGAAAACTTGCTGAGATATTAGCATAAAACTTAATGGGTGGGGGAGGGGGAGGGGGGAGCAACAGTCATGAGTGGTAAAATACCAACAATCCTGTTGGCATAACATCCGCAACTGAGCATTGTAGCAGAGGTTGAAAATACCGCTTCAGTTGTAAATTACTTTATTTTCACACGACCGGTTTTGGACTGTTATAAGCCTGTCCTCAGGTGTCGGAGCTCTGCTGTGGTCCCCGAGCGCTCATAGGCAGCACACCGCGCCTGGTACAGGCGGCGCTCGCGGACCACAGCACAGCTGTCCGATACCGGTTGTGTAAAAATAAAGTAATTTACAACTGAAGCGGTATTTTCAACCTCTATGGTAAAATACCGTTGGTTACAGAACTCAGATCAGCACAATTTTTAGGACAGGAAACAAAGTTTTCAGAGTATTTAGTATTGAAACAAACTTTCGGTTTGGGTCAAAAACTGAACAATGTAATTTCGGCATTTTGCATCGGCACAAAGACATGTTGGTCAAAAACTTTTAGCGATCCTCAGAAATTTTATTTCAGCCCAGTTTTATTTCAGTTTGTGTGAACTGCTAGCTATCTATAAATTCGGGGAATAAGAAGTAAAATTGGTGAATTACTTGTCTACGTTGATAAATTGGTCATCAAAGCCAGTTGACATAATCTGCCTCCCGGAACATCAAATGGTTCAAATGGCTCTAAGCACAATGGGGCTTAACATCTGAGGTCACCAGTCCCCTAGAACTTAGAACTACTTAACCCTAACTAACCTAAGGACATCACACACATCCATGCCCGAGGCACGATTCGAACCTCCGACCGCAGCAGTCGCGCAGCTCTGGACTCAAGCGCCTAGAACCGCCTGGCTACCACGGCCGGTTCCGGAACATCATTTGGCCCCCGTGGTACATTTGTGTTAAGTATTACAGGATTTAGTTAACATCTCAGTTTATGGAATAGAAATAGAGAAAAGATGAGCTGAGATATTCGTTAAGAATTGCCATAAATTGAAGAATTGTATTATTCATAAGTTTTACCTGGGCGTGGAACCATGTGAGGCGGAAGCAGAATTTCATAGTAAATCCCTCAAAACAGTAAACGTATATGAAGCACGTGAAGGTCATTTTAATTTGTTCACCTTGGTACTCTACTGCCGTATTTAACAGCAAAGGAACAAAAAAATTGTCCTAGCTGGTGATTTCATCGTAGATTGTCTTCAACAATTTTCCAGTAAGAATTTATTGCTGTGATTAGTAGTATTAGTCTACATAATTCCTAATTTAAGCTTTCCAACTAGGGTAGCTAATTGCTCACAAACAGCTACACTCCTGGAAATGGAAAAAAGAACACATTGACACCGGTGTGTCAGACCCACCATTCTTGCTCCGGACACTGTGAGAGGGCTGTACAAGCAATGATCACACGCACGGCACAGCGGACACACCAGCAACCGCGGTGTTGGCTGTCGAATGGCGCTAGCTGCGCAGCATTTGTGCACCGCCGCCGTCAGTGTCAGCCAGTTTGCCGTGGCATACGGAGCTCCATCGCAGTCTTTAACACTGGTAGCATGCCGCGACAGCGTGGACGTGAACCGTATGTGCAGTTGACGGGCTTTGAGCGAGGGCGTATAGTGGGCATGCGGGAGGCCGGGTGGACGTACCGCCGAATTGCTCAACACGTGGGGCGTGAGGTCTCCACAGCACATCGATGTTGTCGCCAGTGGTCGGCGGAAGGTGCACGTGCCCGTCGACCTGGGACCGGACGGCAGCGACGCACGGATGCACGCCAAGACCGTAGGATCCTACGCAGTGCCGTAGGGGACCGCACCGCCACTTCCCAGTAAATTA
Source organism: Schistocerca gregaria (assembly GCF_023897955.1). Lineage (NCBI taxonomy): Eukaryota > Metazoa > Arthropoda > Insecta > Orthoptera > Acrididae > Schistocerca > Schistocerca gregaria. Next base: position 305,007,728 of record NC_064921.1, read on the forward strand.
GGGACACTGTTGCTCCTGGGGTATCGGCGAGGACCATTCGCAACCGTCTCCATGAAGCTGGGCTACGGTCCCGCACACCGTTAGGCCGTCTTCCGCTCACGCCCCAACATCGTGCAGCCCGCCTCCAGTGGTGTCGCGACAGGCGTGAATGGAGGGACGAATGGAGACGTGTCGTCTTCAGCGATGAGAGTCGCTTCTGCCTTGGTGCCAATGATGGTCGTATGCGTGTTTGGCGCCGTGCAGGTGAGCGCCACAATCAGGACTGCATACGACCGAGGCACACAGGGCCAACACCCGGCATCATGGTGTGGGGAGCGATCTCCTACACTGGCCGTACACCTCTGATGATCGTCGAGGGGACACTGAATAGTGCACGGTACATCCAAACCGTCATTGAACCCATCGTTCTACCATTCCTAGACCGGCAAGGGAACTTGCTGTTCCAACAGGACAATGCACGTCCGCATGTATCCCGTGCCACCCAACGTGCTCTAGAAGGTGTAAGTCAACTACCCTGGCCAGCAAGATCTCCGGATCTGTCCCCCATTGAGCATGTTTGTGACTGGATGAAGCGTCGTCTCACGCGGTCTGCACGTCCAGCACGAACGCTGGTCCAACTTAGGCGCCAGGTGGAAATGGCATGGCAAGCCGTTCCACGGGACTACATCCAGCATCTCTGCGATCGTCTCCATGGGAGAATAGCAGCCTGCATTGCTGCGAAAGGTGGATATACACTGTACTAGTGCCGACATTGTCCATTGTGCATACTCTGTTGCCTGTGTCTATGTGCCTGTGGTTCTGTCAGTGTGATCATGTGATGTATCAGACCCCAGGAATGTGTCAATAAAGTTTCCCCTTCCTGGGACAATGAATTCACGGTGTTCTTATTTCAATTTCCAGGAGTGTATTAATAATATCTTTGTAGAAGGATCTGTTTGTTGTTGTGGTCTTCAGTCCTGAGATTGGTTTGATGCAGCTCTCCTTGCTACTCTATCCTGTGCAAGGTTCTTCATCTCCCAGTACTTACTGCAACCTACATCCTTCTGAATCTGCGTAATGTATTCATCTCTTGGTCTCCCTCTACGATCTTTACCCTCCACGTTGCCCTCCAGTACTAAATTGGTGATCCCTTGATGCCTCAAAATATGCAATACCCACCGATCCCTTTTTCTAGTCAAGTTGTGCCACAAATTTCTCTTCTCTCCAATTCTATTCAATACCTCCCCATTAGTTATGTGATCTACCCATTTGATCTTCAGCATTCTTTTGTAGTACTACATTTCGAAAGCTTCTATTCTCTTGTAGTCTAAAATATTTATCGTCCACGTTTGATTTCATGGCTACACTCCATACAAATATTTTCAGAAACGGCTTCCTGACACTTAAATCTATCCTCGATGTTAACAAATTTCTTTTCTTCAGAAATGCTTTACTTGCCATTGCCAGTCTACATTTTATATCCTCTCTACTTCGGCCATCATCAGTTATTTTGCTCCCCAAATAGCAAAACTCCTTTACTACTTTAAGTGTATCATTTCCTAATGTAATTCCCGTAGCATCAACCGATTTAATTCGACTACATTTCATTATCCTCGTTTTGCTTTTGTTGATGTTTATCTTATATCTTTCTTTCAAACACTGTGCATTCCTTTCAGCTGCTCTTCCAGGTCCTTTGCTGTCTCTGACAGAATTACAATGTCATCGACGAACCTCAAAGGTTTTATTTCTTCTCCATGGATTTTAATTCCAATTCCGAATTTTTCTTTTGTTTCCTTTACTGCTAACTCAATATACAGATTGAATAATATCAGGGAGAGGCTACAACCCTGTTTCACTCCCTTCCCAACCACTGCTTCCCTTTCATGTCCCTCGACTCTTATAACTGCCGTCTGTTTTCTGTACAATTTGTAAATAGCCTTCCGCTCCCTTTATTTTACCCCTGCCGCCTTCAGAATTTCAAAGAGAGTATTCCAGTCAACATTTTCAGAAGCTTCCTCTAAGTCTCCAAATGCTAGAAACGTAGGTTTGCCTTTCCTTAATCTTTTTTCTAAGATAAGTCGTAGGGTCAATATTGCCTCACGTGTTCCAACATTTCTGCTTAATCCAAATTAATCTTCCCCGAGGTCGGCTCCTACCAGTTCTTCCATTCGTCTGTAAAGAATTCGCGTCAGTATTTTGCAGCCGTGGTAATTTTCACATCTGTCAACACCTGCTTTCTTTCGGATTGGAATTATTATATTCTTCTTGAAGTCTGAGGGTATTTCGCCTGTCTCATACATTTTGCTCAACAGATGGTAGAGTTTTGTCAGGACTGGCTCTCCAAGGCTGTCAGTAGATCTGATGGAATGTTGTCTACTCCCAGGGCCTTGTTTCGACTCAGGTCTTTCAGTGCTCTGTCAAACTCTTCACCCAGTATCATATCTCCTATTTCATCTTCGTCTATATTCTCTTCCATTTCTATAATATTGTCCTCAAGAACATCGCCCTTGTATAGACCGTCTATATACTCCTTCCACCTTTCTGCTTTTCCTTCTTTGCTTAGAACTGGATTTCCATCTGAGCTCTTGATATTCATGCAAGTGGTTCTCTTTTGTCCAAAGGTCTCTTTAATTTTCCTATAGGCTGTATCTATCTTACCCCTAGTGATATGTACCTCTACATTCTTACCTTTGTCTTCTAGCCATCCATGCTTAGCCATTTTACACTTCCTGTCGATCTCATTTTTGAGAAGTTTGTAGTCCTTTTTGCCTGCTTCATTTACTGCAGTTTTGCATTTTCTCCTTTTGTCAATTAAATTCAATATCTCTTCTGTTACCTAAGGATTTCTATTAGCTCTCGTCTTTTTACCTACTTGATCCTCTGCTGCCTTCACTACTTCATTCCTCAAAGCTACCCATTCCTATTCTACTGTATTTCTTTCCCCCATTCCTGTCAATTGTTGCCTCATGCTCTCCCTGAAACTTTGTAAAACCTTTGGTTTAGTCAGTTTATCCAGGTCCACATCTGTCCCTGGAAATGTCTTAAGACCTGGTTCCTAAATCTCTGTCTTACCATTACATAATCTATCTGATACCTTCCAGTATCTCCAGGCTTCTTTCATGTATATAGCCTTCTTTTATGATTCTTGAACCAAGTACAAAACTCTACCAGGAGGCTTCCTCTTTCATTTCTTCCCCCCAATCCATATTCACCTACTACGTTACCCTCTCTTCGTTTTCCTACTGTCGAGTTCCAGTCATCCATGACTATTAAATTTTCCTCTCCTTTCGCTATTCGAATAATTTCCTTTATCTTGTTATACATTTCATAAATCTCTTCGTCATCTGCTGAGCTAGTTGGCATATAAACTTGTACTGCGGTGGTAGGCGTGGGCTTCGTATCTATCTTGGCCACAATAATGCGTTCACTATGCTGTTTGTAGTAGCTTACCCACATTCCTATTTTCCTATTCATTATTAAACCAACTCGTGCATTACCCCTATTTGATTTTGTATTTGTAACCCTGTATTCACCTGACCAGAAGTCTTGTTCCTCCTTGTTAATTACGAAAAGAGTTGAAGGAACAACGTCAAAGTTTCGTCCAGTTTCACTTCTTCCAGCATCCACGAAAATTTTACGATAGGTATTGTACAATGGCTTCCTAACCATCTGACAATAAATAATACTGCATATTGTCATAACTCATTTTTCTAGAGGGTTCCGATAGTGAGGAGTCTATCTACACATACAGTGAGAATGTTCTTAATTCATTAGACAGTAAGTCAAAGACATTTGCCTGTGTAAATCACAATATCCTTTTTAAAAAATTTAGAATATTACGGTCTAATAGGAATTTCTGCAAAAATTGCTCAAATATTGCATTTCTGACAGGAAAAAAACGGTTTAAATAGGAAAGAAGCGTGTATTAAGCTATCAAGCGTTTATGACTGGGAACCAGTTGCATATGATGTCCTACAAGAGTCCATATTAGGTTCCTTATCTTTTATTGTGTGTATCAGTGACGTTCCATCCGTAGCATCGCCAGATGTAATGCTTGTTTTGTTTGCAGATGATACAAACATTGTAATAAACACCTAATCAAGTATAGTCTTACAATGACAGATAGAAGAAGTTGATAGTATTAAAATATTTGGGCTGCAGCCAGATTATAAATTAAACTGGGAGGAGTGTATCACAAAACAAAACAACTAGCATGCTATGCTTGCTTTCATTACATGACATCGTAAGGGATTATTTTTTGGATCAATTCATCAACACAATCTAAAGTTTTCCGAGAATAAAAACATGTAATACGACTTGCAGGGGCATTTTTAGGAATACTAACTAAAAATATAAATTTCGATGTGTAGCATGCAAAAAAAGTATTTGCTTTGAAACAACTGCAATTTATTAACTATTTCTTCACAAATTATGTTTTATTTAATGAATTATGTTTTGCAAAAATATCTCCTTTTCAGACAACAGCTCAGCTCATGCAATCAACACTAGAAATAAGAATAACCCTCACAAAAGATTGCCACTAACTTTAGTTCAAAAACATGTCCATTATACAGAAACTCATATTTTCAATAACTTGCCAGCTGGCACAATGTTTAACTAGTAATAAAGTTCTTAGTAGAGCAAACTGATATATGTATATTACAAATAAAATCAAATAATGCTGCTATTACGTACAATCTGACTTCGGTACAAACTCAGTGCAGTAAAATGATTTGGCTTTAATACCATGAAAATTAACATATGCACCTCAGTGTATTGGGAACATTTACATGTTTTGTGAAAAGTTTGTCATTATCTTTTGAATGAAAATGTGTTGTACAGTTCTATGGCTTATTCCACGTTCATGAGATTGATTTCACTTGGTATCGGTGGAAGGCACATTAGTATATTTGTTTTACTTTTTAAATAATAAGTGTGTATTCTTGTTTTCTGACATGTGCTACTAGCTGGAGGATCTCCTCGCTATGGATCTATTAGAACGAAAAGTACGTCTAATCTAAAAATCACATAGGTATTTAGCGCAGTGCGACAAAACAAGGAACAACTTGAATCTATGTATTAATTTTGTTGATAAATATATAACATCGTAAGATGATTACAATTATTTAATGTAAGCAGTGAGTCACAGCAGTCGCAGCACTCAGAAATGCTAGGAAGATAGAATCCAGTGACTACACGTTGCCTCAGTTGATATGCTATGTTACACACTAAGTAATGAGTCGTCTGTGGCAAGAATTTGTTGATTTAAGCAAGAAGCGATGTAAGAGTAACGAGTGAAAGCGAGATGTTTTATTGTTTTTGGGAGATTTAGTAATTTCAATCGCAAAAACTTTAAAAAACACACAAAAATCTCATACTCGTGCTAAATGCTCGGAGTTTAAATGTGTTGTAGGGAACATGTGGGAAGTGAAAATAACTGCAGTGATGAAATCTGGTGATTATACAAAGAAAAATTGCAGGAAATATCACTGACGGGGATCATAGTTTCGAGAAAAAGCAGCAATGACCTATGGCAACTTAAAAAAGGATAAAGAACACAACAGTCATTACGATGATCCATAACTTAGCCTCAAAACGTTATCTACATATACATATACAGAATAGAGCAATTTGTATTCTCTTTGTTCCTGCAGTAAACTACCTGTTTCATTATTTTAACTGTTAACTGGATCTGACCAGCAACTAATGGTTTCCAGCAGAACTAATAAAATGCGTACTGCAGAAGCAACAGGGTCGCCATGTGCAAAGCGCTTTGTATGTTTGTCGACTGTAATGTAAAACATATTTGCGTCCCGCGGTCAGGACTATCTGTAGAGTTATTAGTGGTATTTTCCTTTAAATCACTGCAAACAGTGCTAATATGAAACAACAACAAACAAATAATCAGCAGGATGTGCGGCTAGGACACATACATGTAGCGACAGTCTAGTCGTAAATAATCTTTTGTTAGTACTGGACGTCTTCTGTGCCAAATACCTATCCTGATTTCCACCAGAATCCTTTGTTGCACGTTGTAATGTACTGTAACCCATTTCGGTTTTGTTAAAGTTCACTGATACACCAAAGCAATTTTCACTAATTGTTTTGTAGTGGTGTGAAACACGAGAAGTAGTTGAGAAAGGAGTGATACTGGGCTGTAACCTAATCCCTATGCAATTAATTTTGTACATAGAGCATTCAGCAAGGGAAAGGAAGCAGAATCTTGGAAAATAAATGCAGAAGAAATAAAAATTTTGACATTTGTCGATACCGTTGAAATTCTTGTCAGGAACGGAAAAGGACGTGGAAGACTATTCTAAAGGAATAGGCGGTATCTTGGAAAGACATTACATGTTGTGTATCAAAGAAAGTAAATGAAAGGTGATTGAATGTAGTCGAATCAAACCAGCCTATTCCGAGGGATTTAAGAGTAGAGGATGCGACACCAAAAGTAGTGGATGATTTTTGCTATTCGGACAGAATAGAAGCTACTGATGGTCGAGGCGCAAAGGATATAAAATGTGGGTTGGTAATAGCAAGGAAAGTGTGTCTGAAAAAATTGAAATTTTATAACATATAACATATATTTTAAGTTTTAAAAACATTTTTCTGAAGATATTTGCATGGGCGGAAGCCTTTTACAGAGCTGAAGCGTGAACTACGAACAGTTCAGAAAATATGAAGTTTTTCACTCTGCAGCGCAGTGTGCGCTGACAAACTTCCTGGCAGAGTAAAGCTGTACCGGAGCGAGACTCGAACTCGGAACCTTTGCCTTCCGCGGGCAAGTACTCTACCGCAAAGGTTCCGAGTTCGAGCCTCAGTCCGGCACACTGTTTTAGTCTGCCAAGAAGATTCAAAATGAGGGCAGGAGGTTCGCTACAGTATGATGTTGAAGATGAGATGGTAAATAGCATAACTAATGGAAAGGTAATGAAGTAAATTGGGGAGAAACGAAATTTATGGCACAAATTAACTAAAAGAAGAGATTGGTTGGGAGGGCAGTCGAGAGCAATCAACGAATATTTAGTTTGGTGCTAGAAGGAACTGTGGAGAGGTTGCAAAATGTAGACAGACATGAGTGCACCAAGTAGATTAAGTGGGTGCATGTTGCTTTCACATGATAGACGAAAGTTGACAGCTTTGCTAAATCACTCTTCGAATTGACCACAAACAACGATAGCATGCCAGTTCGGACAGTGACAGATGGAAAATACCGATGCGGTGTGCATATGAACGGTACTTGCCTCCGTATTTCAAAAGTCGTCTCAAATGGGTACATGCTTCACTAAACTTTTCTGGGTAATTTATAGCGTCATTTTAAATACGGTTTCTGGCGAAACAAGTGGTTTGGCCACAGTTACAAGGGCTTTCGTCTGGGTCTATTTGTGTCTTTTGCTGTCTAGAAAAACTAAGCTCCCCCCCGAACTGGCCAAGAAGGCTGAACGGTACCGACAGACCGCCGTGTCACCCTCAGCCCACAGGCGTCACTGGATGCGAATATGGAGGGGCTCTTCGGACCGTATGTCATTTTACGAGACTGGAACCTCTACTTCTCAACCAAGTAGCTCCTCAGTTTGCCTCACAAAGGCTGAATGCACCTCGCTTGGCAAAACTGCTTGACGAACTGGATGGTCATCCACCCAAATGCTAGCCCAGCCCGACAGCGCTTAACATCCGTGATGTGACGGGAACCGGTTGTAGGGAAGCAGCATACTCACGCCTTATAAAATTCACGTCAGTCTTTCCATTGTGTGCCAGCCTAGTCCACTGTAACTAGCTCTGATGTCATGATTATTGCGCAATACTTTAAAATTATGTAAATAACCTGAAACGTTTCTAGCATGTCAGGAGTAATACAAAATCAATATGTGTTGGATATCAGTTCAATAACTTTAACCATTTTCGAAATTGGAATGCTTTTCTGTAAAAATCATTGGCGCAACAGAAAAGAGCTAGAAACTTAAAAATTTATATTTAGATTCCTTTTGCATAATAATTTAGTAGAAACAGTATTCTGGGTCTCACAAATTAAAATTTTAGTTGGAATTCATGATTTTCTGGTTTTTGTCTTAGAAATTAAAGAAGCAAAATAGATTAAGTAGGCGAATAAATAAAGCTAGGATGTTTAAATTTAAGTAGAAGGAAGATCCGCTATAATCATAAAAATGTGAGAAGTTTCAACAGAATAACTATAAAACTATAGCTATAGCGTATCTCTAAAGAGCAAGTTCAGAGCTCGTCTACTGCGTGTTGTGTAATTAAATTAATTCTCTCGTCCAAAATATTTGACTTAGCCACGTCAGACTTTTATTATGATTACTTACTTATGTGCTGATTGCACAGTTAAAAGGAAAGCTTCATCGCCCATTAGCAAAGGAAGCAATGATTTATTTTATAACTTAAAGTGGTGCATTACCAGCCCAGCGGCTAGTCGGGACAGCGAATTTAATCAAGCGTTCCCTTAGCCGTCCGCACCGCGGCTTTATATATAAGAACGCTGCGCCCCAGTTCTCTCCAGACGCTGATTAGCGCACCACCTGTGCCGGGAGTCGCGTCGCGTCTGTATCGTTGATATAAACAGCCTCGTATGCCGTAATAAGTTACTCGGGATACGCGTAACCATGAAATCGTTTTCGAGTGAAGTGTTAATTCTGGGATGACTTTAATGATTTATCTTCAGTTTGCGTATGGCGTATTTTCACGTGCCGCCGCGGGACAGACATTCTACCATTATTTAGCGTGGCGTTTGATGAACATTGTCATCAAATTAGGGCGAGCTTTCACTTAAACATTTAATTTGAACAGTTATAGTTGCATAAGGGCATTAGACTCTGACCTGCTCTGGTTGTTGGATTGTGTGGATTCTATTTGGTCTGTGACTTTCAGAATATAGTGAACATTTTAGAGAGAATGGTTTTTGATTATGAATCCCAGACAATCTCCTAATTTCTCAGAGCTATAAGCTGTAGCTATAAATGTATTTCTCAGATGAAGTGGGCACTAGGAATTCTAATTACAGGCTTCACGTTTTGCTAACCACTTTCTGGTTGCCAATATTGTAGTTAGAGAGTCAGTGTTGAGAACGGCAAACAGCATAAATACAAAACATTTATTCTATTATTCCACCCGCCACCCCACAAGGTGTTACCACTATGGCAAGGCCGTTGGCTTTTGCTGCCTAGAGTCACTTATATTTTATCATGACCGCTCTCTGAGATTGACATTACTTCATCATTTTTTTAAAAAGTGACAGAAGTGGGAATTTTATTATAATAGGGTAGTGCCTTGGAGGGAGCGGCAATCTGCTGTTGTCTATTGCTTCGTGCGTTGTTTGCTATGATTAGGGCTCTTCGGCGAATGACGCGTCAGCTCCTGTTTTCGTCCTGCAAGTCGCTGGCCGCGTGGCGGCAGTTACTCGCCGGTAGCGCTCGCATCACGTATGTTGGTACGGCCAGTTGGAAGCTGAGTTCTGGCACCAGGATAGGACAAACCTGAGCCCTTGCTCTCTATGTTATTACGATATTTTAGTATTTCTATGGTGACTCTGATCTTGCTTTTTACCAAATCCGGGTGCTTGACAAGCCCACAGATGTCGTTAAATTTTATTTTATTGCCGCAGTGTTTTTGGTGTTCAGCCACAACAGATATGCTGTCCTCCTCAAGTGGAACGTAGCGCTCGTTTTCCTGCATCCACGTTGCTACTGGCCAGCTGGTCTCGCCAACGTATTCTTCTCCAAGCTCACATTCCGCAATGTACAAGCCTGCAATGTGCATAGGACCACCTACTCCTTGGTGGAGCCTAACACATGCTGGCTCTTGCTACTGCTATAGAAGACAGATTGGACACCAACCGGGTGAAGATGTTTACCAACCCGGTAAGTGACGTTCTTCACTTACGGCAAGTGCGCTGCTGGCTGCAGTTTGCCAGCTCCCTGCCTATTTTGCTTTCTTTTGTTTGTTGTCGTGGCAGTATGGATCCATTTAAGGTTATAACCATTATCCAAGAACGTTGTCCGAAGACTTTTGGTCTCATGTATTACGCTGTGGGTATCACTTGGGCGCTGCACAAGAAAAGATAGAGAAAGGACGACAAAGTTCATCAGCGCTGGTTGGTTTTTGGACTGAACATCTAAATACCTGTCCGTATACGTACGCTTCCGACAGACCTGGTGGTTATAATCAAATGGACGGTGTTTCGAGTGCTACATCGGCGGATAGGGGAAGCTCGTAGGTGTGTTCCTCAATCGGTGAGCTCGCGGAACTAACTTGAAAAAAGTAATAGTTCCACTTTCTGCCATATTGTGAAAATACAGGACTGTAAACATTCGGAATATGGTGTGACTGAGGAAAAAGGGAGAAAACATCAAACAAATGATAACCGTGCTTATAGCACGTTTATTAGTATATGGTCACCAGTTAGAACAAGTCTTCAGTACGTCTCCCGACTCAGCAACATGCTGCATCTGTAACATGGCATAGACGACAGTTGCTCACACTGTACTCGAACTAATCACAGCCGTTTGTCGACATAAGCTGTCATGCAGAAAGAGTCCTAATACATCCCTGTCAGACACTGCCTTTCAGATATCCTCACAACCAGAAGTCTCATGGATTTAAGTCTGGGGATCTGGAGGGCCACACATCGACACAGAGACACGTCACAGCGGCAAACAGCATACTGACATCAAAACAGAAAACGTTTCACATTGTGATTGCTTACAGCGCCATATTTGCACCTGGTGCCACTAAGTGGAAGTGTTACTTCTCAGCATACTCCGCGAGCACATCAATTAATGAACATAATTATTATGTTTTAACGACCTGCGATGTATAGAATCCCCACCGCGGCACTGGAAACATCGTCAGTTTAATTATAACGACCCAGTACTGTGTGCCCCAGCTTTCCATCCACTATCTCATACACTTACACGTCTTGGAATGGAATCGCGTAATTGTTCTCTACTTCGAGAGTGAACTTGTTCAAATTATCGTGAAACCTCTGTAGCTCCATCTCACCAAGGGGACTATACAGGGACGTGGTGTCCATGTATCTGAACCAGCAGTGTGTGTGTTAGAGGGGAACGAAATGCCGTTCCTTCGAAGGCCGCCATGAATATGCCAGCTGCTAAAAGGGGTGGGGGAGGACTTAGTTCTATACCGGAGTTTGCCCGTAGTATTTCCCTGCAGCCAGCAGCGCGCTTGCCCTACGTGAAGAATGTGACTGACTAGGTTGGTAAACGCTTTCGCCGGGTTGGTTTCTAACCTGTCTTCTGCAGCAGCTGCATGATCCAGGATGTGCTAGGCTCCACCAAGGACGAGGTAGACGCCATGCACACTGCGTGCATTTACAAGGTGGACTCTTGAGTTTAGCGAAATACACGAGCATTACATTTGTCTGGGGTAGCACAGCAGATCTGCAGTGGCCGAACAACAGAACGACTGCAGCAAGGAAATAATTTTTTTTCGAAACCTGTGTACTTGCCGAGCTGAAAGATAGGGAAACGCAAGATCAGATAAGACATCGAAGTACTAAAACCCCCTAACAACACGAAGAGAGAGTATGGTTACAGGCTTGCCCCACCTTGGCTGCCAGCCATCAGAACCCAACAGGCTGCACCAACAACACGGGACGCAAGCGCTACCGGAGAGTAACTGCAGCCGCGCACCCGCGCACACTTCATTCACCAATGATCATCAATTACTTCACACAATGAAAGAAGCAGTTCCGCATTCCCTTCACCGATATAACCTGTCTCAATAAAGCTCCCATTCCACACAGTCATATTACCAATAATATCAACACCTCAAAAAAAGTGACGTAATGTCACCCTCAGCGAGCAGTCATGATAAAACACAAGTGACTCTGGACAGCAAAAAATACATAAGCAGAACTAGAAGAAGACCGCCGCAACCGTCAGCGAAACGTTGGTTTTTCCAGTGACTTTTTTACAATATTACACGGTACCATACCTAGAAAACTTTTGTGTCAACCGACTCTAGCCGTGGAAACTTTCGCAATTACATCAGCTAAAAATTTATTCGCTTTTGTTTAGGTAAAACTTATTTCATTTTTGTTCGTCCTGCAGCCGCTGCAGTTTCAACCAGAAGATCGTGGCAGTGAAACCATAATTATTACTACAACTGTTCCTTATTGTTCATTACAAACACGTTCACCAGTTTTATCCAGCAGGGTCATATTCATGTACCTTCGCCGAAGTGCACTAGCAAAACTCGAATCATATTTAGTAAAGGCTCAAGAAATTTACACATGAGTAATGTGCTTGCTCTGTACACTATGCTAATTAATGTTCCAGAACTGCTTCGGCATCAAAATACACTGAAGCGGTAAAGAAACAGGTATAGGCATGCATATACAAAAACACAGATACGTAAATCGGCAGAATACGGCGCTGCGGTCGGAAAATCCTATGTAACACAACAAATGTCTGGCGCAGTCGTTAAATCGGTTACTGCTGATATAATGGCAGGTTATTAATATTTAAGAGAGTATTAATGTGCTGTTGTAGTCGGCGCACGAGCCATGGGACACAGAATCTCCGAGGTAGCAATGAAGTGATTTTCCCGTATCCATTTCACGAGTGTGCCATGAATTTTAGGAATCTGACAAAATATCAAATCTCCGACATCGCTGCGGTCGGACAAGGATCCTGCAAGAAAGGCACCAACGACGACTGAAAAGAGTCGTTCAACGTGAAAGAGGTGCAGCCCTTCTGCAGATTGCTGCGTATATCAATGCTGGGCCATCAACAAGTGTCAGTGTGCGAAACATCATCGATATGGGCTTGCCCTTGATGACTGCACGACACAAGGCTTTGCGCCTCGTCCGGGCCCGTCAACACCGACATTGGACTGTTGATGACTGGAAACATGTTGCCTGGTCGGACGAGTCTCGTTTCAAATTGTTCAAATGGTTCAAATGGCTCTGAGCACTATGGGACTCAACTGCTGTGGTCATTAGTCCCCTAGAACTTAGAACTACTTAAACCTAACTAACCTAAGGACATCACAAACATCCATGCCCGAGGCAGGATTCGAACCTGCGACCGCAGCAGTCGCACGGTTCCGGACTGCGCGCCTAGAACCGTGAGTTTCAAATTGTGTCGAGCGGATGGACGTGTACGGGTATGGAGACAACCTCATGAATCCATGGAACCTGCATGTCTGCAGGGGACTGTTCAATCTGGTGTAGGCTTTGTAGTGGTGTGAGAGGTGTGCAGTTGATGTGATAGGGGACCGCTGATGCGTCTAGATACGACTCTGACAGGAGACACGTACGTATGAATCCTGTCTGATTACCTGAATCCATTAGTGTTTATGGTGCATTAAGACGGACTTGGGCAATTCCAGCAGGACAGTGCGACACCCCACACGTTTAGAATGGCTACATACCGACTCCAAGAATACTCGTCTGAGTTTCAACACTTCTGCTGGCCACCAAACTCTCCAGACATGAACATTATTGAGCATATTTGGGAAGTCTTGCAAGGTGCCGTTCAGAACAGATCTCCATACCCCCGTACTCTTATAGATTCATGGACAGCACTGCCGGATTAATGGTGTCTCCTTCAGACATCAGTCGGGTTCATGCCTCGTCGTGTTGCGGTCCTTCTTGGTGCTCGCGGCGGCGCTACTTGCTATTAAGCAGGTTTACCAGTTTATTTGGTTCTTCAGTGTATAAATGCCAACACGTATGTACATACATTTTAACGACTAAACTTGAAAGTGATATTGTGGACAGCAATATGAATAATACAAAATGTATGAGTAATGCTAAATAGTTTTTGCTCTGTAAGTCATTTCCTTTACCAGAATTCCCATCTTTCGCTTTAACGTTAGCATTATTTTTACGGGTCTTACGGGGTCCTTCCCTTTTCATTATACACTTATTTCAAATAACTGGATTATATATTTTATCATTCGCACCTCCTTGCAGAATTTTCCCTTTGGCATTGCTCTTAGTTAATTGATCGCTAATAATAATAGAAAACTGAAAAAATCCAGATTATTTTATTTCACAAATAGACCAAATGCGTTTTGCTTTAATACAAAGCATAATCATTAGCGAGTTTTTAGGCGCCTTACATTATTGCCATATGTTCTATCCAAGTGCGCCCTTTTTACAACACATTAGACTGTAGTGCCGGCCTAGTGCAGGGCATTGCGGTGATGTAAAGCAAAACCATGATAATCTGTGGTTCTGCTCTAATTTTTCAGTTTTTTCTTTCTACTACCACACTAGTTTGGTTCCCTTGCTTAAAGAAAAAAGGCGAATTATATGAAATTTGGGCTTAATAGGAGAAGAGGAAGAGGTAACACTCAGCTGGTACGTTTGGAAAACAAACGAAAAATATATAAAGGCACATAACCGGGAGTAGCAGTTTAAACTATATTACTTCAACCTACTAATTAATATTTCTGTATCATTTTAATGATACAATATACAGAATAGCACTACTATGTACAACGCTTGTGATGTAAAACTAATGAAAACACATTTTAGTGTATAAATTCAGCGAATTGTAATAAAATTTCAATAAATTGCAGTACTTATTATTTTGTAATGATAATGTTTCCCTCGGTTATAACAGTAATATTGTGTGGATATCATTATACGTGAACAACACTAAAAATCGCTATTGTATATGTGAATAATGTATGGCTGTATGATCATGAAACCAAAGGCCAGAATAAAGAAAAAGTACTCCTTTTTATGCCCCGCAAACATATGGGGTTCTCAGGTACAGCCTAAGCATATATCGCTTCTACGTGTCTTACGTAGGTACAGTGCGCTGTTGAACTATTAATTTTCCACCTTTTTGTGAAAAACCTGAGAAACTCGTCACAGAAATGAAATCTGGTAAAAATGATGGCTGTTTTATTGCAACGAAACAGTTCAGTTCCTGGGATATGATCCATTGCTACTTAAACTCTTTTAATTTCTTCATGTGATGAATCTGTTCAACGATTCGATGCGTTCTGGAAACAGGTACGATAAATGTTTATTTTTACAGCTTTTGGTAATAAATTACGATTGCCTTAAGTGTTTTCATATAAATAATTTGCAGACATTACTTTTCATCACGCCCTCGTAGAAGTTCCTGGTGTTACAGAAGAATGGTGAAGATTTGATGGATAGATCGAGCAACTAATGAAGAGATTCTGTATGACATCAAGGGAAAAAAGTGCTTTACGACTCGGATTGTCTGAAGGAAGGGGCATTAAAAAAATTGATTTGGTAGTGAAGGGAAGTGTGGAGATTTATTTCAGTAAATTACCTAACGAGGACTGTAGGTTGCAGTAGTTATGAAGAGCTGAAGAGACTTTCCCAGAGTAGACTAGCTAGGAAGTTGAATGAAACGAGTATCAGAACTGAAGAATACAATAAAACTAGCTACTTCCAAAGGCAAGGAGTGTGTTTTTCTCGGAGGCAACAAGTAACCAATGATAACGAAAAAATGTTCTAAACGTGCGGACTTAATTTCTAAACCATTTTATAATTTTCCTTCACGTTCGCCTCCTTGAATTATAGAAGTATCTAAGATTTATCTCATATTCTACGGGAATTAATACAGAAGGAAGTGAACGATTAAGAAACGCTATGCGAAACAGACTGGCACATTCTTCCTAGCTGCTTCAGAATGTGCCCAGATACTGGCAGACTGCTTCAGGTAGGAATCGAATTGGCTGGCGAGGCCTGAAACTTTTATTCGAAGTATGCCTCGGAGGGAAGAACTTGTGCTCGGCGGCTGTACGTTAATATTGCAGGGAGAGAAGTTCTCTCACAGGGACTGTACCTCAGCGGAGAACGACACAGGCTTTCTGTTCTCTGTTAGTCAAAGCTCAATACGGTAATTCCTCAGTTTCCAGCGGTACTCGTTTGCTCAAGAAGCCGTCTCAGTGCTTACAGCTTATTTAACTCCTTGGGAGCTCCCTGAGTTTCTAACTAGACGCTTCGCGGAAGAGGAACTTTAACAGGATTTTTTTCTCGGCACCCAAGATATAATCACCACTTCTGTAGGGGCTTCTAGTTATTCCTCGACTCCACAATAGTCAGAATCACTTTCCGGTGCGCTATATTTAGTGGTAAAATTTCGGAATCTATTGTTTACTTTCTATTAGAATTTGAATGTTCTGTTGTTTAACTCTGTACTTGTGTACAACCTCTGTTTGTAGTTTCGCGGATCTAAAGGCTATATTAGCACAAGACACTCAGAAAACACGGCCTTGTAGCAGACATTTTTGACCAGCAGAATCACAAAACATAAATGAGGTGTTATTTGGAAAAATATTGTTTCAAGCAAATGTTTACCTTTTTTGCCAAATAACACTAAAACGGTAGGGAGCTGGTGGGGTGAGTGTTAAGGTACTGGGCCAGTAAAGGCATACAAAATTTTAATAACAATTTATTAAGAGACACCAAATACACAAACAGTAAACACTTAATATGACATTGCAGTGTTACTCCGAATTTCGATGCAGTGTTCCTTCGAACATGAAGGTGTGTAAATTTGGGGCTGATGTGAGTCGTGGTCCGGTAGCCAAATGGTATCTGGTATCTTGTGCGTCAAAGTTTGACTCTCTTTTTGCGAATCTCGCCTTCTTATGTCGATTCCCGCACTCTCCCCACCCGGACGCTGTTTATTACCCGAGGACGTGTCACACGGATCAGAGGTCACGAGATTCATTATTTATTTGGAGGTGGTGTCATAGAACTCATGGATTTTTGGAAACTATTTAAACGATCGTCATTGTGCTATTGTGAAGAACCCTAAGTACAGTCCATACTTTCCGAACTTCTTGCGGACAGACTTCCACGATCCGCCCCGTAGCTGAATGATTCATCACAGGAGATAAATTTGATACATATACACAAGGGGATGAATAGATAACGGTACCTACACGACATTACAAGAAGACATGGCATGAAAATGGTGCGGTGGCGTCCGTGGAGTATCGACGCCGCATTTGCGTGTTACAGAAGTGTAGCGTTTTGTTTATTTTTCTTTCTTTCAGAGAGCCTGCCGGGGTGGCCGAGCAGTTCTAGGATCTTCAGTCTGGAACCGCGCTACAGCTACGGTCGCAGGTTCGAATCCTGTCTCGGTCATGGATGTGTGTGATGTTGTTAGGTTAGTTAGGTTTAAGTAGTTCTAAGTTCTAGGGGACTGATGACCTCTGATGTTAAGTCCCATAGTGCTCAGAGCCATTTGAACCATCTTTCAGAGACACGTCACGGAAAAGGCGGATTTATTTTTTGTTAGTAAATAAATGAAACGATAAAAAAATAAACGGTAAGGCGAGCGCTTACGACAAGCGGGAAATCCAGGCTCGAGTCCCGGTCGGACACAAATTTTCATTGGTGTCATTGCATTATACAACTGAAGGTTGTCCATTTTCTTAACTGCGAATGCATTTCATGTAAACAACGTCGAGGCTCTTATAGGTCTCGACAAAGCGCCGTGAAAGTCAGGATAAATAAGTATCAAAATTCTCCATCGGGAAAGGAATTTCGAGAGACAGTTGGTTACTGTTCTTGTAGCATCACAAACAAATACATGCTCGTTAACAGCCTTAATGCTTCACGGCGATGTTAAAAAAACACACAGACATCCAATATTTTAAAAAAGAGCAAAGCCTACTTGAAAAAGAATAAATAATAATTTTTAAAAAAGTTTACAGAAAGTGGGGTGCCTCAAAATTAAACTTAACTTACACAGAATGCGTGACTGGAACGTAGGCGAGGCCTGTTGAGTATAAGGAAAACAATTTTGAATCAGACTTTGCAGACAAAGGCCATTTACATGTTAGAGACTGAAAACCTCCTCACGAAGGTACAAACAAAGATTTATTTTAGTTTCTTTTACGAAAAAGAACAGCTATCAACAGTCATGTACAACTTGGCTTAAAATAGGGGTCTTAGAGCAATAATAAGCAAGAATGCCACTAATGGTAATGAATCAAGAAAATGCCTTGCGGCAAGAGGCAAATTATTTTTAAAAATAATAAAAGAAAAATTTCTTGATAATTAATTTAAATATGACTGTTGACGCTGTTGGACGGCCAGGAACGGTAAATACAACCCCCATAAATTAATTTTAATCCATTAGGGTAGCAGAGGGAGGTGGGACGATAGATAAAACACAGAAAATTGAGGCAATATCACGATGGGTCAACCTTGCCCGAGATTTAGTTGACATGCTGCTTTAATAAGAGGAGACAGGTACCTTTATTAGCCACTGCATTCAGAAATTAAGTAGTACATCAACATGGCTCTTTGTTTTGAATTAGTTGTCAAATGAGGCATCTTAGAGCAACCACATAGGAGTGTACAGCTTGGCTTCTTTACTATGAGCATACAGTAAAAATAATAATCCTATGCTCCCCTACAACAGACGAAGGCTTGTCTATAGTAAGCAGTTTCAACTGGATGCCGGATGCAGTTGTTACGCGGAGATGAAAATGTTTCCAAATGGTAGAGTAGTGTTGAGAGCTGTATCAAACCTGGTGGCCTCGACGGTAACACATCACTGACGAAAATCTGTTTGATTTCTAGCAGATGAAAGGTAAAAGCAAAACAATTCTCACGTCGCAAAATGGTTTAAATGGCTCAGAGCACTATGGGACTCGTTGTATTCTTCAGTTCTGAAACTCGTTTCATTCAACTTCCTAGCTAGTCTACTCTGGGAAAGTCTCTTTAGCTCTTCATAACTACTGCAACCTACAGTCCTCGTTAAGTAATTTACTGAAATAAATCTCCACATTTCCCTTCACTACCAAATTAATTTTTTTAATGCCCCTTCCTTCAGACAATCCGAGTCGTAAAGCACTTTTTTCCCTTGATGTCATACAGAATCTCTTCATTAGTTGCTCGATCTATCCATCAAATCTTCACCATTCTTCTGCAACGTCAAAATGGTTCAAATGGCTCTGAGCACTATGGGTTCAAATGGTTCAAATTGCTCTGAGCACTATGGGACTTAACAGCTATGGTCATCAGTCCCCTAGAACTTAGAACTACTTAAACCTAACTAATCGAAGTACATCACACACATCCATGCCCGAGGCAGGATTCGAACCTGCGAACGTAGCAGTCGCATGGTTCCAGAATGAAGCGCCTAGAACCGCTCGACCACCGCGGCCGGTAGTTCGACAGTAGCCGTGTCCATGCCACGTCGTATTGCGGCACTTCTGCGTGCTCGCGAGATTAGGCAGGTGTAGCAGTTTCTTCGGCTCGTTGTGTATATCTTGCATATTAGCTTTCCCATGGGTCTCAGTTATTCCGAAAGAATGTAGTAGCCTCTTTGTGCATTTTTGACAGGTTTTTCAGTACTCTGTCAAATTCTTCTTGCAGTATCACATCTCTAAGCACATCTTCATTCATTTCCCCTTCTCTTTCCATAATATTGTCTTCAAGTTGTAGTCCTCTGTACAGCACTTCTTCAGTGAGATTGGTCTGCGGTTCTATGCACCCATTCTTTTCCTTACATCTTCATCTCTGCTCCGCTTACCACCTTACTCTGTGTGACGAAGGGTATGTGTGTACTGAACCAGGGACCTAGAAGCGACAGAGAGGCTTCGTCCCGCCGTAGACCCTCAGTGGCTCACAACAGGCCACAGCAGTCCACCCACCTCATCGCCGCCCCACACCGAAGCCAGGGTTATTGGGCGGTTCGGTCCCCAGTGGAACACCCCCCCCCCCCCCCCGCCTTCTCCGCCCCATCCCTCACCCCCCCACCCCACGACTCATACCAGACGAGTGTAGCCCCAATGTTGGCGTGGTAGAGTAATTATGGTGTACGCGTAAATGGAAGCATTGTTTGCGCAGCAATCGCCGACACAGTGTAACTGAGGAAGAATAAGGGGAACCAACCCGCATTCGCCAAGGCAGATGGAAAACCGCCTTGAAAACCATCCACAGGCTGGCCGGCCACCGGACCTCGGCTCTAATCCACTGGGCGGGAAGCAGCGCGTTAGATCGCGTGGCTAGCCGGGCGGGCGTGACCAAAGGTACTTCAGTGCAACTGTATTTCTCTACTGATGTGTACTATTAGCAAACATAGCACAAAAAGAATAAACATCGGTAAACCTTGCCAAGAGAAATCTACTAGTAGGAAACATAGGTCTTAAAATGAAGAAGAAATTTCTGAGAATGTACGTCTGGAGAACAGCATTGTATGGTAGTGAAAGAGAACTGTCAGAAAACAGTAACTGATGAGAATCGACGCATTTGAGATGCGGTGCTACAGAAGAGTGTTGAAAATTACATGGGCAGGTGAGGACTGAAGAGGTTCTCCAAAGAATGGACGAGGAAAAGAATGTATGGGAATCAGTGTCAACAAGAAGCTACAGTGTGATAGGTTATTTGTTAAGATGCCACGGAATAGCTGCCATGGTACCTGAGGCAGCTGAAGAGGGTTAGAACTGTAGAGGAAGATAGATATTAGAATACATCCAACAGATAACTGAGGACATAGGTTGCAAGTTTTACTCTGAGATGAAAAGTTGGCGGAACATGAACCCGATCAGAGGACTGACGACTCATAAAATAAATAAATAAAATAAATTAAAATCCTATGTATGACGTCTAATTTCTGATTTTATCGTTGTGGGTGAAACTTATGTGGAAGTAAGACATATAAAAGACGACGCTTCCCGGAACTTAAGCTGTCGGAATTTCAGTAGCAGACCTTCCCATATTTTGCAGTTCTCTATTGCAGTGCCTACTAATGAATTTTATGAAACATTTCCGTGACCATACCTAGATTCATAAACGAGCCCGTGATGAAACGTGCCACTATATGTTTGTAGCCAACGATGGCGTGCCGTAAAGTAGTGCCTCCGAATTTTTTATTTCAAAATATTTTAAGCTTTTCAAATAAAGCTTTCTGCGTCTTTATTCTTCATGTCTACATATTTGCAGACCTCTGCCTCGAGAGGGCTTCAAATTGTCGCGTGTAACATTGCGGTGTATAACGTAACTATGTCGGTGCGTAAGAAACAGGATGCTGTAATCGAGCTTCGAAAAGCTCGTCCACACATGGAGCACCCTCTCCATCACCACGACAATGCCAGAGCACGCACGAGCGCCGTGACATAGGAAACAATTCGCCGACTTGGGCTCACTGTCTTCGGTCATCACCCATATGGTCCCGACTTGCCCCATCCAATTTTCAACTTTTTCCTAAACTTAACGAGCTTCTTCGAGGACTTTGTTTTGATAACGATGCAGCTGTGAAAGATGAGGCTGTGTTTCCGTCAATAGAGTCAAACATTCTACAGTGGAGTTAGCAAGAGACATCTCTTTGGGACACGAAAGGGAAGCAGTGGTTGGCAAGGGAGTGAGACAGCGTTGTAGCCTCTCCCCGATGTTGTTCAATCTGTATATTGAACAAGCAGTAAAGGAAACAAAAGAAAAATTTCCGAGTAGGTATTAAAATCCATGGAGAAGAAATATATACTTTAAGGTTCGCCGATGACATTGTAATTCTGTCAGAGACAGCAAAGGACTTGGAAGACCAGTTGAACGGAATGGATGGATAATGGAATGTAGTCGAATTAAGTCGGGTGATGCTGAGGGAATTAGATTCGGAAATGAGACACTTAAAGTAGTAAAGGAGTTCTGCTATTTGGGGAGCAAAATAACTGATGATGGTCGAAGTAGAGAGGATATAAAATGTAGACTAGCAATGGCAAGGAAAGCATTTCTGAAGAAGAGAAATTTGTTAACATCGATTATAGGTTTAAGTGTCAGGAGATCGTTTCTGAAAGTATTTGTATGGAGTGTAGCTATGTATGGAAGTGAAACATGGATGATAAATAGTTTGGACAAGAAGAGAATAGAAGCTTTCGAAATGTGGTGCTACAGAAGAATGCTGAAGATTAGATGGGTAGATCACATAACTAATGAGGAAGTATTGAATAGGATTGGGGAGAAGAGAAGCTTGTGGCACAACTTGACTAGAAGAAGGGATCGGTTAGTAGGACATGTTCTGAGGCAGCAAGGGATCACCAGTTTAGTATTGGAGGGCAGCGTGGAAGGTAATAATTGTAGAGGGAGACCAAGAGATGAATACACTAAGCAGATTCAGAAGGATGTACGTTGCAGTAGGTACTGGGAGATGAAGAAGCTTGCACAGGATAGAGTAGCATGGAGAGCTGCATCAAACCAGTCTGTGGACAGAAGACCACAACAACATCTCTTTGGGAGAAATGTGTTCGTCGCATGGTTGACTACGTTGAGAAATAAATATTTGGACATGAAGAATAAAGATATAAAACGTTTACAAGGTTTGTTTTATTTAAAAAGTTTTAACAGTAATTCAAATAAAAAATTTGGAGACCTTACGCATTCTTCAACTATAGATCGAACAAGTGTTCTATAAGGTTCTTTCTGTCGTGGATGAACAATATCAAATGTAATTTATATGAATTCCACCTTTGGTTAACCTTTTACTACATTTTATTTTAAATGTTCATTTCGGTTTAGATCACTCACTATGGTTACTGCCAGCATATTACTGTTTGTAAAATTCCAACCCCCTTAATGACTGACCTGACTCACTCCAAAATTGCTACTGGATCACCGGGTTCCGGGTTTGATTCTCGGCCAGCTTGGGGATTTTCTCTGCCCGGGTACTGGGTGTTTGTGTTGACCTCATCATTTCATCATTATTCTCATCATTCGTGACAGTAGCTATATTGTACTGTGAACAGTTGGGACTTGGTACGGACGTTGATAATAGCACAGTTGAGCATCCCACAAACCAAACATCATCAACATCATCATCACTCCATAATCGGTGGACGTGTAGAAAAGTGGAACCCTAATAAGCAATCACCTCACGCGTTAATATATTTATACCACTCGGTGACGAGACGATCAATTCCTTTTACGTAGAACGCGGGCAGTCGCTGATGGGACAACAGCCGTATCTACTTTTGCAGTTCCCTGTCCGACTGATTCCGATGTCCACATGCGTCTTACTTCAGGGCATTAAAGAAGTGAAAAACACACGGTTAAAGATCTGGTCTGTAGGGAGGATGTTGCAGTGGTTCGCAACCAAAACGCTAAAGCGAAGCTTTTGTCTGATTGGCACAATGGGGGCGAGCTTTATCGTGTAACAGGATGATTCCGTCCGACATTATTCCGATAAACCGAGGGCAAACAGAAAAACCATTCGAGAAACTCCCCGCCAAAGAATCCAAAGCTGATCACACAGGTTCCGGTACAGTCATGACATTTTCGCCAAAAAGGCTGCACAGGAAAGGTCCACCTTCTGGGACCGCTCGACCAGTAAGACAGGCGCCAAGCTGAAGTGTGCGATCTGTACTTTGCTGTAACAACCCAGTACTTTGTGGAGAAGCCACGTTTGCAATCAGAGCCTCTAGACGTCGTGCCTTGCAATCAGAGCGACCAGAAGTTCTACTAGGAAAGGCGTAGGTGGCGAGGTCACGTATAAGGAGCGGTCAAATGAAAACCAAAAGCCCGTCAAACCAGAACACGGAATGGTTCCATTCTTCGATTAGAGGGGACCCTGCTCGTCTAGTTCCTAGACTATGAGACAATTCGGAGAACCTGCGACACACCGTACAATGAAAACACTCAGGAATGCTGCAGGGCAGAACCATCCTGTTGCACGATAACGCCCGTCCCCACAGTGCCAATTGGACGAAGCTTCAGGGATTTGGTTCGGGAACACTGCAACTTCCTTCACAGAGTCTATATCTTTCACTGTGTGATTTTCATATCTGTGGTGACCTGACGAAAGAAATGTGTGGACGTCGGTGTCAGTGAGACGGGGAAGTGCAAAAGTGGGTGCGTTTGAGGAGCTGTCTACGGCCGACAGTGTTCTGTGTAACAGGAATTGATCGTCTCACCTCCCAGTGGGATAAATGTCGTACCGCGTGTCTGGTGATAACTTTTGAATGGAACCGTTCCGTGGTACTGCTGTGACGGGTTTTTGGTTATCATTTGACTCGCCACCTACGCATTGAGGGCAATCAGAACAGCAACCGGTACGTTAAGGAGGCTTAGAGCCCGAGTCAATACTCCTGTTGCAGACAGCCCCACATGCCATCTTGCACCAGAACAGCGCCCGGCCGCATGTGACGAGGAATACGCAAGTTTCCTTTGGAGAACGATGGATACCATTGGTTCTCTAGTCTGCACGTTTGCCTGACATGTTACCCGCCACTCAAATCAAAGACATGATCGGTCAGTAACTTGTTCGTTCTGGTTCTCCCGCAAACTGAGCGACGGTGCGTTCCGTAGTAGCACATCCGGTCGCTCTGATTGCAAGGCACGACGTCTAGAGGCTCTGATTGCACACGTGGCGTCTTCACACAGTACTGAGTTGTTACAGCAAAGTACAGATCGCAGCTTGGAGCATGTCTTACTGGTCGAGCGGTCCCAGAAGGTGGACCTTTCCTTTACAGCCTTTTTGGTGAAAATCGGCTGACTTCGTGCCGTACCGAACATTTATGTTCGTTGCTAAACATAGCTCTGTAAAAGTACTACGCGCCTTAGCAATAAGTAGCCATTATAAATTTAGTGTTGATTCGTGTGCAGTGATCGTTAATACCGGTGGATATAATTAAAGTGCAGCTACTCACGGAGGTCCAGTGTGGGCTGTAATTTCTGGTAAGGCAAGCGAAACTTGGTATATATTCTAATGTATTAAGGCAGAAGCGATTTACAATCCTATATCATTAGTTCCAGTTTTGACTAGCAGGTTTAAATCTGGCACAGTGAACGCAAGAAAGAGGTATAGAAATGTTTATAAATGTAAAGGATTAGGAACAGTACGTGGGCAGGTAAGATCAAACAAGGCAAAAAGGCAAAATTTTGGTTTTACTAGTAATCATCTTCCCTGAAAACAGTGGTTTCCAAGCATTTGCTGTTTTCGAAAGAAGGGATCACATATGTATAAGAAGTTCTTGATAACGTGCAGACGTCACGGTATATACGCTATGTGATCAATAGTATCCGGACAACCCAAAAAACATACATTTTTTCATATTAGGTGCATTGTGCTGCCACCTAGTGCCATATCAACATAGTACTCTATATCAACAATCTCAGTAGTCCTTAGACATCGCGAGAGATCAGATTGGGGCGCTCCGCGGAACTCACGGACTTCGAACGTGGTCAGGTGAGTACGCGAGATTTCAACACTTCTAAACATCCCCAGATCTGTTGTTTCCGATGTGATAGTGAAGTGGAGACGTGAAGGGACACATACAGTACAAAAACGTACAGCCGACCTCGTCTGTTGACTGACAGAGGCCGCCGGCAGTTGATGAGGGTCGTAATGTGTAATAGGCCAACATGTATCCAGACCAACTCACACGAATTCAAAACTGCACCAGGATCCACTGCAAGTACTATGACAGTTAGCCGGTGGGTGAGAAAACTAAACTTGGTTTTCATGGTCGAGCGGCTGCTCATAATCCACACATCACGCCTGTAAATGCCGAACGACGCCTCGCTTGGTATAAGGAGCGTAACATTGGACGATTGAACAGTGGAAAAACGTTGTTTGGAGTGACGAATGACGTTACACTATGTGGCGATCCGATGGCAGGATGTGGGTGTGGCGAATGCCTGGAGAACGTCATCTGCCAGCGTGTGTGGTGCCATCAGTAAAATTCCGAGGGGGTGCTGTTATGGTGTGGTCGCGTTTTTCATGCACCCCTTGTTATTTTGATTGGCACTATCACACCATAGGACTAAACTGATGTTTTAAGCTCCTTCTTGCTTCCCTCTGTTGAAGAGCAATTCGGGGATGGCGGTTGCGCCTGTCAACACGATCAAGCAACTGTTCATTATGCACGGCCTGTGGCGGAGTGGTTACACGAGAATAACATCCCTGTAATGGACTGGCCTGCACAGAGTCCTGACCTGAATCCTATAGAACCATTTTGGAATGTTTTGGAACGCCGGCTTCGTGCCAGGCCTCACCGACCATCGATACTCTACTCAGTGCAGCACTACGTGAAGAATGGGCTGCCATTCCCCAAGAAACCTCCCAGCACTTGACTGAACGTACGTCTGCGAGAATGGAAGTCGATAATCAAGGCTAAGGGTGGACCAACACCATATTGAATTCCAGAATTACCGATGGAGGGCGCCACGAAATTGTAAGTCATTTTCAGCCATATGTCCGGATACTTTTGATGACATAGTGTGTGACAGGCCCTCTGGACGTATTCTCTTCAAAGAAAAACGGACAGAAAATAAAGGTGCTGCTGAATCCACGCTATATAGTAATACACGGCGAGTGCAGTGATTCTTACTGCACAACACTCGGTTTAACAGTGCCATAAATTCGGCATCCTGTAGTGTCAAATGTGCCTTGTCGGTCCACAGACTATTTCCCGACAACATGTCATCATCTTCGATCCGTACAAGATACCGAAGAGCAAATTCAGAACGTTGTTGCGGATCATGAGGTTTAAGTTGTAGCACCGTCTGGATCTTGGGCTGATTACCAGTGTCATGTAGACCGCTAAACTTTCTTTCCTGTTGGCTATGGGATTAACAATTCTCATGACACTGCAGGAGCGCTGCTAAAACTACCCGGGGCACATGCTGCATGGTCAGTTACAGAAACCTCGTCAGTAACTTCCATTGAGATAGGACGCCTTGCTCTTCCAGGTACCACACCAAGATCACCTCTGTTACCGAATTTCATTATCATCACTATTTAGCGACACTGGGCCTCTTCTGAGACGTTTCAGTCGGCGATACCCTCTCAATGCAACACTGTAACGATGCTGTTCACATAAAACAGTTTGACTAACAGTGAATGGTCTCTCTTCTCGATAGCCTTATTTTTCACTCAAGTTATGATTTGTCAAGTGGCAGCGTGGGTGTCATACCGTCATACAGTGTTTAGCGCCACATTTGCTCATGGTGGCCAAAACCGGTAGTAATTTTTTGCCAACGTCAATTGGTCCCGCATTAATGCATTAGCATGTCTACCAAGTTTAGCTGCCATACTACCATCTTTCGGTGTTACACGATAATTACAACCCAGACTGGCCGTCTATGGGTAGCTGCACTTCAATCATAACCACCCGCCACTAATAATCAAAAAGAGTGAAGAAACTGATCTGGCTCCTTTTTTTATATTTTTTATCTTTTCAGCCTGCTACGGACCAAGTAAAAACTTTGAGGTTCGGCAATGACATTGTAATTCTGCCAGAGACAGTAAAGGACTTGGAAGAGCAGTTTAACGGAATGGACAGTGTCTTGAATGGAGGATATAAGATGAACATCAGCAAAAGCAAAACGAGGATAATGGAATGTAGTCGAATGCTGAGGGAATTAGATTAGGAACTGAGACACTTAAAGTAGTAAAGGAGTTTTGGTCAAAGTAGAGAGGATATAAAATGTAGACTGGCAATGGCAAGGAAAGCATTTCTGAAGAAGAGTATAGATTTGTGTCAAGAAGTCGTTTCTGAAAGTATTTGTATGGAGTGTAGCCATGTATGAAAGTGAAACATGGACGATAAATAGTTTGGACAAGAAGAGAATAGAAGCTATCGAAATGTGGTGCTACAGAAGAATGCTGAAGATTTGATGGGTAGATCACATAACTAATGAGGAGGTTTTGAATAGAGTTGGGGAGAAGAGGAGTTTGTGGCACAACTTGACAAAAAGAAGGGGTCTGTTGGTAGGACATGTTCTGAGGCATCAAGGGATCACAAATTTAGCATTGGAGGGCAGCATGGAGGGTAAAAATCGTAGAGGGAGGCAAAGATTCGAATACACTAAGCAGATTCAGAAGGATGTAGCTGCATCAAACCAGTCTAAGGACTGAAGACCGCAACAACAACAACAATAATAACATGGACCACGAAGATTTTTGTCTCTTCTCTGATTGTGTTTTCCTTTTTTGTCAGTGGAGTTTCATTTTCGCTGACTGTACTTCTTTCCTCTGTTTTGACCATTTGCAGGCAGGACGTGTAACTGGCGTAGTAAGCGAAAGACGGCTTTTAGTAATTTTGACTTTTTCTCTGAAAACTTCTCGATCCTGAATGTCTTCAAATGAAACTGCAACTTCCTGTAAATCCTTTTTAACTTGGCTTGCCCGTTTCGAATACGATAAATGTATGCGATGAATAAGTCTTTGTGGGTTAATTCTTTTCAAATGACCAAAAAACATCATTCTCCGCTTCCTCATGCTGCTAAAAATGTCTTCTGTATGTTCGTATAATTCACAGTTGTGTCTTCGGCGGAATTCTCCGTTTTCTCTGATAGGGCCAAGAATTTTCCTCAAAATTTTCCGGTGTTTTATTTCAAGTTTTCATAGTGGTCTTTCCGTCGCCATGTTTAAACATTCTGATGCATACAAAGCTGACGGTCTAGTTACGGTCTTACAGTGATAAAGTTTTAGGTTTAAAGACAGGCTTTAGCTTTTGTATAAGCCTTTGCACAGCTGAAAAGCACCTTTTAGTTTAGAACACCTACTTTCTACAGCTGCATTTTCTGAACCGTCAGGTGTAATTATTTCTCCAAGTTATTTGAATTTCTTGGACTGTTTGATTTTCTCTTGTTGTATTTCAATATGCGGACGAGCGTGTTTGATGTTTGGGATGAATTCAGTTTTGTTAAATGCTATTTTTAGACTAGTCTTAGCAGCAATTCATTGTAGGCTGGACACTTGAACATTAGCTTCGTTAATATTATCTGCAGTGAGTGCCAGATCATCAGCAAAAGCCAAACAGTTTCCACTGAGCCCTTTTCTTTTTTGTCCAATTTGAATCCCATAACATGGCGGTACGGTTGTTTTCCACTCTATCTTTTCCAGGGCACATTTGAAAAGCAAGGGAGAGAGCAGATCACCTTGTCTCACTCCTGTACAGATTTCAAATGGTTCTGAATAGTTCGCCTCTGAACTTGACCTTTGACACTGTGTTGTTGAAAGTGGCGCTTATCAGATTGATTGTTTTCCTATCTAGACCAAATTCGGCAAGGGTGTTCTTTATTGTTTCTCGATCAATTGAGTTATACGTTTTTTGAAAGTCGACAAAGGTCACAACAAACCTTTTTGATCTTGATTTGGCGTATGATATAACAGATTTCAGGTTATGGATCTCTCCGATATTCTGAAACCAGCTTGATATTCACCCAGTTGTTGATCTAACAACAGTCTGGAAAAGAGCTTGTACGTCGTTGGTAGCAAAAAGATTCCCCGGCAATTATTCAGATCACTCTTACCTCCTTTTTTTATGAAGTGGATGAATAATTGCTACGGTCCAATCTGGAGGTAGAGTTTCATTTTCCCAAGTCTTCACTATGATATCACGGAGATGTTTTATTGTATCATGATCTGCGTATTTCCACGTTTCACCCAAGTTGCGATCCTCACCTCCAGATTTGTTATTTTACAAGCCTTGTATAGTTTTCATAATTTCATCTAATGTGGGAGGGGGACTATCTGCAGGAGGAACAGTAGGATAGAATCAAGCTTTTAATTTGGATTTTCAGCATTCAGCAGAGATGAAAAGCAATTTCGAAACGCTGCAGTACATGATTTGTCATCCAAATTTAGTTTTCCATCGAGTCCTCTTATATGTAACGTAGGAGATCTAAACTTCGATAGTTGTGATTTAAAGGCTGTATAAAATTCCCGACTGTGATGTCTACTAAAATTTGCTTCTATTTCATCGATTTAGTTTTTGCTGAAGAGTCTCTTAGCTGTTCTCAGTACTTCACGAAGTTCTCTTGATTTTCGGAGGTTTTTTTGCTATTCTATTTAATCCAAGACTGTCTACGCTTTTCAATTGCTTCATTTTAATCTTCGTTCCACCACTGGTGCTTATATTTTTTGTTGTTGTGGTCTTCAGTTCTGAGACTGGTTTGATGCAGTTCTCCACGCTACTCTATCCTGTGCAAGCTTCTTCATCTTCCAGTACCTACTGCAACGTACATCCTTCTGAATCTGCTTAGTGTATTCATCTCATGTCTCCCTCTACGATTTTTACCGTCCACGCTGCCCTCCAGTGCTAATTTTGTGATTCCTTGATGCCTCAGAACATGTCCTACCAACCGATCCCTTCTTCTAGTCAAGTTGTGCCACAAACTCATCTTCTCCCCAATCCTATTCAGTACCTCCTCATTCGTTATGTGATCTACCCATCTAATCTTCAGCATTCTTCTGTAGCACCACATTTCGAAAGTTTCTATTCTCTTCTTGTCCAAACTATTCATCGTCCATGTTTCACTTCCATACATGGCTACACTCCATACAAATACGTTCAAAAATGACTTCCTGACACTTAAATATATACTCGATGTTAACAAATTTCTCTTCTTCAAGAAGGCTTTCCTTGCCATTGCCAGTCTACATTTTATATCCTCGGAACTTCGACCATCATCAATTATTTTGCTCCCCAAGTAGCAAAACTCCTTTACTGCTTTAAGAGTCTCAGTTCCTAATTTAATTCCCCCAGTATCACCCGACTTAATTCGACTACATTCCATTACTCTCGTTTTGCTTCTGTTGATGTTCATCTTATATCCTCGTTTCAAGACAATGTCCATTCCGTTCAACTGCTCTTCCAAGTCCTTTGCTGTCTCTGGCAGAATTACAATGTCATCGGCGAACCTTAAGGTTTTTATTTCTTCTCTATGGATCTCAATACCTACTCCGAATTTTTCTTTTGTTTCCTTTACTGCTTGCTCAATATACAGATTGAATAACATTGGGGAGAGGCTACAAACCTGTCTCACTCCCTTCATAACCACTGTTTCCCTTTCATGTCCCTCGACTGTTATAACTGCCATCTGGTTTCTGTACAAATTGTAAATAGCGTTTCGCTCCCTGTATTTTACTCCTGCCACCTTCAGAATTTGAAAGAGAGTATTCCAGTCAACATTGTCAAAAGCTTTCTCTAAGTCTACAAATGCTAGAAATGTAGGTTTGCCTTTTCTTAATCTAGCTTCTAAAATAAGTCGTAGGGTCAGTATTGCCTCACGTATCCCAATATTTCTACGGAATCCAAACTGATCTTCCCCATGGTCGGCTTCTACCAGTTTTTCCATTCGTCTGTAAAGAATTCGCGTTAGCATTTTGCAGCCGTGACTTATTAAACTGATAGTTCGGTAATTTTCACATCTGTCAACTCCTGCTTTCTTTGGGATTGGAATTATGATATTCTTCTTAAAGTCTGAGGGTATTTTGAATGTCTCATACATTTTTCTCACCAGATGGTAGAGTTTTGTCAGGACTGGCTCTCTCAAGGCTGTCAGTAGATCTGATGGAATGTTGTCTACTCCCGGGGCCTTGTTTCGACTCAGGTCTTTCAGTGCTCTGTCAAACTCTTCACGCAGTATCGTATCTCCTATTTCATCTTCATCTACATCCTCTTCCATTTCCATAATATTGTCCTCAAGTACATCACCCTTGTATAGACCCTCTATATACTCCTTCCACCTTTCTGCTTTCCCTTCTTTGGTTAGAACTGGGTTTCAATCTGAGCTCTTGATACTCTTGCAAGTCGTTCACTTTTGTCCAAAGGTCTCTTTAATTTTCCTGTAGGCAGTATCTATCTTACCTCTTGTGAGATAAGCCTCTATATCCCTACATTTGTTCTCTAGCCATGCCTGCTTAGCCATTTTGGACTTCCTGTCGATCTCATTTTTGAGACGTTTGTATTCCTTTTTGCCTGCTTCATTTACTGCATTTTTATATTTTCTCCTTTCGTCAATTAAATTCAATATTTCTTCTGTCACCCAAGGATTTCTATTAGCCCTCATCTTATTACCTACTTGATCCTCTGCTGCCTTCTCTATTTCATCCCTCAAAGCTACCCATTCTTCTTCTACTGTATTTCTTTCCCCCATTCTTGTCAATTGTTCCCTTATGTTCTCCCTGAAACTCTGTACAACCTCTGGTTCTTTCAGTTTATCCAGGTCCCATCTCTTTAAATTCCCACCTTTTTGCAGTTTCTTCAGTTTTAATCTACAGTTCATAACCAATAGATTGTGGTCAGAGTCCACATCTGCCCCTGGAAATGTCTTACAATTTAAAACCTGGTTCCTAAATCTCTGTCTTACCATTATATAATCTGATACCTTCTAGTATCTCCAGGGTTCTTCCATGTATACAACCTTCTTTGATGATTCTTGAACCAAGTGTTAGCTATGATTAAGTTATGCTCTGCGCAAAATTCTACCAGGCGGCTTCCTCTATCATTTCTTACCCCCAATCCATATGCACCTACTACGTTTTCTTCTCTCCCTTTTCCTACTACCGAATTCCAGTCACCCATGATTATTAAATTTTCGTCACCCTTCACTATCTGAATAATTTCTTTTATTTCATCATACATTTCTTCAATTTCTTCGTCATCTGCAGAGCTAGTTGGCATATAGACTTGTAATACTGTCGTAGGCGTGGGCTTCGTGCCTATCTTGGCCACAACAATGCGTTTGCTATGCTGTTTGTAGTAGCTTACCCGCATTCCTATTGTTTTATTCATTATTAAACCTACTCCCGCATTACCCCTATTTGATTTTGGATTTATAACCCTGTATTCACCTTACCAAAAGTCTTGTTGCTCCTGCCACCGAACTTCACTAATTCCTACTATATCTAACTTTAACCTATCCATTTCCCTTTTTAAATTTTCTAACCTACCTGCCCGATTAAGTGATCTGACATTCCACGCTCCGATCCGTAGAACGCCAGTTTTCTTTCTCCTGATAACGACATCCTCTTGAGTAGTCCCTGCCCGGAGATCCGTATGGGGGATTATTTTACCTCCGGAATATTTTACCCAAGAGGACGCCATCATCATTTAATCATACAGTAAAGCTGCATGCCCTCGGGAAAAATCATGGCCGTAGTTTCTTTCTGCTTTCAGCCGTTCGCAGTATCAGCACAGCAAGGCCATTTTGGTTAGTGTTGCAAGGCCGGATCAGTCACTCATCCAGACTGTTGCCCCTGCAACTACTGATAAGGCTGCTGCCCCTCTTCAGGAACCACACGTTAGTCTGGCCTCTCAACAGATCCTCCTCCGTTGTGGGTGCACCTACGGTACGGCTATCAATATCGCTGAGGCACGCATGCCTCCCCACCAACGGCAAGGTCTATGGTTCATGGGGGGGTTATATTTTTTATTGGTCAATAAAGTTTCAGTAGCTGATTGTACCATGGCTTCTTTAGTTCTGTTCCAGTCTGTTTTATTTGGTTTGCTGTGTAGAGTTTCCGTAAATCTGTTGTTGACATCTTTCAGTTCACGTACATCAAAATTTGGTCTGTTTTTTCTTGAAATATTTGAAAGGTTCTTTCGGCTATCTGGGATGATATTCATTTTTACCAGAGACAAATAATGATCAGAATTACTATTGGAATTCCTCAAAACTTTAACATTGAAAATTTCCCTTGTGGATGTTTTAGAAATAGCTACATGGTCCAGCTGGAATTCTCCAAACATTGCCTTAGGGAGTTTCCAAGTTTTGGCTTTTCGAGGTAGACGCTTGAAGGCTGTGGATTTTAAAAGAATATGACAGTTCTTACAAATATCAATTAGTCGCCCATCATTTTTATTTGTTCTTTTATGTGCAGGGTAGTCAACAACAATTTGTTTATAATTTTTTCTCTGCCAATTTGTGCATTAAAATCACCCATCAAAATTATGGAAAGGTGTTTTCGAACTTTGTCAATTGTTTCTTCAAGTTTTTCCCAAATTTTGTCGACTGATTCTGATTCTTTTTTGTTTGATTCATTTGTGGCAGCATGGAAATTTACTATCGTAAAAGCTTTATTTATATATTTGAAAGACAGAGTTGACATTCTTCCACAACTTGAAGAGAAATCCAAGACTGAATCGATCATTTTCTTGTTGACAATAAAGCAAGTTCCTAGATGTGGTATATTTTTTGTGACTCTTTTGCGAGGTTTTCCTTTGAATATTCTGAAGCCTTCTGATCCAAAACAACATTCATCTGTGAACCTGGTCTCCTGTACAGTTGATATCATTACACTTTTTTTCTCTAAGTATGTCTAGCGTTTGTTTCAATTTTCCAGCTTGACGAAAAGAGAGTTTATATTATATGGTTGCCAAGAAAGTCTTAGGTTTCTTATGACATGATGTTGTAGACTCCCCAGAATCCGCACGTCTACTTGTCCCATGAACGGGAGCGGATTGGTTACCACTTGGGGCATATAATCCAAGAGGTTGTGTTCCATCACGAAAAGAGAATAAAAATAAAAATAAAGAAATTTTGTGTTATCCCGAAGGATAATGGGGTTTTGACTAATGAGGTAGTGAGCCCCACAGTGTGTGAAATTGAGCCACCCATTCTGGGTCAGACGCTGTTTACAGCCGCTCATTCTGAGACAGACGCTACAGTTTACTAGTTTTGGTCCACCCTGGCTATTTCATTTCACCAATATCACCCATATCTTAGAGACATTCCCCTATCCGCCACCCTGGGAGGCGCCCGATGGGGGGGGGGGGCTAGTAAACCCCACACATCATGTGTTTAGTGATAGTGGTTCCTCCGCCCTTTCTGCCGTTGAAGTGTCACTAATCATCCTCTTCCGTCTTCCAGGCCGTTGTCCATCCCAGATGAGAAGTATAGGTTGGGAAATGAAAGACCCCTAGCCCTCGAAAGCTAATAGCATCAGGGCCGGAAAGAAACAAGAGGTGGCCGAGGATGGCCAGATAGGAAAGACAAAAGTGAGGAGCCTCGCATAAGTAAGTGGAAGCAATGCCAGGACTCAGCTCGGGGCCCCGTGGTCGCCAGCCACGTACTCACTAGGTGTGAGTCCCTGGATCTGGCTCTTCTAGTGACTCTCCCTCAACTTTTGTGTGTCATTTCTACCATGCATTAATCGATTAAACGTTGGTTTCTTTTTTAACCTATAAGCTGGCTGCTCTGGGAGAAGGAGTTGAGGCTTGCCTTGAGCAGTCAAAATGCTACGAGCTGATCGCAAGCTTTCAGTGCCACCATATTCCACACATGCACCAAGTTAAAGTGTGCGATCTGTACATTCACAGTTCTGTGTGTTGAATCACTGTATATTTTCTTGCCCCTAAACTGTGGAAAAGGTTTCACTGTAATTGCGTGACTATTTTCGGTGTTGTAATTTTCAAAAATAGTTGTACATTTTACGCTAAGTATTGTTCCTTGTGCTCTGTCACAAAACCGTGTAACCGAGAAACGCTATTTTTATAAGCTTACCTGTTATAACGTGCAGAGTCCAACTTTTCTCACGGAGCCAGCGGAGCATAAATCTCTGCACACACATGCACTTTGAAAGCGTCTACGCGGCCCGCTGGCGGGCAGTAATCCTCTTTGCCGCGCCGTCCGGCTGTCACGAGGGTGGTACTCCACGGCTGCGTGTCCAGGTGTCCGGCAGTGCCGCTGGTGAGCGGAGTGGCGGATCAGCGGCTATCTGCATGCGCGGCTCCGTTCGCTGCCATCTGGTCCTTTGTACGCCAACTTCCGGACGGCACGGCTGCTTTGTGAGTATCACACGGGAGCAGACCGCGCCAGGCAGAGAGATCTCTTGAGGACTTTGGCCCCCAGCCCTCGCCGCGATAGCTGTCGGTCCGTGTACGATTGGGGCGTTTGTTCGGCGCACTATTTATACTGCACGTACTTGGGAATCGTGGAATAACGACAACGTACTTCAAGTTCCCAGTGCAGCTGTCTTCATTGCACAGCTGGTGCAAGTACAACCAGTTTCGTATTTACAGAGGGGGGAGAGGGGGAAGTGACGTGGAGGCACTGCAGGGTTCGACACACAGAATCTCACCGGATTGTCATCCCTTTAAAGCAGCGGACTGTTCACTTCATAGTGCTCTACACGACGGAGAACAGGTAGCGGGCCATCATGTGACCCTCCATTGGCAACACAAAATTCATGACTTTTAAGTGGCGTGTACGTGTCAGTCTGTTTTACGTGGGGACACGATAGAATGAGACAACGAAGCTGTCGTCTTTCGATGCGTCCGTGAGAACTCCATGAATGAAGATTCCCGGTTTGCTAGTGTATCAGTGCGGTCAGTGCAACCTGCCTACAAGTACTGACGTACCACTGGCGCACAACAAGGCGTGAAAACACTGATCGTGAAAGGGGCTAACCCTCCGGTATCGGAGAAGTGTGTTGCGCCTCGTCAATGACAATCTGTTTCAAAAAAGACAGTAACTACGCTGTTAGTGTATGCAGATTTCTCTCAAAAAGGTTCCAAACGAACACAGCGAGAGTCCTATTCTTCCGAAGTACTGACTGGTTTGATGCAACCTGCCACAAATTCCTTACCTGTGTCAACATTTTTGTCGCAGAGTAGCACTTGCAGCTTACCTCCTCAACCGTTCTCTGTCTTCTCTACAGTTATTACTCTCTACAGATCCCCTAGTCCTTGAAAATTATTCTCTGATGTCTGAACAGATGTCCTATCGTCATCTTCTGTTCCTTTCTATGTTTTCCATATATCCCTTTCCTCGCCGATTCTGTGGAGAACCCCCTTAATTCTTTACCTTACAATCCACATAATTTTCAACATTCTTCTGTAGCAATACACCTCAAATGCTTCGATTGTGTTCCGGTATTCCCAGAGTCCAAATCTCACTACTACAGAATACTGCTGCAGATGTACAATCTGAGAAATTTCTTAAGATCTGTGTTTGATACTAGTACACTTCTCTTGACAGGAATGCCCTTTTTACCAGTATTACTTTACTTTTCAAGTCCACTTTGTTCCTTCCGCCATTCGTTATTCCTCTGCCTAAGTATCAGAATTCGTTAACTTCATCTACCAACAGAGCAGTGGTGCTCAGAAGTGTTCCAAGGGGCGGCCTGAGGAGATAGCTCTAATGTAAGGTGAGGTGAGACAGGCAGCCAAGAGTAAGATTAAATAATCGGTTGGCAACCCGACCCAAAGACGGCTGAAGGACCGACCAGCAACCTAATCAATTCCCTTCCACCTGAAAAATGGTACGACAACAGAAAATACAAGCCGAGGACGAAGATACCAGCAGCACTACGTCTTCAAAATTGGCGTCTAAAAATAGCCAGGGCACAATAACCACTCTTAAGAAAAAATGTGAACAAACAACTAAAATGCTGTCGAACTACATGCCATGCCAGACTTCATGAACATGGCGAGGTAAAACACACTGCCGGAAAACTATGCTAACGGCCAGGGCAGGTAACTGGGGCGTTAACGGCCACAAGACACAAAATAGCGCTGGTGCACTTCACTGATAAGTAACAACCAATTTAATAAAGACCATACAGGAAGACGGCTGTAAAATTTCGCCGACTCCAACACACCAAACGTTGCTGCTAGCTGGAACGGCCCAGGAAGCAACAACCGGCAAAGAATGAAGAGATGTCACAACAGTTGTGGTTTCATAACCATTTAATTGATTACTCAACTTCAGTACCCAGGTTCAGTGGGCAACAAACTTCATAGTTCTCACAGCTAGCGCCTCACGATCAGACCATGCGTGCATGCCACCAGCAGTCCCGGCCTGACCTCACACCACAGAGACTTTCACTGAAGATAACAACATCATAAGTCAATCTGAGCAGTGGTACCCTTTCACACTGTATTTTAATCCCACTCGTGAAACTTTTCATATCCGTCATTGCTTTCTTGATGTACAGATTAAACAGTAGGAGCGAAAATCTACATACCTGTCTTAGACAGTTTTTAATCAAATCACTTTGTTATTGGTCTTCAAGTAATACTTTTCGCTCTTGGCTCTTGTGCACATTCTGCATTACCCGTCTTTCCCTACAGCTTATCCCTATTTTCTCAGAATTTCGATCATCTTGCATCATTTCACATTGTAGAACCCTTTTTCCAATTCGACAAATTCTGTGACGTGTCTTGATTTCTCTTCAGTCTTACTTCCATTTTCAACCGTTGCGTCAGGACAGCCTCCATGATTCCCTTACCTTTCCTAAAGCCAAACTGACAGTCATCTAACAGATCCTCAATTTTCTTTCCCATTCTTGTCAGGTACTTCGACGCATCAGCTGCTAAGCTGATTGTACGACAGTCCTCGCACTCATCGGCTCTTGAAATCTCCTAAATGTGTGGATCATATTTTACGAAGGTATGAGGGTACATCGCCAGTCTCATACATTCTGCACATCAGTGTGAAAAATTGGATTGTTGGCACATCCCCCCTGTCGACTCCTGTCTCTTCTTTGCTCGCGCTATCAGATAAGTCTTTCCCCTTATAGAGACCTTCAATGTACTCTTTCCACCTAACCGCTGTCTCCTGTGCATTTAACAGTAGAATTCCCATTGGAATCTTAGTGTTACCATCCATAATTTCACCGAAGATTGTTTTGACTTTTCTGTAATCTAAACGAGTGCTTCCAACAATCACTTCTTTTTCCATTTTGTCACATTTAGTGTCCGCCCATTTCCTACCGGGGAGCAAAACCTGCATGTCTTCATTGCGCCAGACAACACTGAAAATGGACGTAGGAAACTTTTTTTCTATTCATCGAATACTTGTAATTATAACAGCTACTTCTGTTTTATGGTCGCAACATCTTGCCAATGTAAAACATATTTAATACTAAATTTCATGCACTTGTTGTATAGATATTACTATCTAGTAGATTCATTGATTGGTTGTTGTCAAGTTAAGGGTTTACCACACGGAGTATTTGGCGCTATCTGAGAAGCTGATTGTATAACCATCCAACTATAGTCAATTAATTCATGTTTTGTAATTTGGCTTTGGAATTTTACAATTTAAAGAATGCTTTTTATAATTATGAATGGGTTAAAATAAAAATATATAAATTTGAAGACAACATTCATCTCTGCATAATTTTTTTGATCCGCGCTATTGGTTGACGCCCCGATTAGGCGTGAGTGTTTAATTCTGACATTTATCCTTCCTCAGCAACTTTTAAGCTTATTGTTGTGTGAACATTTCAAAAATATTTTTCAACATTTGCATTTGTATGGCTTGATGGATAACAAACGACAGCCGCTCTTTATGTTCGTTTAATCCTAATTGCAGATATCTGATGGTGCTAATAGCGGAAATGGCATAACAAATAAAGAAATTTTATTTCGAGCTCTAAACGGCTTCCTTCACAAAATATTCACAACGGTCGCGAATTCATAGAATAAATTTATTTCCTTTATTAGTGAGTCACGATTTGACCTCTTCTCAAGTTATGCAATACTTCGAGTGCATGGGCAACCCATTGAGGCGCTAAACCCGCATTGTGTTTAGAGCGTGGTTCAGTGTGGAGGAATTTCTAGACAATAAATAGTACACTGTCCAGTCACATTAATGTGACAACCTGTTCAAAACCTGAATAACAACGTTTCCCAGAGCTAACTGCTGCGAGAAGTGCAAGGAGAGAATAAATGAGGTTCCAGAAGGTACCAGCAGGGATGAGGTGTCATGCCGACTCTAGTGCTGTGGTCAGCTTCGCTAGGTTTCTTGGTTAAGGATAAACGGCATGAACAGCCTGATTGATGTAGTCCTCTAGATTCTCGATCGGCTTTAAATCCGGAGAGTTTGGTGACCAGTGCAGCATCCTGGCTCTCTTTGAACCAACCACGTACACTGTGAGCTGTATGATACATAGCATTGTCCAGCTGGTAGAGGCCATTGTGCCCAGGAAAAACAAACTGCGAGAGTTCAAACGGTTCAAATGGCTCTGAGCACTATGGGACTTAACTGCTAAGGTCATCAGTCCCCTAGAACTTAGAACTACTAAAACCTAACTAACCTAAGGACATCACACACATCCGTGCCCGAGGCAGGATTCGAACCTGCGACCGTAGCGGTGGCGCGGTTCCTGACTGTAGCGCCTAGAACCGCTCGGCCAGCGCGGCCGGCAAACTGCGAGAGTGCTGGGCTTGGAGAGACACAGTGTACCTTCGAGAATCATGCGATCATGCAGGGTACGCCCGACTTGGACCCTTCCGACGATTGTTCCATGGTGTTCACTTTCAGACTTTTCAGGTTGTACAAGCCAACGGCCATCTTTCCGATGGAGATGAAATGTGATTCATCTGAAAAGGCCACTTGTCGCCACTCTTTGTGAACCAGATACTGATCTCATGCTCACTCTCGGGATGCTACCTGCATAGGCGCCGTGTATGCCACTTACAGTAAACAACGACATGTGGACGCGTTCTGTCATAGGTCCCCACCCAGCCGTCTTCAGACATAGATGTGGAGTTGACGACAGTGTATAATATTATGCAAGATCGACGTCGCCCCTCCCTCCCCCCCCCCCACCCCACACCACCCCCAAAATTTACATTACACTATTGATTCAGCAACAACCGTTTCGTTTCCAGATCGACACCGGGCCCTCTGCGTACGTTGTGAACCACAAAACATACAATCTTCTGGGTAAACCACTTCTCTCCCCCGCAAATCATCGTTTGGCTGGTTATGTAAACCAGCCCATTCCTGTCAAGGGGAATTCATGACTGATGTCGAGTATCAAATCATCACGAGGGCGATCAGCTATTTGACAGTAGACAGTGCGACATTGGACGGCATTTTTGGTCTCGATGCATTCACGATCTTTGGGTTTCAGATTCAAGACGTGGTACATCCTGTTTCCGATTGTAGTTGACTTTAAAAACAACTGTTTCACTGAAATGTTTCCTCGCTCAGAATGGCAGTGCTCTTCTGGTGGCTGCTACTGACAGCATGGGGCGTGCCTCATGGGCACCCATACGTTACTTTTAGACGAACAACACGCAGTTGAGATAGCCGTCATTTATCTCGCTTTGTTCTGTGGCCTGCTGGAGTTACGACCTATTGTATATGTGTAGCTTCTGTCGGTATCGATAGTGCTGGCTACCCCCAGCCACGTGCTCGGCTGGAGATTCTGTCTCTCAAAAGAGTCCTGTTCTTGACTCTTTTGTCCATCTGTGACTGATTTCCACAGACCGGAGACAATGTGTCACTGCCACCACATCTATATCTACGTGCTATTCACAGTTAAGTGCCTGGCAGAGGTTACAATGAACCACCTTCAAGCTGTCTCTCTACCGTTCCACTCTCGAACGGCGCTCGGGAAAAACGAGCACTTAAATTTTTCTGTGATGATCATTTCTCCCTATGTTCATGGGTGCCAACAGAATGCTTTCGGAATCGGAGGACAGAACTGGTGATTGAAATTTCGTGAGAAGATCCCGTCGCAACGAAAAACGCCTTTGTTTTAATGACTGCCACTCCAATTCACGTATCATGTCTGTGGCACTAAATTACAATGGCATCCTTAAATGTAAAACACATTCAGTAACTATATTTAAACGATAAGGAAGAATCCACGTACATGTGGCCCAAGTTGAAGTACTCATCATTATTATTGACGTATGGACTCAATAGGACCACGCGAGGTACAGTCAGTCACTGTCGCTTTTGATGGTTGACCTTCCTTTGTGTCCAAATTTGCTTCTTCCTTTCAGAATGAAGTCGCTTTCTTTCATCAGACATTGGTGTTCCAGTCCGTTTTCTTATTTCCCTCTCACCAACTGTCTGACTGAGTAATGCCACCTACTTTAACGTCCTCCTTAATCGTAGCGATCCATTTACTTGGCTCAGTTTTGGTTTACCTCTGTTTTCGTAGAATTCTACTATTTGTTTTGTCAACTTAGTGGGTGCCATTCTTTTAATGTGCCCATTAAATCTAAGTCTTCGTTTTCTCATGTCACCATGTGTGTCTGTGTATTCTTCTTCTATTTCCTTATTACTTCTCAGTCTATAAGTTTCTCCATCAGTAATTTTAGTGCCTGATATTTTCCTCATAATCTTTCTTTTTTTTATATTTCTTCATTATTCTCCTGTCTATTTCAAATTAAAGTTTCTGCTCCATAAAGGCACTCAGGTTTACAGAATTTAGAAAGTCATTTTCGCTATAAATATTTTGTGTAAATCTGCACTATTTTTTGACAGGGAACTTCGTTTGCAGCTTTCGCCAGACCGTTTTCTTGTATGATTACCTCCAAACTCTTTCTATTTTTTCATATATCGTATTTAGAAACTTTGGTGCTAGTCTGTTGCATGTCATATATTGTAGTCCTACTTTTCTACAACTTCTTTAAGAACTTCAACTTGTTTTTGAGTTTGGTAATATCCCTAGTTAAAATTGCCAGATCATTCGCAAAAGCGAGGCAAGCTACTGTAATATTACTTCTACCTATGTTGATTGATTGATCTATATTTTGACTCGACTTTTGCTCTCGCCATTCTGTAATTACCTCGTCCAAAACACAGTTAAACTGTAACAGGGAAAGTCCATTTGGCTGTCTAATAGCAGTCTTTATATCCATTGGTTATGAAATTTCTCCCATCAATTTAACTTTAGGGCTAGTACCTGTTAACGTTTCCTTAATTAGTGTTTGACTTTTATTACCTAGGCCCTGTTCCTTTAAAATTTGGAACACATGTTCATGATCAACTGAATCGTAGGCCTTTTTGAAATCCACAAATGTAGATAAAATATTGTTACTATAAATCCTTTGGTGCCTAAGGATTAGTTTTAAATTAAAAATTTGTTCCGGGTGGGATCTGTTTGGTCTAAAGCCTGCTTGATATTCACCACTTTTAGGCTCTAATGTTCCTGGGCTCGATCAAGTAAACATTGCGAGAGATTTTGTATGTGACCTGGAGAAGAAAAAAATTCTTGGTAGTCACTATCATTGGGTATATCTCCTTTTATATGCAATGGTTGAATTAAGACAATTTTCCAGTCCTCAGGTATTTTCTCAGTTTACCAGATATGTCCTATTAGTTGAGTGATCTCCTTCATAATGTTAGGGCCAGCCGATCTTAGTAGATTTGCGATTATACCATCTTCTCCGGATGCATTATTGTTTTTAGGTCTCTTAATTTGTTTAGTTATTTGAATTTCGTCAGGTTCTTTAGAGTTAGGGTTGGTGTTATTTGTTGGAATTTATTCGATTGTTCTGGACAGTTTAATAGTTTTTCAAAGTAATTAGCAAGTACCTTACATTTTCCTGGTTGTTTAGGGCTAAACTGCCATTTTTATTTTTGAAGCAAAATATTACAGGCTGGTTATCTGTTAGTTTTGTTTTGAATGTTTTATATAAGTTTCTTGTATATTTCTTTTGGACGTCATTTCCGATTTCTAAAAGCTGGGCATTTTAATCTGTCGGATTAATTTAAATGTTCCTTTTCTTAGAGTTAGAAAGGTGTCAAACGTATTTTCAGTTTTGTTGTTATTCCAAAAAGAAAAAGCTTCTGTTTCACAGTTTTTCTTTCGAAGCGGAATGAAATTTCGTGCTGTTTTCATGAAATTTTCTTTTAGGCATCGTCAATTGTTGAACTGCTTTTTGTCAGGTTAGCTTTTTAGAGTTGGGGTCATTTTACCAGTGTCAAATTTTGGGATAATTCTTTTTGTTTTG
This sequence comes from Schistocerca gregaria, assembly GCF_023897955.1. Lineage (NCBI taxonomy): Eukaryota > Metazoa > Arthropoda > Insecta > Orthoptera > Acrididae > Schistocerca > Schistocerca gregaria. The sequence continues at coordinate 305,051,126 of NC_064921.1, forward strand.
AAGAGATTTTGGGGTTGAAGTTTAATTTGCGTTAAATAACGGTCAGAATCAATACTGGCCCCTTTCCTAACTTGGAAATTTAAAATTTATTGGTAGTTACTGTATGAAATGATCAACTTGAAATTCCTCAATAAATGTATTGGGTGCCCGCCAAGTTTTTTGTTCAGGAGAGTCCCTTTTTAAAACGTGTTGTCATGATTTTAAGGTTATAATTTTTGCACCTTTGAACAAGTCTTTCGCCATTTTGGTTTGGCTATTTATTCGATGGAAAGCCACCCACCGTTTTCGCTGTACATAATTCACCATTAAAATCCCCCGTTAAAAATTTAACATGGTTTGAGGGAATTTTAGAGATGATGCTTTCTAAGTTTCCCAAGCTTCATTAACTTAGTCAGGTTTTTTTACGGTTTTCCTCGTTGACTGACATATGGGCATTAACTGAAGTGTACACTTTCTTTGCCCATTTAAGAGAAATTATCATTAATGTATTATTAATGGGTCTTACCTCCGTTATCGAATTTATTTTCGAAGATTGCAAAAGCAACCCCCAGATGTGGTGTATTACTAAGTATTATTTTATCAGTTTTACTTTAAAAAGACGATAACTGCCAAAATCCATGGTGTTACTGTCAGTGATTCGTGTTCCTAGAAGTGCCAAAATTCTGATCTTCTGTTCTTTTAATGCATCTTTCAGTTTATGAAGTTCACTTGCTTGCAAAAGTGTTTGTATGTTACGTATTGCAAAACGTATTTGTTGAGGAATCCGACTTCCTCTGTTGAATCATACTGCATTTTAACCTGATCGCCCAGAATCCTCTATACCAGTAATACTCTGCGGTGGATTGACCACCTGGTGTAACATTGTGATTATCAAGATGCTCCATGATGATTAGGTGGGGTTGGGTAGACTCGTTGAGTGAACTCAGAGTATTAATAGTGGAAGGATTAGTTCCACGACATATGTTTCAGTCGCACCCCTGACAAGCAGACCCTGACCACAAGACAGACGCAATGTAGATTTGGTTCTTTTTTGCGTTGGTCCGGAACTGGTTATTCTGTATTCGCAGCTGTCCATTACATCTGATGGAACATTCACTATCCGCCACATGAGACGCGTTCAATACCCTAGGCAAGGTCGGCTTCTTATCCTGGACGAAGTACTAATATCATTTTTTGTATAAAAACTAAAATCAGTACTAATATCAAAAAATAAGTTATCCATTATGGAGGCATATCGAACGCAGTGTGCATGATTACCTTTCCTAACTTCGCTTGCAAGCATGTACTCAGTAGTAGGTCGTGGAGCATACTATTCCTGATGGAAACAAATCTAAGGGAAAACGTGATGAACACAACGTCACAAAAGACAAGGTGAGCTACGAAAATGTGCTTTTGCTCAGCTCTATACTGACAAGAAAAACGCGATGAATTACGTAGAGACCAAGATCCTCTCGTCCGCCTCCTCATACTAGGACTCAGTCATTAAAGAAGCAGCCGAAATACAAATACATATAGGTAACTACTTAAAATAACGGAGCCACTGATTTTCGACTCATCAGAGCATGGGAAGTAGTGTTCTAGCCACTAAGGAGTGGTTGTCAAACGCATTAAGCGAGACGGCTTTGATGGGGAATCGAAGCCAGGACAGCTGAGCCAACCATCGACGCCTTGCCCACGCGTATTCGCTAGGCTCTACGACAAGTCAAAGAACCTCCTTGCGACGTGCTTCTCCGACATTGGTGTGCAGATATCAAAGTCCCCTGCAATGACGTTTTAGCCACGCCTCTTGGCGAGCCAGTGCATAAATTTGTAACACGTCGTGTTACGAACCCTCCCGAGAACGAAACGTGCAGTGATGAGCGAGTGGGCAGGCGCGTAAGGCAGGAAACAGAGAATGAGTTGAGAAGCAATTAACGAATATGAAATCAGGTAACAGATTAGAGGTCATTCGACGAACAACAAACTGCAGTTCTACCCATAATTTTCATATCAATTGAATTTGAAATATCTAAAGATTCAATCACGAATTGAAGCAGCTAAATAATTACATAAACGAAAGAAACCTTGTAATAATAATTCCTATGACGGTACGTCACATAAATGGACATTTGGAGAAAGGGAAAGGAAGTTTTTGTTATGAGGCGTTTGAATTATAAATTATTTTAAGACTGTGTGCGTGTGCGCGATGTATAACAAATAGTAAGGAACGTAAGTTATTATTATCAAAACACAAATATCGAGGTAATTAACAAAACACAGTTTTTTCTGGTATCATCTCTGTGTAATGAAGACCATGAAGGTCAGAGACAATCCTTTGATTGACTGAGCTCTCCTGTTTTGTTTCGTCTAGCGGTAAGCCGCCATTGTAGTGCTGACTGGTAATTAACGTAAGTTTTATCTATATTTTGAAAAATATAATAGAAATTGCCATTAGAAAGTGTGTATTATTGACTTAATTGTCACCTCTCATGATTGCAACCATTAATTATAATTAACAAAGTTTTTATAGAACTTCGTAGTACAGGGAGCTCATCTCCCGTAGCAGGATTTAGTCGGCCATTACGCTGATTGTAATATTTAATTAAAATATCATGTCATAACTTTACATGTAAATGCGAGAGACCTCTCAGTTTTGATCTTTCATTAATTTCAAAGTTAAAAAGAGTCAAAATAGTTTTCGTTTATTAATATTTAGAATACTGAGTGAGTTCAGTATGTTTCATTTTAGCCGCCTAACAGCAGACGAGATTCTCTCCAGTTTCTCCTTGCAAAGCATGAAAAAGAAATATTAAAAATCATTACATTACGCAATATCTCAGTTAATCTTTGTGGAATTTGGTACATAAATAACCAGTAGCCTCTGAGACCCATATTAATAATTACAGTTTGCGTAAGAATACGCATATTTTCTTTTCTAAATAGCAGCGCTCACGCAAACTATTTATTAGAAGGCGGTGAGTCGCGCGCTGTGTTTAAAAAATATTATATCGAACGTACTTCGGGGCAGCCTATGTTCGTACGAGTGTTATCGCGGTATAAGTTAATTAAAAGCCTCATGCTAGCCCACAATATTTAAAGCCACCCCAACCAAAATCATAAAATATATAAGTATAAAAAATAAAAAATATACATTTATACCGTGATATTTCCTACATACAGAGGAATCGAAACCTGTAAACAGGTCTCGGCTGTCGTCATTTTGAGAAGAATTAACGAATTGTTCAAAATGGCTGCGGTCGTTAAGGGATTCTACGTCTCGGGGTGCGCATGAAAACAGAACATCCCGCTGTCCCAACGGCCGAAACCACACCAGGTTAGGAAACTTACTGGGGCAGAAAGGAAGCGGCCAGATCTATAGCCCAGCAGGGGACTTTTTTCAGCCGTAGAGACACAAGTGTGAGGTGCCGACCACCTAACAAAACCTCTGAGCATCGTCATTCCAGCCCATTGTTGAAGGTCTTCTTAGAAGTTTCGTGACTTCAGCCACAGTCTAATAAAGACCCTGCTATTAGATCGCCGTTTCGGCCAGTAGGCGATCGTGAGTATTTCGCGAGAGAAGAAGCGCTAGCCATGCGGTTATTAAGATTCGCCAAATTCTGTTACCCCCCACCCCCCACCCCCCCCCTCTTCCCCCTTTTGCTGCTGAGACCTACGAGGGTCGTTCAATAAATGCCATTAATATACGTAGACAAACGTCCTTGTTGGTGCTTCACATTTGGTGTTTTTTTCTGTGCACCGGTGAAGTTTCGAACCGTTCTGGCATGATTCTCGCGCCGAAGTGTTCTGAGTTCATCTTATGTAGCCGTAGGTTAATGGTATATACGTCATTCTGCGAATGTGACTGTGTCACTGGAGACTACTTTTGGTTAGGTGTATGTTGTTCTGTGCTAAATTCAGAATTTATCTCTTTGTGCCTCTTTTTATATTTTTCTGTTTAGATTGCGATTTCTACCACCTTCCCCCGATACCCATTCAGATCAGTGGCTACCTGCAAGTCGGGTCGTAGCCCATGACAGTGGACAGAATAATAAAATGAGATCCTGATGGTATATCACTAATTATATCACCTCCTAACTGGGGCAAACTCTTTTCATAATCAAGAATCGGTAGAACAAGTGTTTTGTAAGCTACTTCTTTCGAGGATGAGCTATATTCCTTCCTGCGAATCTCCGCCTGGCATTTGCTTCTACTGGAACTTTCCACTACTAACGACAAATGACACGCTACACTGCGTCTTACGTCGATACGATCCTAACGTAATGTACCAAAGCTAGGAACTGAATGTTTGCGTTTTGCGGATTCCCTCCTCTACTACCACAGACAGCACGTTACTGCCCCCCTTTATACTGGAGCACGTCCTTCAGGACCTATTTGTAGTCTGCCGCAACAGAGTAGAACAATGAAATTCCTAAAATGTCCACCCACTTGTCATCTTTTAACTGTTTTATCGTACCTGCACTGAAGTAACCTGCAGGTCACAGATATGTTGTTCCCTTGGCGAGACTAAATGAAAGCTGCATATGATTTGTCTATGGCTCACTACGCTATGAAATAAAAATCAAAATTTCACTGGCAAGCCAATGTCTTCATAACAACACACTCAGTAGGCAAATCCATAAACTGATAACAAGAGATTTAACAAACGTAGTCCTACAAAGTGAGACGTTAAGTGGTCCAGATATACTAACACTGACATTCCTGGTACGTTATATACATTGTATAAATTACAGTCACAAATCAATTTCGATGGAAAAGTGCCACACGTAGGGGCTTTATAATTCACGTATACGTTGATCTGGAGATTACTATATAACTTTGTTCAAACTAGTAATCAGGATATGTATCAGCTGCGATCTGGGCAATAAAACTTCTGTTTTGGAAGCCTTTTTGCAGTGATGTAGAGCTCGTTCTCCTTCTGACAGTGTCAGGTAATTACATCCGAAGCTCCGTTACTCTCTGTATTGCTGAAGATACGATTTCGTAAGACCGTCATATATGGTGTGCAAGTTGATCTTTATTGTGCAGCCCATCGCCAAGAACTTTACTCGGTAGCCTCTCGCTTGTAACTGTGGAGCTCTAACCACTTCTAACCACTTCGCTGGGCATGCTCTTTGGCGGGATCCGAAGGCAAACGAAGTGTATCGTCTGCGTATCTTAATCTAATGTTATTAAAAGTAACTATTAAAATAAAACTTTCTGGCAGATTAAAACTGTGTGCCGGACCGAGACTCGAGTTCGAAACCTTTGCCTTTCGCTGGCAAGTGTTCTACCAGGTAAGCTACGAAGCACAACTCACCACCCGCCCTCATAGCTTCAATTCTGGCAGTACCTCGTCTCCTACCTTCCAAACTTCACAGAAACTCTTCTGCGAACCTATTAAAAAATTTAAATAAATCCTGAATTCAGTGGATGATAACTTACGATAGAGAGAACAACTTCTGTGATTATCAATGACATCTGAATTGTCCTTTAATAAAGATTAATAAATGAAAATGTGAGGTTTGGTGCACTGGCTACTCATATTGTACGATTACTAAGTTGGTGCAGTTTCTCACAGACATGTTGCTCGTTACACCATCTGTTGTCACTGCTTCACTGCAATCTTACTCATACATCATCAGCCAATGGATTCTCTCTGTTACAAAGCTTGGTATCTGTATGGTGCGAGAAGTGGCAAGTTACACTGAACAATGAAAAATATGTACTAAAAAGAATCCATTAAATTTCGGTTACGTGATAAATCACACAAATCTAAGGGCTCTCAATTCAGCTAAATAGGAGTAGCTGGTGATTAAAATTACGAAAAACTTTAGTTGGAACGATCACGTAGATAATACTGTCGGAAAGGCGAACCAAAGACTGTGTTTTATTGGCGCAACACTTAGAAGATACAACAAATCCATTAAAGAGACTGCCTACACTGCGCTCGTCCTTCCTGTGCTGCAGTATGACATGGGATCCTTATCACATTGGACTGACGGAGGACATCGTAAAGTTGAAAGAACGGCAGCTCGTTTTGTACTACCGCACAACAGGTGAGAGAGTGTCCCGGACATATGACGCGAGTTGGGGGTGGCAGTTGTTAAAGCGATGGCGTTTTTCGGTGCTGCGATATCTTTTCACGAAATTTCAATCTCCGAACGCTAAAATATTTTTTTGACGCACACCCATGCAATAAAACAAGAGAAATCAGAACTCGCACGAACACATTTAAGTGTTCGGAGCGGTAGGGACAAAGTGTGAAAATGATTCAATGAAACCTCTGACAGGTACATCGGTGTGGGTCGCAGAGTACTCTTTTAGTTGTAAATGTAATAATAGTACGGCTCTTAGAGCCAGAAAAATTACAATGTGCTCATTAGTGAGTACTCAGCCGCAGGCGTCAACGTCGAGCCAGGCTGCCCACAGCGGCCGGAGGCACGCAAGAAATTCGCCGCGTCTTATCCGCGCCGCGCTTCCGGCGCGCGCCGCGATAAGAATGGGGTCAGCGCCGGAGGCCGCGCCGTGTCCCGTTGCCCGGCGCGCCGGCCCGCAGTTTCGGTGGCGCCGCCGCGGCGCGGCGCTGCGGTCGCGTAAATACGGCGCGGCGCGCTCGGATCGACCGGCGGCACGCGGCAGTCGCGATCTGCGGCGCGTCGTGCGTGTGTGGTGCGCGGCGGGTGCGTGAGTGGAACGGCGCGCGCGTGTGTGCTGCCAGTGTGTGGAACGAGCAATTTTTTGTCCTGAACGGAGGAGGCGTCAATCAGCCCGTGTGGATACGGCCAAGGCTCACCTGCCGGCAGCGACCGTCGCGGCCGCGATGCTCAAGATACAGATGCTGGAGCACCTCGTCAACGACGAAGCTGGGTAAGTGCGCCGGACATGTGCCGCGCCGAGTGTTAGCCGCTCCGCCGAGGCATCCTCTTTGGATATCACCTTCAGTTTTGACCAGAAGAATAGAATTGACAGACTTATCATGTTTGTGACGTTGCATGTTTTTGGCACATGTACCGCTGTACAGAATACAGGTGTCACGCTACATTACTCTTAAATTAATTAATTTAACTGTGGCAGTGGTGTACAGTGTCTAGGCTTATGGCGAGTTCCGACTTATTATTGCCGTCCTTATAACCATTTTGATATTGTATATGCCTAATACCCACAAGCATTTGAAAGTAGTCGCGTAATAATTACATCGTCTAGAGCAAATCATGCTCTTACAGACGTGATTAGGCGAGTTCGTCTGCAACTGTATCTAACAGTATCACATGATGATGCCCGTAAAAAGCCGTAAGCAAACTGCTAAAAAGATTATTTACCTTCAGTCTCCGAAAACATCTCTTCACTTGACATTATACTTAATTTTGCTTGAAAGCTACTCAGAGGTAAAATACGCATTGAAAATCATGCCTAAAACAATAACAGAATAGTTAACAGTTATACTACAGTCAGCGAATCATGCAGTCTCAGCTCCTGTGCTGAACGTTTCCCCCTCAAATGTGTTCCGTTTTTATGATGGCTGACAGGTGTAATCTGGTGTTTCCTGATGTTTCGTCTCTGCCTGCACAGGTCTACAACAAAGTATTTTGGCGTTAAGATGATGAACGTTGTGCTTTTTTTCTCTTACACACTCAGGACAAACACCAACTGTTTTTAGGACAGTTTCTTGTGCAAAGAGCAAAATAGGTTCTGCAGCTGAAGGAGTATCATTGAAAATTGTGCAAGCGGCAATATTATCTCGGCGTTTTGTGGTGATACATCATGAGCACGATTCGAAACATCACTCATCATCATTCCTGCATTAGTCCTCACCGAGAAAAAGAAATAGAGAAATAACGTCAAATTTAAAAGTGTCAGATAATGCACGTAGGACTGTATTGCAAAATGAATCAAACAGGTGCAATGTCCTGCTCCGCTAATCCCAAACAGCGTTGCTCTCCACTGACTCGTTTCATATCGTATCGGAAAAAAATTAATTAATGACGGAGGTAGTTAAAAACCGTCATTCAAAGTAAGGAAGGAATATTAGCGTTTAACGTCCCGTCAACATCGAGGTCATTAGGGACGAGCGCAAAATCGCCAAGTTTCAAAGATGGAGAAAGGAAAGCTTGTGCCCCTGTCAAAGGAAGAATCCCAGCATTTGCTTGGAGCGATTTTGGGAAATCACGGAAAAGCTAAACGTTTATGGCGATTACGGGTTTGAACCGTTGTTCTCCCGAATTCGAGCCCAATGTGCTGACCACTGCACTAACTCGCTCGGTGCGTCGGTCGACCGACTCTCGGTTGTCGCTCTGCCGTATTGAAGCCTAACCAGATGAAGAAAAAAGTCAAAGAAGAGATGTACTTTTTGTAACCATTTCGTTTGTTAAAAGACATGCGTTATGACAGAGACACTGTGCGACACTGCAAATTTTACGATTAAAATTCTGAAAATCAACTTTGGAGAGCAGTAAATCAAAATATTACTCACTTCGATATTTATCATTCGACTGGACCGAGATTATCAAGCTCTCACGACCGTTTGAGATTGGACCATGAATGCGAGAGAAATGATGGTAGTGCACGCATTATCCCCCTCCACCCAGTCCTGTGAAGTGTAGACACTGATAAACGTTTCAGTCATTCTAACTAGTACCCGTCAACACTTGGAAAAGTCAACACCATCGAGTTTGAGAAGAATATTGTACGAGCCAAGTCGTTAGTATCATCTAATTTTAATCATTGATCTGCATCATTTGTCTTCAACAACTGAAATTGTCGTTCAATTATTTCAGAAATTGTCGATATGGACAACACAGAAACGGAACCTTTAAATCACACACACCTATGTCAGAGAGAAATCTGGAACTGGCGTCTTCCGTATTATGAGGCAATATGGTTTCCCCGACAATTATTCTCAAGGTAAAAGAAAAGAGGGTAAGAGAATATGTATATGCGATAAATTCCAAGTTATGTTGCGGTTCAGAATCTACATTATACTGTAGACCCACCTATCACTGACTGGGAAACTCCATCGCAGGTCTTGGCTAGCCAAGGACGTACCACCACCACAAGGACCATACCTAGTAAAGCACTGTGCTATTTATACCAATGTTCGAGTCAAGGAAAGGCTTTTTACGCCAAGTAGCCACCTGTAATCGTCTTGCAGGAATCATCCAGAGACATGGGTGAGTTAGAGTATTCTCCGAATAACTTAATCAAAATATCTGAACAAGGATTAGAGTCAGGATATCGCAGGCACGTCAGAAGTATATCATTATTCGTGCCCTGGACTTCATTCAGCGCATCTTTTCCGAAGAGCACTCAAGAGTTGAATTCACCAACAGAGTAATCGCATCACTTTCGGTGGTAACTGTGTTGAGTGCCAATATTGTACAGGGGACGATGTCACTACAAAAATGGTTCAAATGGCTCTGAGCACTATGGGACTAAACTTATGAGGTCATCAGTCCCCTAGAACTTAGAACTACTTAAACCCAACTAACCTAAGGACATCACACACACCCATGCCCGAGGCAGGATTCGAACCCGCGACCGTAGCAGTTGCGCGGATCCAGACTGTAGCGCCTAGAACCGCTCAGCCACCCCGGCTGGCGATGTCACAACAACGGATATGCAACTTGAATGGTGTACATTAATTAACTTAGGGGGTATTGACGCATATGCATTACTTTTGGTACGCCATGATGTAACCAATGTTCTCGATTTTGTACTGATTTCCAAAATCATTAATCACAGGGTCCGTCTTAACGAGATTGAAGGAAAGACCAGGAATCATCGTGGAAAACCTAAATGAGGATGGCTGCAAGAGGATTTGAACCCCGCTCTTCTCAAATGCAAATCCCGTGCCTTAAACGCTATTTGCGCAGTGCTCATCTTAGAATATATGGCTTAGAATATGTCCGATGTCTCTGTACTTTTTCCTTACTGCTGTTACCCTTAAGCATCCATCCTTGGCCATGATTTCGGGCATTTCACAATTTACGACAGAAGGTTATAATTGAATGTAATTTCTGATGAAGTACCCCGACATTCACACGGAGGAAAAGTGGAGAAAAACTACATCAGGATGGACAGGCGGATTTGTGACGCCTTTCCTCTGAAATTGCAAGTCAAGTGTATTTGCCGTTGCTTAACGTCGTTCGGTGTCATTTATGGGAGGCTGTGTTTATCTGATCGCGAGTAACACGCCAGTTCTCCGTTATCGGTATTGATTGGTGTTCTCGGAATCTGAACATTTTAAATTTTACTTTCTGCAACGACAGAGTTACGATTTCTGCAATTCTGTTTGCGTTTACATACCGTGATTGCTGTTGTAGACCGAACAAGTTTGCGCTTATCAGGGCTGTTTGGCATTTCTGTCAAGTTTATGGACATATATACTAAACTGTACGAGACTGTATGCCGAGAACAAATATGCTAGTTTCCATGTCTGGTAAATGAAAGTTTTGTGTTAAAAAAGTAAAATATTTTTATGTTTCTGTTCATGCTACTTCTTACTAACTGAATCATAATTCAGATTTACTCCTAAGTGAATTATCTTCATCAACAACAGCGAGGTCGCACAAGGCATGTCTACCCGCCCTTGAAAGCATTATACCAAATGTCGTGATAAATGTGTTAGATCTGAAAATAAATGATGCACTTCAAATATCTTCATCGGCTATCAACAACGTACTACATCCGAAGTTGCGTTTTTCATTCCAATCGAATTTTTAGCACAACTGCTTAGCCGTATTGTAAACACTATAGCTGACTTCAGTGGCATTCAGTCCACTCCCTACTGCATATTCCCCTATCCCGCTCCTGACCTTCCACATTTCTTCCTCGGTCACATCCGCCCTCTCTGTGAGTGTACCTCTCCACATGCCTCTACCCTCCGCCCTCATTTTCCGAGCCGTCGAATCCCCACCAGCGCGTCATCCTTCTCTGCTGTCCTGGTACCCGCCGAAATGTAGTGAGGTAGGCATGGAATTTTTTTCCACTTCCACGTAAATGCGTTTCTCCTGTAGCTGGGAGAGGCAAGAACATCGTTACCCGCGGCTCAGTCGTCGAGGGAACATTCGATAGTACCTGCAAGAGCAGGTGATGTAATGGAGTGGATATGATAAGGAAAAGGTGGATTACTCCTTCATAAATTTCAGAAATGCGTCAGACACCTTACCAGCAACTTCTTATCGAGGTGTGGCAATGCCGACTGTCGTCACTGAAATCTGATTGACAGGGAGAATATTTGACCAACAGACCACAGAATGTTACGGTGGACGGCAAATGTTCAGCGGAAATCAAGTATGCCCCAAGGAAGCGCAGTAGGAGCAAATTTTCCAACTGTAAATAATAGAGTTACCAAATAAAGTCACCGAGCGAGGTGGCGCAGTGGTTAGCACACTGGACTCGCATTCGGGAGGACGACGGTTCAATCCCGTCTCCGGCCATCCTGATTTAGGTTTTCCGTGATTTCCCTAAATCGTTTCAGGCAAATACCGGGATGGTTCCTTTGAAAGGGCACGGCCGATTTCCTTCCCTAACCCGAGCTTGCGCTCCGTCTCTAATGACCTCATTGTCGACGGGACGTTAAACACTAATCACCACCACCACCACCACCACCAAATAAAGTCAGTCATCGACTCCTCGCAGAAGATGCTATTCTATACGTAAAAGTATCCTCATCGGATGGTTGTAAGGAAATTTAATATTTACCCTATGTTGTACTGTACAGCAGTAATAATGCCCACAAAAAGGGGGAGCAAACAGATAAAATTCCATTAAAAGATCAGTGATAACATTCTGAAATTGTCATGTTGTTTAAATGTCTACGGATAATACTACGAAGTGATATGAAGTCGAACGAACGCGTGAATTTAGTAGTAGTGAAGACGCAGGGGGTACTTGTAAGGTTGAGAGGTTAATGGAAAAGAGCAATGCATCCGTATACTGAACCACGTACGAGAGACAAGTGTGACATATTCTAAAATAATACTACAGTGTTTGTGTGTCTTATCAAATGGATCAGAGGCAGACATCGAAGTACTTTGAACACTGGACTCCCATACAGGAGGACGACGTTTCAAATGCGCGTCCGTACATCCAAATTAACGTTTTCCCTGATTTCACTAAATTGCTCGAGGAAAATGTTGAGATCGTTGGTCTGAAAGAGCAAAGTCGATTTCCTCCCCCATCCTTGAAACATTCCGAGCCTGTAGTGCGCTCCTAAAGACCTCGATGTCGAAGGTACATTAAATCCCAATCTTCCTTCTTAGTTCTTCTTTGCTTCCTTTGAAGTAATTCAGCGACGATTTGCTAAGATCGTAGGTCAGCGTAGCCAATCCGAGAGATTAATAGGGATGCTAAGAAAACTTACAGGCAAGTGTTAGTAAAGAGATACTTGTAAAAATCTGTTAGTGAAGCGATATTCAGAGTAGACTGCCGCAAATGTTTTGTTTCTTCCATTGAGGATCTCGTACTGCAACCATGAGAATAACATAATTTGGCCCTGTACAGTGGCATACACACACTTGTACCTCGAGATAATCGCAGATGGAAAAGGATATAATGTGGTTAATGCTTTTGCAGAGTATCCTCTGTCACTTACTTTCCAGAAGTTTGTCGGGACACGTCATTACGAAATCCTAACCGCTACGATGAACACCAAAATTACTTAAAATGGAAAGGATTTCTTTTTGTAATTTGATGTAACGACTCCTTTTATGCTTCTTGGGAGTCCACTGTGTCTGTATGAACCAGCGGAATGGCAAGTAATCGATGCCTGTGCGTGTTCACCATCCAGAAAGACGCGAAGAAGCGTTACAGGATGAGCTTGTTTCTCATGGCTTGGCCTGTGTGTAACTCTAAATGCCAAAGTTACCAGATTCTCCAGATGTGAAAATAATTTGAGACGGTTCATTGGCAACATAAAAGTGTTGCCATTTATAAAACGAAAGTTTCAACTGCATTAAGTAATGGGGACGAATCGATTACATCGGTCAGAGGTCTCGTTTCACTCCAACTAAGCATCTCTGAGATGAGTTATGCCGCCAGTTTATGACCAGAAAGCGATCGCAAAACTGTCTTCAAATTACGGGGGGAAACAAAATGAACACCTTGAGACATCTGGTACTTGTTATTAGGAACATGTCCCAATCTGAAAAAAATAATTGTATACTTATGAATACGTTGTTCACATCAAGAACTAAAACTACTGTTTGATATCGGTCTCTTGAAGAGCTGTTTCCCGTGTTTAATGATCATAATCGTTTACTGAAACTGTTTCAAGTGAGATGAAGTGCGAAAGACAGCAAGATACTTAAGACAGAGAAAATTGCGTACACTGGGCCGACGCGATGAAGTGTTATATGTTCGCAGAACGGGGCACTCTGCATTAATGGTGTAAAGAGTCTTATGTCCAAAGTACATCATCAAGGGGCCTTCTCTTTTATTACCCTCTATTATGCTCAGGAAATCTCGTACCTCGCCTGCTCTTATTTTAGAGAGAAAATCAGTTTTCTCCGCTCTGTAGGATATACAGGTTCGCTGAATGACAGAGAGCTTTCACGGAAGCACCAGAGAATAATCCCTGCTCCTACTGAATAATTTTATGTGAGACTAGCATCCGATGTTTCACCACGGCGAACGCTAATCTAACTCTTGCAATGTGAAATTTTGCAAACTCTTATGCCACGATATAGGATATTATTCATTCCATATCTCAACCAATGTTGAGCTGCTGCGGTGTTCGAAAAGTAGGTAACATTTTCTGTCGGGCATTGGTCAGGAAAAAGCGAGGTCCCAGTTCGAGGCACTCGTAGACCATCTTTTCAGTGCGCCTGTAAGTCTCATCTCTCTCCTTCTTTTACAGTCTCCAGTTAGGCTCTCTTGCTTACCTCGTTAAACTGGTAAAAAACCCAGAAATAAGACAATGGCGACTGTTTTAGACACGACCTAGCGGTTGTTTCCAGTATATAAAATCCGCTCTAGAGTAGTACGCTCTATAGTATTTCATACAGTAAAGATAAAACTGGGTGCCGATTGGAGAGACATACCCGAAAAATAAAGAAGGCTGAAAGCTTCAAAAATAGTTCAAGTGGCTCTGAGCACTATGGGACTTAACATCTATGGTCATCAGTCCCCTAGAACTTAGAACTACTTAAACCTAACTAACCTAAGGACATCACACACATCCATGCCCGAGGCAGGATTCGAACCTGCAACTGTAGTGGTCACGCGGTTCCAGACTGAAACGCCTAGAATCGCACAGCCACACCCGCCGGCGCGGACTGGGTCCTTTGGTCCAAGTGAACTGCTCATTGACTGTAAATGCTTATCTTCAGGTACATCGAGAGCATTTTCAGCCATTGAAGGACTTCACGTTCAAAACGTCGGTGGAATTGTCACCAGGACAATTGTTCGGGCGACTGGTATGAAGAATATTCAGGGCAACTCCAGTGAACGGTTTGGCCACCCCGATCGCCTCCCATGAAACCTATTGAACAGATATGGACAGAATTCAGTTCGTGCACAAAATCCTGCACTGAAAACACTTCCACAAGTATGGGCAGCTATACAGGCAACATAGTTCAATATCTCTGCAGGAGACTTCCAACAACTTGTTGAGTCGAATCGCTGTTCTGTGCCTGACAAAAGGAGGTTCGACACGTTAGGAGGTATCCCTTAACTGTTGGCCAGCTGCTGTGACCGAGCGGTTCTAGGCGCTTCAGTCTGGAAGCGAGCGACCGCTACGGTCGCAGGTTCGAATCCTGCCTCGAGCATCGATGTGTGTGTTGTCCTTAGGTTAGTTAGGTTTAAGTAGTTCTAAGTCTAGGAGATGTTAAGTCCCATAATGCTCAGAGCCATTTTGAACCTTGACTGTTGTCACCTCGGTACATAAAAAGCAGGGCGCGGACGTTGGTAGAGAAGGTAAGTGTGTGTATAAGTGCCCTCTATTGGGAACCAGGAAGGAACAGCGCGAACGTTCACCGCTGTGCCATTTGTCCGGTAGATGAGCTCGATGTGAGGCCAGCGAGTCGTGTGTGAATCCGACTTCACTACAGAGGTTTGGAAAGAGAAACAGCGAGGTGTATTGCTGTTTTTGATGGCTGTAGCGCCTCAGCAAATGAAATTCATGCCGGAAAGTGTGCTGTGCATGGCGAACAGATTATGTCCCGTGCTCGTATATCTGCGTATAACGAACGGCTTCGAGAAAGTCGAGTGTAGTTATAAGACTGGAGCTGGCAAGGACAGACTCATCGTATCATTACCCCTTTTGGCTTGCCGCGGTGTCCGAGCGGTTCTAGGCGCTTCAGTCCAGACCGCGCTGCTGCTACGGTCACAGTTTCGATTCATTCCTTCGGGCATGGATGTCTGTGATGTCCTGAGGTTAATTAGGTTTAAGTAGTTCTAAGTCTAGGGGGCTGATGACCTCAGATGTTGAGTCCCATAGTGCTTAGAGCGATTTGAACCATTGCCCCTTTTGCCATTGCTGCGACGGACACCCACAACAGAAATGACCGTCAGCGGATGGTGAATGGCATTCGTCTCATTTTGGACGTCAGTCACGGTACTGGTCACGCCATCGTGACAGAGCATCTGAAACCTGTGCTCAGTGGGTTCCCCACAACACGATGGAGGAGCAGGAGTTGTGCAGAATGTCTACATCACTACGGAATATGGAACGGTATCACGATGAAGAATATCGCTTCCTGTCGAGGAGATGAAACATGGTTCGTCTTATTGAGCCGGAGGGCACCTGTCAAATCTAACTGTGGAAGTGCAAGAAAAAAATTCAGAACTATACACACCAGCTACGGGAAAGTAAGGTGAATTTTTTCTTTGTGCGCAATGGCCCGCTGCGCATGGATTTTCTGGAACACGACGCCACAATTAACGCAAAACGGCACTTGGACATTTTGCAAGAATTCAAGGACGCCATAAAGTCCAAACGCCCATAAATGTTGACGGACGGCAGGAAAATGCCCGCCCACATGTTGTCAAGGTTATTTCGATTACGTTGGGAACCCTGTACACATCCTCCACATAGCATTGACCTCTCCACATGCCACTTCCACATTTTTGAAGAGCTGGTTGGTTGGTTGTTTGGGGGAAGAGACCAACCTGTGAGGTCATCGGTCTCAGACGATTACGGAAGGACGGGGAAGGAAGTCGGCCGTGCCCTTTCGAAGGAACCATCCCTTCATTTGCCTGGAGAGATTTAGGGAAATCACGGAAAACCTAAATCAGGATGGCCGGACGCGGGATTGAACCGTCGTCCTCCCGAATGCGAGTCCAGTGTGCTAAGAAGAGCTGGAGAAAGACATTTGCGGCCGTTGATTTTCGTCGGACGATACGGAGCTTGTCTATGTACCATAATGATTCCATATTTCCTTGAAAGCGCTGACCGTCTTGTCTCTCAGCGGGATAAACATGTCAGCAGTTGTCATTATTACTTTTAAAATTATAAACTTCAATTTTTTTATGTGGCTCGTTTTCATTTGGCTGCCCCTTACATGAAGCTAAATACTGTTGTTCTCTACGTGAAGGCAACCAAACTCAACGGTAGACAGCCATGCACAAAGCGGATGCACGATGAATGGAACACTGACTTCCTTATATTTCATAAAGCGCCAACTAGATGAGATGGTGAGGTAACATTTGGTCAGTAGCACTCTGGGACGATAAGACACTACCCTTCATTGCGTCAGCAGAATTATTAGCGCATTGGAGTGTGAAACTAAAATTACTCCTTTGGCGGAAAAATTACATTCTTTTGCTGAAGCCAGATTTTTCACTGCCTATCAGCTTTTCCAAATGCGCTGGGAAGTCATCGCTTATGATGTAATAGCACTATTCTGGGGAGAAATTTTGAAGAATTTCTTGGTTGCGTGTCTTTTCGTATAACGACGACAAAGAAACCAGCGGCGCGGCGACGTGAGTGGAATTTTCTCGGTATGAGTTGATCTGCGTGCAGTAGCCACCCGAAGGCAGGCCTTAGTCCCATCGGCGGACCGACTTGCACTTCGGAATGCCGCGGCATGCGGAACACGCGACGCTCAAGCCTTTACAGCAGCACGAACGACGCTAATGAAGTAATATTCTGTTTCACGGGATAATGAGCGGGAATTCCTCGCCCGCTACTGTAGACTGGACAAAAAATCAGTGAGGGCTGTTAAGAAGTTGTAAATAAATGTGCTTGGCGACATTTGTGTTGCGACATACGGACCTTATGACTCTTAGTAACCTTTGTGAGATCGATAGCATATTGATCTTTAATATGTGTCGTTAATAGAAGACGTAGCTTAGTTTTCCAAACGCTACGAACGTCACAGAAGGGGAAGAGGTCACCATACTAATCAGCTGTGGGCAATTCTAGCAGAAACAGCAACCAAAGTCAACTTCTTCCTTCAAATGTTTGTTTACTAGGCACTTGAGTGTGAATTGCAAAGTATATATTACTTCAAGTTTTGTAACTAACAGTGTAAATTTTAATGGTTTTGCGGTATTAGGCTTATTTCCTGGATACCGTATTGTTGTACAGAATGTCCCCGGATGAATGGTCACTGTTCAGGGAGATGACAAGAACGATCATTCCTAGCAAAAAAGTCCAGTAAAATGGGCTCTAAAATGCATACCTTAAGAGCTATGAACATTTCTTCGTCTTAGATACTGTGAAAGAAATCTCTTGTACTACAAGCTCTTTGCTTTCCATAATCTGGAAAGTGGTATTATGGACCACATCAAGAAAAAAAATTCCTGTCAACATGGGCTATAAAGAGTAGACCCTAGAGCTATGAGCACTTGTTGATTTTCGCTGCTATGAGCCACATCACATCTGGTCATAGCTCTTAAAGTATGAATTTCAAAATTTGCTAGAAAATTTTACTTTTTTCTGTCCATACTACCTCCTTGAAAAATATGAAAAGAAAAGAACTTGCAGTAGAGCAGATTCGTTTCACAATATCGAAGATGAAGTAGTGTAATAGCTTTTAAGGTATGTATTCGAATGAATGTTCCAATCTTATCCTTGAATATTAAGTATTCTTCTTGGGACACACAGTATACGAAAAATTCGGCTTGAGGTATCAAAACTGGTCGTGTCAACGAAAATATGTCTATGTGGACAGTGAAAAACTATTCATTATTATCCTGTATTACTTTAGTTGCCTATCTTCTTCTTCTTCTTCTTCTTTTACTGGTGCCTCCCCACCCGAGTCTAGAAAGCAGCGCATTAGCGCTCTCGGCTAACCTGGGGGTCTATTACTTTAGTTGCGAATATCCTACATTAATCTTCAAAATTAAGAAATCAGACGACAAAAATAAAAAGAGAGACTACGTTCCCTAACTGAGCATCATATTGAGGTACTTACATTAATCTTCTATACAGTCTGACTGTAGTTTATCAGATATTAAGAGGCGATAGTTTGCACAGCGTCAACTGAGTTAGAACAACTGTTTTGCATATCAGTTCATTTTCGACTGTAGCACCTTCTGTCGTCCGGAGATCGAATATATATAATCATCTTCAATCTCCGGACTGGTGCTCTGCTGGTCTCCAGGTATTTCTTACTTACACTAGTCTTTTTCATCTCCAGCTGGGTACTGGATCAACCTAATCAAATGGTTCAAATGGGTCTGAGCACTTTGGGACTTAACTGCTGTGGTCATCAGCCCCCTAGAACTTAGTAAACCTAACTAACCTAAGGACATCACACATCCATGCCCGAGGCAGGATTCGAACTTGAGACCGTAGCGGTCGCGCACTTCCAGACTGTACCTACCTAATCATCGCTAGCAACTAATATTCCTTCCAATGACCACTACTCCTGCTTGAGTTGTATAATGTGGTTTCTTTCAGTTCTTGTTCATTCTCCATTTTTCGCCCTGGTGAGGATCTTCACGCACACGTATCCTTGCTGCTATAAGTCATCTGCCAACATTTATTTGCGCGCCGTGTCGGTCTTTGTAATCCAGCAATGAACTTCCTCGGTCCTTCCAGGTGCGAGTCCAGACGTCGGTTTTGTGAGAGGGTGAGGCGGGGGTGGGGAAAAATCACTGTTAGCGTCGTCGTCCCCGTCAAATATAACTTACCGTCTGCCCCCTTCCAATATACCACTGCAGGTAACGATTTCAGTATTAATTATACTAACATGTGATTACTCAATCTCTTCCAGTGTAATTCATAATTCACGACAAAGCGGTTCAAGGGAGAACAACCATGTGTCAGTGCCCAGCGATCGCAATATTTCGGAAAGCCAACACTGAAGTCTTAACTTCTAACACCGTGTCGTTAAAGAACGTATCTAGAGTCAGGTAAGTGAACCGCTGATCAGTCGTGATAGTGGGTACACACTTGTTATCGCCTGGGAACACAAACGTGGTCTGAGTTAGACGTGGAAGGAGATATCACACGACGAACTCAGACGCCGCCACCAAGCGTCCATGGACGGAATCGCGGACTGAGCGGCAGGACAGAAGAGAGGGAGTGCGGGGTGATAGACCAAAGCACCGCGTCATCTCCTAGGCAGTGAGCTCATCAGCGTACCTGATGGCGACGTGGTCCCTTGCCAAAATATTTTGCTCTATCAGAATAATTTGTTTATTTACTATAAAAGATAAACTATAAAAGATAAACACTTTTCAATATACTGGAAGAAATGAAGGTAGACAATAAGACTAGAAAACTGATCCAGGAAACATTTAAAAAATCCGAAGTCAAGTTCATGGAAGAGACCTCGGAATCGTTCGAAATCAAGACAGGAGTGAGACAGGGAGATGGCCTGTCACCCATTTTATTTAATGCAGTTTTAGAGAAAATAACCAGGACATGGCACAAAGGAGTCGAAAGGGAAAAGATGAGGAGACTAAAAAATAGAACCATCAATATAAAATGTCTGGTCTTTGCCGATGATATAGCCTTCATAACAAATAATGGAAAAGAAGCCAAAGAAGCCCTGGAGACAAAACATGAAATCACAACCAGAACAGGACTATAAATTTCGTATGAAAAAACCCAGTACATCGACACAAAATCCCCACGCAGAAACCCATTGGTAGCAAAGCATGGAAAGGTAGCACAAATGGAAAGTTTCAAATACCTGGGAGAGATTATACAGAAAACAGGACTAAATTCGACAGCCAATGTCGAAAGAGTTGCAAAGCTACAAAAAGCTTACAGACTTTCATGGAACCATTACAATAAAAGAAGTGTTTCTGTTAATGCCAAATTAAGACATTACAAAACAGTAGTCTCACCAGAAGCCTTGTATGCCTAAGAAACGACAGTAATCAGGGAAAGAACGAAAAAGAATGAAATGGAAGAGCAAGAGAGGAAAATTGTGAGAAAGATCTATAGGCCAGTTCAGGGACAGGGGATCTGATGAAAACACCGACAAAAGATATGCACAAACAGACAGAGACAATTACAGACAACATAAGAAAAAGAAGGGCTAAATTCTATGGGTATATTAATAGGATGAACGAAAATGGGCAGATCAAGATGATTATTAACATAGTGATGAGTCAACGATGAAAACTAACTGGGCAAAGGAAACCATGGAAGACCTCAAGAAACTAAAAACTCCATAGAAGAAATAGCATACAGAGAAAAATATAGAGAAAAAAATCAAGAAACAGAAATTCGAGGAAACACGAAATGAGAAGAAACCAGGAAAGAAGTGGACAGAAGAGTGGAAGAAGAAACACTGGATATATATTTTTGGGAAGAGAAAAGAAAGAGCCAAAAAAGTGGCATGAAAATTGATTGAGTTTTAATGCCCTCCTAAACGGGGAACTAACAATAGTTATAAAAGATAAAGAATATTTTAGTGTAATATTAGGTCTAATAATAATTTGTTTACATCAGTGAATAGTAAATTTCTTTAGCCTAAGATCCGCGGAATTGTATTCACGAAAATACATCCTTCTAAAAGCATATATTCGGAAATTTAAGAAATACGTAGGTCAGACAGTTAATTTACGAACTATAATAGCAACGAACGGTCACGACCTCCATAACGTCACAGTCTACAAATATAAAATGGAAGTGAGTGATCACCACTACGATTATTTCACAAAACAGTATGACTCTGGATTGTTATCTGTAATACATTACTTTACGACCGTGTAAAATTCGCAAAAGTATCCTGCTTTAAGCATATTTTATAAATTCTAGAATTCCTTGACAATTACGAGGCAGTTTTTTCGCTACTTTATTCACCGAAAGTTTTATGCGAAATTTGGAAACTGATGTCTGTAAAAGTATGACCACATGCCACCCCCCTCCTCCTCCCACCCTCCACCAACCGCCTGGGATCCGCGCTGGGCTGCCACCCGTAACTGAGCCTTTGTAAGCGGTCCTCTTAAGAAGGTCGAAACGTTGGTATTTCAGTACTTTTGGTGTTTCCTAATGATGTGGCCTAGTACGCAAAATAATGTTACTGAACTTGACCCCTGCAATGGAAGCCTACGAATTTTGACCTCTACGTAAGTCTCGAGATTTTATTTTATCGCTAACTTGAGATTCATCTGTCATCACGGGTTTCTGTTACTTAAAAACTCACCAAGCATGTTTCAAAATCTGGATGTCTGCCAGGTGATCGACAGTCCGGTCTCTGTATCAGGCACGTGTCATTGCGAAACCTGGCGGTTCTTTTTTTTCAGTTGGTTTAAATCTGCGGAGTGGAACAGTATCGAAATGTGAGATGGTAATTACTAGGGGAATCCGTGCGCCTCGGGTACGAAAATATTGGCTGCGGATGAGTTTCAGAGAGCTGCAGTAATTGCTGGCGGCGCTTTCCGCTGTGCAAATGGCGCCACACGGCGGCACTTCCCGTAATCCGATCGCCGGAAATTGATGTCCGGCCGGACGGCGGGCTCCAGTCACACAGACGATTTGTTGCCAGCGTTTCGAATAACTCCTTAGAGGACTTTCTGCCAGTCCTGATTCGCTGCCCGCATTCGTGCAGCTATGCCTTGTTGACCATAAGTAATCAACGGTGGAACGCCTTTAATGGTCACGCCTTTCAATAAAACACAATAGTATACACTGTCTGACAAAAACAGTGAAGCCCCTCAGGGGGTGCCGGCCGGAATGGCAGTGCGGTCCTAGGCGCTACAGCCTGGAACCGCGTGACCGCTACGGCCGTAGGTTCGAATCCTGCCTTGGGCATGGATGTGTGTGTTGTCCTCAGGTTAGTGAGGTTTAAGTAGTTCTAAGTTCTAGGGGACTTATGACCTCAGCAGTTGAGTCCCATAGTGCTCAGAGCCATTTGAACCTCAGGGGGTGGCGGATTGGCGGGGGGGGATCATCGTATTTGAATTTCACAGTTTGAGAGATTTTTGATCGTATTTCGGTGATTAGCAAATCGAATCAAATAATACACTGAAGAGCCAAAGAATCTGGCATGCCTGCCTAATATCGTGTGGGGCACCCGTGAGCACGCAGAAGTGCCGCAACATGACGTGTCATGGACTCGACTAATGTCTGAGGTAGTGAAATGGTTCAAATGGCTCTGAGCGCGATGGGACTTAAGATCTGAGGTCACCAGTCTCCTAGAACTTAGAACTACTTAAACCTATCTAACCTAAGGACATCACACACATCTATGCCCGAAGCAGGATTCGAAACTGCGACCGTAGGGGTCGCGCGGTTCCAGACCGAAGTGACTACAACCGCTCGGGCAACAGGCAGGCTCTGAAGTTGTGATGGGGGCAATTGATGCCATGAATCCTGCGGGGCTGTCCATAAATCCGTAAGAGTATAAAAGGGGGGAGGGGGTGGAGATCTCTTCTGAACAGTACGTTACAAGGCATCCTATATATCCTGAACAATGTTCATATCTGGAAAGTTCGGTGTCCAGCGAATGTATTTAAACTCAGAAGAGTGTCACTGGAGCCACTCAGTAACAATTGCGGACCTGTGGGATGTCGCATTGTCCCGCTGGAAATGCCCGAGTCCGTCTAAATGCACAATGGACATCAATCGATGCAGGTGCTCAGACAGAATGCTTACGAGCGTGTTACCTGTCAGAGTCGTATCTAGACGTATCAGGGGTCCCATATCACTCCAAATGCACACGCCCCACACTACTACAGCACCTCCACCAGGTTCAATAGTCCCCTGCTGACATGCAGGGTCCATGGATTCATGAGGTTGTATCCATACCGGTGCACGTCCATCCGCTCGATACGATTTGAAACGAGACTCGTCCGACCAGGCAACATGTTTCCAGTTATCAAAAGTCCAGTGTCGGTGTTGACGGGCCCAGGTGAGGCCTAAAGCTCTGTGTCGTGCAGTCGTCAAGGGTACACGAGGGGGCCTTCGGTTTCAAAATCACATATCGATGATGTTTCCTTGAATGGTTCACACGCTGACACTTGTTGATGGCCTAGCATTGAAATCTACAGCAATATGCGGGAGGGTAGCACTTTTGTCACGTTGAAAGATTCTCTACAGTGGTCGTTGGTCATGTTCTTGCGTGATCATTTTCCGGCCGCAGCGATGTCAGAGATTTGATGTTTTACCGGATTCCTGGTATTCACGGTACACTCGTGAAATGACTCGTACGAGAAAATCCTCACTTCATCGCTACCTCACAGATGCTCCGACTGTAACGTCATGTTCAAATTCACTTAAATCTTAATAACTTGCCATTGTAGCAGCGGTAACTAATCCAACAGCTGCGCCAGACACTTGTTGCCTTATACAGGCACTGCCGCCCGCAGCCCTATTCTGTATGTTTACATATCCCTCTATCTGAATATGCATGCCTATACCAGGTTCTTTGGCGCTTCAGCGTATTTACAAACTTGGTTGTATGAGCCCATTAGTATTGTGAGGTGGTACTGTTGTGGTAGTAGTAGTGTACCCCTATATGGAAAAATTATGGTCCCCGTGATCAGAAAACAAAGTGTAGTTCCCTATCCAATCATGCGAATTTACTTTTAAAAGGTAACGAAACAAATGGCTCAATGGCTAACGTCGTACTAAGTCTGAAGTTAACAGGGTAGACCCACTTTCAAAATTTAATAGTCGTGCATGAATTACATGTGTCAGCCACAGACAAGACATCACATATTAGGTAAGCGAGGCTTCTATCTACCGAAATGCACAATTATAACGGATGATTTTATTTTCTTCGATGTGTACTAAAGTGGTAAAAACTTCAACAACGTGGCAATGAACGCAAAGTTAAAGAAACAAAAATGTTTTACTCCATCTTGGTGCCAATTTTGGTATCACGTAATGAACTTTGTCAACGTTAAAGAGAAAAGCGTAACAGTGGTAATGATCAGTGAACTCGGAAGTGCAACCGACGTTCAAAGATGCCAGGCGCGTCCTGAAAATCAAACAAATAATTGCGGTCATCAGTTACCGAAACAACTAACTCTGCAAAGTTAACAAATATTGCACATCCTTAATTACATCACTGGAAAGCATTTCCGTCCGAATCTCACCAAATAACTTCCAGTACTCGTGATTGCGTGCGCACCAGTTGTGTGCGGCTAATAACAGCTTTCTGGACCCATCTTCGTTTGCGTGGTCGAGAGGCTGCAGCTAGATCATCGTTCTTGGAGGCGGAAGGCAGAATATCCTTACTAAAAATTCTAACTTCTCTCTAGCCTTGGGAAAACTCTACGTCATCCACCAGAGACAGTAGTGATTCCGATCGTCATCCAAATTCTAGCCAAACTTTGCCAAGATCGCGACCACTGCCCCAATGAAATTTCAAGTTTTCGACTGCAAGAGGGAGACGCTTTTGTTTCATTCCTTCCAGACGGGGACGAGGGCAAAAGCCAATTATCTTTCAGTTCCCACATAAGACTTCAGTCGTCGCTTTTGAGTAAGGAGACATTCCTTCGCGTATCCCTCGCGTCATTGCACAAGTGCTGCTGCCATCCCACACGCTACCCGCCATCACGTTAACCTGGCCAGCCCAGAGCCGAGCAGCAAGTGTGGAGGCAGCTTCAGGTCTGAAGCCCACTTGGAGCTACACATTTATGCGATGCCGTACTCCAGTTATTTTTTCCCCTCTGGGGCATCTTCGCTAAGCTGTTGTGCCAAATAAACATAAAAGTACATTTTCTGATAAACAGAAGGGACACTTAATTCAGTTCCTAGCTCGACCGCAGGCAGTATGTGGAGTTACATACGCATTTAGCAAGTATGGTCTACAGGTAGGGTCTTCGACCTCGGTCCCGGGTTCGAACCCTGTACCACTTACATTTTGAATAAAAAATCACTAGCAGTAGCGGCCGAAGACTTCCGGCATAAGAAGTCACCATCACTCAGCCTAGTCAAAGAGGACGGAGGAGCGGACAGAGGTTCAAGGCACTCTCTTTCACTTGTGGTGGGAAACTGCCCCTCAAGGCAGAATAATCAGCAATGATCTACGGCATGAGGATGCAGAAGGCACTGGAAACCACTGCATTAAATACACATAACGTGTATCCGCAGGACGTGTGGCTCCGTTACAGTCGCTTGAGGTTTAATCCATAAAATAAACGAATTAGATACAAAAGAAACAACCGAAATTACTGAAGCTATTGTCGACGAGGGCCAAATCCGCTCGTCAATTTTTGAGTGATTATGTACCTTACAGAAGCTAATCACTTCTATGCTCAAGAAACCGTTTATTCAGTTGATTATATGAAATCAGTAACCTAACGTATTTCAAGTGAATGACTTGAGCTGGACGTAACAACTGGTGCATTTATGCTACTGTACCCATTAGAATGATAAATTAATTTGCAGATGTAACGAATATAAGATCCTAAGGCGTATTAACAATTATATTAAAGCTGTGGCGGCAGGAAATATCTAAATATTAAGTCAGATTACGAATTTTTAGCTTATACTTGTTTCACTCATTTATGTACAAGACGATGAATGAGCTTCTTTACAGAACACTCAGACGATGAAAAAACCGAATTTATTAGCGTGTCCAACGTTTCACAGCGTACAGAAACTCACTCACTCAACGCAAAATCAAACAGCCTAGTATTCCTTCGTATTAGCGATTGAATTTTCGTTTACATCTGCTGCAGTGCGCCGTAACAGTGTACACAGTGCATTACTGCATTTCGGCGCGAGGCAGCAAGTAACAAATCCTTGTAGTGCGCTCTGCAAACAAAGAGCCAGCCTGTTCCGCAGTGTTAATGTGCGTTGCGGGACGCGTGTAGATAGGGCTACCGTTGGAAACGGCGACGTGTAACGACGAGCGGCGATTCGCGTGTCCTGTGTTAACCGGATAGCGGGCCGAGCGCCATAGCAAAAGAGCCCTATTGATCTGTGATTAAAACTTCTGATTACTAATGGTCCTCACATCTGACGGATTATGCGATCCAGTGGCTACCAAATTAGCGCTGCTCGCGCCCCGCTGGTCGCCGAATTTCAGCGCGGAGCACGCCGTTCCAGTGGCTAATCAACATAATAACAGGCACGGTTCACTGTGTGCGACTCTCAGTCGGTTCTAATGGCCGCTCGGAACACTGGAATGGTACTATTTTTCCAACGTCCACAACCAGACCTCACTAGCGCTATTACGACCGTCTGTGTCCTAACACAAAGCCGACATCCACTTAACAATACCGGCAATTCTGTTTCGAGGTATTATTACTTAAGCCAAATGTACCTGGAAGGAAGCAGAGTCTAGTCATACCGATTGAACTATAATGATTACTAGCTTTGCCGTAATTACATTGCACTGTCAGTGTTGGATGAAGCGACGACGCAGTCGCGTAGTGTGATCAGGACAATCAGAACGTCCGACCATAAATTTGAGCCGTTTTGTCTTGGAACACAAACTATAAACTCGTGTTAGTACGTCGGTCTCTTTTGGGAATCCCGCATTTTGTCAGTATATTGTGTGGTCATTTGAGCAAAAGGTGGACGTAGTGCCACTAATCTGAAGGTTGAGTGGGATTGGAATCATCTGCTCTTGTTAATAATTAACTGTCGTCTCTAAACCAGACTTTCAAAAAATGTGTCATGCCTGTAAAAATCGTCAAATTTGACGTGATTTACAATTTTACACCTTTCGTATATTCTATATTCTTACACCAATTGTCAAAAAACTGTAATTTACGGATGCATGTCACAGGTATGTTTAAATATGATCTTACAAATAACGAAAGACAAATAATATAGACTGAAAAAATGGTTCAAATGTCTCTAATCACTATGGAACTTCACATCTGAGGCCATCAGTCCTCTAGACTTAGAACTAATTAAACCTAACTAACCTAAGGACATCACACACATCCATGCCCGAGGCAGGATTCGAACCGCGACCGTAGCAGCATCGCGGCTATGGACTGAAGCACCTAGAACCGCTCAGCCGCAGGGTCCGGCTGACGTAAACTCTTTGACCTGTCAGTTCCGTGTTTATACTATATGACAGTTATCTCAGAGTGATCAAGAATTGTCACTGCCTAAGATTTAACAGTAGTAATATACCTGAAAACGTGTGCACTATGATGTACGATGGATTTCAGATCCATTCGTATTATACGACACGCATGTCACTGCTATAGAGGGACATAATGTAAGTAGACTGGTATTCCTGCCACCAAACATACAGCTGTCATTTTGTGGAAATCGTTGCACATACAGTTGTTCGTTCCTCTGTATCAGAGGACCAGGTTTTGACAAATAACTTTTTCTAGTGCAGCTCACGGTGTACAGAAGATGCCCTTTAATAAATATTTATCAGAGTTTGACACCTTCGATTAAAATGGCAAGAATTATTTTGTCACCGTTATGCTGAACGATTATTCGGTTCTATCAGAAATAAGTACGTTAATAAATGTAGGCTATACAGCTTCAGATGTGGCGCTACAGACCGATGTTGAAAATTAGGTGGGGTGATAAGCTAAGTTACGAGGATGTATTGGGCAGAATCGGAGATGAAAGGAACGTGTGGAAAACACTGTTCTGCGCAATATCGGAGAGGAAAGGAACATGTGGAAAACATTGATAAGGAGAAGGGACAGGATGATAGGACATCTGTTAAGACATGAGGAAATGATTTCCATGGTGCTAGAGGGAAGTGTAGAGAGCAAAAACTGTAGAGAAAGACAGAGAATAGAATACATCCAGCAAATAATTGAGGACGTAGGTTGCAAGTGCTATTCTGAGATGAATAGGTTGGCACAGGAGAAGAATTCGTTGAAGGCCGTATCAAACCAGTCAGAAGACTGATGACAAATAAAAAAAAATAATAACTGGGGTGCCCGGGAACAGTCTGGAAACCTTGTAAGAGTGTTCAAGGGTGGGCTGTGCTGAGAAATAATTGTTAAGAAAAAAAAATTATACGTTACGCCGTTACCTTTTTAATTAGCATTGAAGTTCGCCTATCAGGCCGTGGAGCTTGCGGATTGAAGAGCCCCACCCGAGGAGATGTCACCAAACGTGTTCTTCATTTGGTTTCTTAAAACCGAACAAGAGAGCAATACAAAAATTGTACCTGGGACGGTAGTAATGATGGAAGCCGACCCGAAGGTTGGGCTGTCTCTTTGCCCTATATCTACGTTATGAGAACAACTGACACTGATTGTGTCTGGAGGGGCCGCTTCAGTTTGCGCTCGCAACGGCCTGATTGGCTAACTTCAATGCAAATTAACTCTGAAAAACGACGCAAACGTATCGAATTCTTTTCTTAAAAGTTATTTCTCCTCATAAAGCTACGTGGCGACATCCTTACAAGCCTGTCACACTGTTCCTGACCACCATATGAGCTAATATACCGCTGTGGTAAAAGTTGTGCTCCATAACCGCCAGCTACTGCAACACATAAAAAAATGTTATCTCCACACGTGACAACAGACTAGAAAAGGGTACATGAGCAACAGCTGTTAAAATTGCATATGGCGTCTTGTAGCGATAGTTAGGTCTAGCACAAGCAAGTAACGTGATAGGACAGACTTCATCTCACATGCACTCACTTCGAACTTACAAACAGTTATTATTACCGCACTTCAACTTAAATAGTTTTGTCGTTTAACTTTTACCAAGTTATAAAGTATTTGTAAGAGTTTTCAGGAAAATAGTTAGAAACATGCATAGTCGAAGAACCAGAAAACATTCTTCCGTTGATGTTGTCCTTTAACTTACACCGTACAAATTTAATATGAAATAAAGAAAGCTGTCGTCAGCCCCAAGGTTGGTTACAATATCGAAATGCTTTACTAGGCTTGGTGATACTCCGGGTGGTACGCAGTTACATTCCCCCGACGTTTGAACTGTCTTATACAGCCAGTTACAGGAATACCTACAGTTTAAAGTGGTTTCTGAACCACCGTACAGCTCAGCTTCCTTCACTTCTACAAACATTGCCTGAAGTGAAAGATGTGACTGAAAAAACATCCTTTCTGCGAACTGACTGACCATGGCAAAAGAGCGGCGCAGGTCGGCGTACGGCGATCCAGAATTAGGTTTCCCGTCGTCTCCGTTGTCGATCAACGTTGCTTTGGAAAGGGCGCAACGGATTACGTTCCCTGTCCTTCCTGATCCGAACTTGTGCGCAGTCTGTAATGACATACTCGTCGACGGGTCGTTGCATCCTAACCTTCCTTCATTTCTTCCTACTTCTGCGTCCCCTTAGCGGATGGATTACACAGTAAAAGTAATTCATTATAATTATTAAAAACTTGGCCGACGGTGGAACGAACTACTAGCTAGCGTAAGCCAAATGTTTTAACAGGTGACACACATTGGGAGTTAGTCGGGAACAGACTAATTACGGTTCGTAATAGAGCCACTTGCCTGGATTGTCTGTGTGTGCAGCGATATTTAGGATGTCACGAGGAAATTAGAGCTAATGATGATGATAAGGCATTTATTCAACACATGGCCCACTTCTAATGCATTAATTATCATCTGTTACGCTGGTTCAAAAAGCTGTTGCGGTACAACTACGAGTGTGACCAAAAGAACACAATGAATGAATTTTTTTAGCAGCAACTGCTGACACTATAACCATTTGTCCGATAACTTGATCCGCTGAGACAGACAGCATCAAGCTGGAACGCGTTCCGACTGGTCAATCAGCGTCTACAGACGCTAGAGGAGGTTGTGTTTACCGTGTCTGTCGCTCACGAAGGATTTCGAACAATGCGTTAACATTAAGTTCCATTTAAAGTTGCAAAAAAGCGCGAAAGGATCTCATGAAATGTTGAAATTGATGTATGGTGATTATACTGTAACTCTGAAGACTGTTTACAAGTCGTATGAGTGATTTAAAAGAGGAAATGAGTCGGTAGAAGACGAGTAACTTTCGGGAAGTCGATTAACCTCAAAAACGGAAGAAATCGTCAAAAACTCGTCAAAACTGTTCGTTATAACGGCTGAATAATTATTCAAGAGCTTGCCAGAGAACTTAGCGTCTCGTACGGGTCCGTGGAAAGTATTTTAACCGATAATTTGAAAATGAGTCGAGTGTGAGTAAAGTTTGTTCCTAGATTTTTGAGTGATCGACAGAAGGAAAATCGTGTGTCAGTGTGCATGAAGCATCATATTCATTGAGATCCCGACTTCGTCTCCAAAACTGTAACTGGATATGAAACTTGGGTCTATCGATACGACCCTGAGACGAAAATTCAAAATTTCCTAAGGAAAACCATTGCGAACTTTGACTGACGTACCAGTCGGTCAAAATCGAAAATCAAAATCATGCTCAGGATTTTTTTTCCATACTGTTGACATAGTGCGATTAGCTGTAAGGCTTCCTCCTTCATCACGACGACACGCTGTGCTACAACTCGCTTTTGCTTCACGAGTGTTTGACCGAAAAAAGTGTTGCTGTCTTTCCACATCCACCTTTCTCAGCGGGTAGCGCTATACGACTTTTGGCTCCTTCAAAAAATTAAAACCATGTTTAAAGGAAAAGGTCTTGGCGACATTCTCGACATTAAGAGGGTCACGACAAAACAGCTGGACGCTTTTACAAAAGAAGCCTTCCAGAAACGCTTCCAGTCATGTATTCAACATTGGGATAAGTGCATTGCTAGCCAAGGAAAATAGTTTGAAGGAGATTACAACAAATTCTATGTAAGATTACTACTTATTTTTTAATTAAAATATCCATCTTATTTTTTGATCACACATCGTATATAATTTTGTATTTCTGTTGGGGTAGTGAGTTAGAATATGTCTACTGAAATATTTTCAATACTCCTACCAAATGCTGTGGACATAGGAATTTAGCCTCCTCCCTGTTAGTACCGTCTGACATTATTTTATCTGCGTAATGTAAACAACCATAAAATTCTCACCTTGATTAAAAATTGCTGAACACTGAATACAACTAGAATATCAGCTGAAACTATTCACGAAATTAGCCGCACCACAGTTAATAACGTGTAGGTGACAGCTTCAAACCAGAATTTCAAAATTCCTCGATTCTTTTCTCTCAATAAACGAGACGTTCTTTTTGATGTTTGCTGAGACACGACCGAAATGTTGTCCAATATCGAACGCCGACTTTTATCTCAAGCTATGGGAGACACACGTGCACCTAGACACAGAAGCAGTTAGAAAGTACTTTTTTCCAAGTCATCAACTTTGGACTTCTTTGGTGCTGCTGTCCTATCGTTCCCTACCGCATCCAACATCCCAAAATACCTATTTTGCAGACTTCAGTCTTTATCAGTGCCTTCTACTCCCCCCCCCTCTTCTATACTTTATGGGTACATAAAAATGTAAAATCTTACGTAATAAGGTTTCTTCTGATCTGCCAAGTTACAGGTGATAATTTTTCTCAATCTGACATTGGAAGGGACAGCTGATACTTATCGACATAACGCGAGATTGTCTAAGAGATCCCACTGGATACAACATCCGTGGTGTCCAAGATATACTGCGGCCAAACGCTAATGAAGGACTGTTGCAGCGTATACATTGACGGTACCTGCCTAAACCAAGACTGAAGAAGATTACAGAAGCGGCTCAGCTTGCCGCAGACGGTAACGTGCTGCTGGTATGTGGGCATATCCACAAGGCGCGCGTCGACGAGACGAGCGGGCCCCAACGATCCGCTTGGAGAACTCCCTTGACGCTAGCTGCTCTGATAAGCACACGAGCCAAGCTAGAAAGTCTGCAGCAGTTATGGGACTTCGACCCTCGCAGTACACGCAGTTCCGCGGTAGAAAAGCTCGTACAGCTAATCCCAATCTAATACGTACGCAATTCCTGTTACGCTGATGACAGTACTGAATGAATCTAGCATAATGATACACGGTCCAGTGACAATGTAACCACCACCTATTTCGACGTCAACGTCCAATAGCGACTCTCAGACGGCAGGTGGTAGCACTAGCAATGGAGAGTATATAAAGCGGGATAACAGCGCAATCGTTGTCCTAATGCTGTAACAGAGCGGTTTATCTGACGTCCAGAAGAGTAGGTTCACTGGCTTTCGGGCCAAGGGTGGGAGCATTTCCAAAACGGCTAAATCTGTGACTGGTTTCCTGGCCGGTGTGACGGAACGGTTCCAGGCGCTTCAGTCTGGAACCGCGCGACCGCTACGATCGCATGCTCGAATCCTGCGCGGGCATGGATGTGTGTGATGTCCTTAGGTTAGTTAGGTTTAAGTATCTCTAAGTTCTAGGGGACTCATGACCTCAGTAGCGTTCTCGCTTCCCGCGCCCTGGTTCCCGGGTTCGATTCCCGGCGGGGTCAGGGATTTTCTCTGCCTCGTGATGACTGGGTGTTGTGTGTTGTCCTTAGGTTAGTTAGGTTTAAGTAGTTCTAAGTTCTAGGGGACTGATAACCATAGATGTTAAGTCCCATAGTGCTCAGAGCCATTTGAACCATTTGTTAAGTCGCATAGTGCTCAGAGCCATTTGAACCATTTGTTCAGTCGCATAGTGCTCAGAGCCATTTGAACCATTTGTGACTGGTTCTCCTGCTACTGTGGTTAAAGTACACCGTGCATGGTAAAGTGGTCCCGAGGCAACTGTGATGCACCACAGGCCTTAAGTGACAAGGGTGAACGATCGCTGTGGAGATGTGTACGGGCGAAAAGACTTGCAACCGTTGATCAACTGACTGCCCAAATGGACCACAGAGCTTTTAACAATATCTCCTCAACGGCCTTTCAACAAACGTTGCTTACTGCATACGTATCTCCACAGCAGGCGTTTGGTCCATGCACCCCAGCTGATTGCTGTCTATCGGCGACGGAGACCAGAATTTGCACGTCAGTAATCCAATTGGACATCCCCTGAGTAGAGACATGCAGCCTTTTAAGCTGAATCACTTTTCATGCACCATAGGAAAGGTGGGCGTTGACGTGTACAGCGTTAAACGTCTGACAGCAAACACTCTGCATACGTTATGGCATGGGGAATGTTTGCGTGAGATTCCCTGAGTGATCTCGTCATTGTGGAAGACGCAGTGGATCAATCCAAGTGTGCATCTAGTCTTGGCAACCATGTCTACCCCTACATGCACTTTGTTTTCCTCGGCACGATGACCTCTACCAGCAGGACAATGCAACGTGTCACACAGCTAGCAGTGTACGTGCCTGATTCGAATACCACCAGGATGAGTTTACGGTACACTTCCGTCCACCAAACTCCCCGGATTTCAATCGAACCGAGGAATCTGTGGGACCAGCTCGTTTGGTCTCTTAGCGGTATGGACCCTCAACGGAAAAATCTATCGCAGCTGGCCACGGCACTAGAGTCAGCGTGGCTCCACGTCGCTGTCGGTACCTTCCAGACCCTCACTGACACTCTTCCTGCAAATCTCGGAGCTGTCCGTGCTGAAAAAGGTGCTTTTCAGGCTTTTGACAGGTGGCCAACGTAATGTGACTGAGCATTTCCAAGTCATGTGTAAGACGATAACTTTGAACCACTCGTTGAGTATGGCAAAAGAGCACTTCGTTTTTCATCTTCCTTTCATCTTCGCCATGTACTCTCGTCACATACGTTGATTTTCACTTCATACCCCTGCATACCTTTTCCTGTTCTGGATAGCGTTCTCCAAAAATATATTGTTTAATCTTCAAACAGAACAAAGTCATTATCAGTCATGAATTACAGGGTGGCGCACGAAATGTGTTACCAATTGTTTCTTTCACAATTTACGACGCACATTAGATATCCCGCTGGGATCTCTACAGCAGTACCTGCAGAGCTTGGAAAAACAAATGAATTACGACATGAGTTGTAATTCACAATATTGCCGCTAGGAGACTAGTAAGCAGCAATGGCTGACAATGGAAGACTAACGACATAGCAACGATTGGAAATTGTGTTACTTTTACATGAAACGAAAAGCCTTTTTGTGACTCACAGGCGTTTTCAACAGTTTAACACACGATGGGTCCCTTGCAACAAACCATCCACAGGTTATGTGATAAATTTGTACGGGAAGGAAGCGTACTGGAAGCGAAGCGACCTCGACCTAAGCCTGTTTGTTCGCCGGAGAATATTGAAGCGGTGCGAGTTGCTGTACAGAGAAGTCCCGGAAAATAGTGTAGAAAGGCAGCAGTGCAACTGGGTATATCCAGACACTCCGTTCAACGCATTCTTAAGTGACCTCCATATGTACCCATACAAGATGACCTGTGCACAGAAGCTCATTGAAGAACACAAGCAGCAGAGACTACTGTTTGCTCAGTGGGCGGTGGATAGGGAAGAAACACTCAAGAACGTTTGCTTCTCAGACGAGGCGCATTCTCATTTAGACTGTGAGGTTAACAGACAAAATGTACGCTTTTGGGCCACTGAAAACCCACAAGTGCTTCATGAACGACAACATTATGCTCCGAGGATTACAGCGCCGGCAGCAATTTCCAGTCACGGACTTATTGGACCCTTTTTCTTTGAAGAAACTGTGAAAAGCGAGAGTTATTTGAGCATGCTTCGCAATAGCTTCATTCCACAGCTTCTTGCTACTGCCTTGCCCTTCAACACGCAGTGGTTCATGCAAGATGGAGCAAGCCCACATACTGCAAATACTATGTTGGACTTTTTACACGATCATTTCGACATGCGGATCAGATCATTTCACTCAGGTTTCAAGGTCGCTTCAGTGACGGACAAAATTCTCCCCCCCCCCTCCCCCCCAATAGTCCAGACCTCAATCCATGTGACTTTTTTCTTTGGGAGTACCTAAAGGAAAAAATGTTCCCGAAACGTCCACTGATTTAATGGAGCCCAGAAGACTTATTCTTCAAGCTTACAGTGAAATTACGGAAGACTTGTGCCTTAGGGTAATCACTAACTTCAGTGTTCGTTTGAAGTAAGTTAGGAAACGAAATAGTGGACATATTAAGCATGTGCTTAGTTAGAACAAATCTCCATGGACGGCTCTTCATTTTAGTATATGTTCCTTTCAGATTGTATTGACAATAAAGTTTACATTCAAAAATAAAATGGTAACACATTTCGTGTGCCACCCTGTAGTTGTTCTTCTAACCGTAGACGATTAGAATGAAACCGAAAACCACTAATTTTCGAGACACTTACCCACCACCATGTTCTGTACAGTTGGCTTGCGGAGTATATGTAGGTGCAGACTGGTTGGTTGGTTGAAGTCATCGGTCCTATCGGATTCAGAAAGTTTGAAGAAGGAAGTCTCTCAAAGGAACCATCCCGGTGTTTGAGTGAAGTGACTTATGGAAATCACGGAAAACCTAAATTAGGATGGTCGGAGGCGGGTTGGAACCGTCGTCCTCCCTAATGCGAGTCCAGCGTGTTAACCTCTGCACCCCTCTCGGTGTAGTTTCAGACATGAAGACTGTAACAGTTTGAAATAAACGAACATTGAATACATTGCTGCCAATGTTACGGATCGATATGCCATATGCCTGAAGTAGACCCATTGAGGGGCTTACGTCAATGCGAAGGGGAGACTAATTATTTTTCAGGACCTTCTTGCTACATCAAACGAATAGGGCCATCCAATTTAATCCAAATGGCGTGGAGAGAGAGAGAGAGAGAGAGAGAGAGAGAGAGAGAGAGAGAGAAATCACCGACGCTTGCGGCCGTGATGGATGGTTGCGTCCCAAGTCAGTGAACTCGCAAACGTGGCGAACGCGAACAACGCTCGTTATCTTCAGCGCTGCAGCAGATATTAATGGAGCTCCTCAGCCAATCAGAGTATCAGCCCATCTTAACTCTTCGTAAACGCTTTCCCGTTTTTATTTAACATTGACTTATGTCCAGATCTGGAATAAAAGTGTAAAGCGGCCACACAATAGTTCTAATATTAACAAAAGACACATATAAGCTCAGCTGTACTTAGATATGACAGACGAAATGGACAAGCCACTTAGCACCAAGTTCGGTGGTCGGATAATGTGGAGCAAAAAATTTACTTTAAAGACGTGAGCAGAAGCAAGCGCAGGGAGATATGCTTACAAACGACAGGTGATGTACGTACACTTTGCTCTTATCGGACAGACAAACTCCTGTCAAGATTAAACTGAGCAGCGTATTACAGATGAGCAACGGCAATGCAGACACATACGACGTTGATGTAAGTGTACAGAATTGGAGCCAGGAGAGAAAAAACTGGCTTTACAGCCGTTTTAAACGTATTCGAGACATAAAGAAAGTTGTTGAAGATCTGACGTCGTCTACGAGCATAACGACAAACAACATAGAACTGTTTTCACATTGCTACTCATTCGGTGTATGTTACTAAATAAGGCTTTCATGAAGGACACACTAGGAGAGAAATGGACAAAACAGCTGAACGGTTACTGTCTCGCCTCCTTTACCTCTCCAGCTTCCTGGCTACTTAGGAGAATGGGTATATAAACGACCAATAAATATACAGCGCGCCGTTGAAGTTCCAATCTATTCGAGAGTTCAGTTAGCTGGTACTAGGCCAGAGGAGAATGTATGGGAAAAGATCCCAACTTCTACGATCTGCCTTTAAATCAGAGTACTCCCCATCGATAGAAGAAACTTACGACCAATAGAGACAAAAACACTGCGGCTTAATGCATACTTGAATGTTAGTTATTGGGTGTAAGAGACTGAAGACAACGACTGGACCTACATATGCACTGTACGTGCCCGATTTATTTTCCCAAAAAGACCTTTGCCCTGCACAGTCAAACGTCGTAGCATTCTGTGTTTTATTCTGTTCTGCAGACGTAATGATCAGTCCCCAACAGCAAAAAGCGACTGCCTGATTGTATGGTAAGTTTCAGCCATTGCAACCAGTGAAAAAGTGTACCAAGGCATTTGTCATTTACAGGAACTTGTCTCTCAGAGAAATGGACAACAACAAATTCAGTTCTTGCCAAGAGAATGAACGTTTGTTCCATCGCTCACCGGGTGTTCGACGGTTTTCTCCAAAACGGGAGACAATTAATGGTAAGGAAGAATTTCGTTTCCACCAGGCTTTAAATAAATACTTTTCTGGAACCGCGCGACCGCTACAGTCGCAGCTTCGAATCCTGCCTCTGGCATGGATGTGTGTGATGTCCTTAGGTTACTTAGGTTTAAGTAGTTCTTAGTTCTAGGGTACTGATGACCTCAAAAGTTAAGTCCCATAGTGCTCAGAGCCATTTGAACCATTTCTGAGCACTGCTTGCTAGTTTCGAACGTGTTCTCATTTTGAAGTACACAGAGGATGTGGGCAGGCCTTCCTCGTAAGTCGTATAAACAAGAAATCACATTACATGCACAGTTTCACATGACATGTTCGTCAACAGGCACGACCTAGGAATAAATATCCACAAATCCAGGTTGATATGAACGTGTATCATTCAGCAAACCGGTCCCTATGTCAACAAATACATATATCCAGCCATATATTTGCTAGATTTTTTGTTGTACTCTTATACATTACTTTCTCCTGTACAGGAAGTGTAACGAGTTTTTTCTTTTGTGACTGATTTTTATTTCATTGTTTTCTTGACCATTTTCCACAGCAGCTACTGAAATCGGTTACTGTTGGTTTCTCCGTCTAAAGCTTAGTGCGTTGGGTACACTTGGAATTTGTTTTCATTTTTTAACGTACTCCCTTTTATGCCGCTTTTACGTTATTTACACTTCACCTCACTTTAGAAGTAGAACCGGAGATAAATGTCTTCGCACTCATTATAATATTACATCAGTGTTGATGATTGTTCATTTGTTTTCGTGCGGTTGTGAGCACTGCCCATTTCTGAATAGTTTTTGAATGCATAATTCGTTTGTGTGTGTGTGTGTGTGTGTGTGTGTGTGTGTGTGTGTGTGTGTGTGTGTGTGTGTGTGTGTAGAAGGAGGTGGGAGGGAGGTGAGAGAGAGAGAGAGAGAGAGAGAGAGAGAGAGAGAGAGAGAGAGAGAGAATGAGTGAGTGAGTGAGTGAGTGAGTGAGGGGGGGGGGGGGGGGGAGCCAATTTACAAAAAATGGTTCAAATGGCTCTGAGCACTATGGGACTTAACTTCTGAGGTCATCAGTACCCTAGAACTAAGAACTACTTAAACCTAACTAACCTAAGGACATCACACACATCCATGCCAGGGGCAGGATTCGAACCTGCGACCGTAGCGGTCGCGCGGTTCCAGACTGTAGCGCCTAGAACCGCTCGGCAATCACGGCCGGCTGCCAATTCACAGAAATGAATTCCCAGACAACCAGAAACACACACACACACACACACACACACACACACACACACACACACCACTCATATATATATTCACAAGTGGGCAACGCTCACAATCTCACGAGAAACAAATAAACAAACATGAACACTGTAATACTGTGCTGAGTTCGAGCACATGTAATTCCACTTCTGTTTCTAAAGTGAGATGAAATGTAAATAAAACCAGAGCAGCGCAAGAGAGAGTGCGTTAAAAACGCAAAAAATTGCCAAGTGTCTATCTGCAACAAAGATTCTTTCGATCTCAACCTTCGCTAATTCCGAAGGAAAAAAATAATGGTTTGGAAAATATGTGAACAGCACAATAAGTAAACTGTTCACCCACTTCATAAACAAACACTGTTTTCAATCTATAAAAA
Organism: Schistocerca gregaria; assembly: GCF_023897955.1. Taxonomy (NCBI): domain Eukaryota; kingdom Metazoa; phylum Arthropoda; class Insecta; order Orthoptera; family Acrididae; genus Schistocerca; species Schistocerca gregaria. The sequence goes on from NC_064921.1 coordinate 305,090,064, forward strand.
CGACAATGTACAAATACATCTATATTTCCAGTATTACCACAGAAGATGCTTTCTAAATAAAAGCGAAACGCGTCTGCTCTAAAATTGTCTTAAATTAATTGCAGTAAGGTTAATACGGAGGAACCAATACTAGTTTATTGTTATTACTATTCGAAGATTAGTAAAACCTTTTCGTAGCGTTCAGTAGATTCTCAAGAGCACGGCTTTAACGTGAGGCGTGTTTTAGGATAGCTTCGCGAATAATAATGGTAATTGAACATTTCACCCTTTTTAATGCTCAACCTCGTGCACAATTGCATTAGCATTTGTATGGACCTCACGTATGCTTTATGGGCGAGTTTCGCCGTCAACTGTGTGTTTTAGGAGCCTATAGACAGACCTCGCGAAAGGCCGTTAAACAATGAGGAGTCCAACGTGGAGATACGTTTCTCGTGCTAGATGTAACAGATTTACAATCACGTTTGAGTAGCGCGAACACGTTGAGTTGACACGCTCATAAATCAAGATGGAAAATGCGCCACTATTCTCTGACGTGGAAATACGAATCTGAAGCTGGTGGATTTGGCCTGTTAAGTCTTCCAGTATATCTGCAGTGAAACGAAGTTCTGTGAGATTTAGTTAGAGTTTTAAACCGCATGAAAAACATAGTTTCTGCATGCTAACTACTACAAATTCCTACACTTTTAGATTAAAAGATATCCCCATCCCTTCAATTTAAAACTGGCTTGTAGACATGAAAATTCCACCTCATTATAAATTTCATCTACTACAATGTCGTTTTTATTCCTCATTCACCCGTGAAAGATTGGGAGGACAATATTGTTGGCCAACTTACTGTAAGGTAACGTACCTCTGTTCCAGTATTCATGGCCGAACTGGACAGTAATGCGAGGTAATAAGACGTTATATGTATTGCCACTTTTGCGGTAATTATGTCCATCTGAAACACTACTGTGCCCTCCAGATCATACGCTGTTCTGCGTCCTAAAGTTTGATTGATTAAAGCTGATTTATACCAACGGAAGTTCTTGTGGAAATAGTCATGCGTACTGTCAAACCAAATACGTTTTAGATGTTGTTTGTGACGGTCGTGCTGAGGTTCAAATGGTTCAAATGGCTCTGAGCACTATGGGACTTAACTTCTGAGGTAGTCAGTCCCCTAGAACTTAGAACTAATGAAACCTAACTAACCTAAGGACATCACAGACATCCATGCCCGAGGCAGGATTCGAACCTGCGACCGTAGCGGTCGCGCGGTTCCAGACTGTAGCGCCTAGAACCGCTCGGCCACACGGCCGGCGTGCTGAGGTTAGATATGTGCCTAAACAAGATGGAAGTGATCAGTCGGGAGAAAATAGGTCTCAATGGTAGTTAAATTCTGCCTGCTGAGGTGCTTACTGACGCTGGAGCGTATGCACTTGATCGCAAACTGTATCTACTGCAGCATCGGCTGCTGAAAGTACACATATTCGCAGACCTAAATCCATTTTCAGTTTTTACGTAGACAACTGTGTAGCCAATAATTAACATTAAGTTCTTTTGTTTGTACAAACGACATTCGGAAACCGCCTGTGATGGGGACAGCTTGCCGCACGCATACGTCGCAACAAACAGTTGCATGGGAGACTTCTGATTCGGGTTGACATTATACGATGTATGTCTATAACGAAATCTGTCATGTTCTTTCGACGATATCTGTGAAGCAGCAAAGCCCCTAAGAAGTATGGCGTTTTCCAAAGTTACAATTCAGTTTCATCTGGTGCACTACAGTAAATCTGCGTACCTTTTGCGCTCATGTTTCGCTTAGACGAAACAGCTGTTTGAAATTCTCATAATCTGATGATTTTACTTCTAAGTTACGGGTTTTACGTTCTTCCGACTTCGCGTTCGTGAGCTATAGACAAGCAGCGATAATGCCGTAAATATTGGTTTGCATGAAGGGAGGTGAATAGCTGTTCAGTTCCTTTCAGTATCATCATTAGTATAATTACTTTATTCTCTTTACACAGCGAAAAGTGACGTTGAATAGTTTCTCTCTCTCTCTCTCTCTCTCTCTCTCTCTCTCTCTCTCTCTCTCTCTCTCTCTCTCTCTCTCTCTCTCACACACACACACACACACACACACACACACACACACACACACACACACACACAGAGAGAGAGAGAGAGAGAGAGAGAGAGAGAGAGAGAGAGAGACGTATACAAGTCGTATTGAGCAGGGAGATACGAGCAAATTTATATGTATGTAATCAGAGGCTACTTCACAACACGAACTAACACATCTAGCAAAACAAACACGATTCAAAGAAGTATGTGTCACACACAATATGGACGTCTGAAGCTACAAGTTTGTTGCTTACAGTCCTCCACTCACATTGGTACTAAAAATGATTGAAGAACCAAACGAGTGAAGATTCAGATTATTACTGAAACGGCTGTTGCGTCAAGACAACACGTTTCTTCTTCTGTCCTATCGCACTCCTTTTTTACACTTTTGGTGTATGCTGGATTGTAATGGTATCCACTCCAGCGCATTCAACAGCAGTGAAGCATTTTGAAAGAAAAAGATGTAGGTTAAGTAGGTTACGGTTGATACTGTTTACTGCCCGTGAAGATAACCGAATATTTTAACGCAGTAGGACTTTACTGACTCTTCGGTAAATATTTATTGGTTCTCGGGGCGCTGATATGATGATTAAGAAACACGGTATCCACCTAGGTCAGGGGAACGAGTGGAAATGTCACACAACAGTTTCCGCCGCATCTCTGTGTGTTTTCTAGTTCAAGTATGTTGCTGTATATCTCTTTCTTATAGAAGTGCGTAGCTAAGAATGTATGCTTTTGACACGTTGTCGACATTATTGAAACTTCGTATGGGTTGTGAGCTGTTGTGATGATTTTACATGGCTTATTAATCGTTGTTTCAGATGTTCCACCTCACGTACTACTTTGTAGATCCGTCACTTTGTGTTGGCCTCTGTCTGCTACCTATTTAGTTGATAGGTTCCTGAAAACATAACCTTTTAATACACCTAAATGATCGCCGCCAGACTGTGTCTGGCCATAATATTAACCGATAAAAACTAGGGAGTGAGGCTCGAGAAAGTAGATGACGACAAACGCGCGATTAATCAATTTTGCTCAGCCTTCTGGATCGACCGGTATCTTGCCGAGGTACAGGCCTATCGGATTGCAGGGGCGAACCAGTTTTAATATCAGCTGAGCAATTAGTTTGACAAGGCCATAAGATGACGTAAATCGGTTGATAAGTGGCCAGCAGTTAGTGGTTGCTTGGGGAATGGAAGTACAGGGAAATGGGAAACTGAGCTACATTCGTAAGAAACACAATTTATTAAGCCCTAAGGTGCTGCAATACATTAATAAATAAACAGGCTTGATGAGTTACAATCGGCGCGCCCCCAGCAACATTCGGGAGATAGGACTCAAACCTCGTCGTCGGTCACTAGTTACTGTTACGTAACTACGTGAATATTTCGAGCAGGGGTGGATAAGCGTATCCCAGGACACCATGTGCCATCTGAGCGATCGACTGAATGCCAGAGCTAGCGCATGCATTGCCGCCCGTGGAAGACAAACCCCATACTAAAATGAGTGTTTTATTTGGGTCGATACCTGTGAAACGTCCCCTTAGAAAAACTATACACGACTGTGCTTAAACTGACACACAATATTTTTAGCACAACGCAATCTGACTTTCAAAAATCTCTACAAAAGAATGGCCCTGACTGACATTAACATATATATGTTTTACAAATCACTTACCTCACAAAAATCTTTGTTACTCGAACTACTGCAATACAGCGAGCGCCACTACTGCCAGCTAACTAAGAGATTCAAACTACGGAAGTCACTAACTACTGATAGGCACAGTTAGCAAATGAAAGAGTTTAATAGAGAACAAACAATGTATTTACCTTAATAGTCATAATATATATATATATATATATATATATATATATATAAGTTCATGACACCAATTCTTACAAATTTCAAAACTCCGCCATCTCTCTCCCCACGTCCACCACTGCTGGTGGCTCACCTCCAACTGCGCAACGCTACGCGCTGTTGGCATCCAGCTGCCGCTGCCCAACACTACAATGGCGAGTATTACAACAATGCCAACCAGCCACAGACTGCACACGGCACAGTCAGTGATTTTCATACAGAGCGCTGCGTGGCGGCGGCGTTACCAGTAAAAAAACCTAAACAGCCTACTTACATAAGTGCAGCTAGAAACTAGATATTAAACCAAATAAGCGAAGCAAGGCGTGAAACGTCATTCGCTAGCCATAAGTCATTTCATAATGCAGTAAACAATCTTCCAACTAGCAAGACAATAGACATGGAATGTTTCTCATCATTTCATTTCAGTAAATATCATAAATTAAGAACTCCAAAGTGTAATCATATGTTTTCAAGTTTGAGCGTGTCGTATTTGCGACGCTTTCTACAAAGTAATGTCAATAGCCAGGATAATGGCCCCCTTTTTTTTTACCTGTGCCTCTGAAAGGCACACACTAATGGCTTTCTTTTGTCAGGTGGTTGTCGCGCAGCTGGGTGCCCACGACGCATTACGTGCAGGTGGTCACTTAACTGTCTTATCGAAATATTTACGACAGCATAATTTTTCTAAGGGGACGTTTCACCTGGTACTTCAGAACCGCTTGTAGTATTTTGGCTCTGAGCACTATGGGACTCAACTGCTGTGGTCATTAGTCCCCTAGAACTTAGAACTACTTAAACCTGACTAACCTACGGACAAGACACACATCCATGCCCGAGGCAGGATTCGAACCTGCGACCGTAGCAATTGCACGGTTCCGGACTGCGCGCCTAGAACCGCGAGACCACCGCGGCCGGCGCTTGTAGTATTGATCTGGAAATGTAATAATTCCATGTACTCTATATGCACTGTTGCATCAATATATCTTGAGTGAATTGGTAACCTCTAAAATACTGTACTAATTGTTTTCCTTTCCGCGAGAGTATTAGTGCCAAAGTATTGTCAGAGGTCTTATAGTGAACAGTGTGAGGCTGGATTAACCTGTCACAAATGATATGACCGTCAGACCGAGAGAAGTGTGTACGGAGTAGGGCGGTGATGGAGACATAGAAAGGTAGGCGAAGCCGCGGGAAACGCGCGCGGCATACACGGCGCAGTGCGTTCATGCGTGGCACGCACCGCGGCGCTCCATCAGGGGGAGTGTGTGGGCGGGGCCGCGCAGCCACGCACCGCCACCGCCGGGGGCCGTAATTTGTGGTCAGCCGGGATAAGCCCGCTGGCGCACGGCACGCACCTGCCGCATTCCGCACCGGAGCTTCGGCGAGGACTCCGCCAACGGAATGGACCCTTTCTGGGATGAGCAACAACGGCGAGCAAAATATCAGTGGCCTCCCTGCTTCTCCATCCAAGTCCACCATTCAGCGATAGCGTCACACCGAGAGCGAAAACGTAATCTAACTAGTGATTAGCAGCGCTCACCGTCTGTTACGATTAATGTTCCTCGGTACTGTCCGAGTGCCGCACGGGGCTAGCCGAGCAGTCTGAGGCGCAGCAGTCATGGACTGTGCGGCTGACCCCGGCGGAGGTTCGACTCCTCCCTCGGGCATGCGTGTGTGTGTTTGTCCTTAAGGTAATTTAGCTTAAGTAGTGTGTAAGCTTAGGGACTGATGACCTTAGCAGTTAAGTCCCATAAGATTTCACACTCATTTGAATATTTTTTTTTACTCTCCTAGTGTTACAGGGACGTATGGAATACTATCTCGGTTATGAGCCAAAAGAAGGATGCGTGGAACATAACATCGTATGATTACAACAATATTGGCTCCATACATTTTCCTTGTACTTTGGTCCACCGCCGTCAAACAACTACTAAACGTTACCGTGGATCCGCTGAGACTTTCTGTTATTTGAATAATAGTAACCTGTAGACTCGGATCACAATTTAGTAGCGATGGAGAGTAGGTTGAATTTTAAAAAATAGTCATGAAGAATCAATGAGGAGAGAAGTGGTATACGAAAGTACTAAGGAGTAAGGAAATACGTTTGGAGTTCTCTGAGGCAATAGAAACAACCATGAAGAATAGAAAGTTCTGTTGAAGAGGAATGCATCTCTAAAAAGGGCAATCACAGAAGTTGGAAAGGGAAACGTCCCTATAAGGAAAGTAACTGCGAAGAAGCCACAGATAACAGAAGAAATAATTTAGTTGGTTGATAGATGATCAAAGTACAAAAATATGCACGGAGATTCGGGAATACAGAAGTAAAAGTCCCTTAGAAACAAAACAAATAAGAAGTGTATAAAAGCTAAGGCGAAATGGTTTGATGAAAAATGTGAAGAAATCGAGAATGAAATGATTGTCGGAAGGACTGACTCAGTACACAGAAAATTAAAATCAATCTTCGGTGCAATTAAAAGCAATGGTGGTAATATTAAGAGTGCAATGGGAATTCCATTGTTAAATGGAGAGGAGAAAGAGGATAAGTGAAAAGATTACATTTAAGTCCTCTATGAGAGGGAAATTCGTCTGATGACGTGATAGAAGAAGCAACAGGAGTCGACAGGGGGCAGACAGAGAACAGTAATAGAATCAGAATGTAAAAGAGTTGTCGACGATTCAAGATCAAATACGGCAGAATGGATGGATAACATTCAATCGGAATTTCTAAAATCACCGGGGGAAACGCCAACAAAACGACTATTCACGATGAAGTGCAGAATCAATGGGACCGGCGATATACCATCCGACTTTCGGAAAAAGTCGTCCATGGCATCTCGAGGACAGATAGAGCCGGTGAGAGCGAAAACTATCGCACAGTCAAGTCAGCAGCTCGTTCATTCAAGTTTCTGTCAATAAAAATGCTCATATTGAGGATATGCTAGATGACAACCAGTTTGACTTCAGGAAAGGTAAAGGCATCGGAGAATCAGTACTGTCGTTGATGTTGACAGTGGAAACAAAAATGAAGAAAAACAGACACGGTCATAAGTTTTGACGACGTAGGAAATCTGCTCGGCGGTGTATAACGTTGCGATTTACTTCGGTATTCTGCGAAAAAGAGGAGCAAGCTATAGGGAAAGACGGGTAATACGCAGTTTGTACAACAATGGGAGACTAAGGACGCCGTTCTCGGATTAAATAGGATGTAAGACACGGATGCAGTCTTTCATCCCTACCATCCAATCAATACATGAAGCAATGAAGGAAATAGAAGAATGGTTCAAGAGTGGGACTGAAATTCAGAGTCAAACCAAATCAGTGATAAGTTTCGCTGATGACATTACTAGCCTGAGTGAAAGTAAATAAAAACTACAGGATCTGTTGAACGAAAGAGGAAAAGTCTACTAACTACAGAATATTGATTGAGAATGAACCGAATGGCCGTGCGGTTTGAAGCGCCATGTTTCGGATTGCGCAGCCCCTCCCGCCGGAGGTTCGAGTCCTCGCTCGGGCGTGGTTGTGTGTGTTATTCTTAGCATCAGTTAGTTTAAGTTAGTTTAAGTAGTTTGTAACTGTGGGGACCGATGACCTCAGCACTTTCGTTCCTTATGAATTCACACACATATGAACATTTGAGAACGGATCACAGAAAGGCGAAAGTAGTGAGAAGTAACAGATATGAGAATAGCGAGAAAGTTAGCAGTGAAACTGGTGATCACCGAGTATACAAAATGAAAAAATTTTGCTACTGTGCAACTAAAATAAACGAACGAAGCTAAGAGGACATAAAAAGCAGATTAGCAAACAATAACTGGCAAGAGAATTCTACTAGTATTAAACATAGGTCTTAATTTGAAAAATAAATTTCTGAGACTATATAATAGAAGTACAGCACTGTACGGCAGTGGAGCATCGAGTGTGGGAAACGGGGAGCAAATGCCAATCGAAGCATTTGAGATATGGTGCTACAGAAAAATGTTGAAAATTAGGAGAACTGCTAAGGTAAGGAATGAAGATGTTCCCTGCAGAATCGGCGAAGTTAGGGAATTATGGGCAAGAAGAAAGGACAGGGTGATAGGACAAGGGTTAAGTTATCTAGTCTTAGCCTCCATGATATTAGAGCGAGCTGTAGAGGGTAATAACTGTGGAGGAAAATGAGGATCGAAATACATCAACAAGTAATTGAGGACGTAAGTTGTAAGTGCCACTTCGACATGAAGAGGTTGGCGTAGATGAGTAATCCATGACGGGCTGCATCAAAATAGTCAGATGACTGATGACTCAAAAAATCATCCTGAATACCTCACTATGCTAGTGTCGTAGATATATATGGAATAGTATCTCGGAAGGACGATGTGTGGAATACTATGTCGTATGAATACAACACTCCGTTGACAAGTCATAGGATAAGGGTGTTCACATACATAGATGGCGGTAGTGACGCGTACACATGTATAACAGGACAGTGCATGGGCGGAGGTGTCATTGTACTCAGATGAATAATGTGAAAAAGTTGCCGACGTGATTATGGCCGAACGGCGGGAACTGACAGACGCAGGAGATAGATGCACTGGACATTTCATTTCGGAAATCGTTAGAGAATTCAGTATTTCAAGATCCACGGTGTCAAGGGTGTGCCGAGAATACCATATTTCAGGCCTTACCTCTCACCGCGGACGACACAGTGGCCGACGGCTTCACTTAACGACCGAGGGCAGTGACGTAGAATTGTCAATGCTAACAGACAAGCAACACTACATGAAATAACTGTAGAAATCAATGTGGGACGTACGATGAACGTGTCCGTTAGGACAGTGCGGTGAAAACTGACGTTGAGGACTGTGGACGCATCCGACCGAGGTGAGTTCGTTTGCTAACAACGCGACATCGCTTGCATCGCCTCGTCTGGGCGGGTGACCATATCGGTTGGACCGTAGATGACTGGAAAACCGTTCCCCCGTCGTATGAGCCCCGATTTCAGTTCGTAAGGGAGATAGTGGGGTACGAATGTGGCGCAGACTCCGCGAAGCGACGGACCCATGTTGTCAACAAGCCAATGCGCAAGCTCGTGCTTGCTCCATAATGATGTGGCCAGTGTTTACAAGGAATCGACTGGGTCATCTGGATATTTGTAGACTTAGAGACCGTTTCAAGTCATTAATGAACGTCATGTTCCCAAACAAGGATGGAATTTTTACGGATGACAATACGCCATTTCACCGGGCCACAGTTGCTCCTATGAACAACGAACATTCTGGACAATTTGAACGTTTGGTCACCCAAATCGCTCGACACGAATCCCGTCGAACATTTATGGGACATGGTCGAGAGGTTAGTTCGTGCAAAAATTCCTGAACGGGCAACGCTTTCGCAATTATGGATGACTGTAGAGGCGGCATGCCTCAGTATTTCTGCGGGGAACTTTAGCTTGTTGAGTCCATACAAAGTCGAATTGCTGCACGTTGTCGGGAAAAAGAAGGTCCTACACGATATTATGACTTCTGCCACCTCAATGTACACTATGTGATCAAAAGTACTCGGACACCTGGCTGGAAATGACTTTCAAGTGAGTGGCGCCCTCCATCGGTAATTCTGGAATTCAGTGTGGTGTTGGCCCACCCTTAGCCTTGATTACCGGCTTCCACTCTCGCAGACATACGTTCAGTCAGGTGCTGGAAGGTATCTTGCGGAATGGCAGCCCATTCCTCACAGAGTGCTGCACTGAGGAAAAGTATCGATGTCGGTCTGTGAGGCCTGGCACGAAGTCGGAGTTCCAAAACATCGCTAAGGTGCTCCATAGGGTTCAAGTCAGGACTCTGTACAGGCCAGTCCATTACAGGGATTTTATTGCCGTGTAACCACTCCGCCACAAGCCGTGCATTATGAACAGGTGCTCGATCGTGTTGAAAGATGCAGTCATTATCCCCGAATTGCTCTTCAACAGTGGGAAGCAAGAAGATGCTTAAAACATCATTGTAGGCCTGTGCTGTGATAGTGCCACAAAAAGTAACAAGGGGTACAAGCCCTCTCCATGAATAACGCGACCATATCATAACACCACCGCCTCCGAATTTTACTTTCGGCACTACACACGCTGGCAAAAAACGTTCACCGGGTGTTCACCATACCCACAGCCTGCCATCGGATCGCCACATTGTGTACCGTGATTCGTCACTCCACACAATGTTTTTCCACTGTTCAATCATCGAATGTTTACGCTCCTTAAACCAACGGAGGAGTCGTTTTGCATATACCGGCGTGATGTGTGTGTGGCGTATCAGCAGCCGCTCGACCATGAAATCCAAGTTTTCTCACCTCCCGCGTAACTGTCATAGTACTTGCAGTGGATCCTGATGCAGTTTGGAATTCCTGTGTGATGGTCCGGATGTGTGTCTGCCTATTACACATTACGATCTTTTTCAACTTTCGGCGTTCTCTGTCAGTCAACAGACGAGGTCGGTATGTACGCTTTTGTGCCGTACGTGTCCCTTCACGTTTCCACTTCACTACACAGTGGACCTAGGGATGTTTAGGAGTGTGGGGATCTTACACAGATGACACCCAATCGCCTGACCACGTTCGAAGTCCGTGAGTTCCGCGGAGCGCCCCATTCTGATCTCTCACGATGTCTAATGACTACTGAGGTCGCTGATAATGGATACCTGTCGTTGGAGGCAACACAATGCAGCTAATCTGAAAAACGTTTGTTTTTGGGAGTGTCCGTATGCTTTTGATCAGATAGTGTATATTGGCTTCAAGTAATTTCCTTGTACGTTGTTCCACCGCCAACAGTTTTGCATTAAAGGACTACGTGGATCTAAGGAGTCTTTCTTTATCTGAATAATTGTAACCTGTTACTGTGTTTCTTATTTCAACCTTCAATCAGTTAGTAATTTCAATGTTATAGATAACCATGTGTACATTCTGTACTCGTCAGTATACTGACCTGTTATGTGTCTTGTGTAGGGTCGGCGATGCATTTGGATATTCCTCCCAACAACCCTCCTCACATACTGCCTACTTCCCATAACCTCAGTAAAGCAAAATGCTCCTGCCTTATAAATATTATTGAGAAACATAATTCGAATTACACTTTTCGCAAATAGAATTCAGACTATTTGCCTCAGTTCCTGTACAACGTTCGCGGGATCTAATCCCATTGCTCTTCTCGCTTTGAATATGGAAAATTTTCTTCGTAGTGCACGCGCTGTCTAACCTCATCGCTGTCATCAAAAAGAACTCTTCCAGGGTTGGATTTCCTCCTCTTCCACTCTCCTTTTTCTTGCCCCTCTTCTCTTCGGCTGCTTTTCGTTTTTCCTTATTTTTATTTTTTGTTCCCTTTCTTCATTTCTGCTTCAAGGCCCGTCTGATAAGGGCTGGCTGTAATTATCACCGGGGGAGATCTTCTTTCGGCCGCTGCTTTTGCGTTTCTCCCCAACACAGAGTGGCCAGGAGCCAACACCGAGACGGCCGCTTTGCCCACATTTAAGCAAAAGCATTTACTCTGATAGCATGAAAGCAGCGACTTTCAAACAAAGTGTCTCACCTGTATGCGAATACACATAATGTCTGTATGACTACAAGTTGTAGACGCATAGTTGGCGACATATGAAAGTTTGGGTTTGGCCGTGAGTCGTGCACGGATAGCCAAATGATAAGGCTACCGCTCGCGATATAGGGGAAAATCCGGGTTGGGGTCCCGGTACGACACAAATTTCCAGTGTCGTCATTCCACTCTGTAGCTGATGGTTGCACTTAGTCATTATTGCGACTACTGTTAACGTATTTCGTAACGGCTGTAGTCACCGCAGTGCGTGTTCCTTTGGGCATGCATTCCAAACGAACTTTTCATCGTATTCAAAATGGCTCTGAGCACTATGGGACTTAACAGCTGAGGTCATCAGTCTCATCGTATTCATAATAAGAAAGGTCCTACAATGTCGTATTAAATTAATTATGTTGTTGAGCATTAGGTGATAACTGTAGTGGACTATAGCGTAAAGAAGTGGACAATGTGACATATGGAGATTTGGTTCGATTCCAAGAGCGTGCACGGAAAATCGAAGTAGTTTAGGCGGTCGCTCGCGATTGTGAAAATCAGAGTTTGAGTCTCTGCAGCAATAGACAGAACATATGTACTTAATACAGCTGATGTCAAACAATTTGCACTCAGCAAATACATTTCGAGTCCTATGAGCCCTTACCAAGAAGTCTAAACCGGTTGTGATATTATTTGCCTAACCCGATACAGAAAAATAAAATAAAATAGTAGTTTCCGTTATTTCTCTCAGTAGTTATAAGAGTCGAGGGACATGAAAGGGAAGCAGTGATTGGCAAGGGAGTGAGACAGCGTTGTAGCCTCTCCCCATGTTATTCAATCTGTATATTGAGCAAGCAGTAAAGGAAACAAAAGAAAAATTCGGAGTAGGTATTAAAATCCACGGAGAAGAAATAAAAACTTTGAGGTTCGCTGATGACATTGTAATGCTGTCATAGACAGCAAAGGACTTGGAAGAGCAGTTGAATGAAATGGACAGTGTATTGAAAGGAGGATATAAGATGAACATCAACAAAAGCAAAACGAATAGTAAAGGAGTTTTGCTATTTGGGGAGCAAAATAACTGATGATGGACGACGTAGAGAGGATATAAAATGTAGACTGGCAATGGGAAGGAAAGCGTTTTCGAAGATGAGAAATTTGTTAACATCGAGTATAGATTTTTAAGTGTCAGGAAGTAGTTTCTGAAAGTATTTGTATAGAGTGTAGCCATGTATGCAAGTGAAACATGGACGAGAAATAGTTTACACAAGAAGAGAATAGAAGCTTTCGAAATGTGGTGCTACAGAAGAATGCTGAAGATTAGATGGGAAGTTCACATAACTAATGAGGAGGTATTGAATACGATTAGGGAGAAGAGGAGTTTGTGGCACAACTTGACAAGAAGAAGGGATCGGTTGGTAGGACATATTCTGAGGCATCAAGGCATGACCAATTTAGTATTGGAGGGCAGCGTGGAGGGTAAAAATCATAGAGGGAGACCAAGAGATGGATACACTAAGTAGATTCAGAAGGATGTAGGTTGCAGTAAGTACTGGGAGATGAAGAAGCTTGCACAGTATAGATTAGCATGGACAGCTGCATCAAATCAGTCTCAGGACTGAAGACAACAACAACAGCAGCAACACTGTATCATTCATCAGATTATACTCGTAAAAAGGTGGTTTTCGTGTTACAGTAGGTTTCTGTGGGAACAGAAGAAAATACCGAGAACGAAACCTGCATATATGTCTTCACGTGTTTTAACTGCGGAATGCCTTTCAAACTGCAAAGAAGTATGAACAATAAAATAATATCGATTCACCTGTACAAGAAATGAAAATAAACATCTGACAGGCTGAGGAAAGATAAAGAGCGAGGAAGTGTGAAATTTCCAGTGCTGTGCTAGATGCTTGGAGCTCTTTACACAGAGAGGGCCTAAGGTTGTTAGTACAGGTGACCTGGCATGATGGAGCTTCTACTAATAAAACGGCAGCACGGAATCTGGAACGAGGTTACCCCGGACCGGGGTTTATGGCCGAGGAAAGCGATTCCAACATGCGACCCCCCGCGTCCACCATAAATCGTGGCCTGTTTGTTGAATCAGCGAACAGCCCCCGACATCATTTATTTCCGGCCGCCAGAGTCGCTTTACGACAGCGGAGCCCTCCCTCGCCTGTCCCGTCCTGTGTACGGCGACACGCCGTCTCCACAGCGTTTTGGGGGTAGTCTGAACTAGCCAAAACGGGTACCGTGTAAAAGCAGTTCTTTTCATAAACGTTGCATTTATCTTGTTAGGACACAAAACAGAGGAATTCATCCTGATAGGTGTCTCCTAATGGCTTAAGACATTACTTTATAACTTCTTATATAAAATTAAGAATCAATGTCGGAAATGCTTCGTATCATCAAGATTTTGTGTTCTTACTCATTGCTCAGGCAGTGAAATGTCCGCTGCAGGTGACTACAGCTTCGTGTGTTCGTCTGTAAGCGTTTATTTCTCTAATGATGCCTAACACTGTATCATGGAACTTCGAGTGCTCTGCTCTTCAGTTAATGCTTTATGCACTACACCAGTCCAATATTTATCAAGCTTCGTGCAGATATTCGGATAATGGATATTAAATAATTACACTTTTACTACATTCAAAAGTAATATCCATTATCAAGATTCGTATGAAATGTGCCACGCCTCAAATATGTGCTGTAACAGTATATGGAGGTTGCTAACTAGACACCGGTTTGAAAGTATACTTCCTATCGCAATGGTCGACAAAGCGTAGGACTCTACTTCGTTGATCCATTATGGACCGTGGGACAACGGCTGGCATGAACTTCTTGACGCAATAATAACCAACAGCCGCATATATATTGTAGAAATTTATTTTATTTTATGACCTTCTATGTGCTACCAGTTTCGGCATTACATTGATGCCATCTCCAAGACCCACTCGTCATATTCGTAAAATCGCTATACACGGAAGGAGCCATATAACTGGATGCGTGAATCAAATCTTGGTGGTCAGGCGACACAGTCTGTGTGGTAGCACATAGAAGTTCATAAAATAAAATAAATTTCTACTATATATACGGCTGTTAGTAAATTATTGCCTGAAGAAGCGTAGGATTGGTCAGGTCAGTTCAGAAGCCATATAGTTCTCAAGGCGTTGTCCTTTAAACTAGGGTATGGCGGCTTGCATAACACTGGTGTAGTATGCTACTTGGCCCGCTGGTCATGAAGAATATGATCAGTCTCGTCACATACTGGCAAGCATTCAGCCTTCCTTCAACAACTACCAAATCAGGCTTGTTATCATATACAATAGCTTCTAACGCAATGGTTGCAAAAGATGGAGAGGTACGAGTCTCATGCATCACTGTTTCTCGCGAAAGAACTTGCCCCCCTTCTAACAGCCGTGTACCGCAAGTCTGTAGAGGAACGGAAGGTTCCAAATGATTGGAAAAGAGCACAGGAAGTCCCAGTCTTCAAGAAGGGTCGTCGAGCAGATGCGCAAAACTATAGACCTATATCTCTGACGTCGATCTGTTGTAGAATTTTAGAACATGTTTTTTGCTCGAGTATCATGTCGTTTTTGGAAACCCAGAATCTACTCTCTAGGAATCAACATGGATTCCGGAAACAGCGATCGTGTGAGGCCCAACTCGCTTTATTTGTTCATGACACCCAGAAAATGTTAGATACAGGCTCCCAGGTAGATGCTACTTGTTTTTGACTTTCGGAAGGCGTTCGATACAGTTCCGCACTGTCGCCTGATAAACAAAGTAAGAGCCTACGGAATATCAGACCAGCTGTGTGGCTGGATTGAAGAGTTTTTAGCAAACAGAACACACCATGTTGTTATCAATGGAGAAAC
Organism: Schistocerca gregaria; assembly: GCF_023897955.1. Taxonomy (NCBI): domain Eukaryota; kingdom Metazoa; phylum Arthropoda; class Insecta; order Orthoptera; family Acrididae; genus Schistocerca; species Schistocerca gregaria. The sequence continues at coordinate 305,105,439 of NC_064921.1, forward strand.
GTCTACAGACGTTAAAGTAACCTCTGGCGTGTCACAGGAGAGTGTTATGGGAACATTGCTTTTCACAATATATATAAATGACCTAGTAGATAGCGTCGGAAATTCCATGCCGCTTTTCGCAGATGATGCTGTAGTATACAGAGAAGTTACAGCATTATAAAATTGTAGCGAAATGCAGGAAGACCTGCAGCGGATAGGCACTTGGTGCAGGAAGTGGCAACTGACCCTTAACATAGACAAACGTAATGTATTGCGAATACGTAGAAAGAAGGATCCTTTATTGTATGATTATATGATAGCGAAACAAACACTGGTAGCAGTTACTTCTGTAAAATATCTGGCAGTATGAGTGCGGAACGATTTGAAGTGGAATGATCATATAAAATTAATTGTTGGTAAGGCGGGTACCAGGTTGAGATTCATTGGGAGAGTTCTTAGAAAATGTAGCCCATCAACGTGGCTTACAAAACACTCGTTCGACCTATACTTGAGTATTGATGATCAGTGTGGGATCCGTACCAGATCGGGTTGACGGAGGAGATAGAGAAGATCCAAAGAAGAGCGGCGTGTTTCGTTATTTGGTAACCGTGATAGCGTTACGGAGATGTTTAACAAACTCAAATGGCAGACTCTGTAAAAAAGGCGCTCTGGATCGCGGTGTAGCTTGCTCGCCAGGTTTCGAGATGGTGCGTTTCTGGATGAGGTATCGAATATATTGCTTCCCCCTACCTATACCTCCCGTGGAGATGACGAGTGTAAAATTAGAGAGATTAGAGCGCGCACGGAGGCTTTCAGACAGTCGTTCTTCCCTCGAACCATACGCGACTGGAACAGGAAAGGGAGGTAATGACAGTGGCACCTAAAGTGCCATCCGCCACACACCGTTGGGTGGCTTGCGGAGTATAAATGTAGATGTAGACTTCTCACCAGTTCGTCTATGGACACGTTAATGTCGACCTGATCACCACGAACGTAAGTATTACTCGTTGCTGAATATGGAAACGTGCCAATGATTCTTGCTCTACAGTCTATACCAAGGATGGTCAAGAATTCGGCTCGTGAGCAGTGCTCTTGCTCATTGACGGTGAGTAGGCGGAGGAAAGAGTAACCTGCGAAAGTGCCACATTTAAATGGCAGAGCACGCATTGTCGAACGTGATCGTTTTGGTGGTCCAAATGTTATGGTGTGTGGAGACATAATGTTGCGTGGGTGTACTGACCTCCAAATGTTCGAACAAGTACATTCACTGGTCAACGTTATTGTGAAAGTGTAGCCGGCCGCTGTGGACGAGCGGTTCTAGGCGCTTCCGTCTGGAACCATGCGGCTTCTACGGTCGCAGGTTCGAGTCGTGCCTCGTGCATGTATGTGTCTGATGTCCTTAGGTTAGTTAGGTTTAAGTAGTTCTAAGTTCTAGGGGACTGATGACCTCAGATGTTTAGTCCCACAGTGCTCAGAGCCATTTGAACCATTTTGTGACACTGTCCCCCTTCCGCATGTGCATCTTTTCAGCGATGGTTTCGGGCGTGGCTTCATTTTTATACATGACAATGCATGTCACATCAACACTGGACTCGGATTCGGGAGGACGACGGTTCAATCCCACGTCCGGCGATCCTGATTTAGGTTTTTCCGTGATTTCCCTAAATCGCTCCAGGCAAATGCCGGAATGGTTCCTATGAAAGGGCACGGCCGATTTCCTTCCCCGTACTTCCCTAATCCGATGAGACCGATGACCTCGCTGTTTGATCTCTTCCCCCAAATAATCTAATCCAAACCATGTCGCATCGAACAGTGCGGGTAGATAAGCTTTTGGAACGAGAGGATATTCGTGGAACAGACTGGCCTGTCCAACTTAAATACATCGAACACATGTGGGGTATTTGGGAAAGCACGTCAACGTGGACCAACGAGCGTCCAGCAGTTGTCAATCGCGCTGGTGGGGAGAATGCAACGTCTTATCACAAGGAATTCTTGCCAATCTTGAGGCCAGCAAGGGAGCACATTGCAGAGAATGCACTGCCGTCTATGGTGTTCCAGCATCTTACGAAGAACCTCATCCTGCCTTCTGTAATGCCCTAACTACCGTCATGAGTCGTGGCGACTTCAGTGTAATTACACTGACTGACTGTTCCGTCAGATCTTGGTACAATATTTATTGCATTATGAATGAAATCAACACAACACTGTTGTAATATTGTACATTATTTTCTATTTACACACATCAAAAAAAGTTTTGCATCACCTCGGTTCCGAGAGTTCCACAACCAGTACAGAAAATTGAAATAGAGATCAACATAAACATCATTTGACCCCTTTTTATTGTTCATGAAAACCACACATTAATGTTGTATCACCATGCAGCGAGACCTTCAGAGGTGGTGGTCCAGATTGCTGTAGGCACCGGTACCTCTAATACCCAGTAGCAAGTCCTCTTGCATTGATGCGTGCCGGTATTGGTGGTGGCATACCAGCGATTCGGCGTAGATCCCTCAGAGTGATTGGTGTGTCACGTCGTCCATAAACAGCTCTTTTCAATCTATCCCAGGCATGTCCGATAGGCTTCATGTCTGGAGAACAAGCTGTCCACTTTCGCCGAGAGATATCGTTATCCTGAAGGAAGTCATTCACAAGATGTGCACGACAGGGGCGCGAATTGTTGTCCATGAAGGCGAATGTTTCGTCTGGCTGAAGGCATATGCGACACTCATCGCTGAACAGAACGTGATACCAATCCTGAGCGCTCCATCGGGCATGTCGTTGGAACCATCTGTAACGCGCTGCGTGATGTCGTGGTTGCAAAGATGGACCTCGTCATGGACGTCAGGAGTGAAGTTAAGCATCTTGCAGCCTATTGCACACGGTTTCAGTCGTAACACGACGTCCTGGGCTGCACGAAAAGCATTATTCAACATGGTGGCGTTGCTGTCAGGGTTCCTCCAAGCCACAATCCGTAGGTAGCGATCATCCATTGCAGTAGTAGCCTTTCGGCGGCCTGAGCGAGGCATGTCATCGACATTTCCTTCCTCTCTCTGTATCTCCTCCATGTCCGAACAACATCGCTTTGGTTCACTCCGAGACGCCAGGACACTTCCTTGTTGAGAGCTCTTACTGGCACAAAGTAACAATGCAGACGCGATTCAACCGCGATATTGACCGTCTAGGCACGATAAGACTGGAGCGAGGAGCGAGGAGACTGGAACTGATCGGCTATCGGATTCCTTTCGGCTAATAGGCTCTTTGTGTTCATTCATGCCGGCCGGAGTGGCCGTGCGGTTCTAGGCGCTACAGTCTGGAACCGAGCGACCGCTACGGTCGCAGGTTCGAATCTTGCCTTGGGCATGGATGTGTGTTGTTCGTAGGTTAGTTAGGTTTAATTAGTTCTAAGTTCTAGGCAACTGATGACCTCAGAAGTTAAGTCGCATAGTGCTCAGAGCCATTGAACCATTTTTTTGTTCATTCAGATTGAATTATTCTCTTCGAATAAGAGCGTCATTTTTGTTCATCTCATTGCGTATTTCTTTCAGTTACCTTCCGCTCTGTACTGTAGCAGTTGATAATGTTCATTCTGTGTATGATAAAGTTCCATCGAGCTATGGTACTTGGCAATGACACATCATGTGATAGTTACTCTTGTTCTTAAGTTTCGCACACCATACTAGATCTAGAATCCGTATCTTCCGACTGCAGCACCTCACCTGGTATTCTGCAGAGTACTTGTGAGCAGCAGGGGGGCCAGAGACTGAGCAGCAGCAGCGGCGCAGGTGGCCCGGTAGCGAGGCGCTGCGTCGGACATACCGGCAGGCGCCGTCTCCGTCCAAATTGCCGTGGCCTGTTCCGCCCCCGGGCACCCACGGGCAGCCGCGGACGGGCTGCGCCCTTTTTTCCCCACCGGGTAGCCGGCATCCCGCGCCTCAGCAGTCTCCTCGCTCCTCCGAGCACGATCGTCTGTTTATTTATTTTTTCCCTCGACCCACCCTCCTCCTCTGGCAGGGGTTCCTCCCTACGCACAGTGTTTCCCTCTGTGTGGTGTCCTGTCCGGCCAGCTCAAGTCGGTCCCTGTTGAGCACTCCACTCACTGCTGCTGCTGCCGCCGCCAGCAGATCTGCTGGACCCTTCCCCACTGATTACAGAGATCGCCCTACCAGCTCGGCTATAATAATTGCCCCCTTCCCGACGTCTTTCGCAGTTACGTTCCGTCGCGCTCGGATCTTTCTTGGATCTCGACTTCCAAGAAATACTTACCTTGCGTTTAAACTGAGGACGGACTCCAGACACTTAACTCTGCATTAATACCTGCATTTTGACCTATTACCATCTTGTAACTGGAAGAAACTAGCTATCGCAAAGAACAATGTTTTGTGAATAACAGCAGAAATAAAAATGTCATGCTGCTGGTCCCGGCGGAGGTTCGAGTCCTCCCTCGGGCGTGGGTGTGTGTGTGTTTGTCCTTAGGATAATTTAGGTTAAGTAGTGTGTAAGCTTAGGGACTGATGACCTTAGCAGTTAAGTCCCATAGGACTTCACACACAGAAACTGAAAAATTTCAGAGCAAAACGTCACATAAATTTAATTAGTTTAGATTCGATGGAAGAAGCCAAAGATTCTGGAAGCTAATTCATACAGAAACCAACTATGCCCTTACTCGTCTTTACACAATCCCAAATCTTCATTGATTTATTTGCGTTTTGTATTGCATTGTATGGAACTGGGGACCTAGAAACGACGGAGGGGCTTCGTCCCTGCCGTATCCCTCAGTGGTTCACACCCCAACAGGCTAAGGTAGTCCACTCACCCCACCGCCGCCCCACACCGAACCCAAGGTTTTTGTGCGGTAGTTCGGCACTCAGGGCCCAGGTTACCCCCCCTGGAACGTCTCACACCAGACGAGTGTAACTCCAAATGTTTGAGTGGTAAGAGTAATTGTGGTGTACGCGTACGTGACGAAAATGTTTGCACAGCAGTCGACATAGTGTAACTGATGCGGTATAAGGAGAACCAGCCCGCATTCTCCGAGACAGATGGAAAAACGCCTTAAAAACCATCCACAGACTGGGCGGCACACCGGACGTCGGCAGTAAACCACCGGGCGGATTCGTGCTGGGGACCAGCATGCCTTCTCGCCCGGAAAGCAGTGCGTCAGACCGCGCAGCTAACCGGACGGGCTATTTGCTTTTCACTTTTAATCAGTTATTTAGCTTCTAAAGCGTATCATACATTGAGGTGACATAAGTCATAGGATACACCCCCTCCCTCCCCCCCAAATCGTGTCGGAACGCATTTTGCTCGGTGTAGTGCAGCATCTCGAGTGACGTGGACTCACCGGGTCGTAGCAGAAATATTGAGCCATGCTGCCTCTATTGCAGGCCATAATTCAAAACGTGTTGCTGGTGTAGGATTTTGTGCACGAACTGACCTCTCGACTCTGTCCCATGAATGTTCGATGGGACTCATGTCGAGCGATCTAGGTGGCCAAATCATTCCCTCGAGTTGTCCAGAATTTCAATCAAACCAGCTGCGAACAACTGTGACCCGGTGGCATGGCGGATTGTCACTCATAAAAATCCCATTGTTGATCAGGAACATGATGTTCATGAATGGCTGAAAATAGTGTCCAAGAACTCGAAGATAATAGTTTCAAGTCAGTGGGCTCAGTTGCACCAGGGGACCCAGTCCATTCCATGTAAACACAACGCATATAATTATGGTGCCAACACCAGCTTGCACTATGCCTCGTTGTCAGCTTCGGTCCATGGCTTCGTGTGGTCAGCGCCGCACTCGAACCCTACCGTCGTCTCTCAGAAACTGAAATCGGGACTCATCTGACGAACCACTGTTTTCCAGTCTTCTGGGGTCCAACGGATACAGTCACGAACACAGGAGAGCCGCTGCAGACGCAGAAGGTCATTAAGTGAAGGCCGTCGGCCACTGCATTGTCCGCGGTGAGACGTAATGCCTGAAATGTGGTATTGTTGGCACACTCTTGACACTGCGTATCTCGGAATACTGAATTCCCTAACTATTTCCGAAATGTAATGACCCACGCCTCTAACTGCAACTACCATTCCGCGTTCAAAGTCTGTTGAATCTCGTTCTGTGGCGGTAGTAATGTTGAAAATGTTTTCACATGAATGACCTGCGTATAAATGACAGATCCGCCAATTCGTTGCCCTTTTATATCTTGTGAGCGTGATACTGCCGCCATTTGCATATGGGCATATCGCTGTCTCAAAACGTTTGTCATCTCAGTGTATGTTGCACAAGAATGATACATATCACATTTAATATGTTTGTACTGCTGGTCTCTGATGATTTAGCGGCTGGCTAGATTTCTCAAAGTCTAGGCTATGTAATATTTTAGAGTGTGGTTTCTGCCAAAAAAATAATTCGATCTGTCGCGAGCCTTTGAGCTTAGCACTCACATCACTAAATGTAGGCCTATATTATACTAAATTTCGGATTTCCATCTTCCCCTTTACCTGACTACAGCGCAATTCTTCTTACGCAGTCTCCATTCTCAGAATTTTGACGTGAACGTTTAGCATATAGATTGTCAGTTTCCCTGTGCTCAGTTTATGGCAATTTTGTCATCGTAGAAGGATAAGTTAATTGTATAAGAATTAAGAGGAACTGACGCAGAGAGAGAGGGTGGGGATTCTTTTCAGAGAGAATTTATTACAATATTTCTGAAATGTGGTTTGGCAGTCATGTAAATGAAAGCATGTACCGAATAAACCATTCATTCATTAAAGTTGAGGTCTTAATGGTGTTATTCGTGAATCGTATGCAGTTCTTGCATTACAAGAAGTTAAACATCGTTACTTTTCAAACACAATAACTTGGTAATACACTATGTGATAAAAAGTATCCGGACACCCACAAAAACATGCTTTATTGTATTAGGTGCATCGTGCTGCCAGGTACCCAGTAGTCAGTAAATATCCTGAGAGAGCAGAAGGGGACGCTCCGCGGAACTCACGGTCTTCGAACGCAGTCAGGTCATTGGGTCATACGCCTGTAGGCGGGGTTTCCACACTCATAAACACCCCTTGATAGTGATGTGGAAACCTGAAGGGTCACGTACAGCACAAAAGCATACAGGTCGACCTCGTCTGTTGTCTGTCAGAAACCGCCGAAAGTTGAAGAGCGTCGTAATGTGTACTAGACAGACATCTATGCAAACCATCATACAGGAATTTAAAGCTGCATCAAGATCCACTGCAAGTACTATGACAGTTAGGCAGGAGGTGAGAAAACAGCTTATAAGTCACAAATCACGCCAGTAAATGCCAAACGTCGCTTCTCTTGCTATAAGGAGAGTAAACATTCGACGATTGAACAGTATAATACGTTGTGTGGTGTGACGAATCACGGTACACAATGTGGCGATCCGTTCGCAGGGTGTGGGTGTGGCGAACGCCCGGTGAACGTCATCTGCCAGCGTGTGTAGTGCCAACAGTAAAATTCGGAGGCGGTGTTGTTATGATGTGGTCGTGTTTTTCATGGAGGGGGTTGAACCCCGTTCTGTCACAGCATAGGCCTACATTGATGTTTTAAGCATCTTCTTGCTTCCCACTGTTGAGCAACTCGGAAATGTCGATTGCATCTTTCAACACGATCGAGCACCTGTTCATAATGCACGGCCTGTAGCAGAATCGTCTGTAATGGATTGCCCTGCACAGAGCCCTGACGTGAATCCTATAGAATACCTTTTGGATGTTTTGGAACGCCGAATTGGTGCCAGTCCTCACCGATCGACATCGATACCTCTCCTCAGTGCAGGATCCCGTGAAGAACGATCTTTCATTCCCCCAAGAAACCTTCTAACACCTGATAGAACGTATGTGTGCAAAGGCGGAAGCTGTCATCTAGGCTAAGGGTCGGCCTATACCATATTGAATTCCAAGATTACCTACGGAGGGTTCCACGAACTTATAAGTAATTTTCAAGAATGGCTCTGAGCGCTATAGGACTTAACATCTGAGGTCATCAGTTCCCTAGGACTTTGGACTACTTAACCTAACTAACCTAAGGACATCACACATATCCATGTCCGAGGCAGGATTCGAACCTGCGATCGTAGCGGTCGCGCGGTTCCAGACTGAAGCACCTAGAACCGCTCGGCCACACCGGCCGGCTAAGTAATTTTCACCCACGTGTCCGGATACTTTTGATCAGATCTCTACAGCACAATAAAAATGGAAATAAATTATGACCGAAAGAACTCTTATCAATTCCGACGACATCAATCTTAGAGATATTTGGTAATTTTGTAGCAGCACCTGTCTTACTTCTTTCACATTGTCTGACGTTACATTTGATGATGGTCGACCAGAACTGGCCGCATCATCAATAGTTTGCCTTCCCTCCAGAAAATTTTCTACTTTCGATGTATGTAGGCTGCTACACGTCATTTATGAGTAATGAACCCTTCCTAAATTTTGTAACGGGTATCACTGAACTGATAGCTACTCGGAGATATCGTTGTAATTAGTAGTTCTGTAGTGGATGAGAAAAGTCATTATGGGAAATTGGATAAGAGATGGAGGTAATCCTGTAATGGTCGTCACATACAGTACTTCTGTGCAATAAATATGGCGAATATCGGAACTTTACGTCGAAAACAGTGAATCAGCTGTATTTATTGGGCTACTTCTGGGCTTTAGAATAGTTAAGAAAAAACTGCATAATCAGAAATCCGGAGAAGAAGAAACTACAAGGGTCTGAACTGTTATACTATCAAAAAAGACGTACGCAACGCATTGAGGAAACATAGGTGAAGCAGGGGCATGTCAATGGGACATCTGCTAGTCACCAGTTACTGATAAGTTCGCAGTGGAAATAGCAGGGGCGGACAAAGTTTAGAATAAGCAAAAAAGATTACAGAATATGTTGAATGTAGCAGTTACGTACAGATACAAATGTCAGCATGAGATGCAAAAACATAGGGCGGTATCAAATCAGTCACAAAAGTGATAGTTTTAAGAAAATATTGAACTGATAATCAAGTATTTAGTTACTGGTGATGTAGTAGATTAAAATTTGCAGTAGAGCCGGGAAAAATACATCAATTTTTCGTAGTTTCAGTGGAACAAGTTGGAAATGGGTGGAAACACAATAATAAAATATTATGCCAGTATCTGGATGGAGCCATGCTATCTGTCATCGAAGTATCGGGCCACTCTCGCACACTGTTTAGAATGCACGACTCTTCTTCGAGATGAGATGAGCTTCAAGTTTTCGTCCTCAGATCCTGATACAGATTTACTGCGTGTTCCGTACGACTTCAGGTAATACTGGGCTAGCTTTTGAAAGAAAATAACGCGCAAAATTCTTCCTCTTCCCTGTTCAAGCCAGTGTACTGAATCTGCTCGATATCAACCCTCGGCCTTTCATCGAGACGCAGCTGACTGCATTCCGGATATCAGCGAACAGGGGACCACGGAACGGCTCGCTGTTTGCGGGGACTCTCGACGCTGGGTTACTGGCGCGTCGGGCTGGGCCGGAAATCGCCGCCTTCTCCTTGGCCTTCCAGGGGCAGCAGGAAGTAGAACGCCTTTTCTGTCGTTTCCTGCGCGCCCGGCACTGCACTCTGTCCAGCACGTCACCTACATCATGCAGTGTACTACATTCTGTTTGCAGTGCACATGAAGCGCAGTCGTCTGGTTAAGTATAAAGGAATTGCTAATGATTGTTTTGGAGGAATCGAGAATTTCGCGTTTGGTATTGACAGAAACGACAGTTAGTGCAACCTGAAAACTGACTATGGATATTGTTGTTGTTGTTGTGGTCTTCAGTCCTGAGACTGGTTTGATGCAGCTCTCCATGCTACTCTATCCTGTGCAAGCTTCTTCATCTCTCAGTACGAACGGCAACCTACATCCTTCTGAATCTGCTTAGTGTATTCATCTCTTGGTCACCCTCTACGGTTTTTACCCTCCACGCTGCCCTCCAATGTTAAATTGGTGATCCCTTGATGCCTCAGAACATGCCCTGCCAACCGGTCCCTTCTTCTTGTCAAGTTGTGCCACAAACTTCTCTTCTCCCCAATTCTATTCAACACCTCCTCATTAGTTACGTGATCTACTCATCTAATCTTCAGCATTCTTCTGTAGCACCACATTTCGAAAGCTTCTTTTCTCTTCTTGTCCAAACTATTTATCGTCCATGTTTCACTTCCACACATGGCTACACTCCATACAGATACTTTCAGAAACAACTTCCTGACAATTAAATCTATACTCGATGTTAAAAAATTGCTCTTCTTCAGAAATACTTTTCTTGCCATTGCCAGTCAACATTTTATATTCTCTCTAGTTCGACAATCATCAGTTATTTTGCTCCCCAAATAGCAAAACTCCTTTACTACGTTAAGTGTCTCATTTCCTAATCTTATTCTCTCAGCATCACCCGACTTAATTCGACTACATTCCACGATCCTTGTTTTGCTTTTGTTGATGTTCATCTTATACCGTCCTTTCAAGACACTGTCCATTCCGTTCAACTGCTCTTCAGGTCCTTTGCTGTCTCTGACAGAATTACAATGTCATCGACGAACCTCAAAGTTTTTATTTCTTCTCCCTGGATTTTAATACCTACTCCGAATTTTTCTTTCGTTTCTTTTACTACTTGCTCAATAGCCGGCCGCGGTGGTCTCGCGGTTCTAGGCGCGCAGTCCGGAACCGTGCGACTGCTACGATCGCAGGTTCGAGTCCTGCCTCGGGCATGGATGTGTGTGCTGTTCTTAGGTTAGTTAGGTTTAAGTAGTTGTAAGTCTAGGGGACTGATGTCCTCAGATGTTAAGTCCCATATTGCTTAGAGCGATTTTTTTTAATGAGCATACAGTCTCGTAAAATTCACTGAGAAATTGCTCAGACACAACGAGCATAAAGATACATTAACCACTCAAACACAAAGCTCAATTTAATGAAGCATGCTCTGCTAATACTGTGGGGAGCACCTCATTTATGTGGAAAACTGCATAGGAAACGCTACAAGCTTCCCAAAACTATGAAGCTCGCAAATATATTGCGGGAAAAGAAATATTTCATCGTTAATTTTGATGCGATGACGGTATATGCCACCTGGCATATGCCAGAGGTACTGATAATGTTTTCAACGGATAGAGTACTGGCATAGCTGCCAGATGCCCAAACCTGTGAATCAAGCAGACAGCCATGCCACGGAAACTCACTCTTGCTTCCTACAGCCAGCTGAGCGAGTTTGAAAGGAGTCAAATTGTGGCCTTCCGAGTGACGGATGGTCCATTTGGAGAATTTCCACTCGAGCTGGACGTGCTGCGCCAGTTGTCCAACGATGGGAGGATCGTCGATGCCAAGTTTGCCTTGTATCGGGCACGACCATGTTGACGTGATACCATGTATCTAATGTTTTGGTATGACTGACATAGTACTGCCTTTGAAAGTCGAAACGCGCAAGGTTGATGAAAAAATATAAGTGCGGTCAACACATAAGTAAAGTTATTAAAAGTACTAATATGGGCGTTTCTGTATTCGTCGATATCTGGTACCTCAAACAGCTTGTTCTATTGATCTGTAAACGTATCATTTCATGTACTTAATTTGCACTGCTGCAACAGTAAATCTTGAGTGAAATGGAAACCTCTAAAAGTGTGTACTATCTTTTTACAGCAGTGCAGTTGTTTTTAGAGGGTCGCCCAACTAGGATCAGTCAATAGTTTGGCTCTGAGATTCAAATCAAGTTTGAGTTTAGTAAGTCATTTTTTTACTCTAATATCTCGACACTTACAACATTAAAATGACAGGGAATAAGTTTCTAACTAAATGAACATAAAGTTTCGTAAAATTGGCTGGGAAATTGCTCCAGTACAAAGAGTACACCTAAAATACTGATACACAAAGCTTTCTAGAGCATTAATTTAATGAAGAATGCCACACAAACAGTGTGAGGAGATACCTCATCTAAATTTGGGACTCCAATGTAAACGCTACAAACGTTTCCAGTCTGTGTAGCTCGCAAATGCAAAGTAAACGAGCCCAAGATTCACGTTCACGATACAATTAACCAGGCAACACATTGTGTAACAACTCCCACATACTGTGGATAGCATTAATGCGAAATGGTGCACTTACTCCAAAACAGCAAACGTATGCCCCAGCCGGCGCCACGATCAGAAGTGTCCCTCCCTCCCTCCCTCCCTCCCTCCCTCCCTCCATAGCAAGACGTCAAGTGCTTAAGATTGCCTCTTCTAAATCTAATTCACCACTTTTTGCGAAACTCCACGTGGAGGACATCACACCCAACCATTGCCACAGTGACCAGTAAGAATTTCGTTTTATTCACATGAATACAGGAGGCATTGCAGATCTTCCCCGTTCTTGGCTTACAGAACACTTCTTAATACGCAAGAGACTGAGATACGCGTCAGACTATAGCAAACCCTCGTGTTTCATTCTTTATCATCACCTAGATTAATTCATTGACATGATAGGGAAATTTTCTACATATTATCTAATGTAGATGCAATACAGAGCAGTATTATCCGAGAAGTGTAAGATGATTGTTAGGGATGTCATTTTCTTCTTTTAGTGCTAGAATGCATGTTAAGTTCATTTCCTCGGGGCTAAGCCGGGAGTGGATGTGTGGTGTTGCGATTATCGGTATCCTCAGCAGCCGAGTCGAGTCGCCCGACGTACAGCTGCGATGGGACACAGGTCTTCCCGCAGTGACGGATTCTACCACAGCATTCCTCTGAAGGCTCTTGACCATGTGCCCAGTGCCGTGCGCCTGGGAAAGTTAACATCTCGCTGTAGCGTGGGAGACACAGGACGCCTCTTCAATCCAGCCTTTCTGACGTGCTGTCGGACTGCAGACGCCAAAATCGTGAGCATTTCTAAAGGAAATTTACAGAAATTGTTGGCGGGATAACTTTCGACTGGTCGGAGTCGCACCTCTTGGGAGCGGCAATTTATCATAGGTCGGCATTCACAGTCTGTCAGAAAGTGGCACCAAACGTTCTGGAATAAAATTATCACAAGTTATTCATTGGGAGAATAAGGGACATGACATCAGATTGACTTAAACTGCGGTTTTTGCCGGGCCCACACTCTCACATCCTCAGACATTGGAGATTCAGCATTCATTTGAGATACGGCAGTCGAAGTTCAGCGTTCGAGATTCGACTATCAACTTTAGACTATAGCCTTCTGGAGAGCACATAGGCCATGTCATGCCATGCCAGGGTCCATCACCACCTGCAATCTTGCCTCACCTCGTCTCATTCAGTTGGAGTAAGTTCCGCAGAAAGTGAGCTACGAAAATAGTGCAGAATGATAGGTGCGCTTTTTCATATTACTTTGTTTTGTGCCGTGACCTCTTGGCCGTGACTTTGCTCTTTGAGGTTCTCATTCTTTTACTCATGAACCTTCCATGCAGTCATTCCCATACTTTTAACGTCACGATTACAATCCAGTTAGCACAGATGGACACACCCGTAGCAATTTGGTTTATTGTGTTAGAGATTTCCGCTCCCTTATTTTCCAATGGCCCATGATTATTAAGCGCTGACTTGAGTAACTGCATTCATTTTCTGCTAAGGATTATTTTATTAAATATTTCTTCTGAGATTACTATTTGAATTCTCAATCAATAAATATACATAAACCAACTTTAATTCCATAAGAAACCATTGTGTACAGCGACCATAACTTTATAAGGAAGGGTAGTAACACAGCAATCAGTCACAAAACCACTGCCTTTTTATTATTATTCCATATTCAGATTTCAGCTATAAATAGCCACCTTCAGTGTATTTGAGTGATTTGAAGTCCAACAAACTCGCAGCTGAATATGTCATCATATGACTAATGGTCTTTAGGCCTGTAGATCAGTAAAGTCACGGAATGACATGTACATTCCTAGAAATAATATTGCTTCTCTATAAATATTACATTTTATTAATATACAGGGTGAGTCACTAACTATTGCCACTTACAATAACTTCAAAAGTATGATAACAGCTGAAATGTTTGAGAGACAAATGCTACGTGGGACAACGGGGGCCATAATATGACGTTGGTTTTTTGTTGCTAGGTGGGGTCGCGTCAGAGATATGAAGGTCAACTTTGTTTTCATAAATGGGGTTCTATAGTTAGATACTTTTTTTTTATAGCAGCTATCGAGGCGAATCCAATGATGTGTAATAGTAAGGTCTTTCAAGGTCAGCCAAGGTTGCAATGGTGGAATTTACAGAAGGTGTCAGAAGTGATGACCATTGGTATCAATGCAGTGCTGCAATCTCCCTATCGTGCATTGAATGCTATTACTTATCACTTGGGCACTTATCGAAGCACATGCTCTTACAATTCTCTCTCGTATATCGTGTAAATAATAAATTATCCATCTAATGTGCCATTGACATGTAAACCCCATTCGACGGTTGGGCATTACAACATCAATAGGAACGGTAAGACCTGTATCGTCGAATCAAGCGAATGTGAATGATGTATTCCTTCGAAGAAGAAGTCGATTTGCTTCTGATTTACGGAGGATGCCAACGAAATTCAGCGAGATCTAGAGACTTATACGCTGAAAGATATCCTCAACGTACTCACGCTACACGTCGTACATTTAAATATTTGTATGATAAATTGAGAACAACTGGATCTTTGACCCATCGGAAACACATCCGGCAACGGAAAGTTACAAACAAGGAAATGGAAATTGGTACTCTTGCCACTGTGGTTCGAGATTCTTGTGTTAGTTCGCGTCAAATCGCAAGGGAATCTGGCATGAGCCAGAGTAGTGTTGTTCGTGTTCTGAATCGCCATAAACATCATCCCTTACCATATTAGTCTCCACCAAGAATTAACTGGTACGGATTGTAAACGTCGCATTGAATTCTGCCGATGGGTTCAATTTCATATTCAGAGGGATGACACATTCATTCATTTGATTTTATTTACTGACGAGGCTACATTCACAAACCATGGAAATGTTAATTTGCATAACTTGCATTATTGGGCAACTGAAAATCCATCTTTCTGCGGCAAGTTGCACACCTAAAGCCGTGTTCGGTGAATGTATGGTGTGGGATCCTGGAGGACAGAATTATAGGCCCCTGTTTCATCGAAGTAAATCTTAATGGTAGGAAGTACACCACATTCCTGCAAGAAACATTAGGTCTATTACTGGAAGAAATACCTTTAGGAACAAGGAACAGAATGTGGTATCAACACGATGGGTGTCCGGCACACTTTTCGCTGATGGCTAGTAATGAGTTGCAGAGACCATTCCCAAATCGTTGGATTGGACGCCGAGGAGATGTGTCGCGGCCGGCTCGTTCGCCAAACTTGACGCTTCTGGATTTTTTTTCTTGTGGGGATTGGTAAAATACATTGTTTATAAAGACGTTTCAACTACACCTGAGTATATGCAAGAGAGAATTGTCAGAGCTTGTGCTTCGATAAGTGATAAGGAATACCACTCAATCAGTGATAAGAAAATTGCACCACTGCATTGACACCAATGATCATCACTTCGAGCATCTTCTGTAAATGGACGCTCATGCTACCTTTGTGACCTTCGTTGACCCTCAAAGACCTTACTGTTACACATCACTGCATTCGTCTCGATAGCCGCTATCAGAAAACACGTCATAGTTTCGGAGTTATTCTTGGTGGCAATAGTTAGTGACTCATTCTGTATTTTGCGAAAAGTCTGAAGAATGTGTCAAAGACATTAGAGCTCTCACAGAAGCCTACAAACATCATTCCCGCCCGCCTTTCACGACTATGGCAGTAGAAGGGTAAAGCATCAGCGTTACACTTGATACCCAGCACCACGCACCGTAAGGTGGCTTGCGTATTATAGATGTGTATTTAAAACCAACAGCAACGGCCTTCAAGAAAAAAAATTTTCTAAAATTACCAACATCTTGAGAGTGCTATTCTTAGAACACCCGAATCAATACTCGGATGTGACATTGCTTAAAAACAGAGTATTTCATACGAGAATGCCACCGCAAAAAGCTTCGTTACCGAACATATGTTTCCGTGCAAAGCACTTGCAACAAAATATCCTCCACAAACTGTAGAACTGTGTGTGTGTGTGTGGGTGGGTGGGTGGGTGGGTGGGTGGATGCGCGCGCGCAGCTTTCAGTCCTACTTCAGTGTCGTACTGGGACACTTGCCTCGTGTAGAGGTCACGTGAATGCAATCAATAGAATATGTGGATCTAATGGTGCTTCTGACGTAAGATGATAGTCTCTCCTGCGCATAGCGTGACACTATCCTTTGAAAAAAATTAACATCTGCAGCGCAACACTCTAGCTGCCGTTTCGAGAAAACTTTGCCACACACGAATTATTTTCCCACGTAGACGAGACACCGATAAATATCTCTGAAGTCTAATCTACCGAGTGTGAGGAAAAAGTGACGCAAAAACTGGTCCGTGCGCCTAGCAGATTGTAACTGAGAGCTGCCCGTGGCGCTGTGAAGTATAGAGTCTGGCTGCGGAGACTTGCCGCGACCGCGGGCTGGCCCTTTGCGGTTTTTCAGAGCGTGCAGCCTGGCTGGTAACGACGCCAGATGTTAATCTTTTAATTAACGACGTCGGCGTGTCTCTTAGCGCGTACTGCTGCTACTCCTACCCTGTGACGAGGGCCCGTCTCCAGTCGCACGCATCTTACGGTACTGGCCTCTACATCTACACTCTGCAAGCCACCCGACGGTGTGTGGCGGAGGGTACCTAGAGTACCTCTATCGGTTCTCCCTTCTATTCCAGTCTCGTATTGTTCGTGGAAAGGATTGTCGGTATGCCTCCGTGTGGGCTCTAATCTCTCTGATTTTATCCTCATGGTCTCTTCGCGAGATATACGTAGGAGGGAGCAATATACTACTTGACTCCTCGGTGAAGGTATGTTCTCGAAACTTCACCAAAAGCCCGTACCGAGCTACTGAGCGTCTCTCCTGCAGAGCCTTCCACTGGAGTTTATCTATCATCTCCGTAACGCTTTCGCGATTACTAGATGATCGTGTAACGAAGCGTACTGCTTTCCGTTGGATCTTCTCTATCTCTTCAATCAACCCTATCCGGTACGGATCCCACACTGGTGAGCAGTATTCAAGCAGTGGACGAACAAGCGTACTGTAGCCTACTTCCTTTGTTTTCGGATTGCATTTCCTTAGGATTCTTCCAATGAATTTCAGTCTGGCATCTGCTTACCGATTTTATAAGGCCATTCCATTTTAAATCACTCCTAATGCCTCCTCCCAGATAATTTATGAAATTAACTGCTTCCCGTTGCTGACCTACTATATTGTAGCTAAATGATATGGGATCTTTCTTTCTATGTATTCGCAGCACATGACACTTGTCTACATTGAGATTCAATTCCCATTCCCTGCACCATGTGTCAATTCGCTGCAGATCCTCCTGCATTTCAGTACAATTTTCCATTGTTACAACCTCTCGATACACCACAGCATCATCCGCAAAAAGTCTTAGTGAACTTCCGATGTCATCCACAAGGTCATTTATGTATATTGTGAATAGCAATGGTTGCTACGACACTCCCCTGCGGCACACCTGAAATCACTCTTACTTCGGAAGACTTATCTCCATTGAGAATGACATGCTGCGTTCTGTTATCTAGGAACTCTTCAGTCCAATCACACAATTGGTCTGGTAGTCCATATGCTCTTACTTTGTTCATTAAACGACTGTGGGGAAGTGTATCGAACGCCTTGCGGAAGTCAAGAAATACGGCATCTACCTGGGAACCCGTGTCTATGGCCATCTGAGTCTCGTGGACGAATAGCGCGAGCTGCGTTTCACACGATCGTCTTTTTCCAAACCCATGTTGATTCCTACAGTGTAAATTTCTAGTATCCAGAAAAGTCATTATACTCGAACATAATACGTGTTCCAAACTTCTACAACTGATCGACGTTAGAGATATAGGTCTATAGTTTTGCACATCTGTTCGACGTCCCTTCTTGAAAACGGGGATGACCTGTGCCCTTTTCCAATCCATTGGAACGCTACGCTCTTCTAGAGACCTACGGTACACCGCTGCAAGAAGGGGGGCAAGTTCCTTCCCGTACTCTGTGTAAAATCGAACTGGTATCCCATCAGGTCCATCGGCCTTTCCTCTTTTGAACGATTTTAATTGTTTCTCTATCCCTCTGTCGTCTATTTCGATATTTGCCATTTTGTCATCTGTGCGAAAATCTAGAGAAGGAACTACAGTGCAGTCTATGAAACAGCTTTGGAAAAAGACATTTAGTATTTCGGCCTTTAGTCTGTCATCCTCTGTTTCAGTATCATTTTGGTCACAGTGTGTCTGTACCTAAGTTGGTAACTCGTACTGTTGTCTTCATCACTCCTAAAAACTTTGGTCCTGAAAACTCTTTTTTGAGTAATCTAGTTTGGTGTAGATGGCAGTTATTAAAGTCGAGGGGCATGAAAGGGAAGCAGTGGTTGGGAAAGGAGTGAGACAGGGTTATAGCCTCTCCCCGATGTTATTCAATCTGTATATTGAGCAAGCAGTAAAGGAAACAAAAGAAAAATTTGGAGGAGGTATTAAAATTCATGGAGAAGAAGTAAAAACTTTGAGGTTCGCCGATGACATTGTAATTCTGTCAGAGACGGCAAAGGATTTGGAAGAGCAGTTGAACGGAATGGACAGTGTCTTGAAAAGAGGATATAAGATGAACATCAACAAAAGCAAAACTAGGATAATGGAATGTAGTCAAATTAAATCGGGTGATGCTGAGGGAATTAGATTAGGAAATGAGACACTTAAAGTAGTAAAGGAGTTTTGCTATTTGGGGAGCAAAATAACTGATGATGGTCGAAGTAGAAAGGATATAAAATGTAGACTGGAAATGGCAAGGAAAGCGTTTCTGAAGAAGAGAAATTTGTTAACATCGAATATAGATTTATGTATCAGGAAGTCGTTTCTGAAAGTATTTGTTTGGAGTGTAGCCATGTATGGAACTGAAACATGGACGATAACTAGTTTGGACAAGAAGAGAATAGAAGCTTTTGAAATGTGGTGCTACAGAAGAATGCTGAAGATTAGATGGGTAGATCACATAACTAATGAGGAGGTATTGAATAGGATTGGAGAGAAGAGAAGTTTGTGGCACAACTTGACTAGAAGAAGGGATCGGTTGGTAGGACATGTTTTGAGGCATCAAGGGATCACAAATTTAGCATTGGAGGGCAGCGTGGAGGGTAAAAATCGCAGAGGGAGACCGAGAGATGAGTACACTAAGCAGATTCAGAAGGATGTAGGTTGCAGTAGGTATTGGGAGATGAAGCAGCTTGCACAGGATAGAGTAGCATGGAGAGCTGCATCAAACCAGTCTCAGGACTGAAGACGACAACAACAACAACAGTTTGGTGTATTTATGTTACTTGTACATCCGAAATTGAACTTTTTCTTCATTGAATTTGAAGCTATAATGCAAATCAGTATTTTTGTAGCTGCTAGATGTATTTCATCTCTATATCTACATCTACGTGATTACTCTGCTATTGACAATAAAGTGCCTGGCAGAGGGTTCAATGAACCCCCTTCAGGCTGTCTCTCTACCGTCCATACACTTACACACCTTATCGCAAGTCTAGGAATCCACAAAAGAACTTCCTTAGTCCATCTACTATCCATTCGCTTATCTACTGTCCGTCTCCTTTACTTCATAAAAATAATAATTACATGTTTCACTCGAATTTGTTTTTTGATTTCTTTTCCTTTCTCTGATAGCAATTCCTTTCTCAGTTACTTCCTGTATATTGCAAAAATACGATTACTTGAGAGTGTAAACTGGTTATTAGCGTCACATCCTTTACAGTTCCATTGTTAGCTACAATTGCTCCTTCACAATTCCTTCTTTGTGCGTACGACAATAGTATGACAGAGTCGTTCGGTCCATAGCAAAACAGTTACAAAGATAAAACCACTAACATAATACGAAGCTAAAATTAAATTGGTAAGGTAGCTTACAATTCCTATATCAAACGTTGTTCACATTTCACTGTTCTTCTTGGTTATTACACCAGACTCGGCAATGGGGCTTAGGTTACGCGTTGTTAATGTTCCTCAAAAACAAGAAACGACGCACCTTGGTTTAATACTAGCGTAAAGTCACAAACCCAAGACTTAGGACTCAGATATAAGCTAAGTTCAATACAGAGATATAAATAGTCTTTTCTATTGTCATTTTAAATTTGTATATTGTTCGTAATTCTACCTTTGCAGCTGTTTTGTGCTGGTGTAATGAGATTGTCGTCTTGGTATACCACACAAAGTTAAGTAACACTTCCAAATTTTATACTAATTTATGTTTCACTGTAAATTCTTCCATATTATTCTGTGTACTTTAGTGGCTGAAACTTGTCGGTTGTACAGTAGACCTCTCCATGGCGCTTTCTGTTATTACTAAAATGTGCACCTGACGTACAGTTTCCTGTTTTCACCGCGATCCAGGCACAATATTGCTCTCATAGTTTCAGATGTAACTATCCTTGGTCTCTTGATCAGTCATTGCGATTATGAGCAACTTACTTACAGAAGTTAAGGATAAGTAGGAAGATTACAAAGCTACACAGGCAAGACTTTTATCCTCACACAGCAGGCCTGACCAACATTTGCCCCACTGCTCCATTCCAAGCACCTATCAATGAGACGGCCATATGCTGAAGGCTACACACGCGGGATACTTAGGAAGACGTGCTAGCAACACAGTGTAGCTACTTCCAAGAGACGAATATTGCAGCAGACTTCTATGAACAAGTGTGTATCACCTGTGCCTGTTTTCAACTTCTTATCTTTCTGTCAAAGCAATTATTTTATTAATCGATTAAATAAATACATTATATAGAGCTTATAACGTGAGCAGAACTGCAAAAAGCATTACATACAGGGATTTAAAATCACGTTTTGATGTTTATAAACTTACACATTACTCGATTTTAAAACCTGTAATTCTGAAACTATGGTTCGTGACACAGACAAACACATGGAGTTGCACAGATTATTATCTGTTAACCCCAAACTTTGGTAGGATTTCGTCACTGTCATAAGAAAAGATGTGAACACACATTGTTGAACCAAACGTTGAAATAACTTTAGCGGTCTGGTCAGTGCAGTTCAGGATATTCCTCTTGGCTTAGCATTTTATTCCTGGATCGAAAAAACAACAGGTGGTAGAACTGGGATTCTTCACTGTACATCTGTCACCTCGTTTCGGAAGTAAAGAGGGGCAGAGCAGAGCAAAGCGAAAGTTGTGTGACAAGAAACTGATATCCATTTTCATTCGTGCAATGTTATACAGTTTCTTCGAGAACTCAAGGCGAAATACTTCAGTCACTGAAACGTATTCAGTCTTGTATAGATTCCAAAAGATTGCATCGAGTGATAGCAAATGTTTCATTTCATGAAATTGAAGCCAACTTTGCAACACGATTGATATTTGTTTGGTAGCATTACTCCTGTCTGCCACACCTATTACGAAATTATTCCCCCCCCCTCTCCCTTAGATTAGACACGTCAAGAATTTAAATAATTTATGATTCCAACAGTAAAATATTTTATCAACACTCTACTTACATTCAAATCAGTTTTATTCCATAATGGCCGCCTCAAGCTCAGCAAGCATTCACCGTTGGTCGTCAGAAGAAAAAGTGCATCATATCTTCTTAGTGTCTCGCCTTTTAATGTCATTCCAGGATATATTTTTCCAGCTCATAGTAGTGTGAAGTCATATTAAGCCCTTTGTTTGATGTTTAAGCAAAACGAAAAGTAAGGCAGTTCCCTTTTGGCATCACATAACTGGCTTCTCCACTTTTTCTGTTTCGAACAAGTGGATGGACACCACAGCACCTCTAATGCAGAACGGAAATCTAATTTAACACAAGTAGTACCGTTAGCCAACTTCTTGGCGTCTGACAAGGCGACTGTCCAGCTCCAGCGGCATCCGGCTGCAGCCATCACAGTCCTCTTCCTCTTCGCCCTTCAGCCCCACTCTCCGCTGGGGTCGGAGCCTGAGCAGGAGCGCTGCCGGAGCGCTCGTGCCCTCACAGTGCTGTTTCGCCTGGCCTGTCATACAGACTCAAATAAATAGGTGTATTAAATAAAATTCTCAGACGCAGGTACAAGAAGCTCACTTATTAAAGTGCACTGGAATACATAATGAGAGAATGGTACAAGGACAATCCAAAGAGGATAAGAGTTGGAAGTGCAAAAGATGATATTAGCACGAAACTGCTTGGGATTCGCTGATGATCTTGCTCTCCTAGCCAACACCGTTCAACAAGCCAGGCAACAAGTGAAATCACTACAAGAAATAGAAGAGAAAGTAGGCCTTAGGATATCATTTGAAAAAGCGGAGATAATGCTAACTGATCCACCACTTGCAAACAAAATTACAATAGGAGAACAGCAAATCAAAATTGCTGATAAATTTAAATATTTATGCGAAATAATAACGTACAATGTAAGTGAGAAGCCATCATGGCAGAATAGAATTAAGAAATTGAACTACGCAAATTACATTACCAAAACTACATACAACAAAAAAAAGCCTGTCTATAGATGCAAAATTAAAACACTATAAAACCGTTACATAACCAGAAATAACGCATGCAGCTGAAACTATCTTCAAAACAACTAATACAGCAGAAATTGGCAGAATACTAAAAATAGAAAGAAGAATAAATACGACATGTATAAATAAACAGCAAAAAATTAATGGACATTGGAGAATAGCATCAAATGAAACAGTACATAAGAAAATAGAACCAGTCATGAGCACAATCAGGAAGAAACGCATCTCATTCTTTGGACATCTGATGAGAACGCCTGAAAACAGAAATAGTAAAAAAATTATACAAAAATAGTAGAAAAGCGAGAGCGACATTAAATGGATCACAGAAATTAAGGAAGATATAAAAGAACTTCAAATTACCTAAAAAACAAGACAGAGAAAACCAGAATACTGCAAGACCCGCAAACCAGACTACAAATGAAAATCAATATAAGGAGTACAGGAAGAGTTGGCTCCGACGAAGAAAGAAAGAAAATATCTGAAAGAATGAAGAAATATTGGGCAGACTGAAGAGCAAAACACCTTTCACATAAGAATAGACTCTAATAATTATATTACCTAAATATCATATTAAGGTATTGTTGAACCAAATTGTATCCCTGTGTAACAACTTGTTTAGAACTTTGTATTTTTGACTAGAGTTGTCCAATGAAGGCCATAAAATGAATAATACATAAGTGATGGCGTTGAAATGAGTGGCAAATTATCTATGAAAAGTCCAACCTTTACAGATTATTACACCAGAAGCGTGAGTGCTTGGCCAACAAAAGAAAATCACACACGATAATTACACTTAAGCGCCAAAGAAACTGGTATATGGATGTCTATTTAAATATGGCGTAATTAAACAGTCCGAATTCGGCGCTGCGGTCGGCAACGTCTATATAAGACAACAAATGTCTGGAGCAGTTGTTAGATCGGTTCTGTTGTTACAATGACAGGTTATGGAGATTCAAGTGAGTTTGAACGTGGTGTTATAGTCTGTGCATGAGCAATGAGACACAGCATCTCCGAGGTAGCGATGAAGCGAGGATTTTCCTGAACGATCATTTCACGAGTGAACTGTGAAGATCAGGAATCCTGCAAAACTTGAAATCTCCGACATCGCAACACGGTGCCAACGACGTGACAGAAGTGCAACCCTTGAGCAAATTGGTGCAGATTTCAGTGCTGGGCTATCAACAAGTGTCAGCGTGAGAAACATTCAACGAAACATCATCTATATGGGCTTTTGCAGCCGAAGACCCACTCGTGTACCCTTTATGATTACACGACACAAAGCTTTACGCCTCGTCTGGGCCGTCAACACCGACATTGGACTGATGATGACTGGAAACACGTTGCGTGGTCGGACGAGTCTCGTTACAAATTGTATCGAGCGAACGGACGTGTAAGGGTATGGATACAACTTCGTGAATACATGGACCCTGCATGTCAGCAGGGGATTGTTCAAGATAGTGGAGGCTCTGTAATGGTGTCCGGCGTGTTCAGTTGGAGTGATTTGGGACCCTTGATACATCTAGATACGACTCTGACAGGTGACACGTGCGTAAGCATACTATCTGATCACTTGTATCATCCATTCATGCCCACTGAGCATTCCGTAGGACTTGGGAAATTCCAGTAGGACAATGCGACACCAAGCACGTTTAGAATAACTACAGAGTGGCTCCGGGAGCACTCTTCTGAGTTTAAACATTTCCGCTGGTGACCAGACTCCCCAGATATGAACACTATTAAGCATATCTGGGATGCCTTGCAGCGTGCTGTTCAGAAGTGATCTCTACACCCTTTGTAATATTACGGATTTGTGGACAGCACTGCTGGATTCATGGTATCAATTCCCTCTAACACTCCATTAGACATTAGTGGAGTCCTTGTCAGGTCGTGTTGCGTCAGTTTTGCGTGCTCTCGGGGGTACCACAGGATATTAGGCAGGTGCACCTGTTTCTTTGGCTCTTCAGTGTATTTTAGTGCTGGAAAAGATGAATGAGAGCAACACAGTGATCCTAACTTGATGTTACGATGGCAACGGGACGCTTAGCTTCACTTTAATTTACCATGGGTGATTCTGCGGTCTCGTTGCAGTAGTACTTTTCAACTTTCATTTTTAGTAATGTTTCGTAATCTTGTCAAGCAAGCATTAAGATGTGTGAACGGTTTCCCTATAGAAAGTCAATAGTTTTCCTTAAACTTCTGAGGCTTCAGCACAGCTGCAAAATAGCAGCAGAATTGTTGGTCTTCATGGTCCAGACACACACAACCATCGCGGAAACGAATGTTGATGTATTCATAGAGTTTCAGAAAATAAGAGCTAACCTAACTGAATCTATTACAGACATTTTCAAAGAACCAATTTGCCAACCACAGGAGTCTTCTAACGGCCAATTTCAACTTGGAGGTGTATCCCTGCGTGTGAAAGCATTCATCTTCATACAAAGACTTGGTTTTTACATAAATCACCAGTTAGCGATAATAAGAAACATTCTAACACAACTAGGTAATGAGTCACAATAACCAGGGGAAAACACCTCTATACTTATTTATAACCATTTTGTATCATCTCTGGCATCACATACAAAACTAACACACAACTTTGTGCACCATTACTGATGTTTCTGAATTACGTTGAGCTTCATACGATTCATATCCTTTAAGCCAAGCAGCGAGAAAGCTTCAGGTGCCGTCCCTTGACACTATGTCATCACAGTTGCACTAGAGGTCCTGTTGATACCATGTACACAGTTTTTTTTTTTTTTTCAAAACACGCGAATTAGATTAGTAGAGTGTGATCTAATTTATGTGGTCTCGTATTTATTTTTAGCCGGCCGCTGTGGCCGAGCGGTTCTAGGCGCTTCAGTTTGGAACCGCACGACCGCTACGGTCGCAGGTTCGAATTCTGCCTCGGGCATGGATGTGTGTGATGACCTTAGGTTAGTTAGGTTTATGTAGTTCTAAGTTCTAGGGGACATATGACCTCAGATGTTAAGTCCCATAGTGCTCAGAGCCATTTGAACCATTTAGTTTTAATAGTTGGTGGTGGCGTGTATGTTGCTGTTAGAAGTAGTTTATCTTGTAACGAAATTGAAGTAGACAGTTTCTGGAAGATCGTATGTGTAGAGGTCATTCTTGGAAGCTGGAATAAAATAATAAATGGATCCTTTTACTGACCTCCGAACTCAGATGATAGGATTGCTGAAAGGTTCAAAGAAAACTTGAGTCCAATTTCAAACACGTGCCCGACTCATACAATTACTTCAATTTACCCTCGATATGCTAGCGAAAGTACAAAGTTTGAACCTGGAAGCACGCACTAAACATCATCCGAAACTGTGCTGTACGGGACGCTTGTAATAGCTACCACAACTTAACTTTGTCTCGAAGTATGGCAGAAAACCAAAGATATTCCGGTCTTGTGTAAAATATTCTAGCAGCAAGACACAAACAATGCCTTCTTTGCGCCATAGCAATGGAAATACTATCGATGACAGTGGTGTGAAAGCAGAGTTAGAAACAAGCCTTCCGAATTCCTTCAACAAAGAAGACGAAGTAAATATTCGAGAATTCGAATCAGAAACAGCTGCCAGCGTGAGCAACTTAGAAGTAGACATCCTCGGAGTAGTGAACCAACTTAAATCACGTAACAAAAGCAAATCTTCCGCTCCGGACTGCATACCAGTTAAGTTCCTTTCAGAGTATGCTTGTGCAATAACTCCATTCTTAACAATCTAACACAACCGCTCGCTCGACGAAAGATCCGTACCCAAAGACAGGAAAGTTGCACAGCACATGTCACACCAATATTCAAGAAAGGAATAGGAGTAATCCACTAAATTACAGGCACATATCATTAACGTCTATATGGATCAGGATTTTGGGAACACATACTGTGTTCGACATTATTACTTACCTCGAAGAAAGCGGTCTATTGACACAAATTCAATACGGATTTGGAAAACAACGACCTCTTTACTGAGTGCTTGTTGATGCTGTTGAGAAGGGGTTTTCAAATTAATTCTGTATTTCTAGATTTTCAGAAGGCTTTTGACGCAGTAGCTCTAAAGCGGCTTCTAGTCAAATTGCGTACCTATGGAATATCGTCTGAGTTACGTGACTTGCTTCGTGATTTCCTGTCAGAGAAGTCACAGTTCCTAGTAATTGACAGAAAGTCATCGAGTAAAAGACAAGTGATTTCCGGCGTTCCTCAGGGTCCTCTGGTGTTCCTTATCCACCGGATGATCAAAAAGTCAGCATAAATTTGAAAACTTAGTAAACCACGGAACAATGTAGATAGAGAGGTAAAAATGGACACACATGCTTGGAATGACATGGGGTTTTATTAGAACCAAAAGAGAAAACAACGTTCACAAAATGTCCGACAGATGGCTCTGGACAGCTACCGTGACGGGTGAGAGGTACGTCGATATGTTACAGAATCGCATCATCCCCAGCCTGGTTGAATAACACCTGCTGGAATGTACGATGTTTATGCAGGATGGCGCTCCACTCCGTATTGCTAGACGCGTGAAAGATATCTTGCGCGCGTCGTTTGGTGATGATCGTGTGCACAGCCGTCACTTTCTTCATGTTTGGACTCCCAGGTCCCCAGGCTTCAGTCCGAGCGATAATTGGCTCTGGAATTACCAAGTCGCAAGTGTATCATGATCGACCGACATCTCTATGGATGCTGAAAGACAACATCCGACGCTAATGCCCCACCATAACTCCGGACATGCTTTACAGTGTTGTTCACAACATTATTCCTCGACTACAGCTATTGTTGAGGAATGATTTCCTGCAAAAAACATCATCTTTGCTTTGTCTTACTTTGTTATGTTAATTATTGATATATTTTGATCAGATGAAGCGCCATCTGTCGGACATTTTTTGAACTTTTGTATTTTTTGGTTCTAATAAAACCCCATGTCATTGCAAGCATGTGTGTCAATTCGTACCTCTCTATCTACATTATTCCGTGATTTATTCAGTTTTCAAATTTATAGTGACTTTTTGATCACCTGGTGTATAAACGATTTAGGAGACAATCTGAGCAGCCGTCTTAGGTTGTTTGCACTTGATGCTGTCGATTGTGGTCTAGTAAAGCCATGAGAAGATAAAAACAATGCTTTGAAAGCGAATGAATCATTTATAGTTGCCTTGTATTTTTATGTCATATTACGATCCCGAATCCCGTCTTTCAAAACAAAGTAACTAAGGTGGAAACTGAAAATCCCAGTGAATATAAAAGTGACCCAGGTGGAATCTATCTTCAAAATATTTCTCCGGTACGTGGTCCATAGCTTATTTTTAGTCACCACGTTTAGCCATATCGTTCCGTCAGATAATTTGCAATTGCTATGGAGATCCATAAGCAACGAGCACAGCTGCGAGTCTATCGCGAATTGTAAATAAGCTCCGCTGTTGGTGAAAGTTGGCTTCGCGGCCCGCTACGGCGCGGGCTGCAGCGCGCGGTAAACACACGCGAGGGTGCACTGGCCCCGAGCGGCGCATACATCACGGCCGGGGCTCACGCATAGCGCCGCAGCCTCCCCCCTAATGGAATATCGGGGGTGGGTGGGGGTGGGCGTAGGGGGTAGGACGGGGTGAGTGTCCTCGCGATGCGCACCGCCGTGATCGAAAGCGCCTCCGGCGCCGCTGTGATTACGTAGGGCGCCTGCCCGAGGAAGAAATTTGGTGCCCCTGGGATGGGAGACGAGCCCGCATGAGAGGTGCGCTCCTACCAAAGAGGATGTGTGTACCCACGATTAGAACTAGCCTAATTATCAGGTCATACGCGACGGTATTTATAAAGATTTAGTTATCACCTCGGAAAAATAAATTACATATGGAACAACAAGTTTACTGTTACCAGTCACAGTGACTGGTAATAGTAAACTTGTTGTTTCATTCTATAAAGGGTAACCTAAAATGTCCGCATTTAAAGTTCCGTAGCTAACTTTTTCTTTTCTGCAGTTAATTATCTGCAGTCCGGGTAAACAGAGAAACTCCCATGACGTAGTATCATAGCACGCCGCTAGAGGCGCTACAATAAAACGTTGTAGTTATTTGATTGCATGGCCATCTCCTTGTGGGGCGGCGTATGGAATAATTGTTGAATGAAAATGATTTGGAATGTCTTTCCCAACGATGCACCATATGTGGGGCGGCGTATGGAATTTATTGTTATTGAAATGCTCCTATGATTTAATTAATGCTGTTGTTTGCCGTTCTCAACACTGGTTCTCTAACTACAATATTGGCAACCAGGAAGTGATTAGCAAAACGTGAAGCCTGTAATTAGAATTCCTAGTGTCCACTTCAACTGAGAAATACACTGATTGCTACAGCTTATAGCTCTGAGGAATTAGAAGATTGTCTGGGATTCATAATAAAAAACGATTCACTCTAAAAGGTTCACTATATTCTGAAAGTCACAGACCAAAAAGAATCCACACGATCCAACTACCAGAGCAGTTCAGAGTCTAATGCGCTGATGCAACTATAACTGTTCCAATTAAATGTTTAAGTGAATGCTCGTCCTAATTTGATGACAATGTTCATCAAACGCCACGCTAAATAATGGTAGAATGTCTGTCCCGCGGCGGCACGTGAAAATACGACATACGCAAACTGAAGATAAATCATTAAAGTCATCCCAGAATTAACACTTCACTCGAAAACGATTTCATGGTTACGCGTATCCTAAGTAACTTATTACGGCATACGAGGCTGTTTCTAGAAATGATACCGACGCGACGCGACGCGACGCGACGCGACTCCCGGCACAGATGGTGCGCTGATCAGCGTCTGAAGAGAACTTGGGCCCTTCTTCCTCGCGCAGCGTTCTTATATATAAAGCCGCGGTGCGGACGGCCAAGGGAACGCCTGATTAAATTCGCTGTCCCGACTAGCCGCTGGGCTAGTAATGCACCACTTTAAGTTATTGAATAAATCATTGCTTCCTTTGCTGATGGCCGATGAAGCTCTCAATTTAAATGTGCAATCAGCACACAGGTAAGTAATCATAATAAAAGTCTGACGTGGCTAAGTCCAGTATTTTGGGCGAGAGAATTAATTTAATTACACTACACGCAGTAGACGAGCTCTGAACTTGCCCTTTGAAGATACGCTATCGCTATACTTTTATAGTTATTCAGTGAAACTTCTCACATCTTTATGATTGTAGCGTATCTCCCTTCTACTTAAATTTAAACACCCTAGCTTTATTTATTCGCCTACTTAATCTATCTTGCTTTCTTAATTTTTAAGACAAAAATCAGAAAATCATGAATTTCAACTAAAATTTTAATTATGAAATCCAGAATACTGTTTCTACTAAATTGTTATGCAAAAGTATTCTAAATATAAATTTTTAAGTTTCTAGCTCTTTTCTGTTGCGCCAACGATTTTTATAGAAAAACGTCCAAATTTCGAAAATGGTTGAAGTTATTGAACTGATATTCAACACATATTGATTTAGTATTGCCGCTGACATGCTAGAAACGTTTCAGGTTATTTACTTGATTTTTAAAGTATTGCGCAACATTTATGACGTCAGAGCTAGTTACAGTGGACTGGCTGGCACACAATGGAAAGACTGATGTGAATTTTATACGGCGTGAGTAGGCTGCTTCCCTACATCCTGCAACAGCTGTTATAATCAACTGTTATTACTTTTTCTGTCTTAAACTTACTGCAATTATTCCACGATGTCCTACAAGAAATTCTGCATTTTCAACCGAAACTGGCCGAGAAACAAGTGTTTCATTAGTTATAGAAATCTGAACGGCTCTCGTAGTTTCTACCATGCCGACGTGTTACGGTAAAACCAAAATTTCAAACATCACCATTAGTTATTTCAGCTTAAATTTGATTTATTTTTCCACTCCGGAGTAAACAATGGTGATGGCTGTTAATTTTACCTGACTGGCACCGAACGAATGTGAATATTAGTTTGCAATGTTTACCTGCCTTCACCCACTACATGTTTGGCGTCTGCATCTCGGCATTGAAAGTGTCGACATCTACATCTAAGTGATTACTCTGCTATTCACAATAAAGTGCCTGGCAGAGGGTTCAGTGAACCACCTTCAAGCTGACTCTCTACCGTTCCACTCTCGAATGGCACGCAGGAAAAACGAGCACTTAAATTTTTATGTGCGAGCCCTGATTTATCTTATTTCTCCCTATGTAGGTGGGTGCCAACACAATGTTTTCGCAATCGGAGGAGAAAACTGGTGATTGAAATTTCATGAGAAGATCCCGTCGCAACGAAAAAAACGGCATTGTTTTAATGATTGCCACTCCAATTCAAGTATCATGTTTGTGGCACTATGTCCTCTAATTCGCGATAATACAAAGCTACCTGCCCTTCTTTGTACTTTTTCGATGTCAGCCGTCAGTCCCACCTGATGCGAATCCCACACCGCACAGCAATACTCCAGAATAGGGAGGACAAGCGTGGAGCAAGTAGTCTGTTTAGTAGACCTGTTGCACCTTCTAAGTGTTCTGCCAATGAATCGCAGTCTTTGGTTTGCTATATCCACAATGTTGTCTGTGTGATCGTTCCAATTTAGGTTATTTGTAATTGCAATCCCTAAGTATTTAGTTGAATTTACAGATTTCAGATTTGTGTGACTTATCACGTAATCGAAATTTAGCGGATTTCTTTTAGTACTCATTGAATAACTTCACACTTTTGCTTATTCAGAGTCAATTGCCACTTTTCGCACCATACAGATATCTTACCTAAATCATTTTGCAAGTCGTTTTGATCATCTGATGACTTTACAAAACGCTAAATGACAGCATCATCTACCAACAATCTAAGGCGGCTAGTCAGATTGTCTCCTACGTCGTTAATATGGATCAGGAACGATACAGGGCCTATAACACTGCCTTGGGGGAACGCCGGATATTATTTCTGTTTTACGCGACGACTTTCCGTCTATTAGTGCAAACTGTGACCTTTCTGACAGGAAATCAAGAATCCAGCCGCACAACTGAGGCGATACTCCGTAGGCATGCAGTTTGTTTAGAAGACTCTTGTGAGGAACGGTGTCGAAAGCCTCCTGGAAATTTAAAAATATGGAATCAATTTGACATCCCCTGTCGGCAGCACTAATTACTTCATGAGTATAAAGAGCTAGTTGTGTTTCACATGAACGATATTTTCTGAAACTGTGTTGACTATGTGTCAATAAATCGTTTTCTTCGAGATACTTCATATTGTTCGAATACAGTATATATTCCAAAACCCTACTGCAAATCGACGTTAGTGAAAGAGCAGATTACTCCTACTTCCCTTTTTGGGTACTGGTGTGACTTGAGCGATATTCCAGTCTCTAGGTACGGATCTCTCTTTGGCAGAGTGGTTGTATATAATTGCTAAATATGGAGCTATTTTATCAGCTTACTCTGAGAGGAACCTGACTGGTATACAATCTGGACCGGAGGCCTTGCCTTTATTAAGTGATTTAAGCTGCTTTGTTACACCGAGGATATCTACTTCTATGTTTCTCATCTTGGCAGTTGTTCTTGATTGGAATTCAGGAATATTTACTTCGTCTTCTTTGGTGAAGGAGTTTCAGGAAACCGTGTTTAATAACTCTGCTTTAGTGGCACGGTCGTCAGTGACTTAATCGTTGTCTTCTCGCAGTATAGGTATTGATTGCGTCTTGCCACTGGTGGCTTTTTGTATGACGAGAATCTCTTTGGGTTTTCTGCCACATTACGAGACAGAATTTCGTTGTGGAAATTATTAAAAGCTTCTCTAATTTGAATTCTAAACTCAATACGAGAGTTTTATTTTATCAAAATACCCTAACATCAGAGTTACTGAAGGGCTGTCGGAGTCAAAAGTGAGATAAAGGTGATGCACTTGTGGTTTGTTCTTCGGTCGAAGCCACTTCAAATTTACACTTGGCCTTGATGATAACGACCGATGACATATGTTGTTTAACTTTAAATTTCATAAACCTCAAACCTCGCTCACTATGCTACTAAACGACAGTTAACATTCAACAACCTAATCACTTGTATTTCGGGCTTCAGCAATTCTAACGTAGGGAGCGCAAAGCTTAAGTGAAATGAAGATAATGACCTCGATGCTGTAGTGATATTTACTTGTGTTCTTATTTTCGTATAGAGAAATAGATATGCGAGACAGCAGAAGCTTTCCAAACATTCAGGAGATTGCAAGGAAGTTACTGTAACGACAGTTATGGCATCATAAAGCTACGGATCAGCTGCCAGTAGCGAGCTTCACTCTCTAGACAACTACGTACGCGAAAAGTGGATAGAAAATTTCGCTCCAATATTACATCATAGCGTAATTTCACGTGAAATCACCTCTGCAGCTGCAGTAATAAGTACCGTTTAAACTGCATTCGTAATTAAGAGATCTGAACAGGCACGCCAGATCATTATCAACGTTGTGAAATCCTCCGACGAATTTCGCTGCTGTCATTTACTGCCAGTGGAATTGTAATCATATGATTATTGTTGACCCAGATGGGGAATAATCATCGCATCTATGCCGCAGCGGTCCCGTGTTACAGGTAATCGAATCACCCGGCTCCTGACACAGTGCGGGCGGGGAATTATTGGTTCAGCAAGTGGACGGATTGGCTTTTGGCCCGTTGTGGGTTGTGGTGCAGTTCAGTCTCTTTGCTGCGCTATACTGCTTTTGCAATCGGGATTCATTTCATGTCCACACCGAAATACGGCAGCACGTATAATTAGATACGTAACTGTCACAGTCAGTCAGTTCGAAAGTATCAGTTTCTGGACGAACGCCTAAAGTGTCATCACTGCAGCCACTGTTTCAGATACGGTGTTGTGGCGACTTCAGCCATTAAAGGAAACTTATTAGATGACCTCTGGAAAAAAAGCACACCGGTCATAATGACTAATTTGAAACGCCTATATTGGAGAACTGTCTAGCTATTTAGGACCAATAGTTACACTACAAAAAATGTTTGCCACCCGTACCCTCCATTAAAAGAGAAATGTCAAGTAATCGTATACCGCTCACATGTTAGGTTACTGAGTGATGTTAACGTTCTAGTTTTATAGGATCATCACATTAATATGGGTCGAGGTAGAGACGTGCCACAATGACAGGAAGGAGCTATCGGCTGCGGAGATGCCCACAACCACGCAGTGATTGGAGCTGCCCGATTTATTGGTATATCAACAAGGACTTCTCAAATTGTATCACTGGAGCCATGTAATACGATTAGGAACAGTGGTCTTAAAGGATCCCAGCCGAAGACGAATGTGCCGCCCTGTTAATGAGAATCGGTTCCAAATCGGGCAGTAATTGCAGCTGTAGTTTCATTTCAACCAGTTTCCGAGAGAACATTGCGAAGAAAATTGCGTACAATGGACATTTGTAGGCGAGGAAGGTCATTACCAGAGCAGCACATAAGGCTATATGCCTTTCATGGGCAAATGATACAAACTGTACAGTGACTGACTGGATCGTGTAATCTGGTCCGAGTGTCACTCTTTTCAAATACCAGTGGACTTCAAAAAGAAAGATACACATTATTATAGCAGGCCAAATAACGTTTACTGAATGCTGCACTACACTTCGAAGTGACGTGGTATTGCAACATACTCACCAAGTCTATGTAAACTAAAATGTGAGATACAAAATAATGTGGACTTTCTGTCTATCCACACTCTCATAATAAAATGTATTTATCCAGGCATAAGATAGAAAAGAAGGTAGTGGCTTCAGTAATAGTAAAAAAACTACTTACGTAAGTGAAAAATTTAGGTAAATGTATCGATATGTAAAAAAGTATCTGTTAGTTATTAAAACTGTAAATTTGTTGAGTGGAGAAATTCCTTTCCGTTAGTCACTCTTTCTTGTTCTGTCATGCAGTACAAACGTAACTGGAAAGTCTTATACGTCACATTGTTCTGAATAATAAAGTGGTGTAAGTATTTAAAGTGTGTACCATTACTGTAGTCACATATAGATTCCTCACATATGTTTTTATGGAGTGTATTTTCTGTTTTAGAGAAGATGTGTCAGGAATGGTAACGTACATTGTTCGAAAGCAGTCACACCGATCGCGTCTTGCTGTTTGAGCTTTGCATTACAAATGGAACCTCTATCTTTTAGTACGATGTTCGATTCAGTTTTACTACCAATATTTAAGACGGAAAATATAGTAATACTTTCCACAGTAAATCTGCTTATCGAACAATAGCACGTTCATCAATAACCATCGCGTGCCACGCTTATGATCAGTAAGCGATAGCCATTTCATTTTCTGTACAGCAAACTGAGTTAATGCACAATGGAATAATTAATATTTTAGGATGTTGAGATCTAAAACCAATACGTGTAGCTATCACTTCTGTGATGTGTCCTTCCACCGGCAAACCCTTCATTTATGCACTTTTTTACACTTGCTCATTACTTCCTGACGAAGGATACATTAGAAAGCAACGGTGGTTTCTACCTACAGTTCAGTTCCTCGACGATATGCGAGCCGTCTAAGGCATCGACGGCGCAACAAAATGTTTCACTCACGGTATTTTGGGTGGTTCAGGTCGAAAGCGACTATACTATGATGTTTCCGGGTGTTTCCCATACCATGACTTGGCCCCACTCGTTCGTGAATATGGTTGACTGGTTGATTTGATCGGTCCCATCGGTTGAGGGACGGATGGGTAAGGAAATCGGTCGTGATCTTTCAAAGGAACCATCCCCACATTTTTCTGAAGCGATTTAGGAAAATCACGGCAAACCTAAATCAGGATGACCCTACACGGGTTTGAATTGTCGTCCTCATGAACGCGAGTCCAGTTTGCTATCCACTGCGCCACCTCGCTCGGTCGTGAATATGAACTAGGATGTTTATTTCAACGTAGAAATCCGTATCCCTACAATCTGCTCGTTCCACGGGATGTATTCGTCAATAAGTAGCTACATCTTTCTATGTCATGTCTGAAGAAAATTTGAGACTTCGCTGAATTTGACCTATTATCTAGACGGTATTTAGCCCAAAATTGACAGTGATAAATATTCTGTCTGGTGTATCTCTCAGGCCAGGCTGACATGGACGTAGGGTGATACACAAAAGGATAGTGTGTTGGTCATAAAACTTGCACGAAGATTCATGATCTGAATAAAAATTCTGAAAAAATTAGGCTGGACATTCAAATTATGACCATTAGCATCAGGATTTCCTTCCAGTAAGCCGGCTAGGAGCTTTGTGAATTATATTCGTCCTTTGATTTATGTCCCGGTATAGATTTTCTCTTTTCATTGCACCCCGTGTTGGCCCTCTCCTCTTGAGGTCTTCATTGACCTGATTCGCCCATCTCTTCCTAGGCTGCCCAACAGGTCTTTCTCCTGGTAACTCCATCTCCAAATACTAACGTGGAGTTCGTGTTGGGTGCATTCGCTTCACGTGACCTAACCAGTTCAACCATGAAGCGCTCATCCTCTCCTTCATGGTCAGCGTCACCTGCAGATCTCCCCTTAAACATTCGTTCCTGACTCCCTCCATTCACATTTTGTGTGGAGCTGACCTTAGGAACTTCATTCCACATGCCTGTATCTGACTCCCTTCTCTCTTATTACGTAGGTCACCAGACCGAACGTCATGATTGGTAGGAGATAGGTGTCATGCAAGGTTTGTTTAACTCTAAGGGACTCCTTTGTTCCAGATTAGATTACAAACTTGGTGAAACAAGCTGGATCCTTTTACTACTCTGTTTAAAACTTCTTGTTAGGCTCTTCCACTACTTGATATGACGCTACCGAGATAACTGAAACTTTTCACACATTTAACCTTCTCTCCTTCCGTATGATGTTACAAGATATGTATGTGTGTGTGACTTGTTCATCTTCACTGCCACTGTTTTTCTTTTACTCATAGTCAACTTGAATCCTTTAAATTTTTTATTCTAATAATCCACTCACCTCTGAACCCCCATTTCCGTCTCTTCCCAAATGGCGATGTCATCAGGAAAAGCAAAAGAACTGAGATCTTATTTTTCTACTGTGTGGATTTTTAACATGATTGTGTCCATAAGTGTAATAAAGAGCAACGGAGAAAGTGAACTGCCTCGCTGAATACCTCTCTCTGTCTTAAACTATTTTAATCTTCCAACTCCTACTTGTGTACTGCTTTTACAACCTTTATACAGTATAAGAAAATTTTTAATTAACGAATCAGAAACGAAATGTTTTCTCAAGCATTCCCATATTTTACCCCTTGGTACATTGTGGTAATATTTTCGAAATACAGGAACATTATTATCAGATCCTTTCCTTTTCCCCAATAATTTTCGATTAACTGACGGGGGGAAAACCTGAAGTCCATCGTCGCCCTGTTACTTCTGAATTTATGCCGTTCATCCTAAAACTGATGTTCTAGGATTTTTCTCATTGTCTTTACTGTGACATCTTCCATTGCCTTAAGCCAATGTGAAAATCACGCTGAAAATTCTTTGAACCGTTTTGAATGCCGAATGAATTAAAAAATTGATGGAGCTGATGTTTTACGTCCTTTTTCTTTCTGTGCTGTGTACGTTGTAATCTGTTTACTCCTGCCTGCAGTGTTTTTATCTCATGACATTATCTATGGAAAATATTGGCACTACGCTCTGGACGGTACTGTAGACTCAAAATGGAAGGCCATGACGCTAGATTCCGGCTGACATTTGGGGACTTATCAATGTCGCTCTGCGTGAGTGTACGAAATCTTTATAGAGAGGAGAAACTTCCAAGCACCTCTGCGACGATTATTTCTCAAATTTTCCTTAAATTTCTCTAACTTAGAGCGAGGAATACCTTTTTAGCATACATTACCATAATGTTTTGCTCCCGTGGTTGGGATGATACATTTCCATAAAGTACAAAGTCA
This sequence comes from Schistocerca gregaria, assembly GCF_023897955.1. NCBI lineage: Eukaryota > Metazoa > Arthropoda > Insecta > Orthoptera > Acrididae > Schistocerca > Schistocerca gregaria. The sequence goes on from NC_064921.1 coordinate 305,142,925, forward strand.
TTAACATCTATCTCCAAGTTCTGGATTATACGTTTAAACATCTACCGATAGTATGAGACTGTTTCTCCTTGCAGGATTCTTCCGTGGGTTTCTAACTGGTATAGGAACGCGTGGAAGCTGATCACTTGTGTACTGTTGTTAAGTTGCTGCTCAGATGCCAGTACCAGTGAAGTGTGGAAGGTGGAAAGGGAGTTTCGGCCAGTACTTGAAAACGATTGATACGTCTGTCCCAGTGAACTGGAACGAATTACTTTATATCGGAATCATCTGTCATAGAAGTGCCCCGTAAGCCAGAATCAAAGAAACAGGAAGTACCACGAAAATACGTGATACTCAGCTGATGTAATGCACTGACGTCTGATTTTTTTGTCATCAATCTTCTGACTGGTTTGCTGCAACCCACCACGAATTCCCCTCCTGTGCCACTTCATCTCAGAGTAGCACTTCGAACCTATGTCCTGAGGTATTTACTGGGTGTATTTCATGTATTTCTGTCTTCCTCTACACTTTTTATTCTCTACAGCTACCCTAATACCATGGCAGTTCTCTGTGATGTCTTAACAATGTCCTATCACCCTGTCCCTTTTCATTGTCTGTGACATTTTTCAGTCCTCTCCGATTCTGTGCAGACCTTCCGTATTCCTTACCTTATCAATCCACCTAATTTGCAACATTCGTCTGTAACACCATATCTCAAATGCTTCGATTCTCTACTGTTCCGGTTTTCCAACAGGCCATGTTTCACTGTTCTCCAGACGTACATTCTCAGAAATTCCTTTCTCAAATTTAGGCCTATGTTTGATACTAGTAGACTTCTCTTGGCCAGGAATGCTCTTTCCGCCAGTGCTAGCCTGCCTTCGATGAACTCCTTGCTCCATCAATCATTGGTTGTTTTGCTGTCTAGGTAGTAGAATTCCTTAACTTCGTCTGCTTCGTAACCATCAATCCTGATATTAAGTTTCTCGCTGTTCTCCTTTCTGTTATTTCTCCTTACTTTCATCTTTCTTCGATTTACTCTCAATCCGTATACTGTACTCATTAAAGTGTTCATTCCATTCAGAAAATCATGTAGTCCTTCTTCACTTCGACTCATGATAGCAATGTTATCAGCGAATCATATCATTGATATCCTTTCACCTTGACATTTAATCCCACTCCTGAACATTTATTTTTATTATTGCTTCTTCGATCTACAGGTTGAACAGTAGGAGTGCAAGACTACATCCCTACCTGAAATGTAATTGATAATCTGTATCAATACTGATATTTAATGCAGTTGGGTTAATCTGAAATACTAGTCATTAACCTGTATTAGTATGGATGATGCTTTCTAATGTTCTTGCGATAGTACCTTTGTTTAATGACTGTTATTTTGACATTTTTGTTTGCAATGAAAATATTTTTTTTTTTCCCACAGGTATGTACGGGCACAACAACTTCCTTGCGTCCATCAAACTATGTGGAACATTATTCATTTGGTATGTGCATCAGATCTTTGTATCCTTATGCATTTATATAGGCTTTTTGCATGTAACACCTATTTCTTTCCCTTGAAGAAGCTAGGTTAAGATTGTTGATTGTTGCCTATCAGAAGGGACTACTTCATCATTGTCGCCAACACTACCACCTAGTTATCGGCAGTCATTTGATAAGGTGTTTTAACTAAAACCTCTCCAATGAAAATAATAGTAGCTGCTAGGACAGTTACAAGAATAGTTTCTGATTGTCAGTCGCTGAGGTTCTATACACGCCGTATCTAAAATTATTCGGTCTTTAATCCTTTCCAACTGAGGCAACGCGCCGCTTCCGGTGTCCTCTACGTCGGCAAGAGATTAAACTAATGCCTTCCTCCGTTTCCAACGTACAACCCACGCCAGATACGAAGCGTTCCAGCAGCAGAAATGTAACACGTGAGACGCGGCGTGGGCACGCTGCCTGTTGATAACGCGGCGCCGCTCACATGTGTAACACGTCCGCCCCCTGGAGCAACGGGTCAGCGCCTGGCGCGCTCCAGGCTAGCTTGTTTTGCACAGCTCCTCCACTTGAGTGCCAACTATCGCGCCGCAAGTCAGCTTGTCATGACCTCTCTTGCCTATAAACCGACTTGCGTCACCTCAGCAGTAGCGGTAAACTAAGCTCGGGGCTATCTAACAGCTGTTACGTGGAGACCAATAGTAGGCTAATGCTAGGTGAAAGGTCGGCTTGCTGGCTGCCGTATTGTGTTATTACTGCCGCTCTAGCAGTCAGCATGAACAAAAACGCTCGGAACTAAAGTGGAATGGTGCTTGTAAGCAGGAAGAATTCCACCGTAAAAAAAAAAAGAAAAAGAAAATAGACAGAACTTATTGGCTATTACCTGAATATTATAGGCGGCACATGCGATGTTTGTGGCAGGGGATGAGGCACCACTGTTCTGTATTGCGACGCAGAACAGAAAAAAGTATATTTATTTAATCGATAACCAACTGAAACTTGTGCGTATTTTATATATTGCAGTAATCTCGTCAAAGCAAAGCAGAACCACACGCATCAAAAACATTACCTAGAAGTAGTATACTACACTTCAAAATGGGAATCATTTCCCGAAACGCCTTGTGTAAAATGTGAATAAAAGAAAATAGTGACTGATAGCACAGAAGTTATTTATAAACAAACCCGCTGTTTTCTCAGTCGCAGGCTTTCACAGAAACCATTTACAATGGACAATATCAAATTTTTGTTTGTTTAAGGGGGTGAACCAGGGTAGAAGAGTGTTATTGAGCTTAATTTTATTTTATTGCATTAAAATCTTCCTTAGAGAGTCTGTTTCTTAGATTTATTAATATAATTCTATTTTTGTGTTAACACATGGTGTTTTGTTTACTGTCAACCTAACCTCACTTGCCTGTTTCCTGTACATGTGCTCAGTACAATGACTAATAGTGGTTGTAAAAACTCTGCTGACAGTTTTTGTTATATCTGTGGTGAATTCGTGAATAAAAAACGCCAAATAAACATTACAGAAAAAGATTTATAAATCACACTTTGGATCTAAACTTGGTGATCAGGATAAATCTTGGGCGCCGCATAAGGTATATTATGTGTGTCTTTAAAATCTGAGAAAATGGTCCAAAAAGGAGAAAAGAGCCTGTAGCTTTGCTGTTCCTATGATATGGAGGAAGCCAAGAAATCATTCCGATGGTTGCTACTTTTGCAGTGTTGATATTACTGGTCATTATTCGAAAAACAAGAAGGTAATAAACTACACCAACCTTCCGTCCGCGCACGGTGTAGATTTGCCGGTTCCTGAACCACCAGATGATTTTAATTCTATTCCAGCAGCAGTATTTTCAGATGTCAATGTGCTTTAGAAGAACCAGATGATGACGAATTCCTTTGTAATACAGAAAGTCTAGAGCCCAAACTGTTTACTCAGACCGAGCCTAACGATCTGATCTTAACGGAAAAAGCTGAACTGATTGGCTCTAGATTGAAAGAAAATAACTTATTGACAGTTTTAACCAGCATATACATGTATAGAAAGAGAGAGCAGCAATTTTCCAAGGTTTTTCAACAAGAAGGTGATTTAATGTACTGCTCAGACATTCGCAGTCTGCTGAATGAGTTTGGTATTGAATACAAAAAGGAAGACTGGAGGCTGTTTATTGATTCATCCAAAACTAGTTTAAAGGCTGTTTTATGACACAATGGTGACATGTATGCATCTATACCTGTTGGACATGCTGTACATATGAAATAAAGCTATGAAAACCTAGGAATACTGCCAAATAAAATAGGCTTTTCTACTCATGGTTTGATGACATGTGGCGATATAAAAGTAACGTGCATGTTCCTCGTTAGCTAGGACGCTTTACTAAACTTCCATGTTTCTTGTGTGAATGGGACAGTAAGGCTAGGGATCAACACTGGTGCAGAAAGAATTGGCCTTGGTGAGAACATTCTACACAAAAACCTTTTAGATCCAAAATACGTACTCCTACCACCTCTACATATATAGTTGGGCCTAATGCAACAGTCTGTAAACGCTTTGCCTAAAGATGGACCATGTTTTAAGTATCTCTGCCAAAAGTTTCCACGCCTTTGAGAAGCTAAACTAAAAGAAGGCGTCTTTGTAGGACCTGACACTAGATAATTGATGTTTAAAGTTAAATTTGAATCCACAATGAACTTAAATGAGAAAGAAGCATGGAATCTATTCAAGCAAGTCGTTACAAAGTTCCTACGACATAAAAAAAGAGCCAGAATACTTTTTACTATAGCTATAAAGTTAAAGAAGTTTAAAACTTTAGGATGTTTAATGAGCCTGAAAGTTTACTTTTTGAACAGTTACCTTGATTACTTCCAGGACAGTATGGGAGATGATAATGAGGAGCAAGGAGAGTGTTTTCACCAGGACATTAAAGTGATGGAAAAACGCTACCAAGGTCGCTGATGGGGGAGTACTGTTGGTCACTTCAACGAGAAGTTCAGCAAGCGACTCATCGTAGAAAAATCTACTGAAGAAGCTTTAAATAAAAAAGAGAAAGAAAATAAAAACTAGTTTCAGTTGACAAGTGAAACCTCTACTAACACATATCATGGTTTTAAGTAGCTTACTGTAAATACAAATGATGCTTATGGTGTAACAAAGCGTTTCATTAATTTCTTCGTTTACCATATAGCATAGGATTTTTATAATATATAGTAAAAAGCATATTGCACGAAAAATATGGGTCATACAAAAAAACCAAGGCTAGATTTGAATTCAGCTCATTAAAATCTATAAAGATCAGCTATCAGAGCAAAAAAAGTATTTTTTTTTTAACTTTTCGTTGGCCTGTGAAATTGATGTGATACGTGTGGCGCCATTCTGTCGGCTATCCCGTTGATATCGGAGACCATTTCTCCGAAATGTCCCAAACAATAGCAGAGCCGTGGCACCGAGCTGGTGCGTTCCGGCCCAAAACATGAGCCTTTCGCGAGAAAACTGCACAAGCCATAGTAAAACTGCCGACCGGGGTGGCCGAGCGATTCTAGGCGCTACAGTCTGGAACCGTGCAACCACTGCGGTCTCAGGTACGAATCCTGCCTCGGGCATGGATGTGTGTGATGTCCTTAGGTTAGTTAGGTTTAAGTAGTTCTAAGCTCTAGGGGACTGATGACCTCAGAAGTTAAGTCCCATAGTGCTCAGACCCATTTGAACCATAGTAAAACTAAAGAGAGTCCGTCGCTCTGGCCCCGGAGACCCGATATCAAAAGAGAAAGTCACCGGTGGGTCGGGACTCTGTCCGCAATTCCCAGTGACCACACATTCCCCCCACCCCTATTCTGACAATTTTCTGCTGTCGTGGGCGGTTGGCCTCTTCACAACCCAAAAATTCCTGCTCGTGTCCAGCGTGAAATGGACAGAATTACGACATACATGCACCCTTCTCCCAACCATGTACATACCGATACCTATCATCCAACTGTCTAATTTGCATGACTGTACGGTATCACAAGAAAATTACATTAATTTTCATGTATGCAAATTCAGGTTTCACATATTGAAGATAGTCTGTTTTCATGACCCTTAATAAGAATATGAAGAGGTGAGGGCCTGTTATCTTGTAACATAAAATACAGTATTAAATCATATCCCTCAGGTGGTAGCAGCATTCCGTTACAAATTTGTGCCTCCTTACGCCAACAAGTAGTACAAGTTTCGGGCTTAAAATACTTTTCCCACACACAATACCATTAGCCGTGTCAGTCCAACAAATGTAGGCAATAGTGTGAATTTAAGAAAGACTGCGGCGAGATGAGAACACACTGTCAGTTAGTCGATATCACCACGCCCATCGGCGTTGAGATCCATAGAGTGAATAATTTGTCCACTTCTAATACACCAGTAACATAAGCCACCCAACGCGGGACATTCATAAACGCAGCAGAAATATTCAATGTAGGATTGTTTAAGTTAAAACATCAAATCATCCCTTTACTAGCTACAAATATAGTTTCGTATTACTCCTGTAAGGAAGCCAATTATCCTCAGTTTTTATCGTTTCAGCTGAATTGCAGATTAAGCCATCAATGCAGGGAAGCACTGACATAGTCCAAAACCCAAACCAATGCTATTCTCCAGACAATACTTCGACAAGCCTGCACTACACATATACTGCAGACATCACTGTGCTGCTGCTCCATCTTCCAGCACTCGACTTCAGTCTGTACAGTCCTTCCCTTTACGAATCCCAACGGTGCCATCAGCGTTGGTCAGTGAGAGGGAAATTCGCAGATGTTCTAGCTTAGCCATGACAATTCCGGTTTTAGTTTCTTTGGTGCATGTGATACCTCCTTTACTAAGGTGCCTCAGTATCTGAAATTTAACTAGTTCAATTCTGCCCTGTCCTAACTTAATAATTGTCCTCTTTTCGCCTCTAACAAAGACTACTTTCTTGGCCACACTTGCGCCAAGGTTGGAAGTACTCTGTAATGGACTCTGGTGAGCTTCCACGTTCCTGTCTGACAGCGGAAGGAAAGTGAGAAGTGAGAAGGCTGTGGATGGGGCGCCTGTAGCCGCATTCCGCGAATCCCGGAATCGCGGGAGTCGATTAATTCGGGCGCGCCGAGTCTGGGGCGGAGAGTCCAGGCGGCCGCAGATATTCCATTAAGGCGCGCCTCGCAGCTTTCAGTTAATCAGGGCTGAGAGCCGGGCCACCGGGCTGCCCTCTGTGGGCGCTGAATAGCTGAGCCGCGCCGCCACACCACTCGGCACAGATTTACTTTCCTCTCTCTCTCTGCGGCTGCAGTAGAGGCAGCCGTCGTCAAAGCGGCTCTTCTTCTCAAATATCATCGCTTGTGGATTGCCCCAATACAAAGTAACAACTGCCGCCTTCAACCGATAGGGATTGTGAGTAGAGTACATGTTGTGAAAGCTCGTGGACTCACGCACACACACACACACACACACACACACACACACACACACAGTGGTGGTTTGTGAGCCGTGGTAAAATTTGCTGTTTTGAAGAGTGCGCCGCGGCGCTTAGTGTGAAGCAGTCGCCCTCCGTTTCTGGCGGTGGCGCCGATGTGGCAATATCAGCTTTGGTGTCTCCCTCTGGTGTGAAAGGAGAAAGGTTGCCTGTTCACGTGCACTTAAGGGGCGCGATAAGTTCGACAGTGGGTAAGAACTCCACAACCTGGCCGAGGTGCCTCTCCTTCGCACCCGCATCCTCTCCGCAGCCACTTCCTTTTACCAACAAACCCGTCACTCTCCCAATCCTTTAATCCTTTCCCTGGGCACCCGAGCCCATCCTCTAGCCACCACTCGATGGCCTGACCTTCTCTTCCGCCCCCCATGACCCCACATTCATTAGCCACCTCGTCTCATGCCAACTACTCTCTCTCACGTCATCTATTCACCTCCCCACCATGTCATGCCATTCCCCCCCCCCCCACCCAGCACGCCACCCCCTTCTCCCCCAACACCCTCCCCAATGCCGACATAATCATGACAGGCCCTTCCTTTTTCCACTTCTTCATCTGTCACTCTCTGACTTCTTCCTTCCCCTCCGCCCCCCCCCCCCCCCCACTCCTCCACCTCAAGATTGTTTGCTACCACCATCAAGACGCCGCCACTAACAAGAAGAGGCCAGGATTATGGCCTTTCGCTTTCATTTAACTCTTACTGTTCCTCCTCCTTTCCTTTAATCTGTCATTTAACTGTAGTTCCCGTCTAGCCAATGGGCAGTACGTTTTCCTCACACTTCTACTGTCCCTTCTACTGTCCTGTCATCTTTCATTTAAAAATCACTCTGGGCAGTCAATTGGGCCGTTCGTTTTTCCAATCTCTTCTACTATCGCTCTGACTATCCATTCAACCTTTAAAAAAAAAAAAGAAAAAGAAAAAGAAAAGCTAGCACAAAAGTCAAGAAAAGACCACAACCATCATGTAATCCCATATCAACACACCATATAAGAAGGAGAAGCGCCTCAGCAGCGCTAGAACTTCGCCCCCAGCAGAGGGTACAACCCACAGTCACGTGCGTCTGCGTCGACAGTGGGCAGTCTGGGAGAGCCGGTTAGTCTGTAGGTCTGGGAGTCGGTGCAGTGAGGCGACAGACTCAGTCAGAAAGCAGGCACTCGCATATTAATCGGTCGGCTCTAAGTCTCAGTCGCTGTTGTGTTGTGGACTGAGTCGGGTTCGTCGTTACTCCGCAGCTGGACGAGCTGGCAGTCAGCAGCAGGCAGGTCCGCACGGTGCAGGTTCGCGCCGGGACAGTGGTCGACGCAGACGGAAGGCCCTCTGTCGATCTGTGGGCTGGTCGTCAGATGGCGACATGTGGTCTGCTGAGCACTGACACCAGTATCAGTTGGGAAGAGTTGGCAGCCAGCAACCGTCGGGTCCGTATGGTGTTAGTATTCGCCGGGACCGCTGCCGGCGAAAGCTGGCTGGCGTTGGTCGTTTCCTCGGCCTGTCGTGTTCGTCGACAACGTCTTGGATCCTCAGGATGAACACCATTTTCCGAGTCGGGGTGTGGCTGGATCTTGTTGGTTCGTTGGAACTGAGCAGCGACGTAGTCTGCACAGCGCGAAGCCAGGCCGGGGCTTTTGGCGGCGGGCACGCGCTGCTGCATGTGAAGGCGCTAGGTGCGAGAGCGACTCTTCCCGTTCCTCCGAAGCACGGTCCTCAAGTTGAGCCTCGACTGTTAACATTTGTTCGTTATTTGTGGATTGTTGTTCCCTCAGCAGTTCACGCGTGTGATAACAAATGGTAGTGACTTGTGTTTTCTGTCTTCTGTAAACTTATCTTGACTGGTGTTTGATGCCTTGATCTTGGTCCGGCAGAGTTAGAAAGTGTAGCTATCTTGGTTTACTCGACATCGGCCGATATTCTCTGTTGTTTATGCAGTTGGTTCTGACTGTTGGAAATCGGTCGGATTGTCGGTCGGAGTGCTAATATGTCTGTTGTTCGGAGCTGCCTCTGTCATGTTTGTCGGATTCGGTGTTGACGAATTTATTGCTTAAAGGCCAAATCCTTGAAATATGTTTCTATCTTGTGTATCATCTTGCGAGGTGATATATGTGTAATGTAGAGCATGTTGTACATTTTATGTAAGTCTGCATTTTATGGGTTTTATTTAAATAGTCATTTTAGGTTATAAGCTTGCCACCCTTCCACCGTAAGAGTCCTTTAAAAAAATTGCACTTTCGGTGGCAAATTATTTGAGGGTTGTACCATTTCCATTCGTCTTCCGGGGTGCATAGTTTACATGTTTGTGTGAGTTGTTAAACATTTTTATTTAAAGTAATCTGGTGTGTTGCATATTTGCACCAGAATACTCGTTCAGAGGTTGTTGTGAGTGGTCATGACTACGGCCGTGTTGAAAGGGAGCAGGCAAGCTTCTCAGCCCGAAGGCTCCTACTGTTAAGATTGTTCTTTGCCTCTACATAAAACTGTAACTTGATATTTCGAGGGTGCTTTTCTGCTTATAATTTTAAATCTGTTTTGAAAAAGCTTTTAGGAATAAATTCACTTTTGTTAAAAGTAATTTTCCATCAGTTACTTCCTGGCAACTACTTCCACGCTCACCTAGTGTGATTAAATGTGTCGATGTTCTTGATGAAAAGCCAGTAAATAAAGTAAATTCTTTAAGAAAATGTTTTGAAAGTTTAAAATCACGGTTCAGCTTGTACGAGGGATGTTCAGCAAGCAGTTTGCTTTTGCTCAGGATTACCCGGTATTTTGGCTAAAAAACCTTTTTTCTCAACATAATCCCTGTTCAACGTGACCGCCTTACGCCACCTTACAATGAGGACCTGTACATGCGCTTGGTACCACTCTATTGGCCGAAGTCGGAGCCAACGCCTTGCTCCATCAATAAGCTCCCGGTTATCCGCACACTGCTTCCTGCGGAGTACATCCTTCATTGGGCAAAACAGGTGGAAGTCGGAAGTTGCGAGGTACAGAGTGTGAGGTGGATGAGGAAGCGTAGACCGATTAAGTTTTGTCACATCCTCACGTGTGCGTAGACTCAGGCGAGGCGTTGCGTTCTCATGGAGAACGAGAAGTTGGTCTGCGACGAACACGCTGCAGTCGTCCACACGTTTCAGCACCGCAGGAGTGACAGCTGTGTGGGGCCGACCGGCACGCGGGAGATAGGACAGGTTTGCGCGATCTTATTCCGATAATGACAGACGCCACGCCCAATGACTTACCGTGCTTTTTTTGCTCTGCCAGGTGTCCGTAGACATTCTCCAAGCACCTATGAATATCTGCTATGCTCTGCTTTTCTGCCAGAAGAAACACAGTGACAGCTCTCTGCTTAGAACGCACCTCCTTTACAGATGCCATTTTGAGGGCTTGCATAGCGCCGCAATCTGTCGGAACTACATGAAACTATAGGTACTGAAGTAGGAATACTGCATGATGTACCACTACAAATTTCTCCTTTTTTCATAGGAAACTGATCGAGGGAAAAATTTAGTAGATATTAGACGCCCCTTGTAGTTTGATGCGGTACTGCCCCAAGGATATATCAAAATACTTTGTGCACTTTTTTAAAACTCTGTCAGCTTCCCCATTCCCCCTCCCATTGTAACGCTGAAATTTGAAATTTAATTCAAAGCTGCCTTCAACTTTCCGCAGTAATTGTACAAAAGATTGGCACCCTGCGATGTCACGGTCTGAAGGGCATAACGTGGGTTAATGCTGTTACATTGGCATAAAATTTCACCAAAATTCTATCTGCCTTCACCGAGGACGTGTCACGCGATGGAAAGGTCATCGCCGTCCCCCACCCTTATTTCCTTCTCACCCCATCGCCTGACGCTTATGTGACTGAGGTCGCAAATACGATCCCCAGCACTGAAGTCATTTGCTTTTCTTACGGGTGGCTGCGGAATACGTTTCAGACACACCAAAGCTCAGAAAAGGCTTCAGGACGTGGAATAAAGGTTTCAATGAAGCCATCCGTTGCCTCGGACCATCGATTCCCATACATTTAGCGGTCGAAAATCACTGTTCACAGTGATAAGTACAACAGAACAACGTCCTTTCCAACCTTTGACACTGCTGACCGTCTCCACCCCATCGGACAATTAAGCCCTTCTCTAACAACATCATAGGGCTGCAACCCGACTGTAGGTTACGTTACCCATTTGGAGTCTAGCGAAACCGCCGGGGGGGGGGGGGGGGGGGGGGGGGCTGGGCATTGACAAGTGTGTAAATGAAACGGCAAACTGTCCCTCCCAAATATAAAAATTTACCAGTATACGACCAACCCTTGGCCGATTCTTTGGTACCAGCAGCCAGGCAACCCTTCAGCTCGGATTAAAAACTGTATAACACACAGGTACAGTCTTTCGCTCCAATTCTTCAATTTGTGCATCGAAGAAGCAATGACTGAAACGAAAGGTTCAAGAGTGTGATTAAAATTCAGAATTAAAGGGTGTTAGTGATAACATTCGCCGATAACGTTGCTATTGAAGCAGAGTTACAGTATCTGTTAAATTCAACGAACTGACTAGTGAGTGCAGATTATGGATTGAGAATAAATCGGAGAAAAACGAAAGTAATGGTAAGTAACAGAAATGAGTCTAGCGAGAAACTCAACATCAAAACTGATGGTCACAAAGTAGACGAAGTTAAGGGATTCTGCTACCTTGGAAAGTAACCTATGAAAGAGGAAGCAAGGAGGACATAAAAGGTATAATAGAATAGAGAAAGAGGGCATTCTTGGTGAAGAGAACTCTATTGGTATCAAACATAGTGCTTAATTTCAATGTGAGGAAGAAATTTCTGAGAATGCATGTTTCGAGAGCAGCATTATATGATAGTATTGGGAAAACAGGAGCAGAAGAGAGTCGAAACTTGAGACTGGATGGTACAGAAAAATGCTGAAAATCAGCTGATAAGGAATGAGGTGGTTTTCCACAGAATCGGCGAATGAAGGCTCGCAGTGACAAGAGTAAGGGGCAGATGGAAGGACGTGTGTCAAGGTATCAGCGAATAACATCCATGGTACTACAGGAAACTGTAGAGGATAAAGCAATAAACCAGTCTCGAAGAATTATCACAAGCACACACACACACACACACACACACACACACACACACACACACACACACGAAGCACTTATCAAAAGCACTAAATTGCACCAGCAGACACTTTAACTAGTAACTTTTGAGAGAACCGGTTGCTACTGATACGGATTTCATCCCTTCACCAGATATGACAACATTTAGCACCTCCATGGTCGTCGCTGTTCAAGTTTATAGGATATTGTTTATCGGTAGTGAATATATTGTCCAAGATTATGCTTGGATGATGTCACCTGTCTTTTAAGATCCCATACTGTATACTGTTAAGAACACTTACTTACCCAGTGTTGCGGCTTTCTTGGTACCCAGTTTTGCAGATACATCTTGTTGACGTTGATAGTGTGCTGTTGTGTCGAACTCTCCACTAACGACCGAGCGAGGTGGCGCAGTGGTTAGACACTGGACTCGCATTCGGGAGGACGACGGTTCAATCCCACGTCCGGCCATCCTGATTTAGGTCTTCCGTGATTTCCCTAAATCGCTCCAGGCAAATGCCGGGATGGTTCCTATCAAAGGGCACGGCCGACTTCCTTCCCCGTCCTTCCCTACTCCGATGAGACCGATGACTCGCTGTCTGGTCTCCTTCCCCCAGACAACCCAACCCCGCTCTCCACTGACGAATTCTACACGGTGGAGAAAAACAGCTTCATGATAACGTCAGAAGGACACCGCATAAAGAAAATTTTCGTGGATAATCATAGGACGAGCAGGCAACATTGTGGTGTTAGAGCCGAAATACGGCAACCGAACAGCCGCTGTCACGTGGTGGAAGTTCAACATAGAACAGGTGGTCGCAGGAATTTTTGTGGCCGCGACAATCATGCGTAACATCGCAGGACGTTTTCAGAGTGTGCGCTAATCTTTTCCGACCATCACAAGTTTGTTATACGTCGTGACAGGATTTTACAGCATTTGGCCTAAAAGCAAGACATGAGAAAAATTAGTGTTCAAAATGTAATGCCTCTTTTCTTTTTATTCATTGCCTTATTCACACTTACGGACCTGCTGTACTTATCGGAATAAAAGTCAATTCAAGCTTTCTGTATATTACACTACTGGCCATTAAAATTGCTACACCACGAAGATGACGTGTTACAGACGCGAAATTTAACAGACAGGAAGAAGATGCTGTGATATGCAAATGATTAGGTTTTCAGAGCATTCACCCAAGGTTGGCGCCGGTGGCGACACCTACAACGTGCTCACATGAGAAAAGGTTCCAACCGATTTCTCATACACAAACAGCAGCTGACCGACGTTGCCTGGTGAAACGTTGAAACTTCTTGGCAGATTAAAACCGTGTGCCGGAACAGCACACAGTTTTAATGTGCCAGGAAGTTTCATATCAGCGCACACTCCGCTGTAGAGTGAAAATTTCATTCTATGGTGAAACGTTGTTGTGATGCCTCGTGTAAGTAGGAGAAATGCGTACCATCACGTTTCCGACTTTGATAAAGGTCGGATTGTAGCCTATCGCGATTTATCGTATCGCGACATTGCTGCTCGCTTTGGTCGAGATCCAATGACTGTTAGCAGAATATGCAGTCGGTGGGTTCAGGAGGGTAATACGGAGCGCCGTGCTGGATCCCAACGGCCTCGTATCGCTAGCACTCGAGATGACAGGCATCTTATCCGCATGGCTGTAACGCATCGGGCAGCCACGTCTCGATCCCTAAGTCACCAGATGCACAACAACCTTCTGCAAGAACAGTTCGACGACGTTTCCAGCAGCATGGACTATCAGCTCGGAGACCGTAGCTGCGGTTACTCTTGACGCTGCATCACAGACAGGAGCGCCTGCGATGGTGTACTCTACGACGAACCTGGGTGCACGAGTGGCAAAACGTCATATTTTCGGATGAATAAAGGTTCTTTTTACAGCATCGTGGTGGTCTCATCCGTATTTGGCGACACCGCGGTGAACGCACTTTGGAAGCGTGTATTCGTCCTCGCTATACTGTTGTATCACCCGGCGAGATGGTATGGGGTGCCATTGGTTACACGTCTCGGTCACCTCTTGCTCGCACTGACGGCACTTAAAACAGCGGACGTTACATTTCAGATGTGTTAACGACCCGTGGGTCTATCCTTCATTCGATCCCTGCGTAACTCTACATTTCAGCAGGATAATTCACGACCGCATGTTGCAGGTCCTGTACGGGCCTTTCTGGATACAGAAAATGTCCGACTGCTGCCGTGGCCACCACATTCTCCAGATCTCTCACCAATTGAAAACGTCTGGCCTATGGTGGCCGAGCAACTAGCTCCTCACAATAAGCCAGTCATTACTCTTGATGAACTGTGGTATCGTGTTGAAGCTGGATGAGCAGCTGTACCTGTACACGCCATCCAAGCTCTGACTCAATGCCCAGGCGTCGTTGTTCTGGGTACTGATTTCTCAGGATCTATGCACCCAAATTTCGTGAAAATGTAATAACATGTCAGTTATACTATAATCTATCTATCCAATGAATACCCGTTTATCACCTGCATTTCTTCTTGGTGTAGTAATTTTAGTGGCCAGTAGTGGAACAAAAATTAAAACATTATGCTTAGATTTCCCTATTAGTAGTATTGCACCTCAAATACAGTATGATACTATGTTACCAAAGTGCTTACGCCCTGTCTAGCATTATCTAGTCAACATGATAGAAAATTTCTATGTTACGAGACCAGGAATGAAATGCAATTTACAGTTTTTCTAGCTGTGACTGTTCAGCTGGAGACAAAGTCTACAGTGATCTGGAAAATATTGTTCTATTCGACGTCGCTTACTCCAGTCTGACCTTATCAGCTTAACTTTCTCCACCCTGCGTATTTTCAACGTTTCAATTTTGGAAGTGAATCCTGCCTGTTCAAGGTAAGGTCACGGTAAGTGTAGGCGGAGGAGAAACCACGGAAGCGTTCGGTGTGAGGAGACAGGCAGACAGAGACAGAGAGAGCTGGGGAGACAGAGAAGGCAAATGCGGTGCTTTTGTGTGGGGTGCACAGAGCGGAGCGGACAGTAAGCAGCACACCGCTGCAGAGCGTGGCAGTGCCACTGGAGAGGGGAGGTGTGGCTGGAGTGGTGGTAATCGGAGGTTCTGCCCCCACCCCGTCACTTGCTCCCGCGGCGGCGATAACAGATGACGGAGGCGGCCACAAATTAATTAGCTGCCGCCGCGAAACGTCTATCAGGGCCGCGGGTCCGCGCACTTCGCTTATCGCGTTGCCTCCACCGCGTTGCCAAGTTTCCAAGGCGGTATTAAGCGGTCCTAATGTTACGTCCGTTCCCTCACGTTCCCTATTTCACTTTCTTTTTAATTTCGTTCGTTATTTCGCCTTTCTCTTCTCCTCTTCCTCCTCCTCTGCAGTTCTCCTCCAGTCCTCTGTATTCCATGTCTCTCTTCTCCTGCAGTATACACGAGGGTTCAGCGTGCACACACAGTTTACGTTACAGTTTTGCCACCTGAACTATTTCCGTAGAAGGGTATAGCTGCCCTTCGATGGGCACATTTCGCTTTAATGAGCTATACATGCACTTCACGTCTGCATTTTGCAATGTAACCAACCTAATGTACAATTCGAAATCTTCGAAACCCGTTACATCAATCGCTTGATGTTGAAAAGGTCTGTGTGCAAATCCATCTTTACATAGTAGTACAGTTTAGCTGCAGGTGTGTTGGATACAAATTTAACATTCGTGTACTTAACAGAGATGTAAATATGCCGCTTTTTTAAATTTATTTTAATATAGGTTCGAGCGAACTGTTGTAAAATTTTCTTATCAATTTACGTAGGTCTGTTTAAACATTTGTTGTATCTCAGTTCATAAAAGGCAATTTCCTGTCTGACTGAATCATTCACTGACTCACCAGCGCCCATCCCAAACAACTAAGGATTCAAACTTGAAATTTGCGGAGGGTGTTCATTTTATACTGTGCGCGTCGTTTAAGAAAGGATTTTTCGATATTCGTTCCCTAATATAATATTGTCTATTAGCCTTCGAACTTCGCCATCGGAATTTCAGCAGCAAGCGTCCCCTTTATGTACAACACCTCTCTTGTAATATTTACCACAGGAGTGTAATGATACCTCCGTGAGGCTCTCGCACATATTAAACGAACCCGCTAAATGCTTCCCTAATAATTTTACCTGCTGAGATTCGCAAATTGAAGAACAAACAAAACTCGTACGGACCAAGGTTTTGTAAGCTATCATTTTGTGGATGGATTATATTTCTGTGGGATTCTTCCAACGAATCTGTCAAACTACTGCTTTTCCTGCAGTCAGTTTTATCCTGCACTTACCCTTTAATCCACTCCGAACACATATCTCTGGATGTTATATTGTCGCTACAGTTGACAGTGATTGACCGCTAACTGTCCAATAGAATAATAGTACATATTCTTCCTTGTTTGTGCCCAATACGTCACAAGCGCATTTAGAATCAACTCTCAGTCCTTGCACCATGCGTCAAGCTCATCCAAGTCTTCCTGCCTTTCGCCTCTGTTTCCTGCTTCGCAAAACAGTCGTTGATCATTTACGCAGGGTGAAATTTTAAAGATTGTTGACGGATATTTTCTGATTATTTCGGTACAACGATCCTTTACTGTCCTGTGTTATTAAAATTTATTTGGATTTCTACACCAATGGCATTAATTTCTGTGAAACTGTCTTCAGATCTACGAAAAATTACAGCAAAAAATAAAGCATCATACACTGCGTAATGCAACAATACAATCGGAAAAACATGCGGAATTACTGAACAGTTTCTAATGCAATCTTGAGAATGAAGAGGAAACTGGTTATGCGACGGACTCTCAATAAATAATGCAACACATCGTGGAATATCCTAACTTCAGCATCTATAGTTTAATGAATAGCCGATAGGTGGGAGAACCTGTAATGGAGGGGAGTTGCAAGCAGAGAGCTGTCACTGAGTTTCTTTTGCCCGAAAAGCGGAGTATTGGAGATATTCATAGGTGCTTACAGAATATCTGCAGACACATGACAGTGAACAAAAGCACGGTGAGTCGTGGGATGAGGCGTCTGTCATCATCGCAACAAGGTCGTGCCAAGCTGTCCGATGTCCCGCATCCCGGCCGGCCTCACGCAGCTGTGACTCCTGCAATGTTGGAACGTGCGGACACACTCATTCGAGGTGATCAACGAATCACAATTAAACATCTCACTGCACAACTTGACGTCTCTGTTGGTAGTGTTGACGCATTGCCGGCCGCTGTGGCCGAGCGATTCTAGGCGCTTCAGTCTGGAACCACGCTACCACGCTGCTGCTACGGTCGCAGGTTCGAATCTTGCCTCGCACATCGATGTGTGTGATGCACTTAGGTTAGGTAGCTTTAAGTGGTTATAAGTCTAGGGGACTGATGACCCGAGATGTTAAGTCCCATAGTGCTTAAAGCCATTTGAACCATTTTGTTGACACACTCGTCCAGCACTTGGGGTGTTCAAAGATGTGTGCCCGCTGAGTTTCCCGCCGTCTAACAGAAGACTATAAAGAGTAATGAGGGTCTATCTGTCCGGAAATGCTTACTCGTTACGAGGCTGATCGTGACTATTTTTATCGAACGTCGTCACAGGCGATGAAACATGGGTTTACCACTTGGAACCGGAAATGAAACGGCAACCCATTGAGTGGCGCCATACCACCGCTCCTAAGAAAAGTTCAAACCCGTACCGGCAGCAGGCAAAGTCATGGAGACAGTCTTCTGGTACTCTGAAGGTGTTATTATGTTTGATGTTCTCCCTCAAGGTGCAACGATCAACTCTGAATTGTTCTGAGGTACTACACTCTGGAAATTGAAGAAACGACTTCAGCATTTTCGTCACCACGAAAGTGCAAACGAACTTCTCCTTCTCCACTACAACGAAACGCCTCACACAAGTCTATGCCCCGACAGGAGCTCACAAAACTTCATTGTTCGTCCTCATCCAAAGTACAGCCAGGGTGTCGCACCTTCCGACTCCCATCTTTTTGGCCGGCCGCGGTGGTCTCGCGGTTCTAGGTGCGCAGTCCGGAACCGCGCGACTGCTACGGTCGCAGGTTCGAATCCTGCCTCGGGCATGGATGTGTGTGATGTCCTTAGGTTAGTTAGGTTTAAGTAGTTCTAAGTTCTAGGGGACTGATGACCACAGCAGTTGAGTCCCATAGTGCTTAGAGCCATTTGAACCATTTGAACCATCTTTTTGGGCCAATGGAGGATGCACTCCGCGGGAAGCAGTGCACAGATGATGGGAAGGTTACTGATGCAGCAACACGTCGAATCCGACGTAGACCAGTTGAGCAGTTCCAAGAGGGCATACAGGCCTTCCCTGTAAGTTGGCGTAAGGCCGTCGCAATGAACTGAGAATATAATGATAATTAAATTGACACCCTAGCTGCAACCAGGCGTTGATATACATCATTGGGGACACGTTGAAAATGTGTGTCCCGACCGGGACTCGAACCCGGGTCTCATGATTACATGGCAGACGCTCTATCCATATGAGCCACTGAGGGTACACAGGATAGTGCGCCTGCAGGGACTTATCCCTTGCACGCTCTCCGTGAGACGCACCCATTCCCAACGTGTCCACACCACTATATTCATAGTGCGCCTAAGAGATGTTTGCCCATCATACTCATTACTCGTGGCAGATTAATCTATCAAGTCCCATACGAGTTCGGGCATAGCGTGTCCGTTCGCGCAAGGTCAATGGCCGGGAAGCCATATTTTAACTATATATGACGGTAGTATCTGTTCCCGAAAGAACAGTTACCATTAATGACCATGCAGCTTTGCTAGAATGAAATTATAATTAAATTGACACCCTAGCTGCAACCAGGCGTTGATATATATCATTGGGGACATGTTGAAAATGTGTGCCCCGACCGGGACTCGAACCCGGGTCTCCTGCTTACATGGCAGACCCTCTATCCATTCTAGCAAAGCTGCATGGTCATCCATGGTAACTGTTCTTTCTGGAACAGATACTACCGTCGTATATAACCGAGAATATGTTGAAAACAGGGTTTTGATGTATTGGAATCCTGAGTGAAACCAACCTGTTTTTAGGAAAACAATATTTTGCGTTATTTATTGAACGTTCCTGCTACGATTTTCAACGGTAAGTGCCATCAGTGAATGAAACATACTTGGTTCGACACAAGCCATGCAACGCATAACGTCGAGAATTGGACTGCTGGGCAGATATTTCCTGTTTAGTACGAACACAGTGACGGGGTTAAGAAAACAAAATAAATGTGGTACCTGTAACATTCGAGCGGGGACCACGTTTCGTACAATTCACCGATATTCCGTTATACAATATTTTTATAAACCTCCAGCATGTTGCAGCATAAATGGGTCAGCAACATACTTTTATTGCAACTGTTATTACTGTGTCGAAGTTCCGGTGAGAAAAGTCCTTTATTTGTGGTGTATAGTTTCTGACATGAGGACCAAAAATTACCTTCATCGTCAATATTGGTATGTAATACAACCAGCACACCTGCATATAGCCACAGTCGGTAGCCATGAGTAACATGTACAAACTCACCTACAGATACATGACACTGCAGGAGATTTAAGCTCGAGTATCAGTTGTCCTGCTGCTGTTTGGCAAACAGCACAGATAATACACTGCAGATGAGTTTGTACATTTACTCATGATTCCTGACTGTGGCTTTTGCAGATGTACTCGTTGTATTACAAGTCAATACTGACGATGAAGGCGATGGTTTGGCAATGGACGTCTTACCCGAAACAACATACCGCAAACAAATTTATCATCGCATCTTCATCAGAATTACAAATAAGTTTTAATTCAGTACTTTGTTCATTATGTGGCAGTTTTCGGGAAAACTCCTCTTGGTCTTGTTAAGGCATTCTGCTTGCATAAGGGACAGAGATGAACCAACGCGCTGCTGACGTGCTCAATTTGGGAAGTTGTTTCTCTTTAATGAATCATCCAGTATTTCTGAAATTGTAGTCGTCTGTTTGTCTGTACATTTCATCTCCCTATTTCCGTTTTATTCGGATAGTTCCTTCGTGGCGCTCCATTTTTTTTTTTTTTGTGTATCTTGAGACATCAAAGAACAGTAAATATAGTAACGGGGAAAGTGTGTGTGCGTGGAAGGGAGAGCGATAAATTATTAGAGAAACCAAGTGGGCGCAGGTTTCAGTACGAATGCAAAGAGAAATAGACTTCTAAAAGAAATAGTAGTATGGAAGTTGCATCATACAAGTCTTCGGACTGATCCGATAACGAATTAGGAGGTTCTAAACATAAAGGCGAAAAAAGTAAATTTATGTACAGCTTCACTAAGAAGAAAGAAAGTAATTGGTTGTATGGAAAATCGTGTGACGTTGAGGAATCATCAATTTGCTAACGAGGGGAAAAGTGTGGCAGGAAGAAGAGGAGTGCGTGGCTAAGAATTGTAGAGGTAAATCATGACTTAACTACAGTAAACAGGTTCAAACGGATGTACCTTGCAGTAGTGATGGAGAGATGCAGAGAATTGCAAAGGGTAGATTACAGTTGAGTTGGTGTAAGTTGATCCCTGACACTGGGCTGGGTGAGGGTAGCTTCGCGTACCTACCTCAACCAATAACGTAACGCGATTTTGTAAATGTCCCGTTGGCGACGTCTCAGAGTTTTCGTAGCTCTGTACACAGCTACTGTTTTCGTCTGCAACACGTTTGCGCTTTGCAGTTGAAATATGTCAACTGTGCTGGAGCTGTCAGGAATCTTCTTACGCCGTCACGACTGCTGGGTGAAGAGTTGCATCAAGCTAGTCTTTGCACTGAAGATGATAATGACAGCAGCAATATATGAGGAAAATTACTTCAATCAGCAGGATACTAATCAGTTACCATCGTACGAACGCAGATTCACTGCAGAGCGTTTGCGATAGCATTTTTCATTCATCTCATATTAATAACTTTACACGTGAATCTGTCCAGACTTAGAAAACTGAAATCAGCACTTAACAAATTAATATAAGCAGCTCTTAGAGACGCAACTCACTACAGAACTGCTTGTTCCTGAGGACGTCCTAGACTGCTGACAGCGTGCCCTCAGCAGAAAACGCGAATATAATCCCGGCAGATTGGCTAAGAATAGCGCGTCCTCTTCCGTAGCTGGAGCGTGCAGATAGTGTGTCCGCCGCTTGCGTGAGAGGTCTACGTTCTGCAGGCGGCTGGGTGGGGCCTTGCACTAAGCCGCACGTACTTAGCGCCCGTCGTGAGTGTACTATTAACAGCTCATGTCGTCGCCCGCTAACTGCGCCGCGAGCAGGTCGCGTTACCGTAGACGGACGGGCCGGTACTGTCGCACCAGTCACCTGCGAGAGAGCGGGGTGCTGCAGTTGCTAAGGCAGTGGACTCGCATTTTAATGGAAGAGAGACCAGCTCCTAGAACAGCCATCCAAATTTAGGTATACCCCAGGTTGCCCAAACAGATTAAGGAATACGTCCTCTTCGAAGAGTACATGATCTGTTGAGTTTCTCCTTCGTTCAAAACGTATCTTTGAAGCGGGGGCCGGCAGGAGTGGCCGTGCGGTTCCAGGCGCTACAGTCTGCAGCCGAGCGACCGCTACGGTCGCAGGTTCGAATCCTGCCTCGGGCATGGATGTGTGTCATGTCTTAGGTTAGTTAGGTTTAAGTAGTTCTAAGTTCTAGAGGACAGATGACCTCAGAAGTTAAGTCCCATAGTGCTCAGAGCCATTTCAACCTTCTAGGAATTGTCACCTTGCCAATAGAGACAAGAATACGAAGTGCGACAATAAAGTAATGAGACTGATGTGAAAAGAAATGTTGCTTACCGTTTTAGTCAAGTTTGGTGTTGTCTCCTTCAAAGTAGTTCCCTTCTCACAGCACACACTTTTTCCAGCGCTTCTGCCATTGATGCTAACATTTCAGGAACTCATCTTCTGTAATATCCTCCAAGACCCTCGTCACTGCTTTTTGGAAATATTGTGTTATTTGAAAATGGTGTCCCTTGACCGCCATTTTGACTCTTGGAAATAGAAAAAAGTCGCACGGAGAGATATCTGGTGAATAAGGTGGCTGTGGTAGTACTGAAATTATTTTTGTGGTTAAAAATTGCTGTTTTGACACAGCAGTATGGGATGCCACATTATCGTGATGCAGAAACCAATAATCAGCAATGTTGGCACGGACACGAAGAACTCTTTTACGAATTCTTTTTAAACTTTCTTTGTAGTAATATTGGTTAACTGTTTGTCCAGGAGGCACCCATTCTTTATGAAAAAATCCCTTGGAATCAAAGAAGCACACAAGCATGCATTTCCCTTTTGACTTTGACATGCGAACTTTTTTTTGGTCTGCGTGATCCTTTTGAGTACCATTGTGAACTTTGGAGTTTTGTCTCTGGATCGTACTGCAAAAAAAATTTTTTTATCACCACCAGTGATAACATGGCTCAACAATTCTGGATTGATTTCCGTTTGCTCCAACAGATTGGCTACCACATTTTTCCGTGTTTCTCCCTGTTGTGGTGTCAGATTTTTGGGGACCATTTTTGCATATATCTTTCTCATAACAAGATCTTCAGTTATTATTAGACGAACCGTTTCTGGATTGATGTTCTGCTCTTCTGCAATCATTTTCAAGGATAATCTTCGATCAGATCGTACGAGTTCACGCACCCTGGCCAAGTTGACATCCGTCCGTGAGGTTGATAGTCGTCCACTGCGATCTTCATCTTCAACACTAGTTGTGCCTTCACCTTCAGCATTCGTTCTGCCTTCACTAAACATTTTATGCCAACGAAAAACTTGAGCTCTTGACAAAACCTCCTCTCCAAAAGCCTTCTGAAGTTTACCGTAAGTTGTCGTCGCGTTTTCACCCAATTTAATGCAAAAAGAAATGGCATACCGTTGCGCAATATTATGCTGTTCCATTTCTTTGACGAGAAACACAAACACGTTTTAACTTATTACAGTTCAACTCACAACTGAGCAGTTGCATTGATGTGCTGCTTGGACTAGAAGCAGCTTATAGACCAAGGTCGAAGATATTGTGCCTACGCAAGCCTGTAGGGTTCCCACATCTTGCAAATAAACCATTCTCATTGCTTTATTGTCGGACCTCATATTTAGATGAAGCAAAACAGACCATACAATTCGTGCGATATAATAATGGTATACTATTGCATCACAAGACCTCACTTACCTGGTACTGTAACTAAGTCCAAACGTAAAATGAAAACATTCCCAAATACCTTCTATGTCCCGTAAACTGCACACCATGAAATTTCGACCCAAAAAGATCGTGGAAAGCTCCACTAACCCATGTCGAAATCCGGAACTTGTCTGGCGGGCAGAAGACCGGAGGGCTCTTACGTGGTGTTTCACTATGTAATGACTACTGGTGAAATGGCCTGGAGAAGCTCGACAAGAACTTTAATGCCGAAATGAGTCAAATGGGAAGTGATCATAATTTATTTTATTTTCTGTCAGATGCAATCACAAAATTTCTACTATAGTAGAAAATATAAAGCCCGAATTAGAAACATGCAGTTTAAAAATTGTATCTCTTCCACTTGATGAAGCGTACTTCAAAACAAACATAAAATAAAATATTGTCCATAACTGTGGATCAGTATTTTATTCTTGCAATATACGTAAGAGGAAGTCATTCTAACCACACGGCCTGTTCCGGCTCGGTGTTTGCGGGGGCCCGGATTCGATTCCGGGCCGGCTCGGAGGTTCTCTCCCTTCGGGGACTGGATGGTCTGCTGCCTTATGTACGTATCGTCGTAACTGTCCGCCCCCGGTAGCTGAATGTCAATCCTAAGGGCCCGTGTTCGATTCCCGGCTGGATTGGAGATTTTCTGCGCTAAGGGACTGGGTGTTGTGTTGTCCTAATCGGCATCATTTCACGCACATCGACGCGCAAATCGCCAAAGTGGCGTCAAATCGAAAGACTTTCACCCGGCGAACGGTCTACCCGATGGGACGCTCTAGTCACACGACATTTACATTTATCGTCATAACTAAAAATAGAATCATCTATAGTACACTATTGTATCGTCCGACCATTACTGAGATGGCTGAATCGGCACGACTCGAAAGCCAATAAACTGAAATTAAAAAATATTACAAGGACAAGAATACGCACGTAGAAACTGTACATAAGGGGCAGTCAAATGAAAACGAGACATCCGAGAAAAAAGTAAGTAAACTGTTTATTATTTCAAAAGTAATATCCATAACTATTAATTCATATTGCATAGTCGAAACAACTTTGGTAATACGTGTGCGGGCCAACATGTCAAGGTTGTAGCGAGCACCCTACAGATGCTTGGCTGGGAAACCCTTATACATTCTCCATGAAGCCCTGACCTCTCCCAATGCGATTTCCATATTTTTGGAGCTCTGAAGAAAGACATTCATAGCCGTTGATTTGCTTCGGACAAAGAGGTACACACCTCTTGTCTCATAAAGAGATAAATGTATTAAAAATTTTGGCGATTACTTTTGAAATAACAAGCTGTTTGCTTACTTTTTGCCCATGTGCTTCGTTTACACGGGGCTGCACCTTATTGATATAAGTTGTACATTTACGCTCGTCTATATATGAGGTCCAAACATGAAAACAGTTTTCTTTCTAACAATAATTTCGCATATCATTGTCAGTATTGTCAACTGGGAGATGTACGAGCACAAAAATATTGTATATTAAGTAATATGTACTTTAAAAGAACAGGATTTGCATCATAAAACAATGTATGTAATAACAAAGAAAGTTTTTTAACTGATAGTGCAAAACACGATTTTTCACATTTAGACAAACTATATACCGTAAAAGAAGGAAAAACAGGATTTAAAAGCAAAGGTTACTAGTACCCATGCTATTTGCGTATGTAAGAGAGCATATGGTAGAACGTTACGTTAATCACTCGTGCTTCTTCCGGCAGCAGGATGTTTACGTCACTGGTTATTTGCACGACGATGTCGACACTGTTCGATCAGGGCGACGTAGCACCTCACTCTGAGCACCAACAAGGCAGTTTGCAGGAATACTGAACAGAAGTGTCAAAGAATTTTGTGTGGGTACCAATTTCACTGCTCACAGTTTTCTTCTGATGCAGCTGTCCATCTCTGGAACAGACTACCTTGCAATCCAAACAAAATTCAAAGCGCTGTTGCACTTAAGAAAACGCCAAAGCACTTCCTTTACACAGCTTTTCCTAAAAAGTGAACATATACCACCCTTTACTCGCTATCAGACATTGAACCAAATGCTCCTATCGTCCACCAGTTACATTTCTTTCTCTTCGTTTCTCAGTTAGTGACTTCACTTTTTTTGTGTGGCGTTTCCCTTGCTGCTATGGGACAGGAGTAGCCTACGTGGCGGCACCGGATTTTACTTGCTCCCTTCTCTTCACCCGCAACACTAGCTTGGCAGAAAACTTTTTAGTCACTCATAAGTCATCCACAAGTCACACACACGTGACACTTCGTAATTGCTCGTAGGAAGGCAGCGGAAACCACTTCGCTCAGGATCACACAATATGTTTTACTTTACCATAATGGTACTCTAATCGAGCTCAGTCTTTCTCTTCCTCTCTTCATTACTTACGTTCTATTGTTTTCTATGTCTTTCCCTGCCCCCCCCCCCCCGTCCTACCCCTCTTCACCATTACAGTTGTGTCCTCAGTTTAAATCTACATGACTGTGGGATTGTTATTCTATTTCTAGTGATGTGAAAGAAACTATGTTTTCACCATTACAGCCACTACATTTTTCCTATAATTATGATGTTGTGGTATCTCATATTAAAAGTGTTTTAAGTTAATTCTGTCACAACATAATGTGAAATGTGTAGAATGCCTGGTTAGATGTAAGACAAGGCTCGATGGCCCCTAATCTTGCCTGGATAAATAAATGAATAAATAAACATAGATAAATACCTATCAAGATATGCGGCCCAGCCTGCGTGCTGACCGATTGCACTCTTTGTGAAAAATCGGTTGAACGGCTACCGCCGGTTTGATTATAGCTGAGATCATGTTCCGAACTGTGACTGACGTTCTATCGAGCAGAAATTCGTTTACGCAAAGTAACAGCCCGAACTAAAGCATGGATCATAAAATGCACAGCTATAAAAGACTACCGCAAGAGGCTTGGAAATGTTCGTCCAGTTTGATCTGCAGAATATTGTTATTTCCAACAGCGGTTATGGACGAAATATCGGCTAACTGGCACACTTCACTTTGCGATTCACTTTCATGAAAAGTTAAAAATTAAAAACACAGTATTGTGCAAGTTCTACAGCATTAATTTACTTTGTTAACCTGTTGCGGGTTACGAAGTCATTCTCAAAACTTTAACAGACTGTTGTAATCATCAAACCAGGCTAGTCACGTGATTTGAGGTCGACACTGCTTGTCTGCTATTTCCGGTAATAGCTAAAAGTGAATATCACGCGTATTCGCCTTGTTTTATATACGTTTGTGCGCGTTTGAGCTTTAGTAACAGCTAAGGGACGTATGTGAAAGGAGGACCAGTTACTTTTAAGAGGGACGTACAACAAATGTGTAACTGTGTCGTATTGATATTAAGCACTTGGAGTTAAAGATATCGAGACACGATATTATAGAGCCTTGTACTGCAGGGACAATGTCTGCGAAATCATGATGTTTACGAGGCACGTGGTAGAAAAATTTGCAAGTGTGTTTGAGTAAACTGCCAGTCAGTGTGTGCTTAATGATGCTATGTTCAAATACGGATAAAATTTAAACATGGCAATCTGGTTAACTGCCTCCAATTTATGCAGGTCCTCAAACGCGTATTTCCATCTAAATATTTCTGCATGAGACAGTTTCATATAAGGTGTCTCTGTAACGTAATGAATTAAAATAGACTCAACAATGTGAATCAGTGCAACAGAAAACTTAAAATATTGTTGGCTGTTATCTCCTTTATTATTCCGAAATTCGTGCATTGATATTAATTTTTTTTCCTTGCTTAGGGCATGATTTTACTTCTCTGATGAGATGGCGAAAAAATGTTATACATATCTTACTTGTCTATAAAAAGCAGAAGGGTAGCTAACGAAAAATTGAAAATAATAATGGACAAGCATGTATTGCGAATCGATAACCGTATTCACTGTAACTATTTCGTAGTTCCAAGTGCGTCGGTTTATCGTGATACTTCGGCGCCGTCTACAGTGTCATTGTAACGTAATTATTTAGAACAGAATTCGACAGTATAAATAAATACTATTGAAACTCTTAAAAAAATAAATTGTTCGATGTCACTTCTTATCATGTTGCCTAAGAAACGTTATAAAGTGGAATCTGAGCTATGATTTGGCGGCGAAAAAGCACAATACCATTGCTCTTCACATCTCTAAGCCGGTTTAGGTTCTTAGTATCAACTTGTTAAGATGTCTGTAAAACGTGGATACAAAGTTTCATGGTAGGCCTACTTATGAAGATGATCTACCTGTATCAGCGAAGTAATAACACTTAAAATACACTGTTCTATAAGGACTAAAATGCACCGTCCCGAAATCACGTGACTTGACCTGCAGGAGATGTTGCGGACAGAATTCTCGTTCAGCGCATCCTAATTCTCACTCCATAGATATTCATACTCTACGATAGTCATCAAAGAAGTTACTACATTTATGAACAAAGATGTTACACGTCAAGAGTGAGTTACTAACACAAGATAAATATCGTCTTCGACAGTTAAAAATGTTAATCCTAAACAATAAGAAAACATGAGGGGAAAAAACAGAAAACAGTAACAATAAATTCGAAAATACAGTGCCTATATAACAATATAGATTAAATTAACAGTCCCAATAAAATAAACCTATTATGTGACAAGAATACTGAAAAATAACTTGAAGAGGTATTACATATGGAAGGAGATAAACAGACAGATTAAAAGACAGAACGCCAATTTAACAACACAATACATAGAGTGCATACACAGTTACAATAAAATACACTACTGGCCATTACAATTGCTACACCAAGAAGAAAAGCAGATGATAAACGGGTATTGATTGGACAAATATATCATACTAGAAATGACATGTGATTACATTTTCACGCAATTTGGGTGCATAGATCCTGAGAAATCAGTACCCAGAACAACCACCTCTGGCCGTAATAACGGCCTTGATACGCCTGGTCATTGAGTTAAACAGAGCTTGGATGGCGTGTACAGGTACAGCTGCCCATGCAGCTTCAATACGATACCACAGTTCATCAAGAGTAGTGACTGGCGTATTGTAAGGAGCCAGTTGCTCGGCCCACCATTGACCGGACGTTTTCAGTTGGCGAGAGATCTGGAGAATGTGCTGGCCAGAACAGCAGTCGAACATTTTCTGTATCCAGAAAGACCCGTACAGGACCTGCAACATGCGGTCGTGCATTATGCTGCTGAAATGTAGGGTTTCGCAGGGATCGAATGAAGGTAGAGCCACGGGTCGTAACAAATCTGAAATGTAATGTCCACTGTTAAAAGAGCCGTTAATGCGAACAAGAGGTGACCGAGACGTGTAACCAATGGCACCCCATTCCATCACGCCGGGTCATCGCCAGTATGACGATGACGAATACACGCTTCCAAAGTGCGTTCACCGCGATGTCACCAAACACTGATGCGACCATCATGATCCTGTAAACAGAACCTGGATTCATCCGAAAAAATGACGTTTTGCCATTCGTGCACCCAGGTTCGTCGTTGAGGACACCATCGCAGGCGCTCCTGTCCGTGATGCAGCGTCGAGGGTAGCCACAGCCATGGTCTCCGGGCTGATAGTCCATGCCGCTGCAAACGTCGTCGAACTGTTCGTGCAGAAGGTTGTTGTGTTGCTAACGTCCCCATCTGTTGACTCAGGGATCGAGACGTGGCTGCCGTATCCGTTACAGTCATGCGGATAATATGCCTGTCATCTTGATTGCTAGTGATACGAGGCCGTTGGGATCCAGCACGACGTTCCGTATTAGCCTCCTTAACGCACAGATTCCATATTCTGCTAACAGTCATTGGATCTCGACCAACGCGAGCAGAAATGTCGCGATACGATAAACCGCAATCGCGATAGGCTACAAATCGACCTTTATCGAAGTCGGAAACGTGATGGAGCGCATTTCTCCTCCTTACACGAGGCATCACAAAACGTTTCACCTGGCAACGCCGGTCAACTGCTGATTGTGTATGAGAAATCTGTTGTAAACTTTCCCCATGTCAGCACGTTGTAGGTGTCGTCATCGGGGCCAGAATTGTGTGAATGCTCTGAAAAGCTAATCGTTTGCATATCACATCATTTTCCTGTCGGTTAAATTTCGCGTCTGTAGCACGTCATCTTCGTGGTGTAGCAATTTTAATGGCCAGTAGTTTAGATAAATGAATAAATAGAGGGGAAATGGAGGAATAGAAGGAACAGAAGGTGTGGGAAATACTGGAAAGCTGTGAGGTTTAAGCGATGCTTGGCAGAGTGGAAATACTGAGCTGCGTTTGGTTATTTAATGTTAAATCAGGATTGTGACTCAGATGTTTGTTGATCCCCAGCTCTTCTAACATATTAAGTTTCTGGCCTTTGTTTTCTAAGTGAGGGAAGTGGTTCTGTGGCTGGTAGCTGTGGCCCGCACATGCTCGGAAAATATGGAGTCAGAATTCTGTAACCTCCAGATGAGTTCAGGGTCTGCCAACGTAGTTGCTATTCACTGCACGGTTGACGAACGTAAAATTTATCTGTCAGGGCAAATAATTTTGTATGTATAAGATGATATATATTCTTTCCGACATGTCCAAAAGAATAAATACCATCTTCATATATAGTTAAGGCTCACCGGCCATTTGACCATCTTCTTCTGTACAGATGCACAAACAGTGCCCGATCTCTTACGGGAATTGGCAAAAAGCCGCGAGTAATGAGTATTATGGGCAAGGGCACTATGAATATAGTGCGGGACGATTTGGGAATGTGGGTCTCAAGGGGGGCGTGCCAGAGATAAGTCCCTGCAGTCGCAGTATCCTCTGTGTCCTCGGTGGCTTAGATGGATAGTGTGTCTGCCATGTAAGAAGGAGATCCCGGGTTAGAGTCCCTGTCGGGGCACACACTTTCAACTGTCCCAGTTGACTTACATCAATGCCTTAATGCAGCTAGGAGTATTCATTTCATTGTAATTTCAAATAATTTTGTGTTCCCTTTCCTAGCTGGTAATTGGGCTCCATCTTTACTGCTGAAAATGCATTGGCCTCTGATGTTCCCTACGCAGTACGAAATCTTATAGTTGCAGGATTCCACTGTTGTGTACAAAAACTGTACCTCCTTTGACGACGACGGTCGATTAAAGTCCCGTGTTGGCATTCTAAGCCGAAAACCGATTAGCAAACTAAATTAATAGTGTCGAACGTACACGGTATTGTGCTTATCTTTTATACTTATGAAGATGTCCTACAGTGTAGCGATGGAAGGATCAGTTAACAATTCATCAAAAGCATTTGCAGAACAATGTTCACCATCGATGGGTCTTTTTAACAGAATTTATTGTTGATTAATGTATGCTTACCTGGCTTAACAGTCTATTAAAAAAAACCGTGTAGTGATGGATAAGCAGTTGCTGAGAAGACGCGCGGGTTACTCGCTAGCGAATCTGGTGTCTGTCACGCAGCCACAGGACGTACCGCCTCGTTCGCCCTCCGCACCCTTTACCGCTTTATAAATCTTAACAACCTCCGCGCAGTTGTCTTTCGGTAATGGCTCGCTCTGATGATTTCCGTTCGGATGACGTGGACAGTACGCTGTGCCGACCGTATCTACGAGAAACCGGGCAGTCACTGTTTCCATTTCCCACAGATACATGTTGAGTTCACTGGTCAGTAGTACCACATCGCCTCTCTGTCTCGGCTTGTACAGTAACAGACCACAGTCTGCATTTGAACTGAATAATGCAGTTGAAACTTTCTGGTAGATCAAAACTATATGCCGGACAGCGAGCAGAACCCAAGACTTTCGCCTTTCACGGGTAAGTACTACACTCCTGGAAATGGAAAAAAGAACACATTGACACCGGTGTGTCGGACCCACCATACTTGCTCCGGACACTGCGAGAGGCCTGTACAAGCAATGATCACACGCACGGCACAGCGGACACACCAGGAACCGCGGTGTTGGCCGTCGAATAGCGCTAGCTGCGCAGCATTTGTGCACCGCCGCCGTCAGTGTCAGCCAGTTTGCCGTGGCATACGGAGCAACATCGCAGTCTTTAACACTGGTAGCATGCCGCGACAGCGTGGACGTGAACCGTATGTACAGATGACGGACTTTGAACGACGGCTTATAGTGGGCATGCGGGAGGCCTGGTGGACGTACCGGCGAATTGCTCAATACGTGGGGCGTGAGGTCTCCACAGTACATCGATGTTGTCGCCAGTGGTCGGCGGAAGGTGCATGTGCCCGTCGACCTGGGACCGGACCGCAGCGACGCACGGATGCACGCCAAGACCGTAGGATCCTACGCAGTGCCGTAGGGGACCGCACCGCCACTTCCCAGCAAGTTAGGGACACTGTTGCTCCTGGGGTATCGGCGAGGACCATTCGCAACCGTCTCCATGAAGCTGGGCTACGGTCCCGCACACCGTTAGGCCGTCTTCCGCTCACGCCCCAACATCGTGCAGCCCGCCTCTAGTGGTGTCGCGACAGGCGTGAATGGAGGGACGAATGGAGACGTGTCGTCTTCAGCGATGAGAGTCGCTTCTGCCTTGGTGCCAATGATGGTCGTATGCGTGTTTGGCGCCATGCAGGTGAGCGACACAATCAGGACTGCATACGACTGAGGCACACAGGGCCAACACCCGGCATCATGGTGTGGGGAGCGATCTCCTACACTGGCCGTACACCTCTGGTGATCGTCGACGGGACACTGAATAGTGCACGGTACATCCAAACCGTCATCGAACCCATCGTTCTACCATTCCTAAACCGGCAAGGGAACTTGCTGTTCCAACAGGACAATGCACGTCCGCATGTATCCCGTGCCACCCAACGTGCTCTAGAAGGTGTAAGTCAACTACCCTGGCCAGCAAGATCTCCGGATCTGTCCCCCATTGAGCATGTTTGGGACTGGATGAAGCGTCGTCTCACGCGGTCTGCACGTCCAGCACGAACGCTGGTCCAACTGAGGCGCCAGGTGGAAATGGCATGGCAAGCCGTTCCACAGGACTACATCCAGGATCTCTACGATCGTCTCCATGGGAGAATAGCAGCCTGCATTGCTGCGAAAGGTGGATATACACTGTACTAGTGCCGACATTGTGCATGCTCTGTTGCCTGTGTCTATGTGCCTGTGGTTCTGTCAGTGTGATCATGTGATGTATCTGACCCCAGGAATGTGTCAATAAAGTTTCCCCTTCCTGGGACAATGAATTCACGGTGTTCTTATTTCAATTTCCAGGAGTGTATTTCCGTTGAGCTATCCGAGTACAACTCATTTTCCGCCCTCACAGCTTTGCTTTCACCAGTACCGCTCTCGTACCTTCTAAACAGAGGATACTCCCTCGTATCTTTCGGAACGGGCCCTCCCGAAAGAAAGGATAAAGAGAATTACTTCTACACCTGCGTGACTAGCCTGCAGTTTACACTTAAGTGCCTCGCAGAGGGTTCATCGAATCACCGTCAAACGATTTATCTACCTTTCCATTCTCGAACAATGTGTAGTAAAAATGAACACTTAAATCCTTCCGTGAAAGCTCTGGTTTCTCATACTTATTACAATGATCATTTCTTCCTGCGTAGGATGACATGAATAAAATATTTTTGCATTCAGAAGAGAAAATTAGTTATTAAAATTTCGTGAGAACATCTCCCTACAACGAAAAATGCCTTTGTTTTAATGATTGTCACCCCAACTCGCTTATCATATCGTGACACTCTTTTCCCTATTTTGCGGTTACACAAAACAAGTTTCTCTTCTTTGGATTTAGTTCTTATTCATTTATAGATCACATACAAAATTACATTAATCATTGTACTAATTCATCTTAACTGAAACGATAAACATTTTTTTTAATAATAAGTCATGAGTAGAGCAGTATAAACACATCAAAAATATTTTAACACTGTTCATTTCGATCACATCACTGTTCATTGTCCACACCACATGCACATTGCACTACACTGATCAGAGCTATCCCTCTCTCTCTCTCTCTCCCTCCCTCCCTCCCTCCCTCCCTCCCTCCCTCCCTCCCTCCCTCCCTCCCTCCCTCCCTCCCTCTCTCTCCCATCCCCCCCCCCCCCCACAAGCACATTTATACATACACACTTTCGGCTGGCATCAGAAGCTAAGCAACACTTCCGCCATTCTGTTGATTGGCCTGTCAGCATCTCAGTACAATGAATGACATGTTGATCTCAGGAGAATGAAAAGAGCTTAGACTTTTCGTCGCAGACCCTGGAAATAGGAGTTTGCATTAAGAATCATTAAACCATGGCAATTTACTAAAGAATGGCAGTTGCTTATTACCAAATAATATTTTACTCTTTCCTACTCTGTGTCTTCTAATAAATAACCCTTGACTTTGTAGTATGAACCACACTACCGGAAACAGAATTAGTACACCGTTTAGATATTTACAAGTAACTCAAGATTTATTGTTCACAAAGAGCATGTGTCGTAAATAAAATGATAACATTTACAGAAAAATAGCGTAAGCGGTTCTGAGGTATCAGGTATCAGCTTCTATTGAAATATCCTTAGTGCGTGGTGTAGCCTCCACGGACAGGAATGCAGATTCAGATCCGGGAATTCAGTCGCTAGTACATATCGCGTATACTGCCCTAGGATACGTTACTCCAAGCCTGTCCGACCTACACGTCCTCTATTGAAGACAATTACGGAGATCGTGCTCGCCAGTGAAGTTACTGCACGTTTTGCAGAGCGCGTTGAGTTTCAAGGGCAGTGTGTGGGTTAGCATTATGCTGTTGCAACAACACATCATCTTCCTGCTGCAAGAACGCAAAAGGACGAATCTAATAACATTCTGCACGTACCGAGCGCTGGTTAGCCTCCCCTCCAGGTGAACGAGAGTTGCAGCTTATCGCACCCAACACCATAAGGCGTGGGATGGAGCCAATGCGTTTTGGGCGAAGGCACTCTACGAGACAACGCTTACAAGTGCTACGTCGTACTTGCTTGCGTGCAGAGAGAATCTGCTTACATCGTTGAAGACCACGGCGGGATATTCTATCTTCCAAGAGACCCTCTGACGGCATTAGTTGAGACGTGCACGTCGATGCTGCGGCGTTCCTGTAGTCTCACTGCTAATAAACTGATCGCAACAGTCTGGTCCCACAAACCGTCTTATCTGTGCACGATCTGCCACTGCTGCGACCCTGGTGGACGTCTGTGCTCCATGTACGTCCAAAATCGTGTACAGGTGCGTGAATGTTCACGTGACCACTGATACCAGCATCGCTGCACAACTGATGGAGTACGTCCAATCCGTGTGGCAGTTCTTCGATAGATCCATCCCGCCTAGGGGAGACAAGTAGTCGGCCCAACTAGATCCGATACACCGGCAACCCAACCAAGAGACAGTCAACGGAGCCACCGACAACACGACTTGCCTTCCACCCGACCAGTACACAAGGAACTCCAAAGCCTGAATTTTGAGTCAGCGACCAGGGCAGGTAACCGGAACGCTAACGGTCACAAGGCAGAAAATTCCGCTGGCGCACTTGGACTTCAAATAACAAAAATACAGTTAAACTCCACCGGATGGTGGCCAAACTTTCGCCAACTCGAACACACGCTGTTGCTCACGGGAATACTCCCCAACAGCCAACCATGAAAACCAATGACACGGCATGAAAAGACTGGCTTCGGTAATTAAATCACCACTCAACTTTGATGCCCTGGGTCGGTGAGCCACGAACCTAGTAGCAATCGGAACAGCGCCTCGCTCTCCGACACTGCGCAGAGACCGCCAGCGGGCCCGGCCAACTGCACCACGCGGAGATTTCCTGGATGGTCCGCACCAACCGACCGACTCCTCTTAGCCAGTACGCAGACAACATTTAAAATAACTTGTCAGTCAAAATCGCACAAACTACACACAGTTTCACGAACACTTGCACGAAGAACCAGACATTGCTAACGGCACTGACTGTACAATAACGAGTCGGCACACACATCCAACCCATAAGCCAAATATACGTCGCCCGGCAAGACGACCGACCGACGACCAACCAAAGTCGTCCCCACTCCAATCATGTGTGTCTGCAACCGTCGGGCGAATCATGGCGATCCGGACCTCACTGCTGCCGCGCCCCGACTGAACTTGTGCCGCGTGCCAACTCAAACATTGCCAGGTCCGAACTGCACTGGTAGCGCCCCCCAACTCACTAGCAGATCCGAACTAACTGCTGGAACGTTCCAGCTAACCCACGGCACACGGCGACCGGGAACTAATAGCAGTCAGGAAAGATAATACGGGAGGGTCTATATGGATAAGCGCTGCTGGTGCCGCTCACGGGCAGGCAAGACAGCAACTCAGTGACACCAGTGATAGAAATGGACATAACGAGGTAGCAGTACGGTAAAAACAGGGTGTAAAATAAGAAATGGCACGAACACGAGCCACGCGCGGCTCAGGTAGTGAGCGTTAGTCACCTCTGAGATTGGACGTAGTGAGTCGATGTTAGTCAATAATGCCTTTAAGGCGACAAAGACGCCATTATCAAGTCCTCCTTGAGTTCGAAAGAGGTCGTGCAAAAGATCTACGACAAGCTGGGCGTTCCTTCTACGATATTGCAGAAAGCCTTGACAGGAGCGTAACCATGGGAGCGGTAGTCTGGAGGACGTACGGTTACAAGAAGACAGGGCTCCGGACAGCCGCATGGCACTGCCGAGAGGGAAGACCATCGTGTTCGGCACATGGTTGTGCGCATCATATTGCGATTGCGGCAGAAATCAGTGCAGCAGTCTGCACCACAGTGACACAACGAACTGTTAAAAGTCGATTACTTCATGGCCAACTCCGAGACAGAGGCGCTCTAGCGAGCATTCTACTGATCCCAAACCACCACCATTTGGGAATTCAGTGGTGTCAGGCGAGAGCTCACTGGAAGGCAGGGTGGAAGTCTGATGAAAGCTGGTTCCGCCTAGTTGTCAGCAGTGACAGTTTATTTGCTAGAAGAAGGCCAGTCGACACTCTGAACCAATCTCTCTGCATTCCAGACACGCTAGACCTACTCCTGGAGTTGTGTTCTCGGGTGCGATTTCGTATAACAGCAGAAACACTCTCGCAGTTATCCCGAGCACCTTGACGGCGAAACTGAACGTCAGTCTTGTCTTTTGTGCTGCCTTTCGTGAATAGTATTCCAGGGGATGTTTTCCAAATGGATAACGCTCGCACACATACCGCTGTTGGTTCCCCAACATGCTCTACAGAGTGTCGACACTTTGCCTGCTCGATCACCAGATCTGTCTCCAGTCGAGCACATACGTCATCGGACAACACTAGCGTCATGCGCAACCAGCATTAACCGTGCCTGTTTTGGCTGACCAAGTGCAGCGGTATGGAATTCCGTCCCATAGACTGACATCCGGCACTTGTACAACACAATACTTGCAATTCTGCATGCTTGCATTCAACATTCTGGCGGCTACACCGGTTATTTATGTACCAGCAGTAAACATTTACAATGACTCACCTCTTCGCTTAAGTTAACCTGTGATCTAGCAATGTTAATCACTTAAATACACTCATGCTCATAAATTACTGATAATTGCAGAGCATGGTGACAAAAAACGTGGCACTACACAAAACTGGCGCTAATAGCATAGGCACATAGGGAACACACACGACACAGATCTGCAAGTCCACGGTATTGGTGATAAGTTGTGAAAACAGTCCCGAAATACATGTGCTACAAAACGCCAGTGTTTCATGCGCATGTACACCGACATCCATATGGGATATGATCACCAAGCACACGTACACAGGCCGCACAACGGATTGGCATACTCAGGATCATGTGGTTGAGCAGCTGCTGGAGTACAGCCTCCCATTCTTGCACCAATGCCTGTCGGAGTTCCTGAAGTGTCCTAGTGGTGTGAAGACGTGTAGCGATACGTCGACCGAGAGCATCCCAGACGTGCTCGATGGGGTTTAGGTCTGCAGAACATGCAGGCCACCGCCTGATATCTTCTGTTTCAAGGTACTCCTCCACGATGGCAGCTCGGTGGGGCCGTGCATTATCATCCATCAAGAAGAAGGTGGGACCAACTGCTCCCCTGAAATGGCGGACATATTGGTGCAAAATAACGTCCCGATACACCTGACCTGTTACAGTTCCTCTGTCGAAGAAATGCAGGGGTGTACGTGCACCAATCATAATCCCACCCCACACCATCAAAAGACGTCCTCCACACAGGTCCCTTTCAAGGACATTAAGGGGTTGGTATCTGGTTCCTGGTTCACACCAGATGAAAACCCGTCGAGAATCACTGTTCAGACTATACCTGGACTCGTCCGTGAACATAACCGGGGACCACTGTTCCAATGTCCGTGTACTGTGTTCTTGACACCAGGCTTGAAGGTCGCCGGGCGAATAAACAATGTCTGTTCAGTCTTCTGTAGACTGTTTGTCTGTAGACTGTGTGTCTGGAGACAGCTGTTCCAGTATCCGCGGTAAGGTACCGAGCAAGGCTGCTTGCAGTACTCCGTGGCCGTCTCCGGGCACTGATGATGAGATTTCGGTCTTCTTGTGGTGTTGTTCACTATGAACGTCCCGCACTGTAGCGCCTGGACCCGTTTCCTGTCTGCTAGAATCTCTGCCATAACCTTGAGATCACACTTTGTGGCACACGGAGCGTATTCTACCCCTCATAACGTCATCAATATGTGTTCTTTGAGCCATTTTCAACACACAGTCAACACTAGCACGTCTGAAAACGTCAGCACACTTACTCGCTGCACCGTACTCTGACTAACACCAACACACCTCTAGGTATGTGGACTGCTGCCAGCGTCACCGTGCGACGACCGAGGTCATTTAAACCCGCAAACCGTCCAACAGAACGTTGTTTCACCATGTATCAGCATTATCCTTAATTTATGAGCACGAGTATATGTTACCTAGTCAAATGTATTCCCAAAGTTTTACTGCTCTACATTGATTACCTTTTGATGTTGCAATTTTTTTCCCGTCAGTGAATTACAGTTGCGTGGTGCTATATCTCATTTTCTGGTCTGGTCGTTTAAGGTGCAGAGAAGTGTGACATGGCTAGTTGCAACGGAAGGGAGGCCTTGGACTTACGACACCATCTGCAGTCCTGTTCAGAAACGTGGCGGTGGCTCCCCTTTAAACCATACTTTTTGCCCAAGTTGCGCTCCCCACAATAATTCCATAATTCACTTGTCAGCTCGATTAATGATGCGTGGCGGTGGCGTCCTATTCTTCTTCGGCCGCCGCAATCCCGGCCGCGCTGAAAGCCCTCCGGGGACGCAATAAATGTCGCCAGCCACCCGCCCTCGCACTTTCGCGGGCCACCTCCTTTTTCCCTCGCAGGAGGGGCCCCGGATGACTTACTTTCTGCCCGCCCTCAGGCAGCGGCGCGGTGTAGCAGTTTTATACGTCTTCCGGGAACGCCCGTGGCCTAACGTAAGGCGACGGCCGATGCTAAAACATCCCTCCCCCCTTTATACTTTCACTTTATGCATCTCGAGATATAGTTCTTGACATCACGATTACATCCTGCAGCGCATAAAACTGTATTTACAAACTCACTGCCCCACGTGGTTTATTTCCAAAAGAGGAATTCAAAGTCGGTATTTTTATTTGGGAATGTTATTTACGAATGCAGCCTATACAATTCTGCGGCAAAAAATTGTGTCCCTTACACCGATACTATGCGAGAAATATATAAATTGCAAGGTGGCTATAATTTCGCACCTTACAAGCACTTATCCACATACTTTGCCGTGATCTACAAACACAGTTAGGTATCATGCATATAATAGGTTGTACATTGTATATGTTGTTGTTGTTGTTGTTACTATTATTGTTGTGGTCTTCAGTCCAGAGACTGGTTTGATGCAGCTCTTCATGCTACCTGTGCAACCTTCATCATCTCCCAGTACTTACAGCAACCTACATCCTTCTGAATCTGTTTAGTGTATTCCTCTCTTGGTCTCCCTCTACGATTTTTACCCTCCACGTTGCCCTCCAATACTAAATTGGTGATCCCTTGATGCCTCAAAACATGCCCTACCAATCGATCCCTTCTTTTAGTCAAGTTGTGCCACAAACTCCTCTTCTCCCCAATCCTACTCAGTACCTACTCATTAGTTATGTGATCTACCCATCTAATTTTCAGCATCCCTCTGTAGAACCACATTTCGAAAGCTTCTATTCCCTTCTTGTCTAAACTGTTTATCGTCCATGTTTCACTTCCATACATGGCTACACTCCATACAAATACTTTCAGAAACGACTTCCTGACACTTAAATCTGTACTTGATGTTAACAAATTTCTCTTCTTCAGAAACGCTTTCGTTGCCATTGCCAGTCTATATTTTATATCTTCTCTATTTCACCCATCATCCGTTATTTTGCTCCCCAAATAGCAAAACTCCTTTACTACTTTAAGTGTGTCATTTCCCAATCTAATTCCCTCAGCGTCACCTCACTTAATCTGACTACATTCCATTATCCTCGTTTTGCTTTTGTTGATGTTCATCTTACATCCTCCTTTCAAGACACGGTCCATTCCGTTCAGCTGCTTTTCCAGGTCCTGTGCTGTCTCTGACAGAATTACAATGTCATCGGTGAACCTCAAAGTTTTTATTTCTTCTCCATGGATTTTAATTCCAACTCCGAATTTTTCTTTTGTTTCCTTTATTGCTTGCTCAATATACAGATTGAATAACATCGGGGATATGCTACAACCCCGTCTCACTCCCTTCCCACCCACTGTTTGCCTTTCGTGCCCCTCGACCCTTATAACCGCCATCTAGTTTCTGTTTAAATTGTAAATAGCCTTTCGCCCCCTGTATTTTACCCCTGCCACCTTCAGAATTTGAAAGAGAGTATTCCAGTCAACATTGTCAAAAGCTTTCTCTAAGTCTACAAATGCTAGAAACGTAAGTTTGCCTTTCCGTAATCTATTTTCTAAGATAAGTATATATGAATATATAAAGGAGACTGACATTGTCACGTAGGTCTTGTAAATCATTGTTAACGCTTATAGTATGAAAGGTGATGGAGTGTCTTTATAATAAAAACGGCGTAATGAATGATTGCCTCGACTACTAGAGGTTTGAATGCCAGTGGAAATTAAACGGCAGGTGGAACTCAATCCTTGGGTGGAAGGCTCACATAGGTGTGTTGGTCCTGCTTAAACACAGGAAATAGCAAGACGGACGTCGTAGTACCTAAGCGCTGGAGCACAGTAGAGTCGCGACAGGCCAGTGTTGTAGCCGAACCGGAAGGATTTTGCTTCGGAAACGCTGAAAGTCTTGGACGCAGGTGAGAGGAACGAAGAAGCGGCACTTCGGAAACCACGCAGTCTGGTTATTTCCAAGGATTTTTACTCAGAAGCGTACCATTGTATGAGTATAGGTTTCTCTTCGCAGACTTACCGTGCTGGACGACAAAAGACTAAAATATGGTTGGTTGGCGTTCGGAAGAATCTGTAGAGATGGAGAATATTCCGTGGTTTCGGGAATATGGTTCGTTTTCGGAATTACGAGGGTGGGGAGCCAAGCCTTGTTGGGAAGCCAGCGCTGGAGAGACGAGGTCGTCTGTTGTGAGGTCCCGTGTGTGACGGTCGCTCGATATCAGCTTCTTGCTGTCTTGGATCTAAGGAGAGTTTATAGTTAGAACAGTTAGGCACTGTACTGTTGCGAACATATACGATTCTGGACTTCACCTCCGGTTTGGAAGTCGTACTTTAGTATGCGGCGTTTAGTAATTGAGAGCACTTCTTCTGCCTATTACGTGGAGATGTTATCTGAACTCCGTCCTTGTGGTTGGGAGTTCGCGTTTCTCGTCTGTAGAACACAGAGAGGAGAAGACAGTATTAGAGTATATTAGTCAGAGGACCGCTTTCTGCCGTCCTAATGTTTGAAAGAGTTCAGTTGTGGCTGGAGTTCTGCTGTCGTCGCAGACGAGTACGAGAACCATTATTTCGACGCACCAGACGCAGAACATATGGTGATATCGCAAATTACTTCGGCGTATTAGGGCTATAGAAGCTAAACAGCTGTGATCACGTTAGTTTATTTCCACTGTGGTTCCACACCACCGTAGATCATCTTCGAAAGTAGTATCTTCTAGTCTTTGGTACATAGATGATGTCAGTCATTTCGCGTTGTTGATATTAGACCGCGCAGTAATAATAAGGGGCAGAGTTGGGCAATTGTTCAGTAATTTTACTTAGGAAATGTAAACTTTGTAATATAAAGGGTTTTTTAATCTACAATAAACATATAAGCAGGAACAACGTTTATCATTTAGTAGGATTAGTTGCCTTCATCATTCATTAATGTTTAGATTGTAATTTATAGAATTAAGAGATCCTAAGATCTGCTTCTTGGGGTAGTCAGACAGGTCCAAATCTTCATTTTAGAGTTTATTATTTTCGTGCACCTTCATTTTACGCCAGCATGGAGTAGCATCTTGGAAAATGTCTGTAGTCGACAGTAAATTACAATAAATAGATAAATAAATAAATAAATAAGTGGGCTGTTCAGTGATATATACTTTCTGGCATCGACTCCAATCGGAGTTTTTTTTTTTCATCTTTCATTCCATTCTCGCTAGGTGGGCCCTTGTTATCGTAAATTTTGGCTTTTTCATTCAGATATCTCAATACGAAAAAATCTGCAGGATTCACATTTTCACTCATCTGTATCATTATTAAATTTAGGAAGTGCTGCAGCCGGCCGGGGTGGCCGTGCGGTTCTAGGCGCTACAGTCTGGAACCGCAGGACCGCTACGGTCGCAGGTTCGAATCCTGCCTCCGGCATGGATGTGTGTGATTTCGTTACTTTAGTTAGTTTTAAGTAGTTCTAAGTTCTAGGGGACTGATGACCTCAGAAGTTAAGTCCCCCAGTGCTCAGAGCCATTTGAACCATTTGAAGTGCTGCATTGATAATATAAATATGTCTGGTTTACTTATCATTCCGTTTCTTAAAGATTCGTTATGGAAAAAAATTGACGATTGAGCTTTAATTTCGTAAATATACATTTATGTATTTTCAGTGTACAATTACGTATTCTATGTAAACGTATTTTGTCGATGGTTAAATAGAGTACAAACTGCAGGTCAAATAAAACAAACGAACGATGAGTGGTTAACGATAGTTTTATTTCGACATCTGTGGTATCCATATCGGAAAGAAGTAGTGTGTAAAGTCGTAGTATCATAAAAAATATAGAAGCATTAACGGTGTTCTATTACTTGTTTAATGAGAATTAAATTTGACGGAGTATCTAAGTTACGTAACATGGGCAGTCTATGATAAATACTATGTCGGATTTCAGCTACATACAACAGTGGTATTAAGTATGTATCTACTACCTTCTAATTGTGATTTAAGTATGATTTTTATACTGGTATTGGTACATGCAAATGTAGAGTAATTTCCATACTTTTCCTTCTATCATAATCGAGAACTTTGTAGTAAACAAAAGTTTCTAATGACATACTGTGAAAATGGTACTTAAGGATAGCATAAAACATATATCAAGATCTCTATTTCTCTTTTGGTTGGAATATTTATTATTTACTCCATACATTTGTATCTGATTGGTTCGTCTAAACACAGCGTGCATTCCATATTTCCTCTTGCGCTGAAAAGAAGTCCTACTTTGTACAGGAAAAGGTCGATATTAAGCATTTACTACCTTGCGATACTGTTGGTATATATTATTGAGGACTCGATGCTACTTTTACGTCAAAAGTCAAAGTAGTTCCATATTCCTGGAATGACTGTCAGGGAGTAGATGCAGGAATCCTTCATCACCGTTCTTGGCAAGGTCCTAGTGGAGGTAGTTTACCTTCCTCTGACCGTTTACGAAGTGTCGAGTTTGTATTTGTGTCGTTTGGACAGCTGTGATGAGTGTTCGTACAGTGAGTGTTGGTTTGTGTGTTTGTGAATGAACGGAAGGGTGAAGGTGAAACCTAGTGCCAGTATATAGCCTATTCTTTCGAATAACGTCAAGAGACAGTCGTTGAGCTTAACGTCCCCATCCGAAGAACGGATCAACGTCAATAGTTTAAGACGCTCTGACTTCATGGGACACTGCGGAGAGGTTGGGAATTTAATCTAGAACATTGACACAAAAACTGGTGGTCAATAAATCACACCACCATCCCTCCTGCTAT
This sequence comes from Schistocerca gregaria, assembly GCF_023897955.1. Classification (NCBI taxonomy): domain Eukaryota; kingdom Metazoa; phylum Arthropoda; class Insecta; order Orthoptera; family Acrididae; genus Schistocerca; species Schistocerca gregaria. The sequence continues at coordinate 305,186,368 of NC_064921.1, forward strand.
CACTGGCCAAATATTGATGACGAAAATCATCCGCCACCCAGCTTACACTTAGATGGCTAAGATCACGGAATACCTCCTAGCACCGTGTTGGACCTCGTTTTCCCCAGAGTAGTGCAGCAACTGTACTTGGCTTGTGGACTCAACAATTCGCTGGAAATCCCCTGCAAAAATATTGAACCATTCTGCCATTACCTGGTCCCTTTAATCGCCCAAACCAACCAACCAATCTGCCATTACAGCTGCCCACAGTTGTGAAAGTTTAGCCGGTGCAAGGTTTTTTGCGCGTACTGACCTTTCGTTTATGTCCGCCAAATATTCGATAGGAATCATGTCGGGCCATCTGCGTAGCCAAATTATTCACTCGAATAGTCCAGGATGTTCTTCAAACGAATGGCGAACAATTGTGGGCCAGACACATGCCGCATTATCATCCGTAAAAATTCCAACGTTATTAGGGGAAAACGAATGCATAGAATAGGCCTCCAAGCAGCCGAATATAATGATTTGCAGCCAACGATCAGTTCAGCTAGACCAGAGGGCTCGGTCCTTTGCTTGTAAACACAGGCCACACCATTATGGGGCCACCACCAACTTGCACAGTGCCTTTTTGACAGCTTGAGTGCATGGCGTCATGGGACATGAACTACACGCGAACTCCACCATCAGTTCTTGCCAAATGGAATCGGGACTCATCTGACCAGGCCAAGGTTTCCCAGTCGTGTAGGGTCCAACTGACATGGTCACGAGCCCAGGAGGGGGTCTACAGCCGATGTCGTGTTGTTATCAAAGATCCTCGCCTCGGTCGTCTGCCACCATAACTCATTAACGCCTCATTTCGCCGCATTGTCATAACGGATACGTTCGTCGTAGGTATAATATTGATTTCTGCGGTTGTTTCATGCATTGTTACTTGTCTGTTAGCACCGACAACTCATCGCACACGCCGCTGCTCTCGGTCATTAAGTGAAGGCCGCCACCCACTGCGTTGGCGGCCATAATTACATGAATCCCCTGAGAATAAATGACAGTTCTGCCAACGCACTGTCCGTTTATACCTAGTACACGCGATACTGCCGCCATGTGTGTATGCGCATATCGCTATTCCACGATTCTGTCACTCCAGCGTACATTCGTGTTGAACTACCCTGATCGGCTTGCGTTAGTGACCCAGTCTACGGAAGTGTGCGGGCAGTAAATAAACAAGACATATAAAAATTAAAACGTTTCGACTAGTTTTGTTGTCGTCGTAAACAGTTTAACATATTTCGGAGCTATTGTTTTCGCAAGCGAACTCACTGCATCTCCTTTCTGTCATATTACCTCCACTCCTCACGCTTCCTCAACCCTTCCATACGTCATTCCCTTCATTTAATCCTCCCCTTCTTCTACCCCTCGTGCTTCTCACTCTGCTCTCCCCAACCATATTTCGATCCATCATCTCACATACGGACTGTAACATACAACACACAAAAAAACTAGCACGTGCCGCTTATTTCTGTATCGCAATCTCCTAGCGTATGACAATATTTCACAATGGCTCGTTATACTTCCGCGTCCGGAGTTATTTATTCATGTCGGGATTTAAAATTCAGTTCACTGCGTTTCAATTTGTTCTCCGGGCCATGAATACAGATACGTGGCGTGGAGACAGCTTGCGTCGCTTCTCTCTTGTGTTCTCCACCGGTGGCGACTGTGCTGCCCCCTGCATACCAAGTGAGCGCTCCATCTGACGGCCAGTGCGGTGGGAGAGGGGCGGGGGGGGGGGGGGGGGGCAGGCTAGAAGACACGTCTAGGCAGTTTTCGTGCTGATCGTTTAGGATAATGTCAGTTCACAAATAAATGAGGTACCCAGAAGACATTGTGAGATGTCACGGTAAATTCGCACACGAACACCCTGTAAGCTTTCTATAAAAAATTGTCTGTATGTCAAAAAATTGAGCACGTTGGTTTCATAAAATTTATCCTAGTGCAACGTGTACTTCACTTATCGTGTTCAATTCGTGAGCAAAACTGAGTGTTGGTTTGTCCTGTCTTGCGTGTGGAACAGTATCATGATATAAAACTTTAAACTTCCTGAGATACAAAACTTGAAACAAAGAAAATGAATCCAATTAAAAATAAATTACTGCTCTACTCGGAAGAAAATAACTATTTTAAATCAGCAATATTGTTCGCTGTACATTAATCTGTTTGCTAACACGACATCTGAAATCCTGAAAATCCAAACTACACACTGAGCGCAGCAGCTACAGGAAACTAAACTACTCAGTATTAACTTCATTTTGCTTGTCAGAAATAATCTTTGACTTCTTTTGACGCAAGGTGCCATGCACACACGACAAAATGTTAAAAACTTCGGTTTTACTTCAAAGAAAATCCTTCCGGAAAAACTAAGCTCTGATTGTTGACAGAAACAACCGAACAACATAAAAAGGGGCAACAGTTGTGAAACTCTCGTCTTATAAAAATTACAGATATATTTGCCAACTGCGTAATTCGTGATTTTTAAAAAAAAGACAGAGAGATCAAATTAACAATCATTGTAAAAGTTATTAGTTACCTAAGATTTCCTACAATTACGAGGGCTATCCACAAAGTACATTACGTTTTGGAATTAAAAATAAATAAAGTATTTGAAATTTTTTTATTATATACAGATGAAAGCCACACTTAAATACAACTTTTCTACATAGTTGCCATTTAAATTAAGGCACTTATCGTAGCGTTGGACGAGCTTGGAAATTCCTTCGTCGTAAAATTCGGCCGCCTGCACCTTCAACCACGTGGTTACCTATTTTGGGACAGAAAAGGTGTAATTTTTGTGGATTTCCTGGAAACAGGCTCTACAATAAACTCTCAAAGGTATTGCCAAACTCTGCACAAGCTCAGAAGAGCAATACAAAACAAGCTCAGGGGAAAGTTGGGCTCAAAGATCTTGCTGATTCACGACAACGCCCGGGACAACACGGCAAATTCCACTCGTGAGGTTCTCGAATCTTTTAAGTGGGAGTTGTTTCCTCATCCGCCGTACAGTCCCGACCTGGCATCGAGCGACTTCCACTTATTCCCAGCAATGAAGAAGTGGTTGGCTATGCAGCGTTTTGATGACGACGCACAGCTTCAAGAAGAGGTACCACGTGGTTGGAGGCGCAGGCGGCCGAATTTTACGACGAAGGAATTTCCAAGCTCGTCCATCGCTACGATAAGTGAATTAATTTAAATGGCAACTATGTATAAAAGTAGTATTTAAGTGTGGCTTTCCTCTGTATATAATAAAAAAATTCCAATACTTTATTCATTTTTAATTCCAAAACGTATTGTACTTTGTGGATAGCCCTCGTAATAGGTTTGAGAAACAAACATTTCATCTTTCGCATACTTTCGTTGCGTTTACAATTCTTCCAAAAATCTCCACCAATATAAAGAACGGGAGTCTTATAATTCATCTCTGTAATAAAGTTTTCCCTTAGTTTCTCCCAGATTCGCGAATAAAACATCTCATTCTCTGAAAAACACAGCCGTTCGCTATCGCGCCTCAAATGAGAGTGCCCTGAAACTGCACAACTATCTGACTAGCAAGTCAACCACAGATAAAATTAAACACAGAGTCGCTACTCAGGCATTGCATTCATTCATGTTTGTCCCAGTACGGTAAACATAAATTATTCACTACAGCAGAAAACGGATGAGAACCTTAAAACCACTGGCGAGTATGTAAATGGCTAGAGTTGCAATTCTCAAAAACGTTAAAATGTGTGTGAATTTCTAAGGGACCAAACCGTTAAGTCATCGGTCCCAAGACTTACACACTACTTAAGCTAAATTTAACTTATGCTAAGAACAACACACACACACACCCACGCCCGATGGAAGACTCGAACCTCCGGCCACTGCGCGCGGCGTTGTAATTCCCTGTGACAGGTAGAACGGCCATCAGAGTACATTACAATCCAATCCACAACAGATAGCGGTTTGCGCACGTCGAGTCACAGACAGCAATTGCATTGTTGGCGATTCCAAGCGACAGTTGCGGTAGCGCTTGCGCGTGGTTTCTGCTTGAAGGAAGCGTATATCCTGCAGATTACGTCTCCCGCTTAATTTTGCACAATATATCACTTATCACCACTATCAGCGATGAAACTCGCAACAAATGAAATCCAAATTCACTGAACAACTCGCTGCGATCACGTTTAATGCTCGCATTAGCTACGGCATTCACAACAGAGCGATCAGACTATACTGAACGCTCATTGGCTGTTGGAGCATCCTGACATAGGTGCGCAAAACAAACCTAAACTCGACCGGCATCGTTCGTGACTCCAGCTATAGTGTTGTTTACAGATGTTACCAGGTTGGGTGTGCAAGTGGCGTGAGTAACGTCAGATGTTGGGTGATCACTGAGGAGGACACGGAGACGCCACATACTCGTGTGAGACAGCGCAATCAGCAGCCGAAAAAGTTTGGTAGGTTCCTCATTGCGGGTTTCCATTCGTCCTGCTGGTGGAATGGTGAATTATTCATATTTGTGTGGCATTTCGATGTGACATGGGTCCAGTGGTGAACTGCATGTAAACATGAGGGCAGATACACTTGTCGTCAAGGTTCTGGTCGAACAAGTGTGACCACCACGAGGGAGCATCGCCGCATTGTTGACTAATCACATAACAGCCACTTCACATAGGCACATGCCATTCTAAAACAAGTAATAGGCTCCATCCAACATACTGTGTCTGCGCACACTATTGCTCCGAGGCTTGCAACAGCAAGATTAGGGGATAACCATTCTATCTGAAGGGTGCCATTAACATCACAGTTCAAGTTACTGTGGCTGGAGTCGTGCTGTTACCTGGAAGCATGATCAGGTTGCTGAAAATAGTTATCAAAATGGTTCAAATGGCTCTAAGTACTATGGGACATCTGAGGTCATCAGGCCCCTAGACTTAGAACTACTTAAACCTATCTAACCTAAAATACTCTCTCTCAAATTCTGAAGGTGGCATTGGTAAAATATAGGGAGCCAAAGGCTATTTACAATTTGTATAGAAACCAAATAGCAGTTATAAGTGTTGAGGGGCATGAAAGGGAAGCAGTGGTTGGGAAGGGAGTGAGACGGGGTTGTACCCCCTCCCCGATGTTATTCAGTCTGTATATTGAGCAAGCAGTGAAGGAAACAAAAGAAAAATTCGGTGAAGGTACTAAAATCCATGAAGAAGAAACAAAAACTTTGAGGTTCGCCGATGACATTGTAATTCTGTCAGAGACAGCAAAGGACGTGGAAGAGCAGTTGAACGGAATGGATGGTGTCTTTAAGGGAGGATATAAGATGAACATCAACAAAAGCAAAACGAGGATAATGGAATGTAGTCGAATTAAGTCGGCTGATGCTGAGGGAATTATACTAGGAAATGAGACACTTAAAGTAGTAAAGGAGTTTTGCTATTTGGAGAGCAAAATAACTGATGATGGTCGAAGTAGAGAGGATATAAAATGTAGACTGGCAGTGGGAAGGAAAGCGTTTCTGAAGAAAAGAAATTTGTTAACATCAAGTATTGATCTAAGTGTTTCTGAAAGTATTTGTATGGAGTGTAGCCATGTATGGAAGTGAAACATGGACGATAAACAGTTTAGAAAAGAAGAGAATAGAAACTTTCGAAATGTGGTGCTACAGAAGAATGCTGAAGATTAGATGGGTAGATCACATACCTAATGAGGAGGTGTTGAATAGTTTTGGGGAGAAGAGAAGTTTGTGGCACTACTTGACTAGAAGAAGGGATCAGTTGGTAGGACATGTTCTGAGACATCGAGGAATCACCAATTTAGTATTGGAGGGTAGCGTGGAGGTCAAAAACCGTAGAGGGAGACCAAGGGATGAATACACTAAACAGATTCAGAAGGATGTAGGTTGCACTAGATACTGGGAGATGAAGCAGGTTGCACATGATAGAGTAGCATGGAGAGCTGCATGAAACCAGTCTCAGGACTGAAGACGACAACAACAACAACAAGAACTAACCTAAGGACATCACACACATCCATGCCCGAGGCAGGATTCGAAACTGCGACCGTATCAGCAGCGCGGTCCCGGACTGAAGCGCCTATAACTGCTCTGCCACAGCGACTGGCAAAATAGATATCCAACATCCGTAATTTTAGTTAGCTACCAGTAAATTTCCTTCACTACACGTCTATACGTCTATGGTCACAAATGTTTTTCCACATCAGACTTCCTGTTTCATTCTATAATGACTATCTTCAGGCCTGTATTATAAAAACGTGTCCTAATAAACTGGGGCCATAGCGGCATCGTCAAATGGTAAACACAAAATAAGTGGCAGCGTCGTGTCAGCAGGACTACTGTTCAAAACAAATTACCGACGGTCATGCTAGCGCCCATTTTGTGTTAACCATTTGAAGATACTACTATGTCTCCTTTATATTAGGACACTATTTTAAAATACAGACCTGAATATGGTCATTATAGACCGAAATCGGTAGTCTGATGACAAAAAAATTGTGACCTTAGACGTGTAGCGTAGGAAATTTATTCTATAATCGTGTCTGTTGTATTGGCGACCATGTCGTAGCTTGTGAAATCAGCTACCAGTTCCGGTGCCTTATTGCTACCAACTTCAGGCCCCTTTTCAAATCGATAAAACCATCAAGCTTACAACAGAATACAAATTCTTTTCTGATCTTCATGTGTACCCTGTAAAAAACAGTGAATTGCAACACACATTTTGATTTTGTTGGTTTTGGAGTCAAAACGGTTATTCTGAAAGAAAAATTTTACGCAGAACTGAGGTGTGATGAATCGTTGCACATTTGCAGTATCTACTACTTTGAATGACACACTCTTTTTCGGAAGTTCGAGGGTTGCGCAGAATGTATTTCAACGCTATTTTTTTTTCTCGGCCGAAAACAAACTATGAAAGCGAAACATTACATATGTATTACATGAAATGAAATGATCGTATGATATCCCCTTTGTGGTTCGACCGCCGTATTGGAGTGAGCGCGCCAAGTTTCCGTCGCTCCGACAGATAGCGAAGCTGCAGGACTGTATCCAATTGGCGTCTATAGGTGATGTACGTTACAAGCAACGTGCCGTCATCGAATTTCTCACTGCATGGAAAGAAACTGTGGGGAATATTCACAAACGCTTGTGCAAAGTCTACGGAGCATCTGCTGTCGACAGACGTATAACTGGCCGCTGGGCACGAAGGGTGAGGTCAACAGAAGGCGGTTCGGCGGAGCTCCACGATTTGAAGCGCTCGGGGAGGCTATCCACGGCTGTCACACCTGACATGTTGGAGCGAGTTGATGTTGTCATTCATGTTGGAGCGAGTTGATGTTGTCATTCGCGAGGATAGACGCATTACGGCTCGGCAGTTGGCGCAGCATCTATGAATCAGCAAAGCAAGTGTGGATGCAATTATCCGCACTCTTGGATATTCAGAAATGTGTGCACCGACAGGACATATACGCCCTTGTTTCGCGCTGGAGGAAGGCCACAGAACGAGTTGGAGATTACGTAGAAGAATAGGGTGGTTAGACAAAACACCATTGTATCATGCGTGTAATTCTCGTTACGTTCAATAAAGAATTGTTGAAGAAATAATGCGGTGCATTACTTTCTGGCCAACCCTCGCGTTATTAGAAAACACACGTACACTGTTAATTGAAACTGGTGTCTAAATAAAGAGATTCATTTACCAGCTATCGTTGAGTTTTCTGGTGTGATTTTTATAAAATAAAACCGAAAACATTTCCTTTTATTTCTGTTAGACCCGTGGGATGACACAAACCGTGTCATACTTTGACTCAATAGGGTATAGTTAAAGTGTAATTCGAAGAGAGAATACGAGTATTATGGCACGAGAAACAGATAAGGAGCCACTTCCGGAATCGGTGTAAAGGAGATTTCTCGTCGGATCGTAGACGCCAGGTTGCGCCTCGCAGTTCTTCCGCTGTTGGCCGTCTCTCCCTTCACCGGCGTAACGGAATCGCGAGAGACAGCCGCCACTTGTTAGCTGGGGCTTCCACATCCGCAGCTGATGGCCGGTTCGTTCCAGCAAACGTCCATCCAATTAAATCCACCGCTGAAACACTTCCTGAAAAGTTAAGATGTCGAGTAGCGATAGGAACGGGTCGATGCCATCATCGTCCGTCTGAGGTTGTTGACCACCACCACAATGAACTTTGCAGATGAAGCATATATCAGTAGTCCACATTTCAGTGAAGTTGTTATGTGGACATGGACTTGCCAATATCTGCCATATTAAATTTAAGGAAGAATTTTTTTCAGCCACATGCAATATAAAGCTATATCTTTGTCTTACTGTGCTGGGTATCTGTGTCATATTTCCTCAAATAGATTTTGATACACTGCTAACTATTCTTTCTGTTTTTCTTGCACACGGAAAAATTAAAACAATTATTCACCACCGTTCATTGGTACCGATCTTCTGTTTTCTGACATATTATGACAACACTGCTGTAAAGGTGTAAATATTTATGCTGTACAAGCACCGAGACTTTTCAGTCCCTCTCAAAGAAAATCGAATAAATATTGCTTATATGGTAAAACAGTGTTGTTGTTGTTGTTGTTGTTGTGGTCTTCAGTCCTGAGACTGGTTTGATGCAGCTCTCCATGCTACTCTATCCTGTGCAAGCTTCTTCATCTCCCAGTACCTACTGCAACCTACATCCTTCTGAATCTGTTTAGTGTACTCATCTCTCGGTCTCCCTCTACGATTTTTACCCTCCACACTGCCCTCCAATGCTAAATTTGTGATCCCTTGATGCCTCAAAACATGTCCTACCAACCGATCCCTTCTTCTAGTCAAGTTGTGCCACAAACTTCTCTTCTCCCCAATCCTATTCAATACCTCCTCATTAGTTACGTGATCTATCCACCTTATCTTCAGTATTCTTCTGTAGCACCACATTTCGAAAGCTTCTATTCTCTTCTTGTCCAAACTAGTTATCGTCCATGTTTCACTTCCATACATGGCTACACTCCAAACAAATATTTTCAGAAATGACTTCCTGACACTTAAATCTATATTCGATGTTAACAAATTTCTCTTCTTCAGAAACGCTTTCCTTGCCATTGCCAGTCTACATTTTATATCCTCTCTACTTCGACCATCATCAGTTATTTTACTTCCTAAATAGCAAAACTCCTTTACTACTTTAAGTGTCTCATTTCCTAATCTAATTCCCTCAGCATCACCCGATTTAATTGGACTACATTCCATTATCCTCGTTTTGCTTTTGTTGATGTTCATCTTATATCCTCCTTTCAAGACACTGTCCATTCCGTTCAACTGCTCTTCCAAGTCCTTTGCCGTCTCTGACAGAATTACAATGTCATCGGCGAACCTCAAAGTTTTTACTTCGTCTCCATGAATTTTAATACCTACTCCAAATTTTTCTTTTGTTTCCTTTACTGCTTGCTCAATATACAGATTGAATAACATCGGGGAGAGGCTACAACCCTGTCTCACTCCTTTCCCAACCACTGCTTCCCTTTCATGCCCCTCGAGTCTTATGACTGCCATCTGGTTTCTGTACAAATTGTAAATAGCCTTTCGCTCCCTGTATTTTACCCCTGCCACCTTTAGAATTTGAAAAAGAGTATTCCAGTCAACATTGTCAAAAGCTTTCTCTAAGTCTACAAATGCTAAAAACGTAGGTTTCCCTTTTCTTAATCTTTCTTCTAAGATAAGTCGTAAGGTCAGTATTGCCTCACGTGTTCCAACATTTCGACGGAATCCAAACTGATCCTCCCCGACGTCCGCATCTACCAGTTTTTCCATTCGTCTGTAAAGAATTCGCGTTAGTATTTTGCAGCTGTGACTTATTAAACTTATTGTTCGGTAATTTTCACATCTGTCAGCACCTGCTTTCTTTGGGATTGGAATTATTATATTCTTCTTGAAGTCTGAGGGTATTTCGCCTGTCTCATACATCTTGTTCACCAGCTCGTAGAGTTTTGTCATGACTGGCTCTCCCAAGGCCGTCAGTAGTTCTAATGGAATGTTGTCTACCCCGGGGGCCTTGTTTCGACTCAGGTCTTTCAGTGCTCTGTCAAACTCTTCACGCAGTATCGTATCACCCATTTCGTCTTCATCTACATCCTCTTCCATTTCCATAATATTGTCCTCAAGTACATCACCCTTGTATAAACCTTCTATATACTCCTTCCACCTTTCTGCCTTCCCTTCTTTGCTTAGAACTGGGTTGCCATCTGAGCTCTTGATATTCATACACGTGGTTCTCTTCTCTCCAAAGGTCTCTTTAATTTTCGTGTAGGCAGTATCTATCTTACCCCTAGTGAGATAAGCCTCTACATCCTTACATTTGTCCTCTAGCCATCCCTGTTTAGCCATTTTGCACTTCCTGTCGATCTCATTTTTGAGACGTTTGTATTCCTTTTTGCCTGCTTCATTTACTGCATTTTTATATTTTCTCCTTTCATCAATTAAATTCAATATTTCTTCTGTTACCCAAGGATTTCTAGCAGAACCTAACCTAACCTAACCTAACCTAACCTAAATTTTCGAAAACAGTATTTAAGTTTCAACAACAGTTTAATGGTTCCCTGACTGACCAGACTTACATTTCAGCTATCGTCCTCTGTCTTTCTGCTTCCTCTCAACATTCCCCTTGTCTCTCTCTCTCTCTCTCTCTCTCTCTCTCTCTCTCTCTCTCTCTCTCTCTCTCTCGTATAAAAATTCAAATAAACGTTGCTTGTATGGTAAAACAGTACGTTGTAGGGAAAAGGTATTTAAGTTTCAATATCAGTTTAATGGTTCCGTGTCTCACCAGACTTACATTTCAACTATGGTTCTTTTAGTAGCTATCGTCCTCCATCTATCTGTTTCTCTCACTAGTTTGGCACCGGCTGTTTAACACCAGTAATTTGTATGGTCTGTACAGAGATTTTTTCTTTAATGTAATTTTTATAGTGTTCATAAACTGCAACACATTCTAACTTTTCACTAAAATTAAAGCGATAGGGGCATGGTCTTTTCCGAATGTGCTTCTGACCAAATTGCGATTGTGGTAGCTGGAGTCCTAGGTTTTTATAAGTCATGCCTTTTGCGTTCTTGTGGTGATATTGGCATAGAAACTTATATCCCCTAACATGCATTTCTTCATATCTAACCAAGAAGTGAAATACCAATTTCCGTAGATGTAGCTTTAAAATTTTTTTAATACATCGAAAAATTTTGTTTTATTTCTCCCCAAATATTTTGGTTTCTATCACCCTTCCAAAAACAGTGAAATATACTTTTAATTCTAACAGAAAAGTTAAATACAGATTTTCATACAATTAGCTTTCGACATCTTTTCATAAAATTATTCGTCCCCAGTTTCAGCCCTTAAAGTGTTTAATATCCCAAAACAATGAACGCGCAAGTTTTTTAATTTCCAAACGAGAATTAAATACCAGCTTTCATAGATATAGCTCTAAAATTGCTTTCCTAGTTCTTCAACATTGATTTAGTTAAAAAGATTGGTTACACACGCAGCTGTACTTCCTTAGTGGCTGAATTTCTAAAAAAAAAAAAAAACTGAGACACGCATTTCTTTCTGACTGACAAACCAGTTACTAATTTTCGTAGTTAGAGATTTAAAATTGCCTTGATAGTGACATCGCCTATTTCACCCCCTTAGGTGTTAAATTTCCCTTCTTAAACGACGCCTAGAGTCTAAGAACCACGCCATCTCCAAATTACAAATTTCTATCCTTCGTGGTTTGAGCTGGGCGATGATGAGTCAGTGAGTTAGAAGCATTGCGACATTACTGCCCATATTCGATGCGTGTGGTATGCGCTTCGTGTATCCGGAGATGTCCTGGAAGCCAAGAATGTGTACCTCCTGCAATAAGGTCACGTAAGTGTCGACCACACAAATTGTGTCGCTTCCGATGCGACCGGAGGGTGTTGATGTTAATCTTCGCAAATCGATATGACTGTCGTTCGCCCGCTGTAACAGAGCGGTTCTAGGCCATTCAGTCCGGAACCGCGCTGCTGCTACGGTTGCAGGTTCGAATCCTGCCTCGGGCATGGATGTGTATGATGTCCTTAGGTTATTTAGGTTTAAGCAGTTCTAAGTCTAGGGGACTGACGACCTCAGATGTTAAGTCCCATAGTGCTTTGAGCCATTTGAACCATTTTGTCGTTCGCTCTCTAAGGCAGCGGTAGTCATCGGTGTACGCAGTGGCGACGGGTTTGGCCATCCCCACGTAGTATTGTGCAACAACCACGTCATAACCACCCACCATCTGCGCCTGCCATCAGAACAGGTAATGAACTCCCTACAACTTTCTGTGTCGTGCCACACCATTGGTAGGACACTGATAGAAGCCGGACTAGGGAACCATCCCATGGGTAGGCTGCCGTCAACATCTTAACAAAACGGCTGTCTTTGGATAGGTACTTTGACCGAGAAGCATGGACTACTGATGAGGGGCCTCATATTGTGTTCAGCGCCGGCAGAGACCTTCAAATAATTTGGAGAGGTACGACGGTGTTACTTATGGCGTCGTGGAGAGGGGGTCCGCCCCTAGTAGCTGAATGGTCAGCGGGACGGAATGTCATACCTAAGATCGTGCGGTAGCGTTCTCGCTTCCCACGCCCGGGTTCTCGGGTTCGATTCCCGGTGGGGTCAGGGATTTTCTCTGCCTCGTGATGACTGGGTGTTGTGTGCTGTCCTTAGGTTAGTTAGGTTTTAGTAGTTCTAAGTTCTAGGGGACTGATGACCATAGATGTTAAGTCCCATAGTGCTCAGAGCCATTTGAACCATTTTTTGTCATACCTAACGGCCCGGGTTCGATTCCTGGCTGTGTCAGAGATTTTCTCCTCTCAGGGACCTGGTGTTGTGCTGTCCTTATCATCATCATTTCATTCCCATCGACACGTAAGTCGCCGAAGTGGCGTCAACTCGAAAGACTTGCACCAGGCGAACGGTCTACCCGACGGGAGGCCCTAGCCACACGGCATTTCCACTATGGGGACGGGAGCCGTCGGGTATGACAGCAGACAGACTCGTGGAGGCATTATTCAATAGGATAATGCTCGGCCACTCATGGCACTTACCTCTATGAACTGTCCGCGTGATGCTAAAGTACTTCCATGGCTAGCATGATCCCCAGATTTGTTCACGCTAGAACATATGTGGGATCAGCTCGAAAGCCAACTCCATCCCGTTGTCAGTATCCAGGATAGAAAGGACTTGCTACAACAAACTGTGTGTCAGCTTCCAACTGGAACAATGCATGCATACATCCAGACCAGAGGATGTGCAATATCACTCTGGCTGGAGTGCTTCCACTGCCAACTTATTTGTAAATTCAACTCGATATAATTATCACTGAAATAAAATCATATTCTCCGTCAACCCGTGAAGTTCCATTTCGTTTCCCCCTCGCCTTGTAGGTGACTTAATTTTTGTGTCTAGCAGCATAAATTAGCTTCTCTAACTGGTTTAGGTAGTATAATGGATTAAGTTTCTACACGAGTCTTTAAAATTAGATCAGCGCACATGAATGGCGTTCCCCCTGAAACTGCATACTTCCACCTTATTCTGTCGTCCATTAGCGGTGCATCATTCCCTTCCTAACATGTTATACCTGTAGCACAATATAAGGAACAAAAGCTGCGCGGTTTGAGGGGCTATGTCACGGATTGCGCGACCCCTCCCGCCGGAGGTTCGAGTCTTCTCTCGGGTATGGGTGTATGTGTTTTTCTTAGCATAAGTTAGTAGAAGTAGTGTGTAAGTCTAGTGATCGATGACCTCACCAGTTTCGTCCCTTAGGAATTCACAGACATTTGAACATTTGAAGAAAATATCAAAACAAAACCCAGCTCTGGACATTAGGTGTTCATATCAGTACTTTCATATAGTTGTGGTAGTGCCTAACGGCAGACGGAACCCTTCGGAATGTAAAGAAACAGAGAAAGAACAACTGTCTTGCTGTCACGTGTCCGCAAAGTGCTAGCAGGGCCTAGTTGCCTTAGTAGGGGCCGGGAAGTTGCCGCTCCCACCGGCTGTAATTTACATAATGCGCTGGCCTCTGTGCTGATTGACTCTGTCCGCTGGTAACTGATAGTTACCCGTCAAGAGAAGACACTGTGCAGACGCCGACAGCGTTGCCGTGCCGAAACAATCAAAAGGGAGTCAGAGACGATGAGCATCTGCACAAAGGCTTATCGAACAGTCACAGATCTGTCGGTATTAGGTCCTTGTGTAACTTCGTAGCGTTTTTCCATAAATTTAATAAACATGACAAATATGCGTAACAGAGACTTTAGTCGTCAATAATATATTCTCCTTCACTGTTTACAACAGTCTGCCAACGATGGGGTAACTTTTCAATGCCGCGACTGTAGAAATCAGGTGGTTTTGAGTCGAAGAAATCGTCCAGCCATGTTCGGAGAGCATTTTCATCCGGAAATGAAGCTCAATAGAAATTTGCTGGATACAGAGCGGAAAAGGTCAAAATTTGAGGGTGCAAGGTAAGGTGAATAAGGTGGGCGCGGAATGACGTCCAAAACAACTCTTGTATTGTCTTTTTTGTCATTCTAGGAGAAAGCCTGTAGGCGTTGTGACGGAGGAGCATCACTTCCGCAGTCTTCCTCGTCGTCGTTCTTGGGCTGCGTCTGCAGGACGCCTCAGTTGTTGACTGTAAATGGCAGCAGCGGTGGCTGCACCTCGGGGAAGCAATTCGTAATATACTACAGCGTCGCTGTTGCACCAGATGTACAACATTATCTTTTGTGAATGTGCGCAGATCTTCCTACGGGGAGTAGCTGCTTTGTTTGGGCTCAACCATTTCTTTCTTTTCTTACGTTAGCATAAAGACATCTTATCGCCAATATCAACACAAGATAAGAATGGTCGGTGCTGTTCACTACCATGTTGATGATAAGCAAGCAGAGATGCACGTTTGGCCACCCTCTGATTTTTTTGGTTTTGGCTTAGAGCTCATAGTACCCATACATCCGACGTTCGAACCTTCTCCATTGCATACAAATGTCGCACGACGGTGGAATGATCACAGTTCGTAACATTTGTCAGTCTCTAGTACACTGACATGGATAGTTGTGGATTAATGCATTTAAACGAGCTTCACCAAACACCGAATGTGTTCCTGAACGCGGAGAGTCACTGATGTCAAAATGATCCTCCTTAAAACGAGAAAATCCATTTCCTTGCCGTGCTCTGTCCAATTGCATTATCCCCATACATGGCGCAAATTTTTATGGTTACTTCCGCTGCTGTCACCCTTCTACTGAACACAAACAGAAGGAAATGTCGGTAATGTTCCAATTTCTCCACTTGGTACTCCATTTTCTAGCGTCTACACCTCCACTCACTATTTCCAAACGACAAAAACAACAATATGTAAACTCATTGTTAGATAGCAACAGAAAGTTGCAAATAAAAATGACAATCGATAAATAGCAACCGGAATACGAACATAAAAACAAAAACGATACGTACCCGTGCACCAGTGTAATACGTTTCACCGTTTTCTGGTTACAGTTCCCCAAATTTTTCTATTAAACGAGAGTGTATCGCGATTCTTTTAAAACACCTGTGGCGTTTTTAAACTGTGAGTGATGAAGTATTTCGAATTGTCTGTTTCGCAGCGTGCGATGGTTTTATTGTTGGTTATATTTTTTTGTTTATGATAACTTTTCCGTACAAATGCTACCACTTCATACACGGTACTAGACTCCGTTTCTATGCGACTACAGTTCGTGTGGTGGCCGCAGCTTGTTCTTAAAGTATCATAAAACGTTGCAAAATTCTGTAAATCGTGCTGCACTGCTGCCACCTTCACACCAAGCAGTAGTTCTAGCGCAGTGAAAGGCGATGTGTTGGATCTTGAGCTGATGCTGTTGGCTGAAACGGAGTTTACTAAACGCGACTCGGATATTCTGGCTTAGAAGGCATATTTTCACATCGTAACCAGTCAGAATGCAGGATCGTCAATGAAATCCAACACTTAGCACTGAAAACTCGTTTATTACAACACCTACGTATAGCCAGAACGAAAGTTAACTCTTGGACGAAGAGTGCTGCTATTTATACAGGCATGTAATAGTCCAGACTACACAAGCATTACACACATGCGAACCTCCCAGAGATGATAAATACTAGATAACAACAGCTGTTGGTTGGGTTTGAAATACCGGCCCACTGCAAGCCAGCTAGTAACAATGATCGCTCCCCCGCACTGCATGCCCCACAGCTCGCGGCAGTTTTACGTGACGTACTCAAAATTACGTCATGGATTACACCCAATATTAATATTATTTCTATGAGTATATCCTAATGAATACATTGATGAGAAACTTTTCACCTTTACGCAAGTTGCTGTTAAACATGCTTTGAACTAATAAACAGTACTGAAGTTATAAGTTTGGTATGAATACTGTACCCCAGTAGCAATGAGAGAAACAAACGAAACGTTCAGAGTGAAAGGGCATCAGTGATAAGATTCACTGATGGAACTGCTATCCCCAGTGAAGATAAGGAACAGTTAAAAACGTCTTGTTGACGGGAACATGCTTCAGTTACCACTGAGCCTATTTGATCATTTCATCTCATATGCCTAGAAGTTGTTACACCCAGGTATTTCAGTGGATTGATATTAAAATTCTTATCCACTGATGTAACTACAGAATACTACATTTCCGCGTGTGTGGAGTGTGCAGTTCTACATTTCTGTAGATTTAAACGTTGTTATCAATCTTTGCAGTACTTTAAAAGCTTATCGAGATCTGACTGGATATTTGTTAGTTTTTTTCAGGTTGTACATAATAATAGATAACGCTATCACCTATAAAGTGTTTGAGGTTAGTCGAGCGGTTCTAGGCGCTTCAGTCCGGAACCACGCGGCTGCTACGGTCTCAGGTTCGAATCCTGCCTCGGGCATGGATGTGTGTGATGTCCTTAAGTTAATTAAGTTTAAGTAGTTCTAAGTCTGGGGGACTGATGACCTTAGATGTTAAGTCCCATAGTGCTTAGAGCAATTTGAACCACTTTTTTGAGGTTAGTAGTTAGTTAGTTTTAACCAGGTCAGTAACACACAACAGGAACAACAAATGTCTCAATACCCTTCCCTGGGGCATGTATTAGGCTACTTCTACATCCATAGATGGCTCTACATCTTCCTACCAGGTAGTTCTCAGTACAATTTTCTTGTGTCCCGTATGGTCTTACTTTAATCAATAAACGTTGATGTTGGTCGCGAGACAATAACTTAACGGGAATCAAGAAATACTGCATTAACCTAATTGCTGTGATCCCTAAATTGGCCTTAGGCCTCCTCCGTTCTGTTCGACATACCTGTTTATGGTTGAGCTCAGAATATATTCTAGTACTTCGTAGGTATGCATGCTGATGCGACTGTTGTACAATTTTCTATTGCTAGGCTGCAAACATTCCCTCTTCCTCCTCACTCCTGAAGAAGACAAAGTAAGTGAGATTGAAAACACTAGCGTAAAACGTCTTCCTAGTAATCTAGAATACCTGATTTTTATATTTGCCAAAATTATTCACGGTCCATTCACAATAATGTGAACGTGTGCCAAAACCCGAATAGCCACCGTTTGCAGCGAGGATCGCTGCGAGATACGCAGGACGAGAGTCAATGATGTTGTGGAGAATACCGACAGCTATCTCGAGTCATGTCGACTTTTTTTGCGGTTTAGGATACAGAGCGCGAACATCTCGATCGAGGCTATCCCACAGAATCTCGATTGGGTTTTAATTTGGGGAGATCGTTGGCGAGGGAAGTACGACAAATGCATGCTGCTGCTCTTCGAGCCACGCGACTACACTGCAAGTTGTGACAAGTTGCATTGTCCTGCTGGTAGATGCCATCGTGCCATAGTGGTGCACATGGTCCCCAAGAATAATAGATGCGTACATGTGTTGATCCATTCTACCTCACACAGTGACGAGATCACATAGGGAAAGCCACGAAAACATTCCCCAGACCAAAAAGCTCCCTCTTGGTTACAGGGTGTTTGCTTCAGTACGTTTCAAGCCGTACACGCCAAAGGCCATCTGTCCGATGGAGCGTAAAATGTCATTAATCTGACAAACCCACCTGTCGCCGCTCAGTAGACCTCCAGTTGCGATGCAGGCGTGCAAATTCCAGCCGTCGTCGGCGATGAATAGCAGTTAGCATGAGTGCATGAACCCGGTGTCTTCAGTGGAGGCCCCTACACTGCAACGTTCGCTGGACGGTCGTTGAGAAACTGTTGGCAGCTCCTTGGTTTATCTGGGCAGTCAGACGCTCAACATTTGCACATATACTCGGCCTCGGCCGTACACACCTCCACAGCTGTCGTTCACCCATGTCATCTATGGGCCGCGGTACACCACACGAGCCTATGCACCAGTTTTGCATCGCGCCATTTTACCACGCACGGTATGCTTTAACCATGGCGCCATGTGAACACTTTACAGACTTAGCCATATCGGAAACGCTTCCACCCTTGGCTCGAAAGTTAATGATCATGCCCTTCTCGGCTTCAGATGAATTGAGCCGTTTTCGTGTTACGACAACGACCGCACTTTTCTCCGCGTCCTCCCGACACCCTTTATACACCTGCACTGCTAGAGCTGCCACCTGCCGTCTATAGCTTCCAATTAGTTGTTAGACCTAACCATCAAACAGCCAACAATCTTCTGCAGCACCATATTTCAAAAGCAATTCCTCTCTGTACTTTTTTTACACGTCCTCAGTCCTCTGACTCGTTTGATGCGACCTTCCACTAAATCCTGTCACGCGCCAAACTATTCAGCATTTGCACACTATGACCTCAAGTATTTGTTAGCTGTCTTCCCCTATAGCTTTTACCCTCTACCTTGGATGTTACTCTCTTATCTCTTAACACATGTCCTATCATCCTGTCCCTTCTTCTTGTCAGTGCTATCCACACATTTTCTTTGCCGCTTCTGTAGAGAACCTCCTCATTTTTTACCTTATCAGTCCACCTATTAAACATCCTTCTCCAGCACCACACTTCAAACGCCCCGACTCTCTCGTGTTCCGCTTATCCCAGTTCTTGATTCACTGCCATACAATGCTACGCTCCAAACGTGCATTCTCAAAAATGTCTTCCTAAAATTAAGGCCAATTCTCTTGATCAGAAATGTCATCTTTGCCTGTGCTAGCCCTCTTTTTATGTTCTCCTTATTTCTTCCGACATGTGTTAGTTCCTTCCACAGTGAAAAAATTCATTTCGTCAACTTCTTGGTCCCCAATTTTTTGTTTATCATTGATCTCATTTCTGCTAGTTCTCATTACTTCCGCCTTTCTTATGTTTATTCTGAATCCAAATTCTGTGCTCATCAGACTATTCAGTTCAACATTTCCTGTAATCCTTCATTTTCACTGAGGACAGCAAAGCCATTAGCGAACCTTATCACTGATATCCTTTCAACCTGAATTTTAATTCCACTCTTGATCCTTTCATTTATTTCCGTCATTGGTTCTCCGATGCACAGAATGAACAACACTTTTTAACTGAGCACTTTATTCTTTGTTTTTATTCTTATCATTACCTTGTTCCTTCTGTACTGCATATTACCCGTCTTTTCCTAAAGCTGACTGCTATTTTGCTCATAAATTCGAACATCTTATGCCATTTTACACTTTCGAACACACTGTGTAGGTCGACAAATTCAATGAATATGTCTTGATTTTTCTGAAGTTTTGCGTCCATTATCAAGTGCAACGTCAGAAGTACACTTTGGTGACTTTCCCTGATACCAGAATGATATTCATCAAGCAGCTCCTCGATTTCCTTTTACGTTATTCTAGTCAGCAATTTGGATAGTAGAGATGCTAAGCCAATGTTGCGACAGCTTTCACGTATACCCGCCTTTGCTGCCTTCTGCATTGAGTGGATAATCTCTCTCCGAAAGTCTACACACGAACTTGGTTAGTCGTTTTTGTACCCTTACTACAGTGATTTTAGAAATTTCGATGGAATGTTATCTATCGATTCTGCCTTGGTCTGGACGATGAATAAGACAGAGGAAGTAACATGGACCGTCATGTTTTGACATATACGAGCTATAGATAAGTGTAATTTTTAATTTACAAATAGTCTATTCAATTGTATGCCTGCTGTATACTGGGATCCAATGAAAATTTACGAAACAGACCAGGTTATATGGAACCGCAAAATACATCTTCGTCACTTCTGTTTACATAGTAAAAAAACTGACAAGATTATATCAGTTTGTCCAGCAAGCGTTCCACAAGCTCAGACTACTCTAAGAAAATGTGTCACTTATTAGCAGCTAACACAGTTTCGTAAAAACTGATGTAATGCTTAAAACAAAATGTTCAAATGTGTGTGAAATCTTATGGGACTTAACTGCTAAAGTGATAAGTCCCTACTCTTACAAACTACTTAACCTAAATTAGCCTAAGGACAAACACACACACACACACCCAATCCCGAGGGAGGACTCGAACCTCCGCCGGCACCAGCCGCACAGTCCATGACGGCAGCGCCTGAGATCGCTCGGCTAATCCCGCCCGGCTGCCTAAAACAATCCACCCTTATTGAAATCACAATAAACAGCCTATTTCTTTTAATGAAAATTGTTTTGTTCAAATTCATTCCTGCTGTGTAGCACTGTTTACGTAAATATTTATTGTTTTGCGTTTTTCGGTGTCTAATATAGCCCTTATTCTGAAATTTTTCGGACACGTTTTCCTCTTATCAGTATGATTTTGAGGCTGGGTCTCTCATTTTATAACTCTAATTATGGACTAAGTACATACGATTCTACGAACACGAAGCATAGCAAGGTTCCTGTGGTTGCCTTACACTAAAATGAAACAAATTTGGAGGCTAAAAGCTCAGAACGCCTGTTAGCAAGAAAAAGATTGTTCGTAATACATCTTGCCCAACCTACATTCTTCTGAAAACGTGACGCTAATTTCTCGTTGGTTAATATGTTTTGGCTTCAGTAGTTACGGTCGAGCTCCACGCTGGCCGAAGTGAAATTACAGAGGCGTATACCATATCCCAAAATTACGAGGTCGTAAATCACTGGAAGCTAATACACGGATGTTTCCTTAATAATATGTGTGGACAATTTTTACACCAGCAGTGCTTGAAACCAACCTTTGTGAAAGTGTCTTTACGACCGTAAGCGCCATGAATAACGAGCAGGTTAAGAAACATTTATTTTTACTCTGTGATGAATACGAATAACGAGGTTAGCGACCCAAGCTCTTTGTAAGAAAGCGAACAAGCATCAATTCACACACATTGTTTCACTGAAACACGAAAATAATTACAGGCGTAAGTATTCAACGTTGACTTCTTTCGCAGCTTGTGGCTAATACAGGGCTGTTACCTACTTATCGTCATGTATATACTATATAAGAAATTATCATCTCGTTCTGCTCAGATGTGATTTTAAGAATTTTGCACATTTCAGTGCCTCGTGATGACTGGGTGTTGTGTGATGTCCTTAGGTTAGTTAGGTTTAAGTAGTTCTAAGTTCTAGGGGACTGATGACCATAGCTGTTAAGTCCCATAGTGCTCAGAGCCATTTGAACCACATTTCAGTAACATGCGCGTGAGAAATACGTATTTCATCTTTTGCCTCTTCTATCTTAATCATCTATGTACAAGTATTACTAACTTATTTATCGATTTATTCTGGATTATATCGGAAAAATTTATTATTAATCTCTAGAAAAAAATAACAATTTTGCTGGCAAAACAGTACTTTCTCCTCTATAAACATACACAACAGATTTTTGACGTCTTATTGTAGAACATATGTGATCCGACTTTTATCAGAGCACAAATACTGAGGACATTTCTAGCGCATCTGTCATGATTCTGGATTCCGTGCTTCATACGTCTGGATAATAACCAGACTTGTGCAGTCGTATGACAGGGCATTTCGTGACAATTATATGCACTTCTATGCAAAGGATACCCCCATAGAATATTTCTTAGGTTATAACTTCACAAATACTTTACATTTCATCTCTCCTATTCGTAATGCTCATATTGCTATAAATTATTGATTATTTTTACCTGTTCAACACTGACTGCTATGATAATATGCATTTAAGATTGTACTAACTACGTGACCGAACATACTGGTTAGTACAGATTAGTTAGCAAGGGAGAGGTAAAGCTGTCCAAAACCCTACGGTTGGTAAATACAACTTTGCGTTGATGGTTTTCTTTACCTTTATACCAATCTTTGACGTGACTTACCAAGCCTGTTAGAGGGGATATTGACATATTTTCACTCATTCAAAGAACAAAGGCCACCGAAGAAATAACTTTTTAATGAAAGTGGCTTTTCTTTTGGTTTTTGGTGTGCTGAGCCCTAAGTTGATAAAAAACGTGTACCACCTATAAAACATTTAAAATTAACACTCAATTTGTAAATACACACTTAAAGCGATTTTAATGACATATTAAATATACCATTTATATTAACAACAATATGAAGTTGAAATTCCGATGTCAGTGGCTGCACCAGTTAGCAATATAATAACAGCTATTACAAGTCCTTCAGCGTTTCTTCTTTTGCGCAAGAATTTAGTTAGTGGATGTAAAAGTAAATTGTTATCACCTCCAAAAATTAAATTGAGCCTGTTTAAATACTTTTCCAAAAGCTTCCTTAGACTCTGCGATAGGATTTATCATCCTTCAGAAGCAAAACTGAATAGATGTTTGTTCGACTTGATATTTGAAAAATAATACTTTATTCCAGGTTAGAATAAAAAAATAGTGAGTTAGAGGTAGACTTCGTTGTTATTTAGATATGTTGGTGGCAAAAAGTATACATTCGCCATGGTTACGGTCTGCCGCCACAAATAGTACACCTAACAGAAACTATATTATGCTTCCGTCATAAATCAAATCAGTCCGCCATAGTTATGCTCGGACGCAACAGTGGTCGCACCTAACAGTAACTACATTATGCTCCCAACATAAGTCAAATTCATCTGCCATAGTTATGCTGATGCCACAGAGTGTGCATCTAACCGGGACCATATGATATTTCTGCCAGGAGCCAAATTAATCGGCCATAGTTATGCTCTGAGGGCACAGAGGGCACACTTAAAGGAACCATATTGTGCTTCCGCCATGAGTCAGATACACCGCCAAAACTACGCTCTGACGCCACAAAGGCCACATCTGACAGGGACCATATTATACTTCAGTCGTAAGTTAAATCAAACCGCCGTAGTTTCGATCTGTTGCCACAGAGAGCGCACTTACAAGGGACCATATTATACTTGCGTCATAGTCTAATCCATCCGCCGTAGTTATGTTTTGACGCCATAGGGGGCGATTCGAACAGGGGCGAAATTACGCTTCTGCCATAAGTCAAATATATTACCATAGTTAAGCTCTGAGGTCACATAGGACACACCTAACAGAAACCGTATGGTACTTCCGCCCTAATCCATCTCCGATTGTTAGGCTCTGATGCCAAAGATGGCGCACCAACAGAGACCACTTTATGCTTCCGCCGTAAGTCGGATACATCCACCACAATTATGCTCCGACACCACAAAGGGTGCGCTTGACAGTGACTGTATTATGCTTCCTCCATAAGTCAAAAACATCCACCACGGATGCCACAGAAGGGCAAACCTATCAGGGACTGTATTATGCTTCCACCGTAAGTCAAAGACATAGGCCATAGTTATGCTGTGGTACCACTGAGGGCGAACTAACAGAGACCATATTACGTTTCCGCCATATGTCTTATCCACCTCTCTGACGCCACAGAGGGTGCTCATAACAGGGACTACATTGCGCTTGTGGCCGACGTCAGACAAATAGTTCACAAATAAAAAATCTTCTTCCGACCGCTAATGTAAGAGGACGCACTTTTGTATCCCGCCTGGATAGACGGTGCTTAGGTGTGCTCCTGTGAACTGCTTCTGTAATATAGGCCGAGAATGAAGGAAGAGAGTAGAAGCAGGAGAGGTGAAGCACTTCGTTAGTGCATGTAACTTTAACACTTTTAATAGAGTCAAAACACAGATAAATATCAAATGCATTCATAACTTTGGCTAGGATGAGCACGTAGGAGTGAAGCCGTACTCCATGTCTAATCCTGTGAATTTACGATGACTGTTCTGTATAAACTAAAAACTAACAAATACTCATTGCTGTCCAAACTGTAACTTAACGTAACTAATACACAGTCTCAATAGCAAGCTAGCCCACTCGGTAGTAGAAGCGAAATTTCCAGTCCGTCTGCTCTTGTTCAAATGGGTCAGAAATCAAGACGGCACTCGCTGAGCTCCACAGCGTCGGCTAGAGGCCGCTGTGGTCGGCGTAGTTAGTCTTCTCTCGTAGTACCATCTTACGAGAGCGTGCGCCTACGTTGTGGCATCGTAACTATAGACGTCACACGAACACCTTCACTCGGCCACTCACTAGTTGCCATCTCCTGCCGTCTGTCACCATCGCTTGGCAGTAGTTAGCACTGGAAAGCATCATCACACAGTCACCACACACTGTCGCAGCAAATGTTTAGAACACATTGTGCTTTATTAAAATAGACTGAACTTAGAGAAAGTCAACTTTAACAGGACCCTATTGTAACTACTATTAGTTTAGTCATGGTTCATCTCAGTCAGATTTACACTAGTGTTCAGCTCTAGAACTTTCAGTGCCACACCTTCTCATCATCGTCACACTATAGCTGAATGTCTGTATAATATTCATGATTTTAATTAATGAATGCTAATTATTAATCAGTATGTCGCCAACATTATGTTTGTTGTAGTTCATTTTCGCGTTACGGCTTCAAAGTGTGCCATCTTAACACAGCAACTGCTTTCTGTGGTGGGGCTTCAGCGTCCTGCTAGTTTTGCGTTGGTTACCAAACTAATTTGGCGAATATAACAGAATGGATATTGTATTTCTGCCATGACCACCGTTTAGATGAACCTCAAGGTTCACTCTTTGAACAGTGAGCTTGACTCTTTCTTCCCTTGCAAATTTGACTTATGTGGATGAATTATATTTCCTTAAGATTTTTCCAATGAATGACAGCCCGGAATCTTGTTCCTACAATTAGTTGCGTGCGGCCATTCCCCTTTAGGTCGTTCCCGACGGTCAATCGTCAGAATTTTCTGGTTATTACGTAACTAAAAGTATTGAAAAGCAGTTTTTCGATACCCGTGTAATTGCAAGAAACAGTAAATAACAGAAAATTTTCTTAGGTCGACTGAGGATAGATCTGCGTTACTTGAGACTTCAAGTACGTCACGAAATTGGCTCCCGTAACGCACTAAGATGTACTTCCTGCCCCCTCTCCCAAGTGTTATCACACACTGGATGAGTGTAGTCTCAGTAAATTGCGATCCGTCTCAAGAAAAGCTAGTTTTTGACGCATTTCAGTGTTATGATGTCTCTTCTAAACCATGTGTGGTACAATCATATAAGTGTGCAAGTGTATTCAGTTGTATATGTGGATACGGTCTTCAATATATCTTGAGAATACAGTTAGTACTAAAGAAGCTGATAATTTCATTATTTTGGGAGGAATTTCAGTGAGAAAAAGTTTAGAAACGGTTTGAAGTTAGGTGTTAAGTTTGTTTGAAGTCGCTAAATGTTGTCATTGTCAAATATTGGATGAATATAGTCTGGGAAATTTTCCGCGCCATGAATTACACTGCCTCAAGGCCTGTACAGGCAGTTTCTAACTTTTAACTCTTGACTTGTAGCGTTAAACCATTAACATAAGATAAGGTAATACCTCTTAATGGATAGATTATGACAGCATCGGCAAGGAAAGGAAAATACGGAAAACACTTATAGGAATAAGGGCCAGAATGATAGAACATCTCTTAAGACATCAGGGAATAACTCTGTGGTATTAGAGTGTAAAAATTGTACAGAGTAATAACTGTAGGGGAAGAAAGACTGGAATGCATTCAGCAAATAATTGAAGACATGTGTTCCAAGTGCTAATATTAGATGAAAAAAACACCACCTGTAAGCCGATAGATAGGCAACCTGCAACTAAGACAGGGTGGCCGGGTTCCCCGTTTTAGACGGTCAGTGAGAATGGTGGCTCGAAAACATAGGCTTTTTGAATGAGCTTAGAAGCGGTAACCTGTAATGGAGAGACGGCGTACAGGTCTCCATGCCAGAGAAACGGACCGAAGATGTAGACCCCCAGCACAAGTCTTGGATGCCCAAGCATATATCTGGTAGTCTTACATCTGACTATATAACTGTCGTTACTAAGTACTTCCGGTGATGTGAAGTTGGTGATGTGGTCGACCGCTGATTTCCAAAACCCAGTGTCTGGCATGCCGCAAATGGTTCTAATATGTCACGGCTTACTATTATTGACACGGCTTGATAAAATTTGTGGAAAGTTTCGTACCGTTGTCCCATCCTAAATTCCACTATCCGAAAACTCGCAGGCTGGTTCCGGTAAGGGGTTCCCCACCCGTGTGGCACCCCTGGGAGGGCGCAGCGCTCGCGCCTGCGCACCGAGTACTGGTGGTGGTGCATTCACATGGAAATTCCGGCTCCGATAGACTCGGCGCTGTCCAATAAAAGGCTGCCTCCATCACTGCGCTCTGGCCGGCTCGACTTTTATTAGTTCCTCAAGCAGCCTCAATACGGCTGCTCCTCCCCCTTCTCCCCCCTCCTCCCCCCCTCCTCCTCTGCTTTGCATGACAAGAAGCGGAAGCGTGCCTTTGAGAATCTGAGATAGATTATGTAGCGCACAAAGTCAATAGAAGCTACGAGGAATGCGATACTGCATAACAGAGGAATCTGCAATGATCTTTGCTTTCCACTCGACATGCGGAGCAACAAAGGAAGGACAATCAGAGATCTTTTTGAGATTTTCCGGTTCAGAATGCGCTTCCTCAATTTCTCTCTCGTCTAGTTTATAACGACACGATACTGAAATTGTGCAGTTCGTGTCTTTCAACGAACTTCGATTCGCGACAAGTTTTTTTTATACTACGAAGCCTGATTAAATACTGGAGTCTTAATTCTGCCTTTGAACTTATTCTCGTAGAGAGATAGCATTCTATGATTTTAGGCCGCACGTATGCATATATGTAAACTGATTTCCAGAACCTAAAGAAACGCCAATCAACGTTAATCAGAAAGAAATCTGCCTAATGTTATGAAACGCATTGAAAATATCGAATTTTCGACGCAGCATAAATAAAAGGAGAAATTGTCCAACATAACTAACGCACGTTAGAAAGTATTTGCAATGTGCATTATGATTCGTAAAGCACATGTAAACGTCAACCTGATCCTCCAGGGCAAAAGACAAAAAGGCAGTATAGCCATTTCACGTACCGTTGCGATTTTTATTTATACCTTAGCAACTTGTTACAGTGGTGGTACAGTCGATAATGAGTTGAGTAAAGATATACAGGGCAAGTAATAACTAAAAACGGGTCATTACACTAGTCAGGATAACACGCAACAATTACAATTCTTTTGGCTGTTGAGGGGAATAAAGATAAAGCATCGTTTGATCTGAAGTAATATAGCTAAAATAATCTACCGTTCATTCGTTAGTTGCCATAAGGTAAAGATTAAGCAATATCTGGATCTAGCACTATTTCCTGACAGTGTATAGGTCGACAGTTACGTGAGCAGGTTATAGTGTCTTAAGAGATCTAACGCGAATGTTATTGTGTTTCGTGTTGTATGAGGTGTTTAACCGTGGAAGAGGAACCAACAGAAAAAAATCTAATTTCATGTTACCAAGCTATTACCTGAAGTATCCTGGCAAGGTAATCAAATTTAATAGTTACGGCCCCCTAAAAAGATGAATAACAGCTCATTTCACAACAGTAGTTTCAATGGAATCTTCATAGTAGCAATCATCCTTGCAATACAGATATGAGTGAAATTTGTGTTACGTTAGATCGAAAGTGAATATGTTGAAAACGAAACAAAAGGAGATATGCAACTGACTACAAATTAAAAGTATATTATTTCAGTATTTGAAGACAAAAGGTTGTGACTCAAGATGGGCCGCTGGATGCACTGTTACCCGACTTACCTCTTGGGGCCGGGTGGCCATGCGGTTCTAGGCGCTTCAGTCTGGAACCGCGCGACCGCTACGGTCGCAGGTTCGAAACCTGCCTCGGGCATCAATATGTGTCATGTCCTTAGGTTAGTTAGGTTTAAGTAGTTCTAAGTTCTCGGGGACTGATGGCCTTAGCTGTTAAGTCCCATAGTGCTCAGAGCCATTTGAAGTTATTTTATAAAACTACTTAGCAGCACAGCTACTAATATAAGACATTTTAAAAGGAAAGTAGGTTAAACAGTATTCAGTATTATATGCATATGCACAGCACTGTTGTAGATTTGTGAAGGTGCGGGATAGATTGTAAGTGAGAAAAAAGAGAATAATTCTCGGAGAGGGTCATTCAAATGTGCCCGTTGTCTGTTATTTCCCCACATTTTGTTGGTATCATTTTAGAGACAACTCTAATATATAAGGTGGATTCACAAATATACAATATAAAAAATTTATTAACAAAACACAGCAACATTGTTCGACTGCTTCCAATTGAGAGAGATAGGGTGGATATCCTGGTCCACGTAGGTACAAAGTACAAATCCACTCGCAAAATACCGAGTTCGGTTCATGCAGACGTCAATAATAGTAATGACATTACCATGCTCGAAAGAAACATCGGAAGCAGGATGAAGCTAGCACAGAAAGTTATACATTGGTGGGAAAAACTTACGGACGAACGTTCACGTGATGTGTCACTGCCAAGATGAAAGTTAATGATACGCAGAAAGAACTGCTACTGAATAGCACCGGACATACCTGAAAGAAGTACGCAGTAAGACGAACAGAAATAACACTTTTATTCAAAGACAATAAAGTGAAGTCACCGTGATTCTTGATTACCGCCTGAACATTCAAAAGACTGGACATGGTTCTTAATAGTGTGTGTGATCATCAGCGATGACAACGCATGCTCTGCAACGTGCTCCCACGCTGGCCACTGTGATGTCACCGCCAGACACCACACTTGCTAGGTGGTAGCCTTTAAATCGGCCGCGGTCCGTTTGTACACGTCGGACCGCGTGTCGCCACTATGTGGTTGCAGACCGAGCGCCGCCACACGGCAGGTCTAGAGAGACTCCCTAGCACTCACCCAAGTTGTACAGCCGACTTTGCTAGCGATGGTTCACTGTCTACATACGCTCTCATTTGCAAAGACGACAGTTTAGCATAACCTTCAGCTACGTCATTTGCTGCCACCTAGCAAGGCGCCATATTCTTCACGAATGTATTCCGAACAGATAATATTGCGAATCATGTACCGTCAAGAGCGACGTACCTCATTAATGGATTAAAGTTAAGTATCAAACTAATTACGTCCGCTTTCTGAATTCTAATTCCTTGTCATGTTCCGGACCTCACGTCAGTATAGTTCATCCCTCCTCACGCCAGCCTGCGTGAGCTAAAACGCGTGCATTTCGGCCTCCACTAGTATCACGGTGTTGGCTCTTCTGCCAACCCAATAGTCACAAAGTCGGTAAGGAGTTCTTGTGGTAGGACGTTCCATTCCTCCACTGGCGTGGGTGGCAACTGCTGGTGGTCGTGAGTGCATGCGAACGCTCTGAATTACGTCTCCTCAGTGGATCTCACACGTGCTCGATGGGGCTTAACCCTTCCATATCTGAATTTTTTCTCGAGGAAGGAAAATTTTTCTTTATGTGATAATGTTGTTAGCTGGTTTTTAATGATTTTATACGCAAGACTTATACAAAAATATGTACCGTCTCTCAAAACATTGTACACTTGGTTTCATTTTATGGATTAAAACAGCTAATTACAAGTAATTCTGTATTGTAATAAATGGTAAAATCATCATTCAATAATTACCATGCAAAGTAAAAATAACAGTATTCAATTATGTACGTAGGTAAATATAGCGAACTAAACGCATCCGTGTGTTCTGTGGTCAGGAGCTGGTGCACACTGGTGCATTGACTTAATGATGTTTTCATAGTGATGCCAAACAGTTGGCAGCAATTGCGCATGATGGAAAGCTGAACATTCGCAAGTGTGTACCTCATGTTTCCACTGGGAAAAAATACCTCTGTTGCAGCTAAGACACAGTGTAAGTTAATATCCACAGTTTTAGCCAGAGGGCTTCAAAGGATTAAGTTGTGGGAACGGGCACGCCAGTCGTTTCGCCGGATATCCTGTGGTTCCGATAGCTCTTCCACATGCGCTGTACAACGCGGTCGTGCATTGTTATTCCTAAAAATAAAGCAGTGTCTAATCACAATCAGTTAAGAAAAAGAGAATACACCCTTCATGAAGAAGATAAATTTGTTAACATCGAGTATAGATTTAAGTGTCAGGAAGTCATTTCTCAAAGTATTTGTATGGAGTGTAGCCATGTATGGAAGTGAAACATGGACGATAAATAGTTTGGACAAGAAGAGAATAGAAGCTTTCGAAATGTGGTGCTACAGGAGAATGCTGAAGATTAGATGTGTACATCACATAACTAATGAGGAGGTATTGAATAGAATTGGGGAGAAGAGGAGTTTGTGGCACAAGTTGACTAGAAGAAGGGACCAGTTGGTAAGACATGTTCTGAGGCATCAAGGGATCACAAATTTATCATTGGAGGGCAGTGTGGAGGGTAAAAATCGTAGAGGGAGACCAAGAGATGAATAGACTAAGCAGATTCCGAAGGATGTAGGTTGCAGTAAGTACTGAGAGATGAAAGAGCTTGCACAGGATAGAGAGCATGGGGAGCTGCGTCAAACCAGTCTCAGGACTAAAGACCACAACAACAACAACATGTCAAAAAAGAAAGCTAAAATCATTTCTCATCATGGAAAAGACCATTCCTACTAAAAAATAGTAATAGGGCAAGCCTCCAGCTTTAATTGTTTAGGATGTAAGATAAGCTATAATTTGGGCAAGGGTGTAGAAAACAAGACATACGGAATGATAAATAAATTCCAAAACAATGTACGGAAGAAAACTAAATTAAAATTTTATAAAAACATGAATACACCTGTTTTTCCATACGGAAGTGTGTCAAGAAACACGAGAAAATGATAATAGTTAAATACAAGCTACAGAAATCAGACGTGTCAGGAAAGCGAGAGGAGTTACCAAGGAAGATCATATACAGGGTGGAAATTATAGAAAGAAAAGAAACATATATTAGTTACAAACTATTGCGCGTACACGCTTTATTCAACATGTAAACGTCACTACAGATATTCGGATTTAGGTTCGATATGCCCGTTATCATTGGCGATGAAGTGGCGCAGACGACTAGCGAAATTCCACATGGCCCCCTTAAGTGTCGGAACATCGATGCTACCGAAGACCTCCTGAATGGCCGTTCTGAGCTCGGCGATGTTTTTGGGGTTACTGCTGTACACCTTATCTTCAATACAGCCCCACAAAAAGGAGTCACATGTGCTCATATTCGGAGAATATGGCGGCCAATGGAGGCCCATGCCAGTGTCCTCTGGGTACCCTCGAGCCAGAATGCAGTCCGCAAAGGACATCACCCTCCTGCTTCGATGGGGTCGAGCTCCGTCTTGAATGAACCACACCTTGTCGAAATCAGGATCACTTTTGGCAATGGGGTGAAACCATCTTACAAAACCTTCACGTACCGTCCGGTAGTCACAGTGAAATCAAGGAATATCGCACCGATTATTCCGGGAGTGGACATTGCACTCCACACAGTCACCCGTTGGAGATGAAGAGACTTCCCGATCGTGAAATGCGGATTGTCAGTCCACCAAATCTACAAGTTTTGATCATTGACGAACCCATCCAAATGAAAGTGGGCTGCGTCGCTAAGCTAAACCATCCAGCACATATTAATTCCCATCATGCCCCTCGGGCAACCGTGCAGTGTGAACGTCCTGACGCAAACCGTTCAGAAACTATGACGATTTTTTTCATTCAATAACTGTCACCCTGTGAGAGCAAAGCATATTAAGAATCAACTGGACAGACATTCATAAATAAAAAAGATGAAGGAAGTTGAATAGTACAGAAACATCACTTCAGAAAGGATCACTGTTGACAGAATCCCACGCTAGGTCACGTTTTAGCAGCCAAGAGGGAGAAGGGACATTGCCCATAATGAGGTGGCAGTGAAAAGCGAAGTTTGAACAGATACAGTCGCCTTAACCTTGAAGTACAGAAGAAGAATTTTGTCAATAGTCAGTGTTACTTGCTATGGGCTCGCCCAGATGGCCAAGCGGTTCTAGGCGCTTCAGTCTGGAACCGCGCGACCGCTGCGGTCGCAGGTATGAATCCTGCCTCGGGCATGGATTTGTGTGATGTAGTTAGGTTAGTTACGTTTAAGTAGTTATAAGTTCTAACGGACTGATGACCTCAGATGTTAAGTCCCACAGTGTTCCGAGCCATTTGAACCAACTTGTTATTGTTATAGGTCTCGTCAAAAGCTAGACTTCTTTCTCAGATGTGACTAGGCCAGAAACCCGGTATTATCCTATAACCTAGAAACTTGCTGTAATGTCGACGCTAGTCGCATATTTACTTCTGCTATCATTCTGTAAGCGAACTCCCACACAATAAACAGAAGTGAATTGCCATCTGGATGCGTCTGTTCGCAGAAGCATCCTATGTAACTCTGACGTGGCGCATTGTGAAGTGCTAAGAAATGGCCCACTGTGTGCAGTACACGTGCAAGTTTACCACGGAAACGAGTACGCTACATGGGTCAACTAAATGTACGGTCGGCGAAAAATTACTACTTTCCGTTAGCTCTGAGACGCAACAGGTTTATATAATGTCGTTCTCCAAGTATTGAACAGCTACCTGGGCATATTCTTAGACGAGGAAAGTGCGCTCGTCTTTTCGAAAACGTCCAGACTAATTATATACCCACGTACTTGTAGCAAAAGACACGACACTTTATTTGACAAACGCTCTGAACTCTTTCTTCAGGACAAAGTACCATAGATACATGTCAGCTATCGTTTTACATGCTGAGTTCCAATATGCGACATACCCGTTAGACGTGCTAAAACACTCCCAACTGGTCTCTGCCGGTATCCCTCCTGCTGTTGCCTGACTGTGTCACGATTATTACCGGTTAAGACGGTCTTAAAAAAAATTTATGGAGCCTACGAACCTGTGACGCACCCTGCTATAGCTCCGAATGTAATGCGCTCACAACTAGATTTCGTTGTACGACTGTCTCTATGAAATTATTCGACGGCTTACTTTTCCCTTTATATCTGACTGAAACTTACAAAACACTAGCTTAGCGCTCGCTGCATCGCTTGCGTAGACTGTATGGTCTGCGCAGATTTTTCATTCTTTCGTTAATCGAATTTTTTACGTTGTTTGCAAATTGCAACATATAAAGTTTTCAAGCTAATTAAGACCATAGAAGCACAGTCTTTTCCCAATGTGTTTCTGACCAAAAAACGATTCCGGTAGTCGGAGTAGGAAGTCTTTGTTAATCCTGCATTTTCAATACTCTTGGTGATATTTCCATAGAAATTTTAATCCCCTAACACGTATTTCTCCATAGATGAAGTAACCATCTTTATGGAGTTAGATTTAAAAATTCTTTTAATATAATGCAATATTGTCATAAAAATTTCCATCCCCTGTTTCACCCCCTGTGGAGTAGAATTTCCCAAACCTCTCAAACATGTATATCTTTTATTACTAACTGAAAAGCTAAATCCTAATTTTCATTGATTTTCGTTTTAAATTTTTTTCATAATCAAATACACTCCTGGAAATGGAAAAAAGAGCACATTGACACCGGTGTGTCAGACCCACCATACTTGCTCCGGACACTGCGAGAGGGCTGTACAAGCAATGATCACACGCACGGCACAGCGGACACACCAGGAACCGCGGTGTTGGCCGTCGAATGGCGCTAGCTGCGCAGCATTTGTGCACCGTCGCCGTCAGTGTCAGCCAGTTTGCCGTGGCATACGGAGCTCCATCGCAGTCTTTAACACTGGTAGCATGCCGCGACAGCGTGGACGTGAACCGTATGTGCAGTTGACGGACTTTGAGCGAGGGCTTATAGTGGGCATGCGGGAGGCCGGGTGGACGTACCGCCGAATTGCTCAACACGTGGGGCGTGCGGTCTCCACAGTACATCGATGTTGTCGCCAGTGGTCGGCGGAAGGTGCACGTGCCCGTCGACCTGGGACCGGACCGCAGCGACGCACGGATGCACGCCAAGACCGTAGGATCCTACGCAGTGCCGTAGGGGACCGCACCGCCACTTCCCAGCAAATTATGGACACTGTTGCTCCTGGGGTATCGGCGAGGACCATTCGCAACCGTCTCCATGAAGCTGGGCTACGGTCCTGCACACCGTTAGGCCGTCTTCCGCTCACGCCCCAACATCGTGCAGCCTGCCTCCAGTGGTGTCGCGACAGGCGTGAATTGAGGGACGAATGGAGACGTGTCGTCTTCAGCGATGAGAGTAGCTTCTGCCTTGGTGCCAATGATGGTCGTATGCGTGTTTGGCGCCGTGCAGGTGAGCGCCACAATCAGGACTGCATACGACCGAGGCACACAGGGCCAACACCCGGCATCATGGTGTGGGGAGCGATCTCCTACACTGGCCGTACACCTCTGGTTATCGTCGAGGGGACACTGAATAGTGCACGGTACATCCAAACCGTCTTCGAACCCATCGTTCTACCATTCCTAGACCGGCAAGGGAACTTGTTGTTCCAACAGGACAGTGCACGTCCGCATGTATCCCGTGCCACCCAACGTGCTCTAGAAGGTGTAAGTCAACTACCCTGGCCAGCAAGATCTCCGGATCTGTCCCCCATTGAGCATGTTTGGGACTGGATGAAGCGTCGTCTCACGCGGTCTGCACGTCCAGCACGAACGCTGGTCCAACTGAGGCGCCAGGTGGAAATGGCATGGCAAGCCGTTCCACAGGACTACATCCAGCATCTCTACGATCGTCTCCATGGGAGAATAGCAGCCTACATTGCTGCGAAAGGTGGATATACACTGTACTAGTGCCGACATTGTGCATGCTCTGTTGCCTGTGTCTATGTGCCTGTAATTCTGTCAGTGTGATCATGTGATGTATCTGACCCCAGGAATGTGTCAATAAAGTTTCCCCTTCCTGGGACAATGAATTCACGGTTTCCTTATTTCAATTTCCAGGAGTGTATTTTCATCCCCTGTTTCATTCCCAAACAATGAAAGACGTATACTTCTATTTCTGAATGAGACAGCAAATAACAATTTTAGTAGTTTTAGCATAGAAATTTGCTAAATACTTCCGAACCACTACATACTTTCAAAAAACTTTTCAACCCTTTTTCGTCTCCTTATGGGTGCAATTTCGAGAATTTCGTTCTTAAATGGCGCCAATAGCACAAGAACAACACCCTTTCCAAATTAGATGTTTCTGTTCTTAGCGTTTTGCACTGGGCGACGATGATTTAGTCAGAGTGTCGGAACATTTTCTTTTATACAAATGGAGACTGAGTATTGTCAGAGTTAAATAGATCAATAGAGACGAGTACACAAATAGTGTAAGATTTGCTACGGAACTGATTTCAGTGTAGCAAACTGTTCGTTACCGTAAATGAAAATATAGAGCAGCATCTGAATTACGTTTTATATGGCTGTTATGCTCAGAGAAAGTAAACTGACATGCTTTCCTCATGTGTTTTAACATACTGATGTTACGAAAGTCAGTTCAGTTCAGACCTCTTAACAACAAATAATACTGGACAAATTGTGAATATAGTGACGAATACAGGGATTAGCGACCACAAGGCAGTTGCAGCTAGGCTGAATACCGTAACACCTACGACAATCAAAAATAACGCCAAGTATATCTATTTAAAAGAGACAGTCTCCATTTCTTCCGATTTGATCATGTAAGCGTAAAAAAGTTGTGGTATGATTTCATATAGATAGTATCGACAGCAATTGAGAGATATTGATAAGTGATGGTACTGATCCCCCATGGTTCACAAAACGGGTCAGATCGCTGTTGCAGAAGCAGCGAAAAAAGCATGCCAAATTTAAAAGAACGCAAAATCCGGAAGACTGGCAAAGTTTTGCAGAAGTTCGAAATATAGCGCGTACTTCAATACGAGATACTTTCAATAATTCCCACAATTACCTCTGTCTCAAAATTTGACAGAAATCCAGCTCTTAATACTCATGAAGTAATGAGTACTATCGACAAGTTTATGACAAATTGATTCTATATTTTTAGATTTCGAGAAGGCTTTCGACACCATTCCTCACAAGCGTCTTCTATCCAAACTGTGTGCCTATGGAATATCGCCTCAGTTGTGCGCCTCGATTCGCGATTTCCTGTCAGAAAGTTTACAGTTCGTAGTAATAGACGGAAAGTCATCGAGTAAAACAGAAACAATATCTGGCGTTCCCGAAGGAAATTTTATAGCCCTCTGTTGTTCCTGATCTATATTAACAACATAGGGGACAATCTGAACAGCCGTCTTAGATAGTTTGCAGATGATGCTGTCATTTACCGTCTTGTAAAGTCATCAGATGACCGAAACGAATTTCAAAATGATTTATGTAAGATATCTGTATGGTGCGAAAAGTGAAATTGACCCTGAATAAAGATAAGTGTGAAGTTATTCACATTAGCACGAAAAGAAATCAGCTAAATTTCGATTACGCAATAAGTCACACAAATCTGAAGGCTGTGAAGTCAACTAAATATTTAATGAATACAGTTACAAATACCCGTAATTGGAAGGATCACATAGATAATGTTGTGGGTAGAGCCAACCAAAGACTGCGATTCATTGGCAGAACACTTAGAAGGTGCAACAGCTCTACCAAAGAGACTGCTTACATCACGTTTCTCCTACCTATCCTGGAGTATTGTTGTGCGGTGTGGGGGTGACGGATAACATCGAAAAAGAACAAAGAAGAGCCGGTTGTTTTGTATTATCGAGAAGTAGGGGAGATAGTGCCACAAACATCATACGTGAATTGGAGTGGCAATCCTTAAAACAAAGGCATTTTTCGTTGCGACGGGATCTTTTCATGGAATTTCAATCACCAGTTTTCTCCTCAGATTGCGAAAACATTTTGTTAGTACCCACCTACATAGGGAGAAATGATCATCACGATAAAATAAGAGAAATCAGGACTCACGCAGAAAAATTTAAGTGCTCGTTTTCCCCGTGCGCCGTTCGAGAGTGGAACGGTAGAGAAACTGCTTGAAGTTAGTTCATTGAACCCTCTGCCAGGCACTGTGTTGTGAATAGCAGATTGATCACGTAGATGTAGATGAAAAGCAAGATGTTTTTTATTGCGCGGGCTAATAGCATATGACGATGTTGAGCCTAACTGGAAGTAAGTTAATCGTAATACAGATTACTAAACTGCAGTCAAGTTAATGGCACACCTGGATGATGAAGTCCCAACTTATTTCACAACATCACCTACATCTTATTTTACATGTTCCAACTGAATAAAATTCGATCTACGAATCTATCACTTAAATGATGCTGAATAAGTACTAAAAACTAATCGTTCCCCTGGATATGCAATTCACAAACATAATTCGATTAAAACTGCTGCGGTATATCGTCTGATGCCTATGTTCTGTCTGCGAGAGAAATTTATGTATCGTGAATGTATACGTATAATTGGTACGCTATGGAATTCGCTTCATAATTTTTTTAGGGGATGGTGACACTGGTTTTTGAATGTGGTAGACTTGGATGACATGTTCACTAGGGAAGTCTGTTTTCGTTTGCCA
Source organism: Schistocerca gregaria (assembly GCF_023897955.1). Lineage (NCBI taxonomy): Eukaryota > Metazoa > Arthropoda > Insecta > Orthoptera > Acrididae > Schistocerca > Schistocerca gregaria. The sequence continues at coordinate 305,224,208 of NC_064921.1, forward strand.
TGATAACAGAAATGGCGGCTGGTGGACGGCTGCTGAATCACTGTTATGACTGTTATTGACTACCTAGTGATGGAATTTCTCCGGAGCAGCCGCTCTGATGTTCTCGGTGATCGCTGAGCAGCTGCAAGATGGCTACTGCGATCTCTCTAATTAGCTAAATTACTAACAAAATTCAAAATAAATTCCATAGCTGCTCCGGCGTGTTGTTCCGTGATAAAACACACTGAAAATAAAACTGTAAGCGTTTCCAACAGGTGCGGAAAGAAATTTGTCGCGTTGATACATTCAGCATACACTGAATTAGCACTTGCAGCAATGACGGCAGTTAAACCGTTTATTTAAGTAGCAAAACATCAGTTTATTATTTCACTCAAAATTAATTGATAAGAAGCGTGGCCCTCACGTCGTTAAAACACAGTATTAGGCGAAACATTTCACAAACAGATGCACAGAACACTACCGTTCTTCACTTGTAATTCAGTAGGAGGTAAAATCTCACAGTCTCTTTGCAATCGAAATAACACAAAAGTAGTTCAGTATGTTGATCGAAAAGATCACGGTTGATTTTTGTGCTATTGATGTGATCACTTCAGCCTATTGACAGACGTATTTCGGCTACATCTCCCATTGTCTTCTCTGATATTCTAGGACCTTCTTGCTTGTGACTTCTTCTCCCTTCTCCGATGTCTTCAAACTATCCACGATTTCTCTACTACGGTGATTTCCGGAAAATAAAATCTTCTTTCCGAAATGTAGTAATTTGCCGCAATAATGGCACCATTATCGTCTTCTAGAATATTCCAAGTTCTGCTCGCCTCTTGGAATGAAATAGCAGTGTCCTCCATCTCACGGCGCTGTCCCTGATTTCTTCCAGTCTTCTCCACTTTCACCACTACAGAAACTGATCCTTGTTCCACAAATTAAGGAAATTTCTCGCAGAATCACTTTCCACTTGCTCCGCTATCGTCTTAACTATGCCGATTCCCATTTTCGCTCAGAATTCCTTTATTTCAGATATTTGTTAAACAAATAAAAATGTTTCTCGTTGGGCCGAAGCTTCCAGAACTACACAGACAATATAAAGGGGTGCATTAAAAATAACATTACAACCCAAGTAACATTACTACTGACCTATCAATTTCTCATCCCAAAAAAACCTGCAGGCCGCGGTGGTCTCGCGGTTAAGGCGCTCAGTCCAGAACCGCGTAACTGCTACGGTCGCAGGTTCGAATCCTGCCTCGGGCATGGATGTGTGTGATGTCCTTAGGTTAGTTAGATTTAAGTAGTTCTAAGTTCTATGGGACTGATGACCACAGATGTTAAGTCCCATAGTGCTCAGAGCCATTTCCCAAAAAACCAACTAATTTGCCAAGAAAGGAAATATATAAGCAAAAAATGTTTGCGATGCAACCCTACAGAATGTTAAGTTGGTGGGACGGCTGTTGCTTATTCATCAGAAATGAAATAACGTGTGGCATTGTTGGCCGGCCATTCAGGGAAGTTCGTTCGCCGAGTGCAAGTCTTATTTCAGTCGACGCCAAGTTGGGCGACTTGCTCGCCTTTGATGGGGATGAAATGATGATGAAGACAACACAACACCCAGTCCACGAGCGGAGAAAATCTCCAAACCGGCCGGGAATGGAACCCGAACCTGTTGCATGAAATCAGCTAATATACTTACGTCCGTTACAGTACTTTCATAGTAAAAATCAGCTTCGCGTCCATAATACTTTATAAAGCCACTAGCTACTTACCGCTGCTTCGCTCACATGTCAGTTGTTTTGTTATGATGAATGATGGCGAGAAAGTACGCTAGTAATTTTACGAGTTGTCTTTGTATATAGTAGTGTAGAGACGTATGTATAAAAAAGCATGCACTGCTGGCAAAGAACATAAGGAATATGTTTCTATTATTTTGCTGTATGTCGAATCTGGAAGAATGCATTACATTTTCTTATTATATTCATAAAAAGTCTCGATTCGTTACGTTCGTGCTGACGCATCGTTTCTCCGGCTCACCTAGTACTGGGTGTGAGATTTTGCCGCCAGAGCAACACATACCAACCGTTTCTCCATTCCATTTTAATGCGTTTTTTTTTTCACCCAGCCACCTATAATAACTAATTTCGATTAACATACTCAGTTAACAGACCATAATCACATGCAGCGTCACAGAAAGCCTCCCACGTTCCTCCATTTTCCGTCCAGCCCTTGACTCTTCAAGCGTCTTGGAAGCTGTAAGAGATTCGTGACGCTCAGAGTCTAAAATGCGAAGGGTTGTGATTGTTCTAATGCTGTTGTAGCTCTTAACACCTTCTGATGTTCTGCATCGAAGTTCCGGGAGACATGAGATTGCTCTGAGGTCTGTTGGGTTCCAGTAACTTTCACAAGTTGGACACTCTTAGAACTATGCGCTAAATCAGAGTTAAGTTTGAGATGCTTATAGTAATAGGTTTTAAATATGGTTTTCGGGCATATCGTCCGATTTTATTGTTGTATCTGAACTACAACACTCCAGGAAGCCCCGGTTGAGTAGGACGTCAATAACGCACACAGTAACAGTGGAGATGTATTGACACGGAATAATCTATATACACCAAGAGTTGCCGATTATCGTGCCAGCATCGCCTGCATGCCACTCACGTATACCAAGTTTAACAACTTCAATAATACTCAAAAAGATACAACTTTCTTAAGTAGCCGATGGTCTTCCTCAGGGTTCAAGTTATCTCCATTCCAAATACCATCGAAATCGGTTCAGCCATAGAGTCGTGTAAACGTAAAACAGTGAGTTACTTTCGGAATTAGCAATACTGGCATTATTATGGAAATATGAATTAAAACACATTGAGTACTGAATAAGCATTGTGTTGATTACGTTGAAACGTATTACATAGAACATATCACCCAGTTAAAGCGTTTCCACAAATATAATAAAATTCGAAGGTGAAAGAGTAAATGTCTTTTTGAAAGAGTAAATATTTCCCCTTAATCTGTGTAATATTCTTCAAATCAATAAATATCTTGTACTACACACTTCGTAAAGTGTTCGTGCGGTTCAAGCTATCCACGTCAGATTACATGGATATCAGTTCAGCCCTTTAAGCGTTAAAACGTCACAGACACAGTAACTTCCACATTTATAATATTACTATGGAAGTATGAATTGGCAAGGATTAAACATGTTGAGCATTGTATAAGCATTGCATTCTAGCTATTACCCACAGCTGCGGTCGCGTATCACTAAAATGAAACGAATGTGTGTACGGGTTTATTGCCTGGTGACCCCGTTTGGGGTGTTCGGGAGCTTGGTGCAAGTCCTTTTATTTGACGTCACTTCGGTGCCATGCACGTCGATGGTGACAACGCACATAGCAAGACAGAAGCAGAAAAAAAACACTCTTGGTGTGAATGCTCTGAAAATGTAATCATTTGCATATCACAGCATCTTCTTCCTGTCGGTTAAATTTCGCGTCTTTAGCACGTCATCTTCGTGGTGTAGCAATTTTAATAGCCAGTAGTGTAATTAATATTTATATTTTGTAACTTATGACATATGAGGAAAAAACAGAATACTCTACACTTAGAAGTATACCTCAGGCAATACTTGCCCCTAACTGCTTAATAATCTTTTGTCTCTGGTGAACCGTGTTCAGCCTTCATCTATACTGTATAGAAAATCCGAGAATATCGGTACGGTATTAGAATGCAAGGAAACTATTAAAATACTGAAAAACGCATAATTTTTAAATATTTAAAATCGAGAAGCGGATTTGAATCGACATCAGGAAACACGAAAAAGTCTCCTTCAGTACTGGCTTGTCTTATAGCTATTGAGAATTTAGTGAAACAGAAACGTTCACTGGGTATTTTCTCAAAAACTAGGGAGTTTTGAGCTTAAATACAGAATAGGTATCGATCGGTTTTCTTCGATGTGCAACATGTGTACAAAATTTCATAGAAATATGTCATCCACAAGTGCTGACTTTCCCTTGTAAGACAATGTTTCTATTTGCTAGTAAGTTAGGTGGAAGAATTAGAATGGCAACCGAGAATCATGTAAGGGTTAGACACAGGCACGGTCAACTGTATCTTTCTCGAAAGGAACACTTGGCTCCGTCTTTTCAAAAATGTTCAAATGTGTGTGAAACCTTATGGTACTTAACTGCTAAGGTCATCAGTCCCTAAGCTTACACCCTACTTAACCTAAATTATCCAAAGGACAAACACACACACCCATGCCCGAGGGAGGACTCGAATCTCCGCCGGGACCAACGACACAGTCCATGACTGCAGCCCCCGTGACCGCTCGGCTAATCCCGCGCTGCTCAAAAACTGACAATAAGGTGTAACCTGAGCAGTAGCTGTACACACTTTAGTCTCTCTGTACCTTGACTTGAGTGTGACACAATAGAGATTTTAACGGCGGTATTTCTGTTTGTTACAGGTGAGTCTGCGATACGTGAACATCTTCTGCCGTCGACGTGTCGACGTACCACGAGTCGACCACTGAAGTGGCACGAAGGTTCGCTGTAGCACCTGGCACTCGCAATATCTGCACACACCGGAAAATGCTGCAGTTGTTAGGTACACGGCAACTTTAATTTATGCCTGTGTTCACGGATAGGATTCTAAGACACATGCTGAATGAATGGTACCTACAATAACTATTCAAATAATAAGAAATTTCTAAACCATGCGGCACAAAACATACTTAAAACTTGAATGGGCTATGATTATTATTTTAAAAGAATTAATGCTAAACACAACTCATAATGATTTCTTCGCGTGTGGAATTTGAGGAAAATAAGTAAGAGAACACTACATTGTGGCTGCACGTCATTTCCTGAGAATAACAGAATTGTCGACTAGCAGCTTGATATCGCCGCTGGTGTCATTTATCCGATACTCGTTATGGAGAAAGAAAGGTTGGAGTTTACCTTCTATTCAATAATACGGTCCTTCGAGACTTATCGCATGTTCAAAACCGTGCTGAATGCGAAAAAGAAGGACCGTGAACTTTTGAAGGCAAAAATGGGCGATTTGGGTGGTCAAAGCATTCGCTTGAATACGTCTTGCGTTACTTTTTCATATACTATAATAGAATAGTGGTAGCAATAATATCTTAAAGAATAGATTTCGTACGATTGTAGCTCAAATTCACTTGCTGCAGAGTAATGTGGCACGAGATACAAACAACTAAATGCAAGGAACGCGTACTAACTACAATAAAATATCGAAATTTTACAGAAATTATATCCTGAAAGACAATATTACACAGTTTATTTAAGACAGAACTAATTTCGAGATATCACCTCTCATACTGAAAAGCTAAAAAAAGACCACTTGTTGCGCAGCCACTGAGGAAAAAAAATAGATGGCTTACATCAAGTGATCTTAGTGACATGGATGACGTTTTATATCAAGGATTGCCTCTCAGTTGCTTTAAAAACTTATTGTTCAAGCAGTTTCGCGTTTAGGCCATCATCATGGACAAAACATACACTGAGTTGACGAAAGTCATTGGATACCTCCTAATATCGTGTCGGACCTCCTCTTGCGCGGCCAGTGTAGCAACTCGACGTGGCGTAGACTCAACAAATCGGAAGTCCCCTGCAGAAATACTGAGCCACGCTACCTCTATAACTTTCAATACTAACGAAAGTGTTGCCTGTAAAGTTTTTTGCGCACAAACTAACCTCTCGAATATGCCATCGGATGATTTGGATGGTCAAACCATTCTCTTGAATTGTCCAGAATGATCTTCAAACCAAACGCGAACAGTCGTGGCCCAAGACATTACACATCGTTGTTTGGGGACATGAAGTCCATGAACGGCTGCAATGTTCTCCATGTGGTCGAACATAAACATTTCCAGTCAGTGATCGGTTCAGTTGGACCAGAAGACCCAGTCCGTTCCATCTTATCGCACACTCCCTATAAACAATCGTAGACCATTATAGAGCCACAACCCGCTTGAACAGAGCCTTGTTGACAATTTGGGTCCATAGCTTTGTGCGGTTTGCGCCACACTCGAACCATACCATCAGCTCTTACCAACTGAAATCGGGATTCGTCTGATCAGGCTAGGGTCTTCCAGTCGTCTAGAGTTAAACCGATGTACTCACTAGTCCAGGAGTGGCGCTGAAGGCGATGTCGTGCTGTAAGCAAAGGCATTCATGTCGATCGTCTGCTACCAAACCTCTTTAACGACAAATTTTGCCATACTCTCCTAACCTACCCGTATGCTGTATTTCCCACTTTGATTTTGCGGTTCTTTCACGCAGCTTTGCTTGTCTGCTAACACTGACAGCTACCCAAACGCCGCTGCTCTCAGTTGTTAACTGAAGGCGTCGGCCACTGCATTGTGCATGGTGAGAGCTAATGTCCGAAATTGGTAATCTCAGCATACTCTTGACACTGTGGGTTTCGGAATATTGAATTCCCTAACGATTTACGAAATGGAATGTCTCGTGCGTCTAACTTCAACTACCATTCCGTGTTCAAAGTCTGTTAATTCCAGTAGTGCGGGCATAATCACGTCGGAAACGGTTTCACATGAATTGCTCGAGTACAAATGACGGCTCCGCCAATACACTGTCTTCGTGTACATTGTGTACCCGATACTACCGCCGTCTGTACGTGTGCATATTGCAATCCCATAACTTTTGTAACCTTGGTGTATTCTCTGTCTGTTACAGATTTTCGTTACATAACATTCAAAATTATGTCTATACTCCGAAAGTCATCTTACGGTGAGTGGCATGTGGTACCTCTGATAGCACAATCCACCACACCCTCGCCCTTTAACTGTTTCATTTACGATTACCGCATGGAAAGTACGACTCACGGAGCTTTCAATGTTGCCCACTATATCTTTTATATACACTAGACTCTCGCTAATCCGGCTATTCCTGGCTCATGTGGGTGCCGGATTAGCGAAAGTCCCGGATTATTGAGTGTCTGAAATTTATTTTATTCATTTATTTTGTTTTTCATTTATTTTGAAAACATAGGGGATATATTGTACTGTACTTCATTAAACTGAAGGACACAATTTTAAAACATAGAGCATTTTTTCACTTTTCTTTCTTTCATTGGTGCCATGTCCCGCAGGGTCGGCTTTGTTAAGAACGGATTTGGCAAGGTTAGTGGAAAGGGCTGGCCGGATTCCCTTCCTGCCGCCACCCTGTACCCCTCACGACGGAACTCGTGTATCCCTGCTGTCTGCGTCAAGTGTAAGTCATGGAATAGTGCGAACGTGTTCAGATGTCTGCGAGTCGTGGAACTGAGGCGGAACGTGGGGAGCAACCCGGTATTCACATAGCGGGATGTGGAAAACCGCCTAAAAACCACATCCAGGTTGGCTATATAGAGGATATATTTTATTAAACCCAAAAATACATTAATTAGCAAAGAAAACTTAGTCGTTGAGTGTATACTGTACACGATTATTCAGTCATATCGCTCACTATGAAACACGTCCCTAATTTTTTACTGTCGCAATGATGATACGCGCCGGTGGCACGCTTTATCACGCAACCGCTTTACAAGCACTACATCGGTACTGCAAGTATCTGGTTGCTGCATAATGTACTCCAGGAAAACCTCGGCAGCTTCAGCGTCAGCGGTGTGAGAAATCATCATGCTCTCTCCTCATGTATCCTCTTCTTCATAACTTTCATCATTACTTTCTTGCACACTTTTCATTATTTCTTCATCTGTTCAACTTTGGTCCGCATCACAATTTTCCTCATTCAGTCACTTAGTAACATCTTCATCATCAATTTCTTCTCCTCCTGGAAGGTCGTGGAACATGTCAGTGTATAAAGTAATTGATAATTGCGAATTGACTGGCTCATCGCTGTGACTCACTATTGGATTCAAAACGGCAACAAAGGATGGCCACAATTTTCTCCAGCTGCTCATTATGGTAGCGCTCTCCACTCTATCCCATAAAAAATGGAAATGAGCGTATGGTATCGTTGGCCGGGAGGCTCCTATTCGACGAAATTCGACCGCCAAGTGCAAGTCTTATTCCATTCGACGCCACATTGGGTGACTTGAGCACCAGTGATGGGGATCAAATGACGAAGAAGACAACACAACACCCAGTCCCCTAGACGAGAAAATCTCCAACCCCGCCGGGAATCGAACCCGGCCCCGCTTACATGGGAGGCGAGCACTTTACCACCCAGCTAAGCAGGCGGACATTTTATCCCATCCTTCGGCTGCTTGGAAAACAACATCACGAATGTTAATTGTTTTCCACGCCTTCAGTATACTCTCAGTAGAGTCGTTTTCACTTTCGTTCAGCAAGGAGACGAGAAGTGAATTTCGACAATGACGTTTAATTCATTCCAAAATTCCCTGGTCCATGGGCTGAATTAGGACTGTCACATTGGGTGGGAGAAAGAGTGCTTGTATACCACCGGACTTCAGAGAAATATCTGAAGGATGACTGGGAGCATTCTCATTTATAAGAATAGGTTCCAGTGGAAACTTTTTCTCCTTTAGCTCTTTTCTCACTGCTTGTACAAACGTTTCATGGAACCACCGAGAGAATATTTATCTGTCCATCCACTCTTTCTTCTCAGCGCAATACTGCACTGGTAGAGTATTTATGCCAGTCTGTTGAAAACAACGTGGAAGTTGGGATTTTCCAATCACCATAAGCGGTTGTTTATGGCTTTTATTTGCATTACAACACACCATTAATGTTACTCGCTGTTTCTGTTGCTTGTAACCACGAGCTTCCTTCTCGTTCTTGACAGCTAATGTTCTTGAAGGAAGCATCTTGTAAAACAGTCCTGTTTTATCAGCATTGTACAAGGCATCAGCAGTTAAATCTTCTTCCTCTATTATCTTCCGTATCTTGCTTTCAAACTCATCAGCATCCTTATCGCTAGCTGAGCGACTTTCCCCAGTGACTGTCAGCTGCCGAATGCCATGCCTTTCTTTCGAGTCTGATAGCCAACTTTCACTCGATGCAAACAAGTTACTACCGCACAAGCTGTGTGTTAAATGCAACTGCTTTTTCCTTTATAATTGGGCCACTGACTGTATTTCCTTTAATGCGTTGTTGTATGAACCGTCTATAAACAGCTATGTCCAGTTCTTCATTCGCACTCTTTAGCATAACCTTCGGTTTTCCCAACTCACTATCCATTGGTCTTGAGCATTGTCGAATAACATCTTCTTTCTTTTTGGTGTCATAAACAGTTGCTCGTCCAACATCGAACTCAGTAGCAATGGCTTTCTGCAAAGAACCTCGATTCAACTCATCTAAAATTTCGAGTTTCTGCTTGAGGTTTAGCGTAACGTGTTTCCTTCTAGAAGACATGATTCCGAACTGTAAAGAAAGCTACAATTTCTAATAAAGTAGAGCATTGTTTAACTAAGCATTTGCGGTAGCGTTCTCGCTTCCCACGCCCGGGTTCCCGGGTTCGATTCCAGGCGGGGTCAGGGATTTTCTCTGCCTCGTGATGGCTGCGTGTTTTGTGATGTCCTTAGGTTAGTTAGGCTTAAGTAGTTCTGAGTTCTAGGGGACTGATGACCATAGATCTTAAGTCCCATACTGGTCAGAGCCATTTGAACTAAGCATTGTTGTGCACGATAATTCATTGCGCACGTGTTTTTGGACGTGCGCCGGATTATTGAGAGGCCAGATACTGAGAGCCGGATTACCGAGAGCTTAGTGTATATTGTAAAGAGTAACAATTTTATCACAGTTCCTTGGGGAACTTCTGAAATTAGTTATGTATCTGTCGACATTTTACGTTAAGATCAAAGTGTTAAGTTACACATCCAGTCCCATGAATGTCACCACCGTCTATTTTCGACACCAACGTGCAATAACAACTCAACATACGGCAGGTGGCAGCAGCATATAAAGCGTGCCCGAGGAACGGGGAAAAAAATGTGTTCCTTGTCGTAATGCGAAAACGGAGCGATTTATCTGACGTCCAAAAGGGTGTGATCATTGACTCTCGGGCTAAGGGTGGAAGTATTTCCGAAATGGCTAAGTTTGTAAACTGTTCGCATGCCACTGTGATTAAAGTTTGCCGTGCATGGCTAAATTGCACTATTCAGCGCCGAGGAAACTTTGGTGCAGTAGATGAGAGAAGTGATTGACAGTTGTGCGTACTTACCTGGGCGAATAGACGTGCAACTGTTCAACAACTACCCTCCCAGATGAACTAAGGGGCTGCGCACAATATCTCATCTACGACTGTTCAGCGAACGTTGCTGCGTATGGGGTTCCGCAGCAAGCGCCCGGTTCATGCATCCATGCTTTCTATTCATTGACGATGAAGGCTGTAATCTGCACGCCAGTACCATAACCGGACCCATAATGAGATTCTACAGCGGAGTGTGCGCTGATATGAAACTTCGCAGGAGAGCTTCTGTAAAGTTTGGAAGGTAGGAGACGAGATACTGGCAGAAGTAAAGCTCTGAGGACGGGACGTGAGTCGTGCTTGTGTAGCTCAGATGGTAGAACACTTTCCCGCGAAAGGCAAAGGTCCCGAGTTCGAGTTTCGGGCCGGCACACAGTTTTAATCCGCCAGGAAGTTTTACCATAACCGTAAGTCCACCGAGGGGCGACAGGTGGCCTTTTCAGATTAACCGTGGGTTTATCCTCTGTCGGACAGAGGACCTTTGGACTGTTCGGAGTTACAACAATCTCTTGAGTGTTCTAGGCTGGAAAAGGCCGCATTGTGATCCAGGGAATGTTTCCGTGGCATTCCCTGCGTGATGTCGTCGTTTTGGGAGGTGCAGTGGGTCAGCACATGCATGCATCTATCCTTGGACCACGTTTACCCCTACCTATAGTTTTTCTTCGCAAGATGGCATGTGCCAACAAGCGAAAGCAACGTTCCACGAAGCTCGCAGTGCACCGGGACGGGGCTGTGAGCGCCATGGATCATCAACCGAGAAACCCAGCGCGCCTGGCGACGGCGCTTGAGTGGGCATGACTTCTTATCTTTGTCGGTACCTCCCAGAAAGTCATTGATTCTCTTCCTGCACGTCAGCGCTGCAATAGGTGGTTATTCGGGCTTTTGTCAGGTGGTCATATTAAAGTGACTGGACCTTGTATATCTGCAAGGAAGTCCTGAATCGAGCCACAAATCTGGCCTGATCTTTAATAAGGTGATTAGCTCGCGCTGTTCGTCCACGAGACTCAGAGGGCCATAGACACGGGTTCCCAGGTAGATGCCGAGTTTCTTGACTTCCGCAAGGAGTTTGATACATTTCCCCACAGTCGTTTAATGAACAAAGTAAGGGCATATTGACTATCAGACCAATTGTGTGATTGGATTGAAGAGTTCCTAGATAACAGAACGCAGCATGTCAATCTCAAAACACAGAAGTCTTCCGAAGTAAGAGTGATATCATGTGTGCCCCAGGGGAGTGTCGTAGGACCGTTGCTACTCACAATATATGTAGATGACCTTGTAGATAACATCGGAAGTCCACTGAGGATATTTGCGGATGATGCTGTAGTTTATTGAGAGGTTGCAACAATGGAAAACTGTGCTGAAATGCAGGAGGATCTGCAACGAATTGACGCATGGTACAGGGAATGTCAATTGAATCTCAATGTAGACAAATGTAATGTGGTGCGAATACACAGAAAGAAAGATCCTTTATCATTTAGCTACAATGTAGCAGGTCAACAACTGGAAACCGTTAATTCCATAAATTATCTGGGAGTAGGCATTAGGAGTGATTTAAAATGGAATGACCATATAAAATTAGTCGTCGGTAAGGCGAATGCCAACTTAGATCCATTGGAAGAATCCTAAGGAAATGCAATCCGAAAACAAAGGAAGTAGGTTACAGTACAAATGTTCGCCCGTGCTTCAATACTGCTCACCGGTGTGGGATCCGCACCAGATAGGGTTGATAGAAGAGATAGAGAAGATCCAACGGAGAGGAGCGCGCTTCGTTACAGGATCATTTAGTAATCGCGAAAGCGTTACGGAGATGATAGATAAACTCCAGTGGAAGACTCTGCAAGTGGGACACTCAGTAGCTCGGTACGGGCTTTTGTTGAAGTTTCGAGAACATTCCTTCACCGAGGAGTCAAGCAGTATATTACTACCTCCTACGTATATCTCGCGAAGAGACTATGAGAATAAAATCAGAGAGATTGGAGCCCACAGAGAGGAATACCGACAATCTTTCTTTCCACGAACAATACGGGGCTGGAATAGAAGGGAGAACCGATAGAGGTACTCAAGGTACCCTCCGCCACACACCGTCAGGTGGCTTGCGGAGTATGGATGTAGATGTAGATGGAGATGTCATATTTCATTCAGTAAACGACAATGCGAAACTGTGTCAGATGACTTTCTGAAGCCAAGGAACACAACTAAAAGCTGGCCGCCTATGTCTGGTGCGCTCTGCATCTCATGTACAGAGACAGCTGAGTTCTGCAAGATGCCTATTTGCGAAATCTACGTTGATTTTATAGAGTAGATATTCATTCTCCAAAGAAAGGAATAACAATTGACCCGGCAGCGTTCACTCAGTTCGTCCACTTGTGAATAATGTGTACGATACACATACACTTAATATAATTGTAGCATTTCCTACTAACCAAATCAGAGCACGACACTTTGGTCTCCGCAGATGTGCTCCCTGCTAGATAATACACGTCATTGTCAGTAAATGTTACGTAACACATAAACATCTGCATAATCATCGTTTATAGGTAACCATTCATCATACGTGCATTCTGTGTGTGAACCTCTTCGAATCAGTTATGTAAAAAAAATGCCTACCTGGCATATAACATGTCTTTTTTTTCCAAGGCGATGACATAGAGCACATTTTTCCCTACGAGACACAACTTTGTTGATACCGACAGTGTAAACTGCTTCATTTTGTTGAAGGAGCTTCATCTCTGCTTGCACCGCTTCATCGCTATCACAGTGAAGTCCACGAAGGTGTTCACTAATTTTTGGAAAAAGATGAAAATCGGATGGGTCGAATTCGGGACTGTATGGAGAATGATCGGTAATGGTGAACCAGAGCCGCTGGATTGTTGTAGATTTTGCTGCGCTCGTGTGTCGGCTGGCGTTGTCACGCTGAAGGAGCGTGTGCTCCGTGTGTGGACGAACTCGTCGAATTCAAAACTCGATTACAGAATGCTCTTTCTCACGCGCCGAGGTAGTTACGTTACCCACCGCCATGTTACACGCTACAGTTTGGTACCCTCTACCCTCTAACGGCAGAGGGCAAATAAGTAGACATGAAGATGATCCTCTTCAGTCCGTGGATATACACACGTAGGTTTCGAGATTCCACTTCTCGTAAAATTAATAAACGGTTTTTACCATCTCGTGTGATGCCATCTAGAGGGAAAAACAGAAACCAAGCAACCTTCACGAAGGCGCACTAAAGGGCTTGAGTTTGTGAAAGCCGTTTATTAATTTTACGAAGTGAAATCTCGAAGTCCACATATGTGCACCCACGGTACTGAATAGGTAAATATGTACATTGTTAATAACTTTTTTTATTATTTAAAAAGTTTTGAAAGCTTTGACACAAGATATTTCGAGATTTTACGTTTCACCACGTCCTTGTAAAAGTGGCCCAATAAATATTTCTTGCGCTTTAGGATACCCAACCTTCATCATGAGCCTCAGGTACAGGTGATGTAGGGTGGGTAGCGTATCTTTGGATGAAACATTTTGGGGACCAGTTTTGAGTGTTTCTCTCCACCCTGTGTGTTAGAAGATTTACTTATGAGTAATGAACGTATACATAAATATCTTAGACGGAATGTAGAACGTTAGACGATGCAACACACGGAATCATTGAATTCTCTCAGGCAGTAGATACTAGTTCCTAGTATTGCTACTATCTGCAGTTGAAACGTTCAGCAGTGCATAAATTTCTGTGTCTAATGTGACTGAAGCCGTCAGGCCTAGCCAAAACATCCAACACTAACCGTTTCGGAATCCTTGACAGTCGGTATCTTCTGGATAATATTTTAGTGTAGAAATGCAGGCAGTGATCCCGGTTGTCAGCGTCGGGTGTTGACGGCAGGCCTGCAGAAGGCCAGCAGGATGGCCGCTGTCTTCCTTAAGCCGGGCTGTGCCTGCAGGTAGTCAGTCGCGCGCCGCTGCCCAGGGCGGCGAGGGCTTTAATCCCGCCTGCCGGATGGCGCTGGGGGCGGCCGGCGGCTCGAATTGCAGATGCGGGCGTCGTGCGGGGGTGGTGGGTCCGGCGCCGCCACGTGGCATCTGCATTCCCTCAGCCCAGCGGTGGTTGCCGGTGCGACCTTACGACACTCACCGTTTGTGCAGCCTGTGTCAACGAACTTCACCAACTACCAGTTAATCAGTTACACCCACGTTTCATGGCTGCCACGTGGCACTCATGGGATGTGTTGTTTTTTCGTACTGATTGTTTTGCCCCTATACCAAAGTGTTTTATCTTATGCAGAGTGATACAGAGGATGGACGAAAATATGGAAAGACCAAAAATACAACACATTACCATCCCTAATACGGTGTCAAAAAACCATTGGCATTCCAAATAGCTTCGAGTTGTCTCCAAATGGATATCTGCAAATACTGTATATTTTCCAAGCGAATCTTATACCATTCCTCTTGTGAAGTAGTCACTGGTTCAGTTGATGATGGGCGTGTGAAATCCTTTGGGACTTAACTGCTAAGGTCATCAGTCCCTAAGCTTACACACTACTTAACCTAAATTATCCTAAGTACAAACACACACACACACCCATGCCCGAGGAAGCACTCGAACCTCCGTCGCGACCAGCCTCACAGTCCATGACTGCAGCGCCTGAGACTGCTCGGTTAATCCCGCGCGGCTCAGTTGATGATTATGGATGGCAATCACGCACCCTTCTCTCCAAAGAAGATCACAAAGACACAATAACATTGCAATCTAGTGACTGTATTTATCAGAGGAAATGTGACAGTTCATCCTCGTGCTCACTAAACCAGTCTTGCGATTTGTGTGAACGGCGGCCCCCTCGGAACGTAGCTTCAAACATAGCATCACCACTGGGCAACAAACATTGTGCCATGGGATGGCTCAATCGCCCAAAATGGGCACATAATACTTGGCAGTAGTGCGACGTAGCAGAGAAACCATCGTGCCTTTGGAATACCACGATTTGGCTGTCCAAACCACCGCCATGTTCCACACATGGGACGTAAACTCGGCCAGAAGAAACAAGACTTGTGAAACAAGACTCATCCGACCAAATGATTTTCTTCCGTATCTACGTAGTCTATGTTTCATGGGTCCGGCACCATTTTTTTTTTTTTTTTTTTTTTTTTTTTTTTGCAGTTGGAGACAGCTGCATCGCTGGATGGTTTTGTAATTTCAAAACAAATAAAAAAGTACTTAACATGGGTCTTAACATCTGAGGTCATCAGTCCCCTAGACTTAGAACTACTTAAACCTAACTTACCTAAGGACTTCACGCACAGCCATGCCCGAGGTAGGATTCGAACCTGCGACCGTAGCAGCACCGCGGTTCCGGACTGAAGCGCCTAGAACCGCTCGGCCGCAGCGGCCGGCTTTGGAATTCCAGCTCACCCTGCAGTTCCCTGCTTATGCAGCTCCCTTCGTGTTGTTTTGGTGCTGACGGTATTCACGAGGACCCACATTCAATTTTGCATTTATTTTTGCAGCTGTCGTACTGTTATTTTTCCTCACGATCCACAACAATTACCAAACCGTCACGATCACGCATCACACCCTTTCGTCCGCGCTGTGACGTGGCGGATGATGATTTCCCGCTTTCCCTGTATGCGGTGCATATTTTCGGTACGGTCACAACTATTTGATACTCCGGGCAACCGCAGCTGTTGAAAGCCATTGAAGGGCGCTTGTGTAGTGCCCCTAGTAAGTTGGAAGTGTCAGTTATTGTCAGAATAGTGTTTTGTGTAGTTGTCACTGTATTACATGGGCGATAAGTGAATTCGATCGTTGGCAAATTGCTGGTGCTCCTGGGGTGGGTACTTCTGTAGCCAAGGTAGTTTGGTGCTTCAGCAGGCACCGTGTCGAGGCCATGATGATAGGAGGAAATCCGTTCACAGCCTCATCATCGGTGAATAAAGCTGAAAGATCATAGGCATACCAGTAATTTTTGAGTAGGGACGATGGGTATGAGTATGATATTTTAACGTTGTTGAGCTCATGATGCGACTTACAGCCGCAAAATCGATCGTGTTTTAATAAACAACAATTTTACAAGCTGAGGGGAATTCTTCCTAACACGCCTTCGATACGGTGGCTGTTGAAGCACCAAACACTTAGAGCTTAGCCTTGGTGTAGACTTAATGTTTAAGTGTGATGTCTTCTGGTTGCGTGACGTGTATCTGAGGCGTGACATGGGAAACGGCCTACAAACAAATTCCGGACTGGCCACCTCACCAGCCCTCTTCGTTAAACCGCGCCCAGTGCTCTCGGCTATCCAGGCGGACTTGTGCAGAGATTTTAGTAAGTCGGATTACGTAAAAGAGATCGACCAAGTATATATTAATATTACTGCACAGTTAGCTCCATGAAGCTATAGGCACCTTATACCTGTATCTTCAAAAGAAACAGTACGTACGCGAAGTGTTAGTATTCGAGGTCAGTAGACCAATAAGCGATTATGTTGCCCTCATCTTCGATAGAGGCACAAAAGAAAGGCAATTGTAGAGACGGCTGAAGAGCGAAGTAAAGCAAGGTTGGTATCTCGCAACGTGACCATAAGAGAAGACAGTCACTGCACGTTACGTCGACAAATGCGCGACAGCGATGTAGCCACGCCCAGAAACGTTTCCCTTCGCCGCCGCGACCGCTCTTATACTAACGGCCGAGCACAGCAAGGCTCAGCACTGTTCGCGATCATCGAGCAAGACGACAGTATCGTCTTCTAGCAGGCCAGCCTTACACAGAACACTACGTGAAAGGTACTGTTAAATGTTCTCTGACTGAGAGACTCGTATTTCGTCTGTATCAAGTGATACGTTACTGCTGAGAGACAGTCGTAAATACTCATGATATTACTGTGGAAATGGATTGCGCGAACTTAAGTAATTCTTCCTGCCTATGTTGCCGGCCGGTGAGGCCGAGGGGTTCTAGGCGCTCCAGTCTGGAACCGCGCGACCACTACGGTCCTAGGTTCGAATCCTGCCTCGGGCATGGATGTGTGTGATGTCCTTAGCTTAGTTAGATTTAAGTAGTTCTAAGTTCTATGGGACTGATGACCTCAAAAGTTAAGTCCCATAGTGCTCAGAGCCATTTGAACCATTTTGAACCTGCCTATGTTGTAATAAAATGAACTAATACTTTATCCTCGCGATCTCGCACGGAACAAAGTAAAGAACCCACCATTGTGTCGACGAGTCATTTTCGTCCGTTAACACAAAAATTGAGCGAACAGGAGGTTAAGACAGGAAAATTTTTCTGAAGTTGTAACACTACTGTCTACTATTAAATTAGTGATATGCCAATAATGTTATTCTTGTGAAAGGTTACTTCTTTGACAGTGGCTGTGCGCAGCGGAAAGATATCGGACTAATTTTGTTTCCCTACAGATTTTCATTGAAAGGAAGCAGTAGCAAGACAAACGGGAATCGAACCAAGGATCTATTAGCAAATAAAGTAAACTGTAATTATGTTCAAGGAAACGGTTGCTAGCCTAATCAGACAAAGTTATACCCAGTACCAACATGGTTCATAAAGACAGTTATCTGTTTGGATTGTCTTTACTTGATACTGCAGTTACGTTTTGCAGATAAGATAGAAGTAAGCAGCACAATTTAGCAAGTAATGTACCAGTAATTTGACCTGAGATACACAGGAGGAATATTAATGCACTTAGACTTTGAATAACACTTACTACCCGTGCATTACAGTAGGAAGATGATGATGATAATAATTATTATTACAGGTAAGCGATTACTAATGGTGGAGCGCTACTGACTTGAAGAAGAATTTCTTTTGTCAGTTAAATTGTAAGAAATTACTACTGCTGAAATAGATATGACGAAATTGTTTCTTTTGTACTGAGTATTGCTTGCATTCTCAAGGAATTAGTGTTTAGCTCAAGTGGAACATTTGATTCCTGGAACTGGTATAATTTGAATATTTGTAGCCAGTTGCTTATTCTTGATTGCTATTATTGTAATTAGGACTTTTAAATCTGGCTCATCTATTAGACTCCGATCGAGGCTGAACACTTTAAGCCAACACAATATGGGAAACACCGTTCACCACATAACATGAAATTGTAAATATAATTTCAGTAAGAAGAATCTTTGAACTGAATACTTTAAATCTTGTTTTAATACTTGTACTATGATGAATATTGAACCCTCCATTCATGAAAAATACGTGGAGTATTTCAAAACTTATGCTCACTAAATAATTATGTACTTTACAACTCCACAAAGTTTATCACCTTCTCTTAAGGAAGGTAACTCCTTTTCCAGTTCAGTAAATTAGGATACTCGGATTTATCATAGCACTTGGGGTGGGACCCTGTCTAAGTAAACGACTAAGAATAAAATACGGTGGCTTAAAACAAAATTTACAGATCACAGAATTATCATCGAAAACAAAACCATATACCTGGTCCATGCAATGATGCAGTACTCAACTGATAATTTCAGCTGAAACTTCAGCTGAACGTGATGGCACATAGATCTCCTGTGCTATTCAAAAAAATGCGGAAAAGTATCCCTGCATTCTGCGCAACAAGGTCTGAAAATTCTCTTCTTAGCAGCGGATTTTCATAGTAAAGAGCGAAGCAAAGTGTGCCATGAATAATAAGCCGCATTACTTCCGCATCCGAGGCTATATCAGATTATCTTGCAGTTCTTCTCACCTCTTTCAGATGTGCACTCTTAGCCTGCTAGCCATCAACTAACTCATGCTAAACAGTAGACTTGCTGTTCGACCGCCAGATCCTCCTTTTCTATTACCGCCTAGCCAGATCCGTTACGGTAGGACTCCCCCCCCCCCCCCCCAAGCCTCCTCCCCCCCCCAAGTTTTACATCATTATAAACCTACTTTCATTATGCATGTAGCAATATTACAATTAAAGTTTTAACTTTTACATTCTTTTACAGCGCATTACTTTTGAAATTACATTCATAGATTAATTGCAATCAAATAAATTATCATAAATAATAAATAAAACATTTAAATCGATGTTACATCAAAAAGTATAGTTATTCAGAAGTCACATTAAGCAAAAACAGACAAAGAAGTTCGATACGGACGTTAAAGGTAATATCGATAATAGTGTTACAAAGTCCATTCACTACGGCCAACTAAAACGATAGTAGTATCTTGCGGAATACATATTAGTAAATGCAGAAATAACACGTTTATCGAGTTTCATAGGTTAGGTACATGATATCAGACTAAAAAGGGTTACAAGTGCTAAGAGCTTTTGGGACTGTATAAAATCTGTAAGTCGCGTTACTTCGTTAGAGATACACAGCTAGTGTGGCAATTTGGATGCGAAGGAGTGATGCCATAAATGCATATACACATTCAGCCAGGTGACACTGTAATTAAAAACATGGCCATACACAGACGTTCTACTGTTTTCCTATTTATTCGCCATGTGTGACACTGCAGTAGAGCGACGCCCACTACAAAAGACGTATTATTTACATTCAATTTCAGCGTATACGTTGCGAGTGCCATATCACAGGGCTGTCTCTCGCTGTCGATTTGTATTTTGTGTCTCTTAAGTGTCGGTCTGCCGTACAAAGCTATTGGCCAAGCGACGTGCATTCAAACCGATTGCAGTGGTCTGTTTCTTGGCTTCTTGGCTCCGACATAATTTCCGTTTAAACCGATTGCAGTGGTCTGTTTCTTGGCTCCGACATAATTTCCGTTAGTTCTTCCATACAGAAGCGTTTAGTTTTTAACACACTCCACTCCAGTGCTCTGGCATTACAGCCTATTTTCTCGTTCGCCTGTTGTCACGTAGGGTGCCAGAAACAGTCTGAGGAACTTACAAGGGTCTTTCAGGGTAGGTTATGCTAAGAAATAATTATTAATAAAAAAAATCGATACGTTGGGCCGTTTCTGAGTTAATTCGCATCGATGTTAGCCAATCAGGCCGTTGCGGGTACAAATTCCAGCTGCCCGCCAGAGACGGCGTCGGCAGAGAGCGATACATGACACGATAGTAAGGATCGAACCCGAGCCAAACGCTGAGCAGTCTCGTGCGCCATCATCAAGGCCGTGAGAACAACTGAAAGTAATTGCATTTAGCGGCCCGCTCGACTTCGCTCGTGCAACGGCCTGATTGGCTAACTTAACTCAGACACGGCACAATGTGTCGAATTTTTTTCTTAACAGTTACTTCTCGGCACATCCTATCCTGCAACACCTTCACAAGCTTTTCAGGCTGCTTCTAACCACCCTGTGTATGGATATTGGTGAATATATAGGTACGTGGCAATACAAGAATATGGAATCGAGAGTATATTGTGTGTTAGTGACTGCAGTGAAGTGTATTAAAAATACAGCTCTTGTATACTGAAGAATAATAGTTGTAATGTAGGAGCTATAGAACTGATCACTGAATATCCTTTAAGTAAAGCGAAAAGCGAAGCCCAAACAAGTATTTATACGGACGAAATAGGCGCTGAAAACCTCGACATCACAAGAAATGCAAAAAGACAACATGAAATAAGTTGCTTATTTGCGTCTGGCACGTTCTAAAGTAGAAATTGGACTGAGAATGACTGTATTAAAGAAAGAAAAGTAATTACAGCTATTTTTTTTCTCTTTCTTGAAACGTTTTTCCTTTTACTGCGCAAAGCCTTGGTTTTAAAATTCCAGTTTTGTTGACATTCAGGCACCTGTACCCCTCTCCAAGCGGTCCTTTGCTCGTGGTCTTATAAACATTTTTATGACAGACAACATTTTCTATAGTTGTTCGTGGCCCATGAAATGTATAAAAGCGAAAAACGCATATGCGTCTAATGGTTAAAGTGAGGTTCTTGACAGAGGGTACACTTTATTAAACAAGCACTATAAATGTGAAACAGCCGATCCGCTTACGGCTTTGGGGCACTGTGGGATGCGCAAAGTGTCATAGCCGAAGTGTGTCTCCATTTTCAGTACTTGTGTGCTGCTGGTGTAAAGTGTAGACGAAGAGGAGCGGTTATTTCGTGTGCTGTGCGGTAGTAATTGAAGTGCTAGAGACGACGCAAAGAGCGAGGTAGAAACATGACGCCTGGAAATAGCGTACTTTATGCTTCACGTCCTCATCCATAAACTTCTGGAACGACAGAACACATATAAGTAGTCTTTCATTTTATTGTGACACATGTTCTTTACGACTCGCCATTTGAGCTATGCACATTATTCAGGCTCATTGGTCATGGGACGCAATGCGCCCTGCATGACTCATATTTGCTTGATCTTCGGTTTATACGAGCGGCGTTTGAAAAGTCCGTGCAAGAATAAAAACTACATAATTCTGTCAGAGACAGCAAAGGACCTGGAAGAGTAGTTGAACGGAATGGATAGTGTCTTGAAAGGAGGAT
The DNA here is from genome assembly GCF_023897955.1 of Schistocerca gregaria. NCBI lineage: Eukaryota > Metazoa > Arthropoda > Insecta > Orthoptera > Acrididae > Schistocerca > Schistocerca gregaria. The sequence continues at coordinate 305,245,765 of NC_064921.1, forward strand.
ATAAGATGAACATCAACAAAAGCAAAACGAGGATAATGGAATGTAGTCAAATTAAATCGGGTGATGCTGAGGGAATATATTGGGAAATGAGACACTTGCAGTAGTAAAGGAGTTTTGCTATTTAGGAAGTAAAATAACTGATGATGGTCGAAGTAGAGAGGATATAAAATGTAAAAATGGCTCTGAGCACTATGGGGCTTAACATCTGTGGTCATCAGTCCCCTAGAACTTAGAACTACTTAAACCTAACTAACCTAAGGACATCACACACATCCATGCCCGAGGCAGGATTCGAACCTGCGACCGTAGCAGTCCCGCGGTTCCGGACTGAGCGCCTGAACCGCTAGACCACCGCGGCCGGCTATAAAATGTAGACTGGCAATGGCCAAGAAAGCATTTCTGAAGAAGAGAAATTTGTTAACATCGAATATAGAATTATATATCAGGAAATCGTTTCTGAAAGTATTTGTATGGAGTGTAACCATGTATGGAAGTGAAACATGGACGATAACTAGTTTGGACAAGAAGAGAATAGAAGCTTTCGAAATGTGGTGCTACAGAAGAATGCTGAAGATTAGATGGGTAGATCACATACCTAATGAGGAGGTGTTGAATAGTTTTGGGGAGAAGAGAAGTTTGTGGCACTACTTGACTAGAAGAAGGGATCGGTTGGTAGGACATGTTCTGAGACATCGAGGGATCACCAATTTAGTATTGGAGGGTAGCGTGGAGGTCAAAAATCGTAGAGGGAGACCAAGAGATGAATACACTAAGCAGATTCAGAAGGATGTAGGTTGCAGAAGGTACTGGGAGATGAAGAAGCTTGCACAGGACAGAGTAGCATGGAGAGCTGCATCAAACCAGTCCCAGGACTGAAGCCAACAACAACAACAACATACGTGTTTGGGGTAAACCTTTTTTTTATTTTTCAACATACGTTTCAACATATACATTTCGTCCAACGCTGTTCTAATTTGTTGATCCCTTCCGAATAATAGGAATTGTCCAAGTCTGTAAAATAGCTATTAGTTGCTGCAATCACCTCCTCGTTTGAATAAAATTTTTCTCCCGCCAGCCATTTCTTCAAATTGGGGAACAAATAGTAGTCCGAGGGAGCCAAGTTTGGAGAATATGGGGGATGTGAAACGAGCTGGAATCATATTTCCATTAACTTTGCGACCACAACTGCTGAGGTGTGTGCTGGGGCATTGTCGTGTTGGAAAAGGACTATTTTGTGGTCCAATCGCCGGTGTTTTTCTTGTAGCAAGGTTTCCAGACGATCGAAAAACGATGAATAATACGCACCTTTAATAGTTTTGCCCGTTTCCAGACAGTCGATGAGGATTATCCCTTGCAAATCCCAAAAGACAGTCGCCATAACCTTTCCAGCCGAAGGAATGGTCTCCGCCTTTCTTGGTGCAGGTTCACCCTTGGTAACCCATTGTTTAGATTGTTGTTTGGTCTCAGGAGTATAGTAATGTATCCACGTTTCATCCACAGTGACGAAACGACACTTAAAGTCCTGCGGATTCTTCCTGAACAGCTGCAAACCATCCTTAAAGCATTTCACACGATTCCGTTTTTGGTCAAGCGTGAGCAATCGCGGAACACACCATGCGGAAAAATATTATGTACCCGTTCATTCGAGATGCCAAGAGTACTAGCAATCTCACGCACCTTAAACCTTCTGTCATCCATTACCATATCATGGATTTTATCAACGATTTCTGAAGTCTTAACCTCCACAGGGCGTCCAGAACGTTCAGCATCACTTATGCCCATATGGCCTCTCCGAAAATTTTGAAACCACTTATAAACTGTTCTAATCGAAGCTGCAGAGTCACCGTAATTTTTATCATGTTTCTCTTTAGTCTCCTGAGGCGTTTTGCCTTTTATAAAGTAATGTTTAATCACCATACGAAATTCTTTTTCGTCCATTTTTTGACAATCATTCGACTTCCTTGATTCACACGAATGCCAAACACAAAGAAATAGACCAACATGGCTGAAACTTGGTTTACGTTCTTTCCAAAGATGCTACTAACTAAACATGACCTCGATACGCGTCGTAGGTGCCATCTCTCGGACTTTGCACGGACTTTTCAAACGCCTCTCGTAATTCTTAAGTGTAGCTGGGCAGTTTTTTTCCCCCCAATTTCTTGGTCTCCTGACGTAACATAAACAGTCAGTCACGTTGCGCTTTATCGAAGTATACACTCCACCTACATAACCTCTGACTTGGTCTACTACATTTATTTTTGCCTTCACTATTATTCACAGAGCAAAGGAAACCATTTTCAGCAAGTCTTTTTAGCCTGAAAAAGGACCACTAACCGTTCGAAACTGCAACGACTATATGATATGCCATTAGAGAAATATAAATAACGACAGAACGCTAGTCAGTCACTTTATCTCCAAGACATTATGCCATTTTATGGCATGCTTATGAGTGCTAACATAAAAGCGTCACGTTATTTATTGTTTGCATAAAATGGCAGTCTCTGCAGGCACATAATATGCAAAGTGTGTGTGTCACAGTTACTTTTAGAGATTTTGGGATTAGTGAAGGGGACTTGGTAGATAAAGTTTCGAAAGGAAAACAATTTCTGGAAATGTATCGTTTGGATGTAAAATAAATTTGGAGACCGGACCATTTCCAAATGGTTCAAATGGCTCTGAGCACTATGGGACTTAACATCTATGGTCATCAGTCCCCTAGAACTTAGAACTACTTAAACCTAACTAACCTAAGGACAGCACACATCACCCAGCCATCACGAGGCAGAGGAAATCCCTGACCCCGCCGGGAATCGAACCCGGGAACCCGGGCGTGGGAAGCGAGAACGCTACCGCACGACCACGAGCTGCGGACCAGGACCATTTTCAAATCTCCTACTTCGCGGTACGATACGTAATGGTTGAACTGCACTACGCATGTGATCGTGAACGTTTTCCGAATCGCCTAGCGCAGCTCACGCCATTTCGTCCTACTACAGCAACGCTTACGAGGGATTGGTGGGTTCTGGTATAAGAGTTGACTTTGGTGCTCCTGAGACACGCACCGGCATTCGTCGGCCGTTTGTATGAGAACACGCCTGGAGGTACACCTTATGCAATGAACAGTATTGTCGTCAAGTGATGCCAACGAAACCGTCCCAGGTTCTCTTTGTAGTGGTACATTTCTAAAGTGCTCAACAATGGAGGCCGGGTGGTACCAATAGTGTAGCCAAACTGGGTGGTCCTAGAGGAAACGTTTTTCTTTTTATTCATGCATGTGTCATATCACATGCCGCCATGATCACGCCAAAGCAGAGCACGAAACAGGAAGGCTAAAACTGCATAAGCATCCTTTGACCCTTTGCTGCTTTGGATCACTTTCCGATTTCGTCGAATGGTTGTGACCAGTTCCTAGTGGTTCCATACCATACATAACAGCACAGTCAGTCGCAGTGCACTCGAAATGGGTGCGAACACGTTCAATTGTTTTTTGTTTGTTTGTTTTTTTAAAGGAACCCACCGCCATTTGACTATTTTATTGTTTATTTCAGTATAACCGGTTTCGGCCTGTTATGTCATTTTCAAGCATTTGTTTTTACGTCTTTAACGTATATTGCAGGAGACTGGACATGTTTTCAAGCTCAAAGCTGGCCATAGATTAAGAAAAATATTGGCTCCCCACGAAATGCCAAACATAAAATCATGGGGAGTCAATATCTTTCTTAATTTATAGCCAACTTTGAGCTTGACAACATGTTCAGTGTCCCGCAATATATACTGTATGTAAAAGACATAAAACGAAATACTTGAAAATGACATAAAAGGCCGACACCTGGGTTGTACTTAAGACCTAAAGAAGGTGGGATTGCTCACTGCACTTTGAACCGTCACTTTTAACAGTAAAATGTTTGTCATGGACTGTGCGGCTGGTCCCGGCGGAGGTTCGAGTCCTCCCTCGGGCATGGGTGTGTGTGTGATTGTCCTTAGGATAATTTAGGTTAAGTAGTGTGTAAGCTTAGGGACTGATGACCTTAGCAGTAAGCCCCATGAGATTTCACACACATTTTTTTTTCAGTAAAATCTGTCGGAATCGACACTCCAAAGAAAGGGTTAATTGACTGATGCCCTTTATGCCAACTGAAGAGACCTTTTCGTATCGATTATGAGCAGCAGTGTGCCTCAGCCACTCAAAAGGTAACCCCAAGATGTCAACGTTGGGCGTTGTGGTTCTGATCTCCATGGATCAAATGGCTCTAAGCACTATGGGACTTAACTTCTGAGGTCATCAGTCCCCTAGAACTTAGAACTACTTAAACCTAACTAACCTTAAGAACATCACACACATCCATGACGGAGGCAGGGTTCGAACCTGCGACTGTAGCAGTTGCGAGGCTCCAGACTGTAGCTCCTAGAACCGCTCGGCCACACTGGCCGGCTCTGATCTCCATCGAAGAGGCTTCAAAAGAAGCGGTGAAATATGGGTAAGAGTAGTTCCGACGCACTTCCCATCGTGACACATTCACGGTGGTGAAATCTGGTACGGACGAGAGTCAACATTAGCCCATCTTACACTTCCCACGATCTGAGCTCCGGTCTTTTCTTCGCTTGTGTCGACACTGTGCCGTTTGGAGCGTCGTCGAGCCAGAGGGTGACGTCGGAGGATGCCAACAGTACAGGGCAAAGTTGTAGACACCTTTGAGCCAGCCGGCCGCGGTGGTCTAGCGGTTAAGGCGCTCAGTCCGGAACCGCGTGACTGCTATGGTCGCAGGTTCGAATCCTGCCTCGGGCATGGATGTGTGTGATGTCCTTAGGTTAGTTAGGTTTAAGTAGTTCTAAGTTCTAGGGGACTGATGACCACAGATGTTAAGTCCCATAGTGCTCAGAGCCATTTGAACCATTTTGAACCTTTGAGCCAAATTTTTAACTTTTACGTCGATACAGAAGACAAATACGAAGTTGTGAAAAGTGATACGTAAGTTGTGTTGTGCAGTGTATTTTAGTGACGTATGTCGCACTCCGTATTGTGTGCAGCCTTTGTGGTGTCCAACTGGCCTTGCCGTGTAGCGTCCTCGCTGCGTATGGCTGTGTCACATATCTCGGGATGACACTGGTTGTATGGCCTGTGGCGGGCAGCAGCGCAGACACGCAGACACCTACCGCCTCCGGCAGAAGGCCAGGCCCGCCTCCAGAGCCGTGAAGCCGTACAGACAGCCTGCAGCACCCACCCTCCACCCCCAACCACCACAGTGAAATCCAAGACGGCGCGCTGTCTGGAATCCGGCGGGCCGCGCGTTCCCCACGTTCCACGACTCGCCCCGTCCCAGCCCAGCCAGCGATTAGCCATTAACGCCCGGCTCGCTTCGCTTCCACAGCGTCTTCCCCCATTTGCTTCGCCTTGCCTTGCGTTGCCGCGCTCGGCGTCTATCACTCACCGCTACGGCAGGGGTGCTGTGTCCCAATAAAATGCGACAACACAGAGTAAATATACAGCACCGCAGCCAGTCTGCGTACAATATCGTTGCCGGGCGGTGCGGCCGTGCGGTTCTAGGCGCTTCAGTCTGGAACCGCGTGGCCGCTACGGTCGCAGGTTCGAATCCTGCCTCGGGCATGGATGTGTGTGATGTCCTTAGGTTAGTTAGGTTTAAGTAGTTCTAAGTTCTAGGCGTCTGACGAGCTCAGAAGTTAAGTCGCATAGTGCTCAGAGCCATACAATATCGTTGTGCGTCTTCTAATACAGGCGAAAATTAAACTATTTCTACAGAGATCTAGTAAACTCAACGTCTCCATTCACAATATTGTATTTACCTCTTTTAAATCAACACGTTTCGGAGTTACGTCTCCAGTTTCAAGGTGTACATCAAAGTTTTTTGGCGTTGCCACAACTTATTAACCCCCACTTTGCCACGAAATATCGAAATATTCATATTCTGTAGCGGTGAAAAACTTCACAATTTTTTACGCCTACACTTCAGATAGAAGAGACAAGCGGAAAATTTCACTGCATCTACATAACCTCTGACTCTGTCTACTACATTTATTGTTGCCTTCGGTATAATTCACAAAACAAGGAAACGATTTTCAGCAAGTCTCTTTAGCCTGAAAAGGACCACTAGCCATTCGAAACTGCAACAACTATATGACATTCCGTTAAAAAATATATAAATAACGACAGAACCTAAGTCAATCACATTATCTCCAAGACATTATGCCATTTTATGCAAACATTAAATAACGTGACGTATTTATGTTAGCACTCATAAGCCGGCCGCGGTGGTTCTAGACGCGCAGTCCGGAACCGTGCGACTGCTACGGTCACAGGTTCGAATCCTGCCTCGGGCATGGATGTGTGTGATATCCTTAGGTTAGTTAGGTTTAAGTAGTTCTAAGTTCTGGGGGACTGATGACCACAGCAGTTTAGTCCCATAGTGCCCAGAGCCATTTGAACCATTTTTTTTTTTTTTTTTTTTTAGCACTCATAAACATGCAACATAATTGAAAGCGCTGGACAACACCGGCTTTTAAAACCAGCAGTAGGTACATAGAACTTTCTAGGACTGTGTGTCTGTCGGCCAGGTTATACAACTTATATACGGCTACGGTCATTCTTTCATCAACTTTTGCTTGAGCCTCATTAGAACACCTTCGCGTCGCACTGTTTTTAAGAATGTATACCCGTGAATCACACAGTTATGGAACACACCGGGAAGTTTTTCATCTCATTTAAGGGAATACCCTTCAATAAGAGTAAAAGGAAAGAGCTCTGTCAAACATTTGGAAGAAAATTAAATTGGAGTGGCTGATACCTGCTTCTTCTTATTAGGCTTCTACGTGGTGCGACAATAAAGTAATGAGACTGATTTTCTTTGCAAGATGTGCCAACCCTGGAGGCTTGCGTAGGCACAATGTCTTTGATCTTGGTCTACAAGCTGCTTCTAGTCCAAGTGGCACATTGATGCAACTGCTCAGTCGTGAGTTGTGCTGTAATAAGTTAACACGTGTTTGCGTCTCTCGTCGCGGAAATGGAGTCGCATAATATTGCGCAACGGCATGCCATTTCTTTTGCGTTAAATTGGGTGAAAACGCCACGACAACTTACTGTAAGCTTCAGAAGGCTTTTGGAGAGGATGTTATGTCAAGAGCTCAAGTTTTTCGTTGGCATAAAATGTTTAGTGAAAGCAGAACGAATGTTGAAGATGAAGACTGCAGAGGACAACCATCAACCTCACTGACGGATGTCAGCTTGGCCAGGAATTGTCCATAAAGAGTGGGTGCCTCCTGGACAAACAGTAAACCAATATTACTGCAAAGAAATTTTAGAAATACTTTGTAAAAGAGTTCTTCGTGTCCGTTCCAACAATTCTGATAATTGGATTGTGTATCACGATAATGCGGCATCCCATTCTGCTCTGTCAGTACAGCAGTTTTTAACCTCAAAACAAATTTCAGTACTACCACAGTCACCTTAAATACCATATCGCTCCGTGCGACTTTTTTCTATTTCCAAGAGGGTAAACGGCGGTCAAGGGACTCCATTTTGAAACAACGCAAGATGTCCAAAAGGCTATGACGAGAGTCTTGGAGGATATTACAGAAGATGAGTTCCAGAAATGTTACCATCAATGGGAAAAGCGCTGGAAAAATTTTTGTGCAATCAGAAGGTAACTACTTTGAAATAGAAAACACTAAACTTGACTAAAACGGTAAGCAATATTTTTTTCACATCAGTCTCATTACTGAAAACCGGATATTAGTCCAAGATTGGCAACGAAAAGTATACAGAACACATTATATAGATCACAAATGCGACAGTATACTAGTACTTAACAATATTTGTTAGTTGTGCCGAATTAGGGAGATGCTCTGGAAATTAAAAAGTAAAATGAGTAGAATTTTCTGAAATCACCATATTAAACAACGTAGGGGAGACCGGGCCACATTTATGCAAATTTCTTTTCGGAATTTTTAAAATCTTTTGGTTGGTGTTTAAAACTGTTTAGCCTTATAACACGACTATTAAATAATAGCTTATTAAAGTATAGCTTACATATATATATATATATAACTCAATAATGAGTAATCAAAACTGGCTGATAAACTCTTCAAAATGCGCGCTGTTGACCGTAAACAAAATTACAGTCTTTCTTACACCAATTAACATGGGAGAAGAACAGCTTTACTGACAGTAAACAATTTTTAGCGAACTTCCATATGTTAGCATAATATGGCCTACATAGATGTCAGAATGTTAATTAAAGGTTTATTTAACATTATTGCCCAGTTTCCAATTTATGCACTCAAAAAATAACGTGTGTCCTATGGTACAATCGTCATGTGCCCACTTCTTACAGCGAAGACAGTGGATGCATTCTTGATTTCTATTTGATTGACTGCATACTTTCAAGCTCTAAATACAGAGGGAATTTAGATCCTCTTGATTAGACTGCTGCAGGTTTGAGCGAAAGGAAGGAAAACTGGATGGGGCATCCGTTGCTTTCTAACAGACGGTTTGACGGGACGAGGTAGTGAGAAGAGTTTGAGAGGAAGGTGATAGACGACATGAAGGGTAGCAGAAATTATTATGGGGGTCAGAAGGGGATGGCAGAAGACGGTACAGCATGATGAGTCACAAAGTGCAAACTTGGCCTCGGACAGAAAACTTTCAATATGAGAAATAGGCACATGCATATTTCTCCTTGTTCTTTTGTTCTTGTTTTTTTGTTTAACTGTATCTTACCCCTATCAGTCCCTGCTTTGGAATTAATTCTCTCTCCTTGACTTTCGTTATGTTCAGATAGTTTTTTTTAACAGTTTATACCTTTTATTCTCTTGTGCCCTAATTTTTTTGTTTTTAGATTGCGTTTCCAACTCATGTTGTCTCAAAGTTCACTTGACTGGAGTAGCAGTTAGGATTGCAATGCCAAATAGAGTTAAATGCGTCCCTACAGAACTGCGTGAACGTTCCCCATCACCGTGTTTCAGTTCAAACTATAGTAATAACTTCCAAGCTTTTTGGTTATAAAAACGTGCCTTACGAAGTAGAATAACCTCCTGTAAACGATCATATATCCGTCCATTCTCAGTCCTAAGAGGCATGCTTCCTAGGCGCTTCGATATTTGAGTAACAAAATTTACTCCCCTCCCACAACTACACACTACACTTCACGCTAAGACGTTCACGCATTTAGTGTCGTGAAGTTGGTCAGTGCCCTCAGTAGACGGCGGTATTAATTAATCTTTGCTGGTAGCCATTAAGTAAGAATGGTTACCGAGAAAAGTGCTTTGCGTAAACGTGCCCCTGTCTCCCCTGCAACTTAGCGTTTCTCTCTTTCCACGTTTCTCCACAAAAGTTGCAGGCCATCCGCGCCATTACCAGCTCATTTCTTACTTGGTTTCTCATTTGGATCTGTTTTGGCCTACCTCGTTTCGTAGAGGCTAACATTCATTACAATTGCTCATCGGTATTTGTTCAGCCAAACTGTTATCAATATTCTTCTCATTCCTGCATTGTACAAATCTGTATACTTTTTCTACTTCCTACAATCTAAAGGACCTTTGGGGGGAAAGCTCCTCTGAAATTTAATCTTATGGGAACATCATCTCCGAAATCCTAAAAAGCTAGACTGATTCGTAGCAGTGTGAAATTCATGCTCACCCTCATTTTGGATACCAGTGGCGTGGTCCATCAGAGTACGCCCCAGAAGGTACTAATGTCAATAAGGAGTACTACCTAGAGGTTTTCGTAAAGCAGTGTGACGCAAACGGCGGGACTTTTGGCGGTGGGCATTCGGCACCTTCACCACGATAATGCACCCAATCATCGTTTTCGGTTATAATAGTTTTTGTGGCCAAACGAAAAGCGGTGTCGGTTTTTCAGCCTCCCTAAACTGAAAAAGTCTCTGAAAGGGACCAGATTTCGGTACAGGAAATACATTACGCATAATGTGACGGAGCAGCTGTGCACCACATCAAAAGAGCCTTTCCTGCGATGCTTCCAGTAGCAGCAACGTTGGGATAGGTGTGTAGAAGCTGAGGGGGACTGCTTTGAAGGTGAATAGTGTCAAACAATTATATCTGAATAATGACAGATTTTGTAAATAAAAGTCGGGTATTTTTGAACAGCTCTCGTTCCACTCCCACGAATCTGAGACGGTGGCGCGGTGCGTGTTCCGAGCAGCTGAATAGGTGACATGATTTCACTCGTCCACGGTCCAGTCTAAAAGATCCCATATCCACTGCAATCGTAACTGAAGGTTTCGCTGGGTCAGCTTGGAAACATGTTCGGGTTGTCGACTGCGGTGTCACATTTTCAACAATGTGCCCTAAACGGTGAGATCCGAAACACTTGTACCTTCACCAGCATTGCACCACGTCGTCAGATTTGCCACAAATAGAATTGGCTACCATCCAGTCGCTACGTTCTATGATGAGGCATAGGCATTCGACACCTTGTCGCCCCCTCCTTCAACCACTTTTCATACGTCACCACTACAGTGGCACGCGGAAAGCCGACCAGCTTTGCCGTTTTAGATATGATCATTTTCAGGCGCCGGGCTATAACAGTCTGTTCATTCTCAAAGTTACTGTCAAAGTTAATATGCTCCATCATTCACGGCCCGTATGGCTATTAGAATGATCTCCGTTCGTCTCTGTTCTTCTTATATACTTTTCTTACTTTAATGAACTGCTACATTCTAAAGAAAATATTAATTAATTAACTAACTTGACCTTTGACTTTGACACAGATAAGACAGGTACTGCATTTTAACTCCCATTTCATTTTTTTCCCCTAGATACAAATATTTTAATTTTTTTTTACCTGTCTAATACAAACAATCTGTGAAAAAATTGACTGCAGATGAATATGTTTTCTTCGTGGCTGCTGTAATGAGAAAAGGGGTTCGGTACAGGATGAGTTGGCGGTCGAAAGTTTCCGTTTCGTCGGTTCTCAGAGAACGCCAGGCAAAGTCGGAGGAAACTGCTGTAACTCGCGATGAAGACTCCGTCTATCGTTGCAACTATAATACTCACAGTCGCCGTAAGATTTTTTCTGGAAACACTTTCAGAATGGGAAGGTTGAACAATAGTGGGAATATGATACCTTCTGACTAACAAACAGGTCGCTTAGGGAACGTCTTGAACACACAAGCGGACGGCGAAATATTGCGCTTCGTTCGGACCGTGATAGCAGCAGATTCGCCCAGTATTGTTAAATCGCGAAGAAATCACTATGCACTGTATCGACAAACACACCAATAGTTTTTATGAATGCCCGAGGATCCAACACCGAATAAAAGTTCATAAACGATATTTACCTTCTCTTTCACAAATTAAATTTTTTATTCTTGATAATTGCGCTCACAAGTTGACCTCTGCACTTCAAATTACTTCTATATGCAAACTTATATGACCTCAAAAATGCACAATCTTCAATTGACATTCCTTATCTCCAACAATTACAAAACAACCTAGATGCTTTTTTTCAACAGTAAAGAGCGTTGTCGTCAACGAAAAGAGCATTGTTGTCTCAATTACGGTAGCGCATCATCGCTGGCACTCGCAGCCGGAATATTATAATAATGTTACATCAGCAAGGGACAATACGTTGCATTGACATGTGTATCATGTGCCCAGTATCGTGATGAGCAGTGGTCATATCGTTTTGCTTGATTAGTTAATTTCTAGGTCGAGAGACGAAGCGCATACTGAATAAAAAATTCGTGAGAAGTGTAGGAAATAGAAAGCACCGCAGCGAAGTCAATGAAAGAGGAAAGTACTGGATGAAGCACCAAGAATTTTCTTCTTCAATTGACTGTTATAACTGCGAGCAAGCACACAGATAGTCAATGACACGCTAGCAGCATTGCAAGGGAATGGGGCATTCATTTACGGTGGAGTGTGCAAGACTGTGCCCATATGGTAGAGCCTTACATTGAAACGAAGTCAATAGTAGCGACTCAACGAGCTTTCCGTGGTTAAACCATCGTAAACACGTCCCGGATGGCTACAATGTACGACATTGAATAGGTAAGTGACGAAGTGATGGGTCAGTGCGTGACTGCAAACGTCCTGGACGACTCTGAAACACGAGGACACAGGAAAACTTGATCGTTTACGAGCATCTTTCAGAACAAGTTCTCGGCGAACGCTCCGCCGGAGATCGCAGGCACTAAACATAAGCTACGGCAGTGTATAGTGTGTTTTAGAACTGCATTTGCATGCACGGCTCTACAAGATACAGGTATGCAACGCCTAAGGCCCACAGATAAGGTGGTAAGTGTTCGGTTTTGGGGGCACTGGGAAGCTACAGCAAATCCATGAGCAGAGGCTACACAGCCCGAAATTAATGGTGTGGTGCTGGGATCGCCGGTTCATATTCCGTACGGGATGGCGATGGTACAGCACGCGCTGTTAATACCTAGCGATATGTGTCTATGATTCGGAATTTTGTCGTACCTGCGATAAAAAGCAGCTCTGTCCAACCACGTGGTATCAATACGACGGTGCAACTGCAAACACCATCCGTCTGCCTATGAACTAACTGCGTGCGCAGTCTCCTGAACGTCGTATCTCGCGATTTAGTGAAGTGACCAGGCTCACAAGTTCACCATATTTGATGGCTCCCGATTTCATTTCCTGTGAGTACGTTAAGTCCAGAGTGTTCGAAAATCGTCATGCAAACCTGAAGGCGCTGTACAGTGCGCCAAAATCCTGAAAAAATGGCCAACACATCAAAATCTTCTCCGGCAGGCCAGAAATGGGTATAATAGGATTTATGACCTTTCTGATAAAGATTTTTGTATCAAAATTGAAAAATTCAATTCAAAATGGCGGATCCGATATGGCGAAAAGAAATTGGAAAAAATAAATGAAATGGACAAAAGATGTTCTTGGTGAACATTTATAATTTTAAGGTACTCTTCATTACAACTTCCTCTATTACTGTCTTTATGGTAGCTGTATTTTAAGACTGACTCACGAACATAATAGCAAACAGTTAAGGGCGAAATGAAAAAGAAGGCGGAATATCGCAGACTCTAAAACTTCTCTCTTTTTTGCCTCTCGCGATGTACAGTTTTCTTACCTGTACGTTACTTAACAAAAACAGAACTGTTAGATAACAAATAAATAAGTGTTCTTAATTAAGAAAGTATTGTCTGGAATTGGTTTCTAAAAATTTCCGTTTGATTCGGCTGAACAAAAATACTTCATCCGAGCGACGCAGTACGTTTGCAGCCCTACAATCTCGGCGCACGGCTCCCAAATGAATACAGCGTTGGATCTGAAATTCAGCTTTCGGAAGAAACAGCTGACCGCTTCTAAGCGAAACCTAAAAATCCGAACTTTTTTTGTTCATCACAACTTTTTCTTGATTCCGGCAAAATGCGGCGCTGAACGTCAACAATCGTAGAGAATTCGACGACATTCCTGTTGCAGAACACTTTGCGTAGCAGCTTCTTAGCTCGTCTACATAAGTGATCCGATAAAGGCGGTGCTCATCTGAATGATGTTATCTTTAAGAAGTGAGTGCTCTCTCTCTCTCTCTCTCTCTCTCTCTCTCTCTCTCTCTCTCTCTCTCTCTCTCTCTCTATTGCTCACATCTGCGGCTATAACTCCTAATATTAGTTATAACATCAGCTGACCCGGTAACTGAATTAAAGATACTCTCGCTTGTATTTACGCATATACGGCGTGTAAATGACATATTACAAATAATTGACAGCTGTTTCAATATCATCTCATATCCCTTCGTAATTTTCTGCAAATTATGGGATTATTCACGAAAAGTTTGAGTTTGCTGGAAATATTCGCAGCTATTTCTTTTAACTAAATGGGCAATTACAGTCTGGAGTCTCTCAATTACCGTCCACAGGGTGGGGAAGGGAAGTGGGTGAGCTTCGTATCCTTTCACTCAAGCGCTACACCTTTCCCTACTGTCCTTCGTCAAAATGCATTGTTTTCGGTGTAATTGGCCAGTTATAATTATTATCGTATGCATCAATTATAGTAACACGCCTTTTGCAAAACAACGGAATATATATAAAAATGAACATGTGAAATTATATACAGTATGCGAGTTTTGAAACGGCTCAGGCTACACTCGGATGTTGGACTCGATACAGCGGAGTGCCTCGTGGGATGCTTGATGGAGCTTCTCAATGCCAGCAGGGAAGCGTCTGATTGGACATTCATTCACAATGTGGCTCATTGTTTGGATGTCACCACAGTCACACACACTGTCACTTGAAAAGCCCCACTTGTGCATATTGTATTTGCACCTACCCTCTTCAGTCCGATATCTGTTTAACTGCACCCACACCTCCCTTGGTTGGTGGAAGCCTGTAACTGAAACTTTTGCATTGTGTACAAGTTCGTGGTTTCAAGTTCTTGTAGCTTGCCACTCACGTTTCCACTCTGCGTCCTGATCGAATCCTGTGGATAACATGCTGGTCTTCTAGATTTGAGGCGTTTCCTGAACTGTGATAGCAAATCGTCATGAAGAGGGATCGAGTTGTTTTCAGAAACTTTCTGACAGAGGTTGTAAAGAGCAGCCTTTCGACGGAGGTCTGGCGGACAGATGTTTGAAAGCACTGGTAGCCAGCAAGTAGGTGTAGACCGGACTGTAACACTAATTACTCTCATAACTGAGTTCAGTTGGACGTCTACTTTCACTACGTGGGCGCTTCGGAGCCAAACTGGTGCACAGTATTCTGCTGCAGAGTATACCAGTGCAAGGGATGCTCCTCGGAGGAGTGATGTTGTTGCTCCCCATGTACTGCCTACCAGCTTTCTCACAAGGTTCACTCGTGTTTGTATATTCTTGGCCAAGTTGGAAAGGTGTTTTTGTATGTTAAAGTTCTGTCCAGAGTGACTCTCAGATATTTTGGGCTTTCGTTGTATCTGACTGTGCCAAGAGGGCCGAACTGTGGACTGATCTTTGCTGATGAAAGACGATTAGAGAGGTGGGACAGCCTTACCTCCGTTTTAGAAACGTTTGGTCTCAGTCACCAGTGGCCAACACGCAACCATATATGATTGAAAACAAATAGTTTGGCGGCCGAAGACAAAATAATTCTGGTAGCGTGGGAATAACTATTTTACAAACGAGGGATACGAACAGAGAATTTCGGTTTCACATTCTCGTAGACTCCCAGGCGGAGTACGGTGGCCGGCCGGGATTAGCCAAGCGGTCTCAGGCGCTGCAGTCATGTACTGTGCGGCTGATCCCGGTTCGAGTGCTCCCCCAGGCATAGGTGTGTGTGTTTGTCCTTAGTACAATTGAGGTTAAGTGGTGTGTAGGCCTAGGGACTGATGACCTTAGCAGTTAAGTCCCATAAGATTTCACACACATTTGAACTTTTTTTTTAGTATGATATCTACATCAATGTAATTGACCAAGAAAGGTGGGGCAGTGGTAAGACACTAGACATGGGTTTGGGAAGCGACAATCCTCCGCCTTTTCATAAATCTTATCACATTTGTAAGGCTGTCTCACTAGGCAAAACGACCGGAGAGATTCCTCCCCCTGACTAGCCGAACAATATTCGTGGTTTTTCTTAAGTCAGCCACTCATTGTAAAAGTTGTGTCATGCTGTAAAAGCTTGTTTCCAATGGTTCGATACATGAATTTGCCAACGTTAATATTCCCCAAATTTCCGTATCAGATTCCCAACTCTTTCTCTACCAGGGCTGTAAGCTCAACTTAGGCACTAGACGTATGTATCGCTGTTGTTCCTATTCCTTTCTATTACGTTTGATTTCCTACATTTGTGGCGCCAGAGCAACTATATTTGACAAACTCCTTGTAAAATTTTAAACACTATATCAGGTACCTTTCTAACTGTGTACTACATTTATATTTCTGCCACAACATGAATGATAATCATTAATATTTCTATATTGTTCCTCTAAATGTTCCTTTAAATTAACTAACCATACTCTCCAGTACTTTGCACACACGTCAATCAACAATAGGCTTAAAAAGCCCTTATTTCAACTTCTATGTATATGTTCTCATACTACGTCATGAATTTATGTTTCGTACCGTATATCAGTTATTTCCCTTTTAACTGGGAAAGGCGAAATGGAGAAGGAAAAAGAACGGTAAGCACGCGGTAGCACATTTTAAATGTCTTGTAGAAACTGTACTGTCACACAGGTCTATTAATTAACTGAACCCCTGTAAGCAGAAGGTAACTCAATAAAAATTAATAATCATACAAATTCAATTATTATTTAGTTATTTATTTATTTTAAATAAAAAATAATTGTTAAATCTGGCTGGACACTGGAACCACTTTCTTCAGTGCGAATTCACAAATACACTCCTGGAAATGGAAAAAAGAACACATTGACACCGGTGTGTCAGACACACCATACTTGCTCCGGACACTGCGAGAGCCCTGTACAAGCAATGATCACACGCACGGCACAGCGGACACACCAGGAACCGCGGTGTTGGCCGTCGAATGGCGCTAGCTGCGCAGCATTCGTGCACCGCCGCCGTCCGTGTCAGCCAGTTTGCCGTGGCATACGGAGCTCCATCGCAGTCTTTAACACTGGTAGCATGCCGCAATAGCGTGGACGTGAACCGTATGTGCAGTTGACGGACTTTGAGCGAGGGCGTATAGTGGGCATGCGGGAGGCCGGGTGGACGTACCGCCGAATTGCTCAACACGTGGGGCGTGAGGTCTCCACAGTACATCGATGTTGTCGCCAGTGGTCGGCGGAAGGTGCACGTGCCCGTCGACCTGGGACCGGACCGCAGCGACGCACGGATGCACGCCAAGACCGTAGGATCCTACGCAGTGCCGTAGGGGACAGCACCGCCACTTCCCAGCAAGTTAGGGACACTGTTGTTCCTGGGGTATCGGCGAGGACCATTCGCAACCGTCTCCATGAAGCTGGGCTACGGTCCCGCACACCGTTAGGCCGTCTTCCGCTCACGCCCCAACATCGTGCAGCCCGCCTCCAGTAGTGTCGCGACAGGCGTGAATGGAGGGACGAATGGAGACGTGTCGTCTTCAGCGATGAGAGTCGCTTCTGCCTTGGTGCCAATGATGGTCGTATGCGTGTTTGGCGCCGTGCAGGTGAGCGCCACAATCAGGACTGCATACGACCGAGGCACACAGGGCCAACACCCGGCACCATGGTGTAGGGAGCGATCTCCTACACTGGCCGTACACCTCTGGTGATCGTCTAGGGGACACTGAATAGTGCACGGTACATCCAAACCGTCATCGAACCCATCGTTCTACCATTCCTAGATCGGCAAGGGGACTTGCTGTTCCAACAGGACAATGCACGTCCGCATGTATCCCGTGCCACCCAACGTGCTCTAGAAGGTGTAAGTCAACTACCCTGGCCAGCAAGATCTCCGGATCTGTCCCCGATTGAGCATGTTTGGGACTGGATGAAGCGTCGTCTCACGCGGTCTGCACGTCCAGCACGAACGCTGGTCCAACTGAGGCGCCAGGTGGAAATGGCATGGCAAGCCGTTCCACAGGACTACATCCAGCATCTCTACGATCGTCTCCATGGGAGAATAGCAGCCTGCATTGGTGCGAAAGGTGGATATACACTGTACTAGTGCCGACATTGTGCATGCTCTGTTGCCTGTGTCTATGTGCCAGTGGTTCTGTCAGTGTGATCATGTGATGTATCTGACCCCAGGAATGTGTCAATAAAGTTTCCCCTTCCTGGGACAATGAATTCACGGTGTTCTTATTTCAATTTCCAGGAGTGTACGTCCGACCTCCTGTGGGAATCTCTAAGAAGCGGACGGGAGTGTAATGGACAGGGACAGCGGATAGGTGGAGCTCGATGGGAGTGTGGATCGGCCGTAGGGCGTACGAGATAGTCCGTACAGTTGCAATAATGCTGTGTCCCGGATGGCGCAGTGCTTATTGCACCAGCCTAGTAAGCAGCTGATTCCGCTTAATCTCCCGCTGCAACTGACAGCACTGATCTCCCTTCAATTTACACATAAAAATTCAAGTTTCAATGTGTACTTTATCAAATCACAATATATTTGTTTGTACTGGAGACTCTTCCATTGGTAAATGATTCCAGTATCATATCACAGGTAGGAGGAAAGATTAGGCTTAAACGTCTCATTGACGATAATGGCCGGCCCTTTGTGGCCGAGCGGTTCTAGGCGCTTCAGTCTGCAACCACACGACCGCTACCGTCGCAGGTTCGAATCCTGCCTCGGGCATGAATGTGTGTGATGTCCTTAGGTTAGTTAGGTTTAAATAGTTCTAAGTTCTAGGGCACTAACGACCTCAGATGTTAAGTCCCATAGTGCTCAGAGCCATCTGAACCATCTGACGATAATGTCATTAAAGACAGAGCAAGCCCTCGGATTGGGAAAAGATAGGGAAGATAATCGGCCGTGTCCTTTACAAAGGAACCGCCCCACTGATTTTAATATCAGCCCTACAGATATAAGAAGTGGAATAGAAAAATTCAAATGGGCCAAGAATGGAACAAAATAAAAATAAATTATGATGTCAGAACATTTGAAAGTTTTCTGTCTCTATGAAAGAGGAAATATTTTTTCGCCCCTGTGGGTGTTCACACGTAATTGAGATGTCGAAGGTGGTCTGCGTTTACGTTACAAGACATGGAACCATGTTGCAGAGAAACCTTTGTGACGATAACAGCTAGGTGCTAAGCTGCAAGAGTTGCTCGCGACGCAGTTAGAAAGCAGTGTGCTAATTTCCTTTGCGTTAGCGGAAGCGAGTAAGCAGCTCGAACACGTGTGGCGTTGTGTGCTTCTATGAGGATGTTTAGCACATCAATATTATCCATAAAAGTTTCTCTTTAATCGGATCCTTACCTTCCGTCGCAGTATGATTGGCGAGGTAGGCATACGAAATAGGAACAATTCACTAGTTTTCTGGGGTTGGATTGATTTGGGGGAAGAGACCAAACTGCGAGGTCATCGCTCTCATCGGATTAGGGAAGGATGGGGAAGGAAGTCGGCCGTGCCATTTCAAAGGAACCATCCCGGAATTTGCCTGAAGCGATTTAGGGAAATCACGGAAAACCTAAATAAGGATGGCTAGACGCGGGACAAATTTGTTGGGGAGGCCATTATCCACATCAAGTGTACAGAATGTTTATTAATTTCTATGACAGACTTTAAAGGGCTGTGGAGGGTCTTAGTGGAAACAGTTTTGATGGGGAACCCATGTTCGAAAATGTACCACTCGGATTTGAAATAAGTTGGAAGATCGAATCACTTTCGGACCTCTCGCTTCATGGTATGGTACGTAATATAGGAGCTGAGCAATGCATTTATCGAGCGAATCGTCTCAGTCCGTCACTACATTAACGGCCTGGAGAAACTGGTACGTTTGCAGCCAGGGTCGCTACATGGAACGCCTCCTGTAAAGCCCATAAGTCAGAGCCCACTGTCTCCGCCGTGCCGGTAGCTAGAAGTGGGATCTGATCGTGAAACTTATTTTAGATCCAAATCGTACTATTTCGGGTGTGCGTTCCTTATTAAAACTTTATCTACTAACTCCCCCGTACAACCCCTACAAACGTGCAGCGGGAATTGCGAAACATCCTGTTTAAATATTCTTTCTATAATCTGGGATACCTTTGTCCTGTTGTAATTTATTTTTATGTTGCAGACACATTTCACTTTTTACATTAAAGCATCACCAGTGAGTTTAATCTACAAAGATAGTTTATGTTCGATACTTAAATATTAGAGAGCAGTTCACGCTATCATTTTTGTGTCGAACTGCTTTCTAATCAGGAAGTACCACATATAAAAACAATACTCTATTCCAGACTTAATCCACTGAATACGTTTTAATGTACAGGGCATAACTCATTTGTAGCTTAAATAAGTATAGATTGTAGCAAGAAAACGGTGATTCAGTTTCTAAAATAAGGAACTATTCAGTTGTGTAGTAAAATTCGCGATGATGGAAAAGGATCTGCTGACAATTTGAAATAATATTTACTTTTTCTTAACCGAACTGACATCAGAGGTTTCAGTTATCATCTGTTCGATCGAACACGTCGTTCATGCTACAGAGCAAACTTCACCCAACATCTTTATTCTAAAACTGGTTCCAAAATTGCCAGTGGTAGTGGGAATCTCAGCTTGACTAACGCCTCCAATTGCTATTTTGATCGATATTTCACAAGACAGACTTATCCGAATCTCTGTAGGTAAATCAATGAACTTTCCGATGGGAAAAACCTGCGTTTCCCCAAGGGGAACATTTCTCTCCCAAACTCACCCTCCGTTACATGTATGTTGAGGGGTGTAAGAGAAAATAGACACAAATCTTGTACGCGTTTCTAAAGAGTGGGATGCATCTACAATAGATAGTGTCAGAGAGTGGAGATTCATCTATAATAGGAAGTATCCCAGAGGGGGGGGGGGAGGGGGTGGAAGGGGAGGTGCATATAACCTAAACTTTATTGACAGATTGTGTCATATTGCAAGGCATGAAAAATTCGATACTGGATGACATGATGGCATGTGTCATGTTACACGACACACGATACACCTTGCAGGAGAGCTTCTGTAAAGTTTGGAAGGTAGGAGACGAGATACTGGCAGAAGTAAAGCTGTGAGTACCGGGCGTGAGTCGTGCTGCGGTAGGTCAGATAGTAGAGCACTTGCCCACGAAAGGCAAAGGTCCCGAGTTCGAGTCTCGGTCGGGCACACGGTTTTAATCTGCCAAGAAGTTTCATATCAGCTCACACTCCGGTGCAGAGTGAAAATCTCATTCTGAAGACTGAGCCATGTCGCTGATAAGGAACTTGCATTGGTACCTGGCCACCTACGTGCTGTTTCGCGATGAATACCAAGCCTCGGACAAACCCTGGTGTTGCAAACGGCGGTCGGTACGAAGCGGGTCTTGAGTGTTCTGCGCCTCACATAGTGGTTGAAGGTCCGCTTGCTTTGCAGCAGTGTATGACAAATGGCGGGCAGCTTCCACTGCTGATAAACTTTCAGGCCGTAAAGTGACAATGCGCACACGGTATAAGTTTGAAATGGCCTTCGAAGCATGTTGGCAGTCTGAAAAAAGCATGCAAGCCGCATTGTCCCGTTCACATTCTGAGGCACAGCGGTCTCTACTGAACTGCATTGTAATGCAGGTTTACTTTCACCTCCGTTAGACAGATTAGTGAATCAAAATAGTAGTGGCAAGGATTTAAAAAAATATGCAAACCAATAGGGAGATGTAGTTTTTTTGTTGTTTATTATTTCGAGTAACTATTTCTCGATGCATTTTATCACCGTAGCTTTTGTTTACTACATCTACTAACACCTGAGGATTATTCAAGTACGAAATGTGAACCTAAAATTTTCGAAATTCAGGGTATACTCCCTATAAAATTGGGTTTTTGAAGCACTTCTGAAAGAGTAAACCGGTAATCTGAGTCACTAACAACAGTGTGTATTGAATATGCAAGTACGTATCTTCCAAGTAAAGTGATTTTCTCTACTACTAGGAGATATACCATAGCGTCCTGTTGTACGACGACAGGCATTCTGAATAGTGGCATGGCAGCAAGTCATTCAGGACAAAGTTTGACCTTTCACTGTTGGGTTACCTACATGCAGGAGCAGGACAATCGCGTGACGTCGTCATACCGATCTCCTATGCCACGCCCCCCTTCCTAAGCCACACTTCTCGCCCTACCTTCGCCAGCCATCTGCCCTCCCCCCCCCCCCCCCCATTTTCTGTTTTATTTCTTGGTAACAGAATAATTACAAAAATTCTCTGTCAATTGCGTTACACATAGTTTACCCAGTCACAGCTTTGTGCTGTTATATCAGGTTGTGCAATCGCATTTCTCCACTTCTTCGTAAGCTGTTCCATTTTTGCCGTTTTCTGTTTTATTTCTTGCACACTCTGGTAGCTGTCAAATGATATGATGAAGATAATTGTATATATGAATGAAGGAGATGAACCGATCTGCCAATCGCACAAATTCAGACAGGTACAACTGGAAAACTTCAAATGAGAAACACATACGTGTAGTTCAATATATTATGGAAGTTTTTCGTCACATTTTCATTGTAAATTTACAAACACTGTCGTTCGATTTCCGTTTTACAATGCACCTACAACATTTAGGCTAAAATTTCGGTTTCAGAATGCATCTGCAACAAGTAGATTACTATTTCAGTACACATTTCTCCCATACACACAACACTTAAATTACCATTTATATTATATCTACAACCAGTAGGTTACAGTTTCAGTGCATTACAATATTTTACGATAAATTAATTTTAAGTCACCTCCTGTTGGACTCATAGCTAATGAATAGCCATGTCGTTTCAGAAAGAGTACACACTATAATGACCACTTTAACATCAAGTATGAAGCGCTCAAAATCTGGTTTTAAAGATGATGAAATAATTTCATACCAAAGCAAGTGGCATACAGTCTCTCGTAACAATGTTATGAAATAAATTCTGATAGTTTCATAAAAAGTGCATACACACGTTGCCTCCAGGTCTTCATTAAAATTTAGGATTATGTTAATAACCTATTTAGTATTTTGTTTTCGTCCAGCATAATGTATCGAACACAGTTTTCAATGACAACGGACACTACTTTGTTTATTTTACTGTCTACAGTATAATCCACATTAATTACAACTAATTTCACCGATGCCCAATACTCTTTTGCAACACCCAGTCAACATAATCAATTTCAGATATCACATTATCGCAACCATCTCTAATGCGATCGATCACTGTTACAACTCAAGAGATAATGTACTTAGAAACACGACCTATATTCGAATGCTAATGATAACGAAGCTGTGAACTCTTCAATTTTTTAGGGAAGTGCTTTCTTAGCTAACGTATTCCACACATGCATTTACGTCGACTAGGCGAATTATAAAGTACTTGGAGATTGCACCAACCTCTCCTTGAATGCACATGTGCAGCAAGCCTTGACTTGTCTGAGATCTTGCTGGGAAAGAAGGAAGATAAATATTAAATGCAAGGTATCCACTAGTAGTAGTACGTCGTCGATGGCGTAGCTGGCACAGTCACTTGCGCTAGCGTCATCGAAAGATCTTGCAGACGCAGGTACATCTCTCTCCCCACCTACAAAATGTAAGTATGCAGGACGTTACTCCCAGTAGTCTCAAATCTTATATTTTTTGTGCTAGAAGATTCATATAGCGTAAGAGAATCTTCTTCTTCTTGTAACTATAAAACACAACCACAAAAACTCAGAATACTGTGACTCATCCGTCTCAAGTCTGTCGCTCAAAGAAAAGGAGCTACTACAGATAGTCCACAAGGGTATAATTACTGTAAATAATGGGTGAAGCACCTGCAAAAAGTTTAAAGCGAGTGATGTTACTCTTGAATACATCTGCGAGGATTCTGCTTTTCGAAGTCGATTATGCACTGTTTTAATCGCCAGTTATAGTGGGTTTAACGAACCCAAATCCATTCCTCACACTTGTCAGCCAATTCTCAAATTACACGAGTGCAATCGGCCATTTAACATAAAAGACTCACTTGTCTGCAAATTCCTACTTCCCAAGTCAAATGATGTTAGTATGACATACATAAGCAGCAAGAATGCGACTCTATCGCTGTCTGATGATGAAGGTGAATGGTTTTCAACAAGTATTACAGACCGACTGAAAAAAAGAAAAAACTACACACTTCAAAAAAGTTTTGCATCATCCCGGTTCCCAGAACTCCTGAAGGTAGAGGTTGACGGTGGATATTGTATCACAGACACAGCGCCTTCGACTGTTCAGATATGCCATTAAGCCCGCCCAAAGATGTAAACAACCATGTACGAGCAGCGCCTATTAGACGGAGGGTATGCGACTGCCGATCAGTTCCAGTCATTTCACCAGGAAATAGGTGCACGTCTCGTGTTGTCTGTAGTTCAACCATGCCTAGATCGCGTCCGCATTGTTACTTTGCGCCCGCTAGGGCTCTCAACAAGAGAAGTGTCCAGACGTCTCGGAGTGAACCAAAGCGATGTTGTTCGGACACGAAGGAGGTACAGAGAGACAGGAACTGTCGATGACATGCCTCGCTCAGGCCACCCAAGGGCTACTACTGCAGTGGATGACCGCTGCCTACGGATTATGGCTCGGAGGGATCCTGACAGCAACGCCACCACGTTGAGTAATGCTTTCCGTGCAGCCACAGGACGTCGTGTTACGACTCAAACTGTGCATGATGTGCAACTTCACTCTCGACGTCCATGGCGATGTCCGCCATAGTAACGTCGACACCATGCAGCGCGGTACAGATGGCTCCAACAACGTGCCGAATGGACGGCTCAGGATTGGCATCACGTTTTCTTTGCCGATGAGCGTGGCATATGCCTTCAACCAGATAATCTTCGGAGACGTGTTTGAGGCAACCCAGGCAGCCTGAACGCTTTAGACACCCAGTCCAGCAAGTGCAGCAAGGTGCAGGATTCATGCAGTTTTGGAGTGGCGTTATGTGGGGCCGACGTACGCCGCTGGTGGTCATGGAAGGTGCCGTAACGGCTCTACGATACGTGAAAGCCATCCTCCCCACCGATAGTGCAAATGTATCGGCAGCATATTGGCGAGGCATTCGTCTTCATGGACGATAATTCGCACCTCCATAGTGCACATCTTGTGAATGTCTTCCTTCAGGATAACGACATCGCTCGACTAGAGTGGCCACCATGTTCTCCAGTCATGAATCCTATCGAACATTCCTGGGATAGACTGAAAAGGGCTGTTTATGGACGACGTGACCCACCAACCACTCTGAGGGATACAACTGATGGGTTTTTATGCTGCAAAACAGCTTTGCGATTGACAGACTAAAGTGGCGGCCTCAGTATTTCCAGCGTCCAGCCAGCCAGGCTTGACAAGGTTCAGCATGCAACTACATAATAAGCAGCAGTGAGCGCGTGGCGCTCGGGAAGGAACAGCGATTGGCTGGTGTCTGATCCTTATCGCTCGACTCACCAAAATGTCAATCACAAAGTTGTTTTAAATCGAAGTATTGTCTCGTATCAGTTCGGGACAATCTTTAAGGAAGTGTGTCAGGTTCGCTCAGAGACTCACATCGGACTATTGTAAAAAAATCGATATTGTCTCACGGATGTAGTTGCGGTAAAATTTGAAAAACCGGAGTCGAATAAGATTTTGTAACAGTTATGCTGCTACCATCGAACGCATCATAGGGTAACAAAATTTAAGGGCATTCAGAGTGCAGTCACACCTCGCTCAACACAAAGACGGAATAAGACAGAAAATCGCCGTCTGTCACTGCGCAACGGCTTGTAGGCAGTAACTTACATGTAGACGTTAGATGACTGACTCTGACAGTTTCGAAGATACTGTCTTCACTCATCTGTCTAATGCCGTTGAGGAATATTACCGAGAAAGGAGACTATGTCCACCGGTGGGTGGTTTGAACTGTGAGAATAAGCTGTAATCTGGTGGGCTCACATCCGCACTGTAGGAAGCATGAGTTAACAGTTCCCACACTATTTCGATGACGGCGTTTCCCACGCGTTACTGAGCGTTGTCATGCAAAATGAGTGGCCTGGCCTCGTCCTTCCAAGGCCGTATTTCGTGCACTTATCTGCGTAGTTCCCGTCTGAAGTCACGGTAATAAACTGCGGTGACATTTGTTGAACGTGGCAATCTATCACGATGATTTGACATTTGACAGAGATCAAGGAAATTTGTTTCATCTCCGGCACAAAGTCTGTAATCCATATGTCTTCAGCAGCAATTATTCGAGGCAGCAATGCCTCGTCTTCGAAGTCGACCCGTTTCAGCTAGGTTACGAAATCCTCCAGTTTCTTCTCATATTCAGTGGAACTTTTTTTTCTTGTTTAAATCATTTATCAGAACTAGACTTATTCGTGATGGGAACCACAGCATCAATGAACTCAAAGGACGGCATATGGCTGAGCTGCAGTAGTGCTTGTAATACCGATCAATTACAATTAAAGTGCAGCTATTAACAGAGGTCAAGTGTTTTGGTAGATATTTTAATGCGGAACCGATTCACGCTGGGCAAAAATAGTTCCAAATCTGGTCACAAGGAGCAAACCTGGTGCTGTGAATTCAAGAACTATAGAAATGTATCCATGTGTAATGGATCACGATCGGGACGTGGGCAAAGACGTCACACAAGTGAGAAATGCAAAATGTTGCGTTATTATTGAACGCTGTTTACATAATTTGTTCTATGTGACCACCGGAGCCGGCCGGAGTGGCCGAGCGGTTCTAGGCGCTGCAGTCTGGAACCGCAGGTTCCAATCCTGCCTCGGAAATTGATGTGCGTGATGTCCTTAGGTTATTTAAGTTTAAGTTGTTCTAAGTTATAGGGGACTGATGACCTCATAAGTTAAGTCCCATAGTGCTCAGAGCAATTTTTGACCACCAGAGACGTCGACGTGGTGCTACATCCGTAAAACGACACGATCAACAATGATAGTTCCGGTGTAATCTAAGCTACGTCTTCCTGTATAATGGCTTTCAGATCAGGAAGAGACTGAACGCGTCCCTGGTAGTCGCGTTCTTTTAGATATCCCCAGACCCAAAAATCACATGTATTCAGATCAGGTGATCTTGCTGGCCACGCACCTGAAGAACCTAAGGAGATAACACGTTTTTAGAATGATGTATTAACTAGATCTTTCACTGGGTGAGTGACATGATGTGTTGTCACATTTGGCATGAATACTCTAGTTTCCACACAGTTGCGCTCTTCCAAAGCAGGAATGGCATGCTATACAAGGAGATCTCGATAACGTAAAGACATCGCGGTATACCGGATAGGCCCTCTGGGTGTATTTTATTCAAATAAAAACGGGCCGGAAAGAAAGGTATTCGTGAATCGACACAGTCACATACGGGGAGTACAATGGCTCTTCACGCACAACACGGGGTTTAACAGTACCTCATATTTGATAGTTCTGTGTACTCCCAGCATCCTACGGTGTACAATGTGCCTAGCCACTCCGTAGGATATTGCTCGACCACATGTCATTAGCTTCGATCCGTGCTAAAAACCGAAGAGTAAATTGCAAATTGAGAACGTTGCTGCGGATCATGAGGTTTCGCTTGCTGCAACGTCTGTATCTTGTGCGGGCGGCAGTATAGTACGAGACCAGAAAAGTGCAAAGAAGGGCAGCTCGTTTCGTGTTACCGCGCAATAGGGGTGAGAGTGTCACTGATATGATACGCGAGATGGGGTGGCAGTCTCTGAAACAAAGGCGGTTTTCTTTGCGGCGAGATCTACTTACGAAATTTCAATCACCAACTTTCTCTTCCGAATGCGTAAATATTTTGTTGACACACACCTACGTAGGGAGAAATGATCATCATAATAAAATAAGAGAATGCAGGGCACGAACGGAAAGATTTAGGTGTTCCTTTTTCCCACGCTCCATTCGAGAGTGTAATGGTAGAGTAGTGTGAAAATGGTTTGATAACCCCTCTGCCAGGCACTTAAGTGTGAAATGCAGAGTAACCATGAAGCTGTAGATGTAGACCATGAAACTCTCGGCACTGTTGACCACGGAGTAGACAATTCTCGTGACACTGACCGAGCACTAGCGCTACCTGGTATACCTGCTGTATTGTCAGTTAACAGCAACAGAAACCTTGTGAATAACTGCCACCGGGATAGGACGCCATCCTCCTCCAGGTGCCACATCAAGCACACCCAAGTTTTCGGATTCTAATATCACATTCTTTAAACCATTTAATGACTTCGGGCCTCTCTCGGACCTTTCAGTCAGTCATACACTCTCAATGGATCACTGGAATTGCGGCCGTTCGCATAAAACAGTTTCACTAACAGCAATACTGTTCGCTCGTGTTATGGCTTGTCAAATGACAGGATGGATGTCAAACGGTCATAGAAACATTGTAGAGCGCGAGAGTTGGAGGCCACAACCGGAACTAAACTGTTTTGTAGTGTAAATTGGCTCCCCATTACTGAGTTAACATGTCTACCTAGTTTCACTGCCATAATACAGCCCACTTTGGATTTCCGCAGTAGGTGCATTTTAGTTATAACCACCCAATGCTTAAAAGCGCATTCGGCATTGTACGGTCACATCTATTAACACAGTACAGTATATACACTGGAGTGCGACACTTAGGACAAAAGTCATTTTCTCGTGGTGTGTGACTGCCAAGTAACATGACTCAATGAAACTATACGCGTAAAGAACTGCTACACAGTAATATATAAATATGCAGTGAAACGAACTGAAACGACACTTGTAATCAAAGGCAATAACCACGGTTAAGTCCCCGCGATTTATGGTGGTCCCCTAGACATTACAAAAGGCGGAACACGCTTTTTAAAACAGTGTGCAATCACCTAGGATGGTAATGCAGCTCTGCAACGTGCTCCCGTGCTGACCACAATGTTGACAAGGAGTTCTTGTCGTAGACATCCCATTCCTCCAACAATACTTTTGTCAGCTACTGGATGGTCACTGATGCTTGTGGGCGTTCTGCAGGAAGACTGTTCACTGCACATGCTCGATATAATTTAGGTCGGAGGAGCGGGCAGGACAGTCCATTTGTAAGTGGGCTGCTTCTGTGTTGGCAGCGCTGCATAGTGCTTTGCATTGGATCTCTGACTGCACTTTCCTTGTAAGAGACTCTGTGGCTGGTCGGACTCGTTGTTGGAAGTTAATCGCCAGTACTGTTGGGCAGTTGGAAGTTAGTCGCCAGCAGTGATTGAAGTACTGTTGGGCAGTAGGAGGTGAACAGCCAGTAGTGATGGACGTTAGATGTGAGAAATTAGTATTGGTGGAGGGTAGAGGTCTGAAGTATTAGCGCAGGCTAACGATCTGTACATGTTCGACTTGGAGATTCAATATTATTCATGATTATATACCTTTGTAGTAAATGCCAATGACGATTTATATTCGTGTTTGAACTGGATGTCGCATTGTTAAGGTAAAAAATACATTATTTGATTTACAACAAAATCTTTCCTTTGCTAACCACATGCCTATTAGTATTTAGTGGCTTTAGTAGTTAGAATCTTATATTTAGTCGGCAGTATTGAGGCTCGCTGTATTGCAGTAGTTGGCGTAATGAAGATTTTTGTGAGGTAAGTGTTTAATGAAATGTGTAGGTTATTGTTAAGATTTCTTTTGTCAGGACCATTCTTTTGAATTAATTATTTGAAGTCAGGTTGTAATTTTTTTGAGCAGTCAGATTGCGTTGCACTAGAATATTGTGGGTCAGTGTTGACATGATAAGAAAAAGTAAAGAGAAAGTAGGCTCAATACGTTCAGTTTTACTCAGCTGTTTCAGAATCAAATAAAGTAGAAGTTTCATCTTCTCAGTCATTCTGCAATTTAAGCACCGACACACTCATTTAAATAAAGAAGTTTCACATTCGCTGAATGTCCTCTCGTTCCAGCCGTTCCTCCACCTGCGCTGTTACATGTCGTCGCGCATGGTCAGCCAGAATAATGCACAACAAGACGATCATGGAGGAAGAGTACTATGTCACAGTAACATTGACCAGTGAGTGTGCCGTGTCCAAATATTTGGAAGTTGGTACACCCATGCAATGTTATGCCTCCCCACACCATAACACAAGGACCACCAAAATGATAATGTCCGACAATGCTGCACGTACATGTCAAGGGGCCGGAACACGTACTACAGCCAGGAAAATCGTCGAACACGAACGTTTTGTGGCTCATGTGCTAGGTGTGTGGAGCAGTGTAGTTGTGTGGGCGTACTGGCGTCCAAGTCTTTGAAAAAGCTAGACTAAGCTGTCAACACTATTGTGCTCCTTCCTTATGTGCGTGTTTTCAGGGATGCAGTCAGCCCTGACTTCATTTGCATGGATCACACTGCACGACAGCATTGCACAGATGGGTGTTCTCTTGGAATGAAAGGATATTCGGCGACTGGAAGGAAGGAAGATTAGATTTAACGACCCGTTGACATCGAGATCACCGTAGAGGGAGCACAAGCTCGGATGAGGATGGGGAAGGAAATCAGCCGTACCCTTTCAAAGGAACCACCCCGGCTTTTTCCTGGAGCGATTTTGGCAAATCCCGGAACACCTGTATCTGTAAGGCCGGGCGCAGGTTCGAACCATCGTCCTCCGGAAAGCGAGTCAAGTGTGCTAAGTACTGCGCCACCTCTCTCAGTCGACGAACGGACTGGCTTGCCCTTCCCCGCCAGTTAAATCCCATCGATCGCGTTTAGGATACGTTGGGGAGATGTATTACAGCCCGACCATACGCACCAGCGACCATCCAACAGTTGTCAAACACGCTGCCGGAGGGATATAATGGGGAACACGTTGCAGAACTGCATTGCGTTTAAAAAAACCATGCTCTGACTTTTGCAATGTGCAGGGGATCATTATAAATGAAGGTGAATTCAATATATTTATTGTAAAAATTTCGTTTCTGTTGGTCTCATTGCGTATTTATGTACTATTTTATAGCAGCTCTTTCTATGTATGGACCAAGTTTCATCCAGCTGCGTTACTTGGCCCTGTTACATCAGGCGAAACCTACTTTCGTCTTTAAGTTCCGCACATCAGTAAATAAAACACCACAGTAGCTCAGATGGAGTTTCACATATACCTTAGAATTAGCTAAAGTGGATGCTAGATACGTATCCTGTTGTTGTGCCCATTGACAATCATTCCAGTAAATAAAACACCACAGTAGCTCAGATGGAGTTTCACACTTACCTTAGAATTGGCTAACGTGGATGCTACATACGTATCCTGTTGTTGTGCCCATTGACGATCATTCCATGTTAGTACCGTTTGATTTTTGTTATGTACTTACCTTTTGAAAGTATGTTCACCACGCCTTTAGAAAACAGTACCGCCAGGTCGTTGGTAGCGAGTTCTATGTTGTTGACTTCCAGTCCATACACATACGTTTTTATGACTGAGCGCACAATCCAAACTAATCAGTATCAGTAGTGTCTAATAAACAACTCATTGAAACTAACAGTCTGGTGGAAACAATGCATTTCTTTGCTTTTGTCGGAATTCGACGTATTGGTATCAGCTGAGTCCTTTTGCTCTCAGCAAATTCATTGCATGTTGTGGGACGGTCCATCCCAAGCGAACAAAGTAGGTACGATTAATGCCAAATATATTATGTGTCTATGGAAAGAAACCGCTGCAGGTTTCTTATTCAGATGTCACATTTGGATGTTAATTATTTGTGGGTAGTACGTATTATGCCTGGTCTAAGAAGGATAAACGTCTACAACCAAATGTCGAATATGGAATCGACTGCTTCAGGAGGACCATAATCTACGCTACGCAGGATGTGGCGACCCTACGAGACTAGCGCCCGAGAGGACAGACACATTGTTGCCTTGACCGTGCAGAACCGAACAGCAGCGCCACTTGGCTGCACGGACTATGCGACTATGTGTCGAGCACCATGGACTGTCGGCACAGTGATGAAAGTTGCGCCTCCTGTTGGGATAGCAGCAGAGAGGCGCGACCACTTTCAGGCAGTTCGGCATATAATACTATGATGGACCTATCCAGGTGAAGTACCTCCAGGAGAAAGAACGTTATAAGACTGTATTCGTCATCCTGAGCTTTTGTTCTTTTCAGCTGGAAAACCTTGTCCTGTTCTTCCGCGATATAGAGGGAGTTAAACTGTTTGCCTGGTCAGCACTTTCTCCAGATCTCCCACCCACGGAAAGCATTTGGCCATGGGTTGTCGTCAGACTGACACACCAGCATTCGCTTACCCCTACATTTGATAAGCTCTGACATAGTACTGAAGCAACGTGAAATGATGATCCCGTATTTTCCATGCAAGCTCAGTTTGATTCGATGCCCAACCATGTAGGAGCTATTATTACTGCCAGAGATATCTTACATGTACACTTTCCAACGGTCTACAAATTTAATCATGTATTTTTTCCTCACGTACTGTATGCATACAGTGAGTGAAATTTCATTATTTTCTCGCCTTGCTGAAGTTGCAATTTTAATTTTGATGTTTACAACAATGTACTATGGTTGGGATCGTGATTTATTCACTCATAATGTATACTGAATTCAACAAAGAACACTCCTAGCTTGCTTGAAATGTGATTCGGTATCTACGCTAAACTGTAGATTCCGCTGTCACTGACTTGATAAATATCATAAGTCAGACGAAGGTTACAGTATCCCGCTTCAGATAGGATCGTGCTAGTAAACTACTGTGTTCAAACTGTCCTTTTGGCTGATTGCTTCACTCAGGCACATTCTCTTCGTGCTATATCGCATACCTACAGCCAATTTCATGAATTGATCTGTTCACCTGCTTTTGTTGAGAAAAAGTTTGTAATAACTTTAATTATTTCAGGAATACGGACGTTTGCAGGGAACTCTCCCGAGGGAATATTTCCAATATGAACGTACGTACACCGCCATGCGAGATTTTCACACATGCATATGCACAGAATACTGTCATGCAACATTAGGATGACCCGCATTCAGTTGGGTGCTCCATTTATGCCAACTACTCTAGCGTCCAAATTAAAGCAACAATCGGAAATTTTGCAAGATTGCGTTTATTTTGCTTCCAAACAGTATAAACGTGTGATAGTAAAGAAGAAACAATGTAAAGCAACTATAAAGTGCATAGCGGTAGACACACACGTTCTTTTATCTCCATCTTAATGGATTTATTCACTAATTCTGACTACTGGTTAATGTGCTTGTATGGATTGTGACCACCCCTGGCAGCAATACAGGCTTGACAACGACGGGGCATGCTGTCAAGTCCTCAATCTCATGTTGAGGCAATAACGCCTATTCTTACTGCAGAACTGGTTGGAAGCCTTAGAGAATGGTTGGTGAATGATGACGTGATGAAACTTGTCTCCCTAGTACAAGCTGGATGTGCTCTATGGGATTCAAATTGGGAGAGCGAGTAGGCCACGACAAGCGCGTAGCATCTTTAGTTTTGAAGAAAACATCAACCACCCTTGCTCTATGAGGTAGAGCATTATCGCCCATCACTACGTAGTCTGAGCCCACAGCACCCCGTAAGAACCGTACATTAGGTCCGAAGATTTCGTCACAGTACCTGATCTCAGTTACACCTTGCCGATTCACCTGTCAGTTTGACGAAGAGGTGTTCGAGCTATCAACATAATCCCCAACAGTAGAAATATTAGCAACAGTCGGTGTTCTTTAAGAACGCCTCATGAGTAACGCCACTTTTCTTCGATTTTCCAATCATTCTACAATGCCAACAAACAGCGGAGATAGAATTTTACAGTCACTAGACATTTTTTGAGTGATACGATCCTGGGCGTTGGACAGCAGCTGGTGAGTTACTTCTCTGGGAGTCAATGCGGCCGCCACCGGAAGCGCAGGTCCGCTAACGAGAGGTGGTCACGCCGGTTGACCCGGTCAGCTGTGAATCATTCACCCGCCGCCTACTGCTCAGCGCTGACTTCTCCAGAGTGCTGCACGATGACGCAGCTTGCCACTTGCGCCGAAGCAGTTTTTAATTTTGATGTCACCCCAAGTTCTGAAAAGGAGATGCCAATGTTCTTGTGGTTCCTCCATTGCTGCACCAACCGAAATGACCAATGAGAAACTATGTGATCTGACGATCATTTTATAACTGTACATCTGCGCTGATCTCTACGATTTTCCTCGCATCCAATATTTCTGCACTGTTCGTTTCGTCCTTCTCCTTCCCACACTCTATTTCCCTTTGTCCTACATCCTCTCCCCCTAACACACGAATATATGTATAAAAAATCTGGATAAATTTAAATTTTAGCATTGATTTAAAATCAATGCTAGAAAGTCGATTCAGACACTTATTTACAGCGTAAAAGACGCTAGATTTCTAAGAACACAATAACACACACAGTAATTTTTCAGACACTTAGCAGACTTTTTATTCAAATATCTGTAATTATTTGGTGACATTAGGGTATATCATTGGCTTTCTCTTCATGGCCGAATACAGACATACGTAAACAGGCAGAATACAGCGCTGCGGTCGGCAACGCGCATATAAGACAACAAGTGTCTGGCGTTGTTGTTAGAGAGGTTACTGCTGCTACAATGACAGGTTGTCAAGATTTACGTGCGTTACAGTTGGCGTACGAGCGATGGGACGCGGCATCTCCGAGGTAGCAATAAAGTGCGGATTTTCCTGTACGACCATCTCACTAATGTACCGTAAATATAAGGAATTCGATAAAGCATCAAATCTCTGACATCGCTGCGGCCAGAAAAAGATCCTGCAAGAACGGGACCAACGACGACTGAAGAGAATCGTTCAACGTGACAGAAGTGCAACCCTTGCCCAAATTGCTGCAGATTTCAGTGCTGGGCCATCAACAAGTGTCAACGTGTGAACCATTCAAAGAAACATCATCGATATGCGCTTTTGGAGCAAATGGTCCTTGGTGTACCCTTGATGACTGTACGACACAAAAGCTTTACAATTCGCCTAGGCACGTCCTCACCGATATTGGACTGTTGATCACAGGAAACATGTTGTGTAGTCGGCGAGTCTTGTTTCAAATTGTATCGAACGGATGGACTTGTACAGGTATGGAGGCATTCTCATGAATCCATGGACTCAGCATGTCGGCTGGGGACGGATCAAGCTGGTAGAAGCTCTGTAATGGTGTGGGACGTGTGCAGCTGGAGTGATATGGACCCCTGATACGTCTAGATACGACTGACTCGCGACACCTACATAAGTATCCTGTCTGACCACTAGCATTCACTCATGTCCAATGTGCATTCCGACCGACTTGGGCAATTCCAGGAAAACAATGCGACACCCCAAGTGTCCAGAATTGCTGCAGAGTGGCCCCAGGAACACTCTTCTGAGTTTAAACACTTCCGCTGGCCACCAAAGTACCCAGACATGAACATTATTGCCCATATGTAGGATGCCTTGCAACATGTTGTTCAGAAGAGATCTCCACACCCTCGTACTCTCACGGATTTATGGATAGCCCTGGAGGATTCATGGAGTCAGTTCCCTCCAGCACTACCACAGACATTAATCGAGTTATGCCACGTCGTTTTGCGGCACTTCTGCGGGCTCGCGGAGGCCCTATGCAATATTAGGCAGCAGTTCCAGTTTCTTTGACTTTTCAGTGTACAAAGATGTGCCAAAAGTCATGGGATACCTCCTAATATCGTGACGGACCTCCTTTTGTCC
The DNA here is from genome assembly GCF_023897955.1 of Schistocerca gregaria. NCBI lineage: Eukaryota > Metazoa > Arthropoda > Insecta > Orthoptera > Acrididae > Schistocerca > Schistocerca gregaria. Next base: position 305,280,960 of record NC_064921.1, read on the forward strand.
GGCGTACTGCAGCAACTGAACGGGACATAGACTCCACGAGTTGTTTAAAGTCCCCTGCTGATATATTGAACCATGCTGTCGCTATAGCCGGAGTAGGATCTTCTGCACGAACTGATCTCTCGATTATGTCTCATAAATGTTCAATGGGATTCTTGTCTGACGATCTGGGTAGCCAAATCATTTACTCGAACTGTCCAGAATATTCTTCAAACGAGTCGCGAACAATTATGGCGTTGGCATGGCGCATTATGCTCCATACAAATTCCATCGTTGTTAAGGAACATGAAGTTCATGAATGGCAGCAAATGGTCTCTAAGTTGCCGAACATAATCATTTACACTCATCGCTCCATGTAAACCCAGCTAATACCATTATGAAGCTACCACCAGCATGCACAGTGCCTTATTGACAACTTGGGTCCATAGCTACTTGCGGTCTGTGTCACACTCGAGCCTTACCATCATTTCTCACTAACTGAAATTTCTAGTCGTCTACAGCCCAACTGTAAAACAGTCACGAACTCAGGAGAGGCTCTGCAGGCGATTTCGTGCTGTTAGCAATGGCATTCGCATCTGTCGTCTGCTGCCACAGCCCATTAAAGCCAAATTTCGCTGCAGTCTCCTGCAGGATGTGTTCGGCGTACGTCCCACATTGATTTCTGCGATTGTTTCACGCAGTGTTGCTTGTCTGTTAGCACTGACAGCTCTTCGCAAATGCCGCTGCTCTTGGTCGTTAACTGAAGGCCGTCGCCCACTGCGTCATCCGCGGGGAGAGGTAATGCCTGGAATTTGGTATTCTCGGCGAACTCTTGCCACGGTGTATCTCTGGATATTGAATTCCTAACCATTTCCGAAATGGAATGTCCCATGCGTATAGCACCAACTACCATTCCGCGTTCAGACTATTAATTCCCGTCATGTGGTCACAATCACGTCGGAAAGCTTTTAAAGGAAAGTTTTTGATATGACTCACCTGAGTCTGCCATTTATACCTTGTGTATGCGATACTATCGCCACCTTATACACTATGTGATCAAAAGTATCCGGACACCTGGCTGAAAGTAACTTACAAGTTCGTGGCGCCCTCTCTCGGTAAGGCTGTAATTCACCCTTAGCCTTGATGACAGCTTCCACTCCCGCACGTTCAATGAGGTGCTGGAAGGTTTCTTGGGGAATGGCAGATCATTCTTCACGGAGTGCTGTGCTGTGGAGGGGTATCGATGTCTGTCGCTGAGGCCTGGCACAAAGTCGGAGTTCCAAAACATCCCAAAGGTGTTCTGTAGGATTCAGGTCAGGACTCTCTCCAGGCGAATCCATTACAGGGATGTTATTGTCGTGTAACCGCGAATTTCTGTTCAACAGTAGGAAGCAAGAAGGTGCTTAAAACATCAATGTAGGCCTGCGCTGTGATCGTGCCACGCAAAACTACAAGGTGGAGCAAACCACCTCCATGAAAAAATGATCACACCATAACACTACCGCCTCTGAATTTTACTGTTGGCACTGCTCACGCTGAAGATGACGTTCACTGGGCATTCGCCATACCCATACCCTGCCATCGCGTCCCCATTTGTGTATCGTGATTCGTCTCTCCACATAACGTTTTTCTACTGTTCAAATGTTTATGCTCCTTACACCAAGCGAGGCGTCGTTTGGCATTTATCGGCGTGATGTGTGCCGAATGAGCAGCTGTTCGACCATGACATCCAAGTTATCTCACATCCCGCCTAACTGTCAAAGCACTTCCAGTAGATCCTGATGCAATTTGGAATTCCTGTGTGATGGTCTGGATACATGTCTGCCTACTACACATTACGACCCTCTTCAACTGTCGGCGGTCTCTGTCACTCAACAGACGAGGTCGGCCTGTACGCTATTGTGCTTTACGTGTCCTTTCACGTATCCACTTCACTATCACATCGGAAACAGTGGACCTAGGGTTGTTTAGGAGCGTGGAAATTTCGATTACAGACGTATGACACACGTGACACCAAATCACCTGACCGCGTTTGAAGTCCGTAAGTTCCGCGAAGCGCCCCGTTCGGCTCTCTCACGATGTATAATGACTGCTACGTGGCAGTAGGTGGCAGCGCAATGCCCTAATAAAAAATGGTTCAAATGGCTCTGAGCACTATGGGACTCAAAAGCAGTGGTCATCAGTCCCCTAGAACTTAGAACTACTTAAACCTAACTAACCTAAGGACATCACACACATCCATGCCCGAGGCTGGATTCGAACCTGCGACCGTAGCGGTGGCGCGGCTCCAGACAGTAGCACCTAGAACCGCCCGGCAACTCCTGCCGGCCCACAGCACTAGTGTCACAGTTCCGAACATTCTCACTCGTCTCTCTCGTTCATTGCCTTTCCTCTGACGCCATTACATGTTGTGTTTGTGTTTGTTACTGATCGTTGATAATGTTTCAGACAATCTCTGAGCCCGTCAACTGTGAAGTGCACTATATAATGCGATTTTTGAAAGCATAGAATGTTAAGTCAGCTGAAACTCATCGTCCACGTTTAAGGTCTATGGAGAAAATGTAATGACTGATGGATGGTGAAAAAGTGAGGCAATGCAATGATGAGCGGACCGATGTTCACGACAAAGCATAGAGTGGGTGGCCTTCTGTTGTTACTGATGGTTTGGTCGAGAATCTGAATGAGAAAGATCGTGTGAACTGACGGTTCACAATAAGAGTCGTTTTTGATGAGCTTACACAAATTTCGAAAACTATTTTGCATGAATTGTCACAGATAGCACAATTTTTAGCAAATTTTCTTCCCATTGGATCCCGAAAATACTTAAGAATGTCAATAAAACGAAGCGACTTCGCAATGATTTGACGTTTCTTTTCCGATGTAGTGATAAGGTAGAAGAACACGTAAACATAATTGTGACCTATGATGAAACTTGGGTTTGTCACGTCAGGCCAGAATCAAAAAAACAGTCGATGGAATGAAGGCACTGCCGTTCCTGCAAGAAACAAAAATTCAAAACAACGTTGTCATTACAAAAAATCGTATAAACTGTATTCAGGGACAGACAGCGCATTTTTCCTATTGGGTTCCTTCCAAGAGTTGAAACGACCAATGAAGCGCGATACTGTGAAACACTGAGAAAATTTTCGGTATGCAGTTCAAAATAAAAGGCCTGGAATGCTCAGTCAGTTCACTGTGTTCCTTCATGACAATCCACGTGCTGGTTTCACGCAAGATCATAACTTAAGATCTCCCGCCCTACAACCCCGATCTCACACCTGCTGACTACCACTTGTTCATGAAGCGTGATTTTGGAGGCTCGCGCTGTGACAGCGATGACGACGCAGGAAACGGTGTTCAGCAACCGCTGTCTTCACTGGTGGCATCTTTCTATGACGTGGGCACAGAAATATTGATTTCCCGCCACGACAGATTTCCGAACAATGGCGGAAATTATGTAGAAAAATTGTTTTAGAAAATGCTCTTTTTCGTAAAAATATATTTTGGTTTGAAAGAACAGTTTTCATGAATTATTTTCCAAAGCGGTTCTTACTTTCCGGACACGTCTTGCATACCGCAAGACCAAATTCCTGACTTGTATCTAACCAGTCAATCAACCAATGCAGTAAATCTTTTCCTCAGACTTTTGCAAGCTGACCTCTGACCCAATCGACGAGCGTCGGTCAAACCAAACGGAAGATTCACGCAGTCATACATACCAGTTCTAGATCCCACCCATCTCTCTCTCTCTCTCTCTCTCTCTCTCTCTCACTCTCTCACTCTCTCTCTCTCTCCCCCTCGCTCTCCCCTCCCTCCCCCTCCCCCTTCACACACACACACACACACACACACACACACACACACACACCACACCACACCACACAGCATTACTGAGGTATGGTGGAGGAAGAGAGGGACGCGGTTTTGCAGAGGTCTGAGAAGATAATCACCACTAACGACTGGTCTGTTTCTTCCGTGAAGTGGACGCTCTGCGTTAAGTGGACTCAGAGCAGCTGCCAGGTGCAGTTAATTTCCATCTGCGAGCTTTAAGTGGTAATGCACGCACCAGGCAAGGGCAGTGGCCTCGCGACGCACACCGCTGCTGTCTGCGTTCGTCACACATGTTCTGCCATGGTCGCCCACCAGAATCATTTCTTCTTACTCGAAACCAGATAACTAATTTAGAGATACAATGCTATCGCAGGGTTTGCCTGTATGTCAGTTTATTCGCGAAATGTTGCTTGTCATCGTCAGCAGAGTGTTTTCCAAATGAAAATTACTCGTACATCACTGTCTTTTTACAGTGCAAAAAGTTTCTCTCGCAACTAGAGATTCCGTAACCCTTTTTTTATCGTAATAAGGTAGTAACATTTTGCAGTAGTTAAAGCTTCAGTATCATGTACGATCGCTGATTTCGTAAAACGATAGCGCCAGCCTGTCTCCGAAAGGAACAGTGAAATACGCTGACCAAAGTCCTTATTTATTACAACGAATATTTTAAATTTGAAGTTATCATATCGGTGTTTGCTTTACGAAGTAGTCTAGTGGTGTACCATAATTCATTCGACATAAAGTTGCTACCAGACCCTCCTGCGCAATTCAGTATGAAAGGTTTCTAAGGGTCCAAGGCCTAATTCAATGTATGTAGTCGTAAAGCATCATAAACATAAAATGAACCTCCAAGCATTTCCCAGTTATTAAAAAACCCCTGCCGTTGAAACAGTAGTTTCATTATTTACTTGTAACTGACAGTAGGCAATTCCTTTCTTCGAGGACGATACCACTGTGAGAAATCTACAGAAGAATCATTTTTGCCTGATTGGCCTGGTAACTGCACCCTTCGTGTGGGTTGCTAAGTACACACAAAATGCCTTCATCGTCGGAACACAACCCCAGCAACAAAGGCAACAACTATAAATCACTCAAAGCAATGACGGACAGCTTTCAGTAGGAAATAGTGAGGCAGAGGCAAGGGCATGAGGTTTACTGAGGGATACTTGAAGAGGTTCTCTTGTTTACGAGATGCTTACGTTCTTGTCAGAATCCTATCTAGACTTATCAGTAGTCCCATATCACTCCAGCTGCACCAACACCGACTCAAAGGAAGACCTCGGCGCTTGTTGATGACGTCACGTCAGCTAGGCATGGCGAACGCCAGGTCTGCTTCAGGCAGAAACACCTGGGCGTGCTTATCACAATAAATCTCTTATTTTTGGAAAAAGTGTTTGGTACTGTTTTGGATTGTGCAGTTTTATTTAGATGAAAGATTTTCTTACTATCGTTAAGCTACAAATGAAGATCATAGTTCTGTATTACTAAATCCTGTCGAAACGAACGTAGATCAATATGAGAAGATGCTTTGCCCCACTGCAAGCTTCGTAAATTTTACATTCAAGCAACTATATTTACTTGATCCGCTTTGTTATCAAAACTTACCCCAACCCCCTTACAATTAACTCGTTTATTTTATTTATTTATTTTCGTTTGACATCTTCATTGGAAATGTGAACTAATTTACTTGTGTAAATGTCCAACTGTTGCCCGTCGTTAGATTACAGTCGTTTTCAACGAAAGGAATTCTAAACAGGAAACAAAATAGCTTCATACAACGAAAATACTGCTGAGCTTAAACTTTTTTAAACATGCACATTAGAAAAGATAAATATTCCCCTCTGGCAACTGAAAGGAGAAACTTTATAAGACAAAACAAGTATCTCTCTTTTGCCTCTTCTTCTGTCCCCCACACCCTCCCCCAACGTGTACAATCGCAAGATATTTCATTAACATTCAGTGCTCCTCACCCCATAGTCAACCAAGATACCTAAAGAAGAGCCCCATCATGTTCACAGTTTCTTGTATAAGCAACCCAGTACAAACGTAACTTCCTCAGATTTACAGATAAGGTAATGAAGCACGAATTCTGTTGCTGCTGGGCCATGAAGTTGTTTTTGTATGTCAATCCTTAAAACAGGTGGAAATTTAAGTTCAGGAGTACAATATTTGTTAAGAATGCAATGAATTGCACAATTAGTTGATTGCAGAAATCTCTCAGAACAATGTGTGTTGGTCAGCTACCGCCAACAGTTTGACATTTTCCTGTGGCAGAGAGGGAGACACCACAATTATGAGTATGCCTGCAACAGACCTGGCGTTCGTCGTACCTCGCTGATGTGACGTCACGAACTAGCACCGAGGCCTTCCTTTGAGTCGGTGTTGGCTGCACACACCCCACACCATTATTGACCCTCTGCCAGCTTGAACAGTCCCCTGATAACAAGCAGGGTCCAAGGATTCGTGACGTTCTGTGCTTACCCGTACTCGTGCAACTGCCTCGATAGAATTTGAAATGAGACTTGTTCGACCAGCCAAGATGTTTCCAGTCATCAAAAGTTCAGGCCCAAGCGAGGCGTAAAGCTTCGTGTCATGCAGTCATCAAGGGGTCACGAATGGGCCTTTGACTCCGAAAGCCCATATTGATTATGTTTCGTCGAATGGTTCGCTCGCTGACATTTGTTGATAGCCCAGCATTGAAATCTGGAGCAATTTGCTGAAGGATTGCACTTCAGTCACGTTGAACGATTCTCTTCTGTCATCGTTGATCCCGTTCTTGAAGGACCTTTTACCGGCCACAGCGATATCGGAGATATGATGTTTTGTCGGGTTCCGGATATTCACTCGTGAAATGATCGTACGGGAAAATCCCCACTTCATCGCTACCTAGGAGATGCTGAGTCCAATCGCTAGTGCGCCGACTATAACACCACGCTCAAACTCACTTAAATCTTGATAACGTGCCACCGTAGAAGCAGTAACCGATCTAATAACTTCGCCACACGCTTGTTGTCTTACATATATAGAGATGGGGCCCCTCCACGCCCGCACCAACGTGGTGACCAAACCAAAAGTTCTACTGTCACCTCCGTCAACTCGTTAGTTATCTAATTAGTGGATCACAGGATGCTGGGCTGTGATGTTATCCGTGCGTCTGGGTAAGATTACGCATTAACACGGTCCATCAGGTGATAGATTGTGGGCGAAACGCGAATGAGGGTAGCGATTTGAAGAGCAGAGGAAAAAAAGTGCCAAGGCTCGTGCCGAGGGAAAAAAACCTCTGCGACAGTGGGATGGGTAGTAAGAGCAGTAGTGGCTTACTAGCTGCGACAGTTCATGCAAGGTTGGGTTTGTTAGTGTGGGTATCATGCATCATACCGTGACGCGATGGCGATGTGTCCTGGTCTGCTGCTGCTGCTGCATTCCTGAAACAGTCCTGAAACAATCAAGGTTCGTTATATATTAGTGCGTGATTGGCCAAAAATCATCTCACTGTGTGAGGGGTGGGTGTAGCTTGTCTGCATGTTGTGTACGGTACGGCTTCCCTGCGTGTTGCCGGTTCTTCGGCAGGTGTGTTACAGCTGGTTATCCAGTAGTCGTGGCTGATAGGCAGGGGCTCACCTGTACCGTTGTGTTTGCGTGCACTTGGCCATAGATGTTAGGTCCTAGCAAGTATCTTTTTTAGTCTGTTATGTTTTCATCTATGGTTGTGGTCGTAGTTCCCCAGATTCAGAATAAACGGGTTCTGCGAGTGTCTGGAGTTTCTGTATAGTCTCGTGGCGAGTTTATGGATTACCTCCGTGAGAGTCTCAAGGCGGTATTCCCGATGAAGATCCGCGATGCGTGTGTATCGTGGAGCATTGCTTATGATTTTGAGTACTTTGTTTTGTATGATCTGCAGACGGCGCAGACGTGTGGGCGCAGCGTATCCCTAGACAGGGGCTGCATACGTCATCAGGGGTCGAATAAGTGTCATGTATAGGGACCTCGACACCCGTCTGTTCAGTGTACTGCGCCTGTTGAGCATAGGGTAGAGTTGTCTGAGCCTCGCGCTTGCTCTGTTGGTCATGTGTTGTATGTGGTCCCCCCCCCCCCCCCCCCCCCCCAGAGTAGTTTCCGGTCCAGCCAGACACCAAGGTATTTGACTTTCTCGCAGAAACGTATTGGGCGTGCATGTAGTGTTATTGGTCTGCAGTGCCGATGTTTGCGCAGATGTTTCGGTCTTCTTGTGAACAGAACGGCTTCGCACTTGTCGACGTTTACTTTAACACGCCATTTCCCCAGCCAAGGCTCAGCCGCTCTGAGTGCAGTCTGTAATCGTGACGTAATGTTTGATGGTTTCCAATCTTGCGCGAGGATGGCTGTGTCATCTGCGTAGATTGCCATCGTTGTGTTGTGTGTGGTTGGGAGATCGTTTATGTACAGGTTAAACAGTAGGGGCCCTAGGATGCTTCCTTGGGGTACTCCCGCGTTTATACCGTGTCGTGTTGATTGTTTTCCCTGCACGTCAGTGTTGAAACTCCTGTCTGTGAGGTATGAGTGTATGAGACGCACCAGCCCGTCTGGGAACCCTGCGTCGCTAAGTTTGCGTATTAGGCCGTTGTGCCACAGACGATCGAAAGCCTTCTCGATGTCCAGGAACACCGCGCCAGTTGCTTTGTTCATGTTGTATCCATGTGTGATGTATTCAACGACACGGAGGAGTTGTTGTGTTGTTGAGTGGTGATTCCTGAAGCCGAATTGCTCCGGTCTCAGGGTGTCGTTTGTTATGCAGTGCCTAGTGAGTCGTTTTAGTATTACCTTCTCAACGATCTTACTGAGTGCGCTCAGCAGACTGATGGGTCGGTAATTTTGTGGGAGGGAGTGGTCTTTCCCCGGCTTCCTGAACATCAGGACCTTGGCCGTCTTCCAAAAGGCGGGGAAGTGTTGGTGTTTTAGTATGGCATTCGTGATATGTGTGAGGTATTCTACAGCTTTATCCGTGAACTCCTGGAGAACACGGTTTTGAATGCCATCATGGCCAGGGGCTTTCCTAGCAGCGGTATGCATTATAGCCCAGGAGACTTCGGCTGTGCTAGCATGTCGAATGTCATCGCGCGATGGTTGTGCTAAAATGCGTGTAACCTCCTGGTCAGTAGCAAGTGCGAACACTGGATCTGATGGTACCAGGTTCGGAGTGAATGACGCTGCGAGTGTGCGGGCCATCAGTTCTGCTTTCTCCTCCGCTGAGTATGCAGATCCGTCTGGCCCTTGTAGCGTTGGGGTGTACATTTTCTCTCTGGTGAAGTGTCGGGCTAGTTGCCACACGCCAGGACGTGAGGTGTCTAGCCTTTCGAGTTTGTTGTCCCACTGTTGTGTTCTGTGTGTTTGGATTTTGTTGTGTATGATACCCTGTAGCCTGTTAATGTGCCGTTTGAAGTACTGTCGCCTGTTACGCTGCCATTGTCTCCTCAGGCGATTCCTCATCGAGATGAGGCCCAGGATTTCCTGGGGCAGCGCAGCACTGTGTTGTTGTGGCGTGCGTTCCGGTATGGTGCCCGCCACTGCGTCCTGGACGGCGTTAGTGAGGGTTTCTACTGCCTCGTCGATTTGCGCTGTTTCTTTAATTTCGTGTATGGGTGGGATGTGGCTATCGAGCGTTTCCTTGAACAAGGTCCAATTCGCACGCCTATAGTCCAGCATCTTGCGTTGTTCCATGTGCTGCAGTGTTTCCTCTATGTATAGTATTACAGGTTGGTGATTTGAGGGCAGATCGTTTACAACGGTAACGTTGAGTGTCGATGTAATGCCCTTGATGAGGGCCATGTCTAACACATCGGCCTGTGTCCCCTCTGATAGGGAATGTGCGTCGGTTCAGTCGGCGCTAGTGTGATGTAGTTTCTGCCTAGTGAATGTTCGTACAGTTTTTTGCCGTTGGGATTTCGTATGCGTGAGTTCCATTCTGGGTGTTTAGCGTTCAGATCTCCAGCGACTATTACTCGCGGTGATATGTTGAGTAGCGTGCTGATATCGCGTGTTGAAATGTTTGCAGGAGTGTTGTATACGGATATCAGTGTAGTGTAGGCTCCATTGAACTTGACCCTGACGGCCGTGGCCTCGATTTTTTCCAGTTCAGGGAGCTCTATGTTTGTGTGCTCAATGTCTTTGTGTATGACGATTGCAGTTCCACCTGCCACTGCGTCGCCCGGTCGTTCGGTACGATAGACGCAGTAGCCAGGAAAGTTTAATTGTTTATGCGGTTTGAGCTTAGTCTCGCTCAATAGTGCCACAAGGATTCCCTTGCGCTCTAAGAACGCGGCAACTTCTGCCCTTTTGTTGTAGATCGAGTCTGCATTCCAGAACAGGATCTGTGATAGTGTGCGTGGGTTTGCGTTACGGGGCGGGTGTGGAATATTATCCATGTAGGGGAGTGAAAAGTGTCGAGATGGCAGTGTGTATGATAGCCCAGTACTGGTCGGGTTCGGCGCTCATGAGCTGTGTAATGAGTGTAGTGACGACCGTCAGCACCTTGGCAAGGATATGAGTGGTCGTGTGTTGAGGAAATAATGTTTCCATTATTCCCCCAGGTGATGTGTTGGTGTTGGATGTGGCAGCCTGTGATGCTGTTGCAGAGTTAGCGGCCGCTTGTGCGGGTAGTGGTATGTTGTTAGGGGCGGCGTTTGTATCTATGTTTTGTGACAGAAGTTGAGGCGCCTGTGTTACTTCTGTGGTGAGGGGGATAGTAGTGTGGGTTACAGTCTCTATGTCTTGTTGACTGTTTTCCGGTGTGTTACTGGTCTGTTGTTGCTGGGTGGTTTGTTGTGGTGTTGTCTTACAGAGGCGTTGACGACTACAGTACCATATTCTGTCTATTTACGTATCTCTGTATTTGAATGCGCATGCCTACACCAGTTTCTTTGGCGCTTCAGTGTATTTCACCTGCCAAGATTGTGGCCAAGAGGACCTCGGTAAGAAGTTAATGTTGCATCAGCATAGTACAGGGTGATCAAAAAGTCAGTATAAATTTGAAAACTTAATAAACCATGGAATAATGTAGATAGAGAGGTAAAAATTGATACACGTGCTTGGAATGACATGAGGTTTTATTAGAAAAAAAACGAAGTTCACAAAATGTCCGACAGATGGCGCTGGACAGCAAAACGTCAGTGACTGCGCGTGACAATCGTGTCTAAAAGGAGCTGTAATGAGAGAGAGAATCAGATGCGCCAGCAGTCACAGCATGTTGACGTTACCTGAAAATGCGCTTTTAGTGAAGCTGTATTATCGGAAAGGGGAATGTGCTAGTTCAGCGTTACGATCCTATCGCCATAGGAAGGGGATTCGAACGGGTAAAGCTCCGTTGACAAATGCAGCTGTGGCGAGAATGATTTCGAAGTTCGGAGCCACGAGTTGTTTAGACGATAGACCCCGTAGTGGCCGACGTGCGTCGTTTGGTGATGATCGTGTGATCAGCCGCCACTTTCGTCATGCTTGGCCTCCCAGGTTCCCAGACCTCATTCCGTGCGATTGTTGGCTTTGCGGTTACCTGAAGTCTCAAGTGTATCGTGATCGACCGACATCTCTAGGGATGCTGAAAGACAACATCCGACGCCAGTGCCTCACTATAACTCCGGACATGCTTTACAGTGCTGTTCACAACACTATTCCTCGACTACACACTATTGCTGAGGAATGATGGTGGACATATTGAGCGTTTACTGTAAAGAACATCATCTTTGCTTTGTCTTACTTTGTTATGCTAATTATTGCTATTCTGATCAGATGAAGCGCCATCTGTCGGACATTTTTTGAACCTTTTTTTTGTTCCAATAAAACCTCATGTCATTCCAAGCGTGTGTGTCAAGTTGTACCTCTCTATCTACATTATTCCGTGATTTATTCAATTTTCAAATGTATACTGACTTAACGACCGCTTCTCGTTTCAACTGGTGGTCAACACCGCATTAGACAGGGGTGTCGAATGCTGTTGATGAGACAGTATGTAAGTTTGCAGTGTCAATACAGTCCTCAGCGTGTGATAAGCGTGGCGAATCGCAGCCGGTAGGGTGGGAGGCTAGAGGACGGTCTGGCACACGTGGGTATCGGCGCCTTGCGCGCGACTGCCCGTGCAACGCCGCCACACCCCTGCGCGTCAGCTGTCAGGGCGGCGAGCCATTAGCACGTGCCACGCGGCGCGCACACTGGCTGCAGGCTGCTGGGGCATGAGTAACGCACACAAGCGGCGCATCGCCCCTCCTGCATAGGTAAACACGAGCAAGCTCTGCTCGCGACTCTGCTTCATGCCACAGTGGGCTGGCGTCCCTGCGTAACCGCCCACGCAGACTGCCTTTGCACTGTTGGAAATTGTGGCTGACGTACTAACAGGCTGAAAGTATGAAACTTCCTGGCAGATTAAAACTGTGTGCCCGACCGAGACTCGAACTCGAGACCTCTGCCTTTCGCGGGCAAGTGATCTACCATCTGAGCTACCCAAGCACGACTCATGCCCCGCCCTCACAGCTTTACTTCTGCCAGTACCTCGTCCCCTACCTTCCAAACTTAACAGAAGCTCTTCTGCGAACCTTGCACAACTAGCACTTCTGTAAAGATTGGAAGCTAGGAAACGAGATACTGTCAGAAGTAAAGCTGTGAGTACCGTGCGTGAGTCGTGCTTCGGTAGCTCAGATGGTCGCCGGCACGGTAGCTCAGCGTGTTCGGTCAGAGGGTTAGCTTCCCTCTGTAATAAAAAAACTGAGTTCATCGATCAACTACGAACTTAACCGGATGTCTTACGACGTCCGCCCCGAGCAGATGAAACGAACACCAGCGATCAAAATGAGATCAAAAAAGATGGTAGAGCACTTGCCCGCAAAAGACAAAGGTCCCGAGTTCAAGTATAGGTCGGGCACACTGTTTTAGTCTGCCAGGTAGTTTCATATCAGCGCACACTCCGCTACAGAGTGAAAATCTCATTCTGGAAACATCCCCCAGGCTGTGGCTAAGCCATGTCTCCGCAGTATCCTTTCTTTCAGGACTGCTAGTTCTGCAAGGTTCGCAGAAGAGCTTCTGTAAAGATTGGAAGGTAGGAGACGAGATACTGGCAGAAGTAAAGCTATGAGTACCGGACGTGAGTCGTGCTTCGGTAGCTCAGATGGTAGACACTTCCCCGAGAAAGACGAAGGTCCCGAGTTCGAGTACGGTCGGGCACACTGTTTTAGTTTGCCAGGTAGTTTCATATCAGCGTACACTCCGCTGCAGAGTGAAAATCTCATTCAGCTTCAAAGTATCCCTAACTTCGGTTTTGCTGCAGTATCCTTGAGCATATTCTTAGTCGGAATGTAATAATTTTTCTTGACTGAGAAGCTTATGCACACGAATCAGCATGGCTCTGACTCAGAGCAGTATGGGACTTAATTTCTGAGGTCATCAGTTCCCTATAACTTCTTAAACCTAACTAACCTAAGGACATCACATACATCCATGCCCGAGGCAGGATTCGAACCTGCGACGTAGCGGTCGTGCAGTTCCTGACTGTATCGCCTAGAACTGCTCGGCCACTCCGGCCGGCGAATCAGCATGCTTGTAGAAAGCATCTCTGGTGCGAAACTCAGCTTGCTCTTTTCTCACATGACATACTGCAAAGCACGGATTAAGAACAACAACAACAACAACAACAACAAGCAGATCGCATATTTCCAGATTTCCGGAAAGAACTAAGACTGTGCTTCATTGCAAGCTGTTAACTAAAGGACGAGCATACAGAATAAGTTCAAAGACAAGAGAGTGGCTCTAATACTTCTTAAATAATAGGACCCAGTATGTTGTCCTTGGCGACGAGTGTTCACCAGAGACAAGGCTGTCGTGAGTAGTGCTCCAGGGAAGTGTGTTATGGCCGCTGTTCTCTATATACATAAAGGACTTGGCAGACAGGTGGGCAGTATAAGCGATTGTTTGCTGATGATGGCTCTGAGCACTATGGGACTTAACATCTGAGGTCATCAGTCTCCTAGAACTTAGAACTACTTAAACCTAACTAACCTAAGGACATCACATACATCCATGGACATCACACACATCCACGCACGAGGCAGTGTTTGCTGATGATGCCGTGGTGTATGGTAAGGTGTCGAAGTTGATTGACCAACGAGGATAGAATATTCCAGTTGCTGCGATGAATGCCAGGTACCTCTACGTGTTAGTTAATGCGGATGAGTAGGAAGAAAACACCTATAATGTTCCGTTGCGTTATTACTTGTGCCCTGCTTGACAAAGTCAAGTCGTTTAAATATCTACGTGTAACGTTGCAAGGCGATATGAAATGAAACGAGCATGTAAGAACGGTGATAGGGAAGGCGAATGGTCGACTTTCGTTTACTGGGAGACGATTATGAAAGAGTGGATCACCTATAAAGGAGTCCGCATATAGGACAGTGGTGCCACCAACACTTAAGTACTGCTCAATTGTCTGATATCCGTAACAGGCCGGATTGAAGGAAGACATCGGCGCAAGAGGCGGGCTGCTACACTACAGGCCATTTAAATTGCTACACCACGAAGATGACGTGCTGCAGACGCTAAATTTAACCGACAGGAAGAAGATGCTGTGATATGCAAATGATTAGCTTTTCAAAGCATTCACACAAGGCTAGCGCCGATGGCGACACCTACAACGTGCTGACACGAGGAAAGTTTCCAACCGATTTCTCATACACAAACAACAGTTGACCGGCGTTGCCTGGTGAAACGTTGTTGTGATGCCTCGTGTAAGGAGGAGAAATGCGTACCATCACGTTTCCGACTTTGATAAAGGTCGGATTGTTGCCCATTGTGATTGCGGTTTATCTCATTGCGACATTTCTGCTCGCGTTCGTCGAGATCCAACGACTGTTAATGGAATCGGTGGGTTAAGGAGGGTAATATGGAACGCAGTGCTGGATCCCAACGGCCTCGTATCACTAGCAGTCGAGATGACAGGCATCTTATCCGCATGGCTGTAAGGGATCGTGCAGCCACATCTCAATGCCTGAGTCAACAGATGGGGACGTTTGCAAGACAACAAGCATCTGCACGAACAGTTCGACGACGTTTGCAGCAGCATGGACTATCAGCTCGGAGACCATGGCTGCGGTTACCCTTGACGCTGCATCACAGACAGAAGCGCCTGCGATGGTGTACTCAACGACGAACCTGGGCGCACGAATGGCAAAACGTCATTTTTTCCGATGAATCCAGGACTGTTTACAGCATCATGATGGTCGCATCCAAGTTTGGCGACATCGCGGTGAACGTCCATTGGAAGCGTGTATTCGTCATCGCCAAACTGGCGTATCACCCGGCATGATGTTATGGGGTGCCATTCGTTACACGTCTCGGTCACTTCTTGTTCCCGTTGACGGCACTTTGAACAGTGGACGTTACATTTCAGATGTGTTACGACCCGTGGCTCTACCCTTCATTCGATCCCTGCCAAACCCTACATTTCAGCAGGATAATGCACGACTGCATGTTGCAGGTCCTGTACGGGTCTTTCTGGATACAGAAAATGTTCGACTGCTGCTCTGGCCAGCACATTCTCCAGATCTCTCACCAACTGAAAACGTCTGGTCAATGGCGGCCGAGCAACTGGCTCGTCACAATACGCCAGTCATTACTCTTAATGAACTGTGGTATGGCGTTGAAGCTGCATGGGCAGCTTTACCTGTACACGCCTTCCAAGCTCTGTTTGACTCAATGCCCAGGCATATCAAGGCCGTTATTACGGCCAGAGGTGGTTGTTCTGGGTACTGACTTCTCAGGATTTATGCACCCAAATTTGTGAAAATTCTAGTATAATATATTTGTCCCATGGATACTCGTTTATTTCTTTGTAGCTATTTTAATGGCCAGTAGTGTAGATTTGTTGCCGAGGTTCGAACTACAAGTAAGTGTTACGGAGATGCTTCGGGAACTCAAATGGGAATCCCTGCAGGACAGGCGACGTTCTTTGCGAGAAACATTATTGAGAAAATTTATAGAGCCGGTAATAGTGGTATAGGGTACCCTCCGCCACGCATTGTACAGTGGTCCGTGGCGTATATATATGTAGATGTGGATGTATATATAGATGTCTAATGAAAAATATTTAATGATGGGAGCTCGTGGAAAGAATCTAACAAAATAAAAATCATTTGATATGGAAATTTCTAATGAAAGGAACTTCGAATATTGGTTATTAAATGAAACTAACCTTGTCGCGGAAATGCTCATTTACAGCAACTACATGTTACGTGTCGAGAAGAGTTCATGTCTTATTTATTTCAGTGCACGCAACAAGGAAATGCTCTCCCGGATGAGTTCTGTAATTAGGCCCTAATAATGTCTTACCGGCAGAGACCCTTGGTTCTTTTCTGTATCAGCGTAACTGCCAATGATGATGATGCAGCGACATAAGCTGACAGAGAGAAGCGCTGAGCTGAAGACGACAAACTCTCCGCTAGTCGTTCTCTTCATTTGCTAACAATGCTCTTAGTAGGCTATTCATTGTATTCAAAATGTATTCGCAGTGTAAGTCATTTAAGAAATGGGAGAAAACGAGTATAATTGCAAAGTAAAATGAAGTTAGGCCTTATTTAATTTTCTCGAATATTGAAAATCTAACGTTTGAACTCCTTGGTACGTTTAAGTTTCACACATACAGTATTCGTATCTTTTTCAATAGTCTTTTCTTGTGTGTTCTTTTGCTTTGGTTCTTTCTGATAAGCAAATTGTGTTTCTAATTATCTACTTGGTTATATTTGTTTGTTCTGTTTTTAGTTCCAGTTCTGTATGCGATTTTTAGTGCTGACCCGTCCTTTTTTTTAAAAAAAAATAATAAGAAAAACTGATGATATTTTGTGAGACTAATTGGCGTTCTTTAAGTTTGGTTTGAACCTAGTGACTATGACATACGTTTATGGGTACTCTGAACAAATATATAATGATTTTAGGGAGAGGTAGTTTTGATTTTGTTTGGGAGAGAGAGAGAGAGAGAGAGAGAGAGAGAGAGAGAGAGAGAGAGAGAGGAGACAAGAAGGGGGTGTGGGAGAAAGAGAAAGAGAGAGAGAGAGAGAGAGATGTTTGAATCGAGTCACAATTGTTCATGACTTGCACGATTATTTAAATGAATGTTAGTCGTATTGGTACTGGGATGGTACTTACATAAACACCATTTGGACAGTCTGGAGATCTCCAGCATTGTAACACTTTTCCCTGGTTGAGTGACGATATTTTTGTTGTATCGCACTCTTTCACATATGAGAACACAGATGATGCACTGCCACTTCTTACACAAGCACACTCAACACTCATTTAACACGCACTTTGAGAATGTTGAAGGGTGGGAGGATGTCTGCGTCAGCAACGATGGGTCGTGAGGGGCTATGGGAGGGCGTGGTGTGTTGGCGTGGTGGCTGCAGCGGAGGCGGCGGCGGCGGCGGCGGCGGCGGCGGCGGCGGCGGTGGTGTCGGGGCTTCATGTGGAATCAGCGGCGACAAATAAAAATGTGTGATGGACCAGGATTCGAACCCGGGATCTCCTGCTTACTTTTTTTCCATTTTGTTCAATATAGTTCGTTGCGTTTGGTCTGGGCGGACGTCACAAGACATTCGTTCAAATTGATCGTTGATTCCTTGACACAGTTTTTTTATTACAGAGAGTACGCAGCCCTCTGACCGAACACTCTGAGCTACCGTGCCGGCATCAGTATCGGACTGGAAATTACTAGGCAGTTGCGTTAACCACTGTGACGTAAAAGCGCGGACTGTCTCTCCACGACTCTCGGCCAATCCACATTCCCACCTAGCGCCACATATCCGCAGTCTCCGTCCACGCCGTCTATGCTCGCTACTTTGAGGTTCATGCAACGAAAGGGGCAGATTCATTGCCCATCGAGGCGAATCAGTTACATATGAATGCGTGGTGTTTGGTCTTTCAGATATGTCCGAAAGAACACACACCACACATTAATATATAATATTTGGTACACTGAATGTATTGTACGACTTGAAGTAGGCGCGCAGCGTAGCTGGTTTTCAGTTCTCAATAAATCGCTTAATAAAATGATTTACTGCTTTATGAATACATGGAACATCGTGCGAAAAATAAGTGTTACATTTGAAGCCGTGGAAAGGTCGCCAGCACATGCTGAAGAAAATATGATGCCGTCAGAGCTAATGAATGATGTCGGGAATCAGTTCCAAGTGTATATTGAGCAGAGTGTATTTTGCACTAAGGTGGGAGATGAACTTGTTATGATGTTCACTTGCGCTGCAATCGCAGTTGCACTGCAAATACCAGGACTACTGACGCGCACACGGCAGGGCTGGAAGCGAAACCACACGGTGACTGCAGTGGGACTCTCTCAAAGGGGTGCGAAAGCGGGAGGACGAGAAGAAAAAGCGACGAGATCAAAGTGAGGAGAAGCTTCGCGCGTGGTGATCACACGTGGAGGGGTTAAGTGAGCGCGGCCCGTGTGTGGGCGGCGTGGGCAGGGGTGGGCTGTGGTTCGTGTCACCGGTGTTGGGGCAGTCACTGCCATTACGAGTCCATTACCGGCGAGGGCGTCATGAATAAACATGGCGCCGCTGGCCGCGAAACGAGCCGAGAGCTAAGTCTGCCTTCTCGTGGGGACACAGATTTTAGGGATACGCACAGCAAACAAAAAGTGTTGACGGAAACGGAGGAACGAACTATATGACTCGTCGCATTATTGAAAATTCGCAGCATATAAAAATTATTTGCCGCATCAGGGCTTATATTCTGGAAACTTGCCTCTACAGAGCAATTAATCAAATGACACAAGCCGTTACTACGTGGCTTATTTAAAGAGATTACTGACTTTGTTTTACTACACAGTATACAAATTCTAATTACGTGTCTCGGAGAGGGATCTAACGCTATGAATAACTTTAAACGTTGGCCCGTAACACCATGGTATACAAGGGGTAGAATAAAATACGTACTTCAGTTTTGGAATTTCTGACATTTCGTGTAACACGCTGGGCATCCTCTTCGATTTTCCCATTACGCCACGTGCTACAGGCGCGCAATTTAACCGACAGGAAGAAGATGCTCTGATATGCAAATGATAAGCTTTTCAGAGCATTCACACAAGGTTGGCGCCGGTGGCGACCCTACAACGTGCTGACATGAGGAAAGTTTCCAACCGATTTCTCACACACAAACAGCAGTTGACCGGCGTTGCCTGGTGAACCGTTGTTGTGATGCCTCGTGTAAAGAGGACAGATATGTACCATCACGTTTCCGACTTTGATAAAGGTCGGATTGTAGGCTATCGCGATTGCGGTTTCTCGTATCGCTACATTGATGCTCGCGTTGGTCGAGATCAAATGACTGTTAGCAGAATATGGAATCGGTGGGTTCAGGAGAATAATACGGAGCGCCGTGCTGGATCCCAACGCCCTCGTATCACTAGCAGTCGAGATGACAGGGATGGTATCCGCATGACTATAACGGATCCTGCAGCCACGTCTCGATCCCTGAGTCAACAGATGGGGACGTTTGTAACCATCTGCACGAACAGTTCGACGACGTTTGTAGCAGCATGGACTATTACCTCGGAGACCACGGCTGCGGTTACCCTTGACGCTGCATCACAGACAGGAGCGCCTGCGATGGTGTACTCAACAACGAACCTGGGTGCACGAATCGCAAAACGTCATTTTTTCGGATGAATCCAGGTTCTGTTTACAGGAGCATGATGGTCGCATCCGTGTTGGCGACATCGCAGTGAACGTACATTGGAAGCGTATATTCCTCACCGCCACACTGGCGTATCACCCGGCGTGGTGGTATGGGATACCATTGGTTCGTCTCGGTCGCCTCTTGTTCGCATTGACGGCACTTTGAACAGTGGACATTACATTTCATATGTGTTACGACTCGAGTCTCTACCCTTTATTCGATCCATGCGAAACCCTACATTTCAGCAGGATAATGTGCCACCGCATGGTGTAGGTCCTATACGGGGCTTTCTGGATACAGAGAATGTTCGTCTGCTGCTCTGGCCAGCACATTCTACATATCTCTCACCAACTGAAAATGTTTGGTCAATGGTGTCCGAGCAACTGGCTGGTCACAATACGCCAGTCACTACTCTTGATGAACTGTGGTATGGCGTTGAAGCTGCATGGGCAGCTGTACCTGTACACGCCATCCAAGCTCTGTTTGACTCAATGCCCAGGCGTATCTAGGCCGTTATTATGGCCACAGGTGGTTGTTCGGGTACTGATTTCTCAGGATCTACGCACTCAAATTGCGTGAAAATGTAATCACATGTCAGTTCTAGCATAATATAATTGTCCAATGAATACCCGATTATAAGCTGCATTTCTTCTTGGTGTAGCAATTTTAATGGCCAATTGTGTAGACAGTGTCCATTTATTTTCCCAATCCCTGACCCTCGCCAAGCTATTAAACCTACTACACCCATTTTCCTGACAGTACGCGCACTTTGTCTACAAAGATGATATCAGAAGAAGAACTAAATTTTCTAATGAAGACAAGAAGGGACGTTAGGATTTACTGTCACGTCTACGACAAGATCATTAAAGATGGGGCAAACACAGACAGAACAATGATACAGAAGGATACTTTATGCGTCCTTATCTTTACAGGAAACACCTGTCCATTTCCGCAGATGATATAAGGAGAAACAAGTAAAATGTAAATATGGATTGGTGGACAGAGATTTTAATCCTAGACGCCCTAGCCCCTCCTTAAATCAAGGCTCTAATACGCCAATAGGCCTTCTATTTCCATAGCGTACCTCACAGTCCTCCTTGTTCCAACTGTGAGAGCCCTAACCCCTAGTGATTTCCATAAATCACTGTAGGCAAATGCCGGGATGGTTCCTCTGAAAGGACACGGTCGACTTCCTTCCCCATCCTTCCATAATCCGATGAGACCGATGACCACGCTGTCTGGTCTCCTTCACAAAAGCAACCAACCAACCTAACCACAAACGTAGTGATTCACTTACTATTGTCCACATTCATCCACTATCTCTTGCCATGTTCGCAGAATGCTATCAAACAAATGCACTTCCACATCGCTTTCATCACAGCAGCAGATACATAAACCTCATTTGTGTGTTCTGCAGAAACCAGCAACCCCTTCTTCAAAGAATCTATGTTCCACGTACACCACAGCTTCAAACATCAGATTATTTACAAAAGTGTTTTTATTTTTATTTTGAACTTTTACTCATTAGAGAGGCTTACCTCCAACAAAATAATTTACTTGGAAATTACAATACAAACAATAACCGTTCTTAAACTATATTTTCAAAATTTTCCTCCAGGTGTTTCCATCTTGTGTGTCTTCTTCCTCTGCGCCCATTCTCCTCATTGTGTGCTGTACATTTTGGAACCAGGTGGTCATTGGTCGTCCTCTTCTTATTCTCCCCTCCGCTTCCCACTCCAGTATCAATTGTGGTATTCTGGGTTTCTCCATTCGTCGTACATGCCCGTACCACTGTAATTTCTTCCTATCCATTACGTCATATATTCTTTCTTTTATTTCCATTCTCCTTGTTATTTCGGAGTTCCTTATTTTTCCTTTCCCGGAGATTCTTGCCGATCTTCTCCAGAAGTCCATCTCTAGAGCTTGTAATTTTTTAATGTGCTTCTTGTTAATTGTTCAGGTCTCCTTTCCATACAGAACCACACTCTCTAATATGGATTTGTATATTAATTTTTTAGTTCTGCTCATTATATTCCTGCTCCATAAGACCGAGTTAAGCATTCCAGTGACAATACAAAAGAGTTAATGTGCTCTATATTCATGACTATCATGTTTCCCGGCAGCAGTGGCATTTTTTAAAAAGATAATCCACCATGTCGCAAGGCCAGGAGTGTGATTGAATGGTTCGAGGAACTCAGTAGCAAGTTCCAGTTGATGTGTAGGCCCCCAACTTGCCAGATTTGAACCCGATCGAACGCATCTGGGATGTGACTGAACGTGGCGTCAGAGCTCATAGCTACCCTCGTCAGAATTTACAGGAATTAGGTGCCTTGTGTGTGGAGATTTGGTGCCGACTCAGTCCCAGCGACCTAACAAGGCCCCACTGCTTCCATGTAACGACGCTTCGCCACTGTTATCCGTGCCAAAAGACAACGGCTATTAGGTAGGTTGTCATGATGTCCCGGCTGATCAGCGTATATTTGAAAACGGATAATAAACCGACGACAATACAACGGGAGCTGTTTTGTAGCTTGCGAGTAGTCTAGCAGCCTGTGACTGATAGGGATACGAACCTGAGAACTTTGCCTTACACAGGCCAGTCCTCCTAGATTTACATCTGCGTCCACGTCCATACTTTGCAAACCATGTTACGTGCGTTTTCCACAAATCGGGATTTCTTCTTGTTCTTTCCGAGTATGGAGCGCGGTAAGAATGACTGCTAGATTAATTAAATCTACTATTCACAGTCCGTACTGGAGGGAAACGTAGAGGCCTCTAGTATGTTTCTAGAGTCCTCATGAAAAATGTAAGCTTTGGAAGCGGGTTTCCACGGTATATTTCACGTATGTGTTAGGTGAGCTCCCCAGGCACAAATCGAGAACTACCCACATCGCTTCGCTACTACTAGTCTCTCTCCCTTACTTTCCAAACATCACAAAGTCTCTCCTCCGTACTTTATTGGATTAGCCCTCTACGGGAAAATTTATTACGGAGAAATCTGCCAGGAGGTTTCCAAGCAGTGCGCACTACGTTGCAGAGTGAAAGATTTATTCCCCTCCCTTACGACTTATCCATTTCTCCGCAATATCCTTCCTTTCAGAAGTGCTAACCAAACACTGTGAGCTAGTAAGATTCTGCGAGGTTTTGAGAGCAGGAGGGAGAGAGAGAGAGAGAGAGAGAGAGAGAGAGAGAGAGAGAGAGAGAGAGAGAGAGAGAGAGAGGCTTGTGGAAGTTTCGCTGTGGGGGTGGGTTGTGAGTCGTGCACTGGAGTGTCAAATGTCACTTATGAACCAGATATGGACTGTCAATCCACAATATCTGACTGTGACATCCAAAAAAGGTTTATAACTGCAAATGATGATGAAGGGTTCGCATTAAAGCTAGTACTGTTACCATGTTAAGAAACCAGACTGTTGGGTAAAACCTCTTATTAAATGACTTGAATATTGTTGTCAAATGCAGACAGTTTTCAGACTGCTTATGAGAATGAAATGGAGACAAAAAGATTATTTTGAGTAATGCTGTTTTTTATGAAGATGTGTGTTGTATTTCATGTCGTAATTTGATTATTAGCAAAAACGTTAACACATAAATTTTATCTACTACCGATTGGAACAAATCACGCGTATCATCACTCAAAATATATTTTTAGGATAACATTGATTCTGTAACAGTTGTTACAATTATACCATATATTTTTTGTAATTCATGTATAAAATCAGGATGAATTTTGTTGTGCAGCGGGGTGAGCGCTGATTTGAAACTTTCTGGCAGATTAAACCTGTGTAGAGAATCTGTTCTCTAGCCTGGGACCTTTTTGCCTTTTGCGGAAAAGTGCTGTATCGACTGAGACATTCACGCACGAGGCACTCTCACGGCTTTACTTCCGGCAATACCTCATGCCTTACCTTCCAAACTCCGCGGAAGTGCTCCAACAACCCTCGTGGAACTAGCTTGAAAGGAAGAAAAGCCACAACCTGGGGTACTTTTTCCAGAATTTTTTAATCCCTGTCCCCATAGTATCATTTCTTTCAGGGACCACTTGTCCCGCAGAGTTGCTGCAAAACTTCTGTTAGGTGTACAAGATAGGACAACAGATACTGCTGAAAGTAGAACTGTGAGGACCCGCATTGAATCGTGTTTGGATAGCTCGACCGGAAGAATACTTGCCGGCGAAAGTACAAGTCTCAGGTTTGAGCCCAGGTTGGCACAAACTTTTATTCTGCCAAGAATACATAAAACCAGTTAGAATAATGTATTAACTTAGCACAGAAAAATGGCTGTGGAAGAAGAAGTTAAGATTAATCCGAGTTGTTTAAAGAAAAGTTATGTCCTTGTGGACAC
Source organism: Schistocerca gregaria (assembly GCF_023897955.1). Lineage (NCBI taxonomy): Eukaryota > Metazoa > Arthropoda > Insecta > Orthoptera > Acrididae > Schistocerca > Schistocerca gregaria. The sequence goes on from NC_064921.1 coordinate 305,304,810, forward strand.
AGAGATGTTAACTTGTACTGTCATGTACCTGTCTATAAGTGTAAGTTACTCGAAGAATATGTGGATGTGATTTAGCTGTTTATCAATATTTGTGCAACGACTGCAGATGATGAAGGGGTTGAAAATGTGTGTGATGAGATAAAAGAAATTATTCAGCTAATTAAGGGAAACGAAAATTTAATTGAGGTACTAGAATTCGACAGTAGGAAAAGGAGGAGAAGGAAAAACTGTAGGGGAATGTGAACTGTGGGAAAGGAATGGAAGGGGAAACCGCCTGGTAGAATTTTTGCACAGAGTTTAATTTAATCATCGCTAACACTTTAAGATTCATGAAAGACGGTTGTATGCCGGCCTGTGTGGCTGAGCGGTTCTAGGCACTTCAGTCTGGAACCGCGGGACCGCTACGAGCGCAGGTTCGAATCCTGCCTCGGGCATGTCATGTCATGTCCTTAGGTTAGTGAGGTTTAAGTAGTTCTACGTTCTAGGGGACTAATGACCTCAGATGTTAAGTCCCATAGTGCTCAGAGCCATTTGAAAGACGGTTGTATATGTGGAAGGGACATGCAGACACCGGAACGGTTCAGATTGATTATCTAAAGAAATATTAAGGAAACAGATTTTGAATTGTGAAACATTTCTAGGAGCAGATGTGGACTCTGACCAAGATCTATTGGTTATGAAGTGTAGACTAAAACTGAAGCAATTGCAAACAGGCTGGAAATTAAAGAGATAGAACCTCGGTAAGTTGAAACAACTTGAGATTGCCGAGAGTTTCAGAGGGAGCATTAGGCAACGATTGACAAGAACAAGTGAGACAGTAGAAGATGAATGGGTAGCTTTGAGAGATGAAATAATGAAGGCAGCAGAAGGATCAAATAGGTAAAAAGACAAGGCCTAGTAGAAATCCTTGGATAACACAGAAGATACTAAATTTAACTGATGAAATTAAAAGATATAAAAATGGAGTAAGTGAAGCAGGTGAAAGGGGATACAGAGGTCTATAAAATTAGACTGACTGGAAGTGCAAAATGGCTAAGCAGGACTGACTAGAGAACAAATGTAAGGATTTAGAAGAATATTTCACTAGCGGAAAGATAGATGTCGCCTAAAGGAAAATTAAGGGGGCCTTTGGAGAAAAGAAAAGCTGCTTATGAATATCAAGAGCGCAGATGGAAAACCAATCCCAAGGAAAGAAGGGAAATCTGAAAGGTGGAAGGTGTGCATAGAAGGTCTATAAAATGGAAATGAACTTGAAGGCAATGTTATAGAAATTAAAGAGGACGTAGATGAAGATGAGACGGGAGGTTTGATACTGTGAGAAGAATTTGACATAGCACTGAAAATGCTAAGTGGAAACGAGACCCCGGGAGCAGACGACATTCCGTCAGAATTACTGATAACTTTGGAAGAGCCACCCACGACAAAACTTTTCCATCTGGTGTGCAGATTACGTGCTACAGGCGAAACACCTTGAGACCTCAAGAAGAATATAGCAGGTCCAATTCCAAGGAAAGCAGGTGCTGACAGGTGCGAATATTACCGAATTATCGGTTTAGTAAGTCATGGCTGCAAAATACTAATACGAATTCTTTACAGAAGAACTGAAAAACCTCGGAGAAGATCAGTTTGGCTTCCAGAGCAATGCAAGTACATGCGAGACAGTGCTGACCCTACGATTTATCTTAGAAGATAGGTTAAGAAAAGGAAAAGCTTTGTTTATAATATTTGTAGGCTTAGAGAAAGTTTCCGACAGTGCTGATTGGAATACTCTCTTTGAAATTCTGAAGGTAACAGGACAAAACACAGAAAGCGAAAGACTATTTACAACTTGTGCAGAAACCAGACGGCAGTAACAAAAGTCGAGGGGCACGAGAGGGAATTATTTGTTGAGAAAGGAGTGAGCCAGGGTTACAGGCTGTCGCATGTTATCCAATCTGTACATTTAGCAAACAGTAAAGAAAACAAAGGAAAAATCTGGTGTAGGAATTAAAGGTCAGGGAGAAGAAATAAAAACTTTGGGGGTTTGCTGATGACACTAAAATTCTGTCAAAAACAGCAAAGAACTTGGAGGAGCAGTTGAACGGAATGGTCAGTGTCTTGAAAATATACAAGATGAACATCAAAAAAAGCAAAACAAGGATAACGGAACGTAGTCGAATTAAATCAAATGCTGCTGAGGGAATTAGACTGCGGAACGAGACATTAAAAGTAATAGATGAGTTTTGTTATTTGGGCAGCAAAAAACACGATGTCTGAAATAGAGGGGAGAAGAAATCTGTAATATAGAATATAGATTTAAGTGTTAAGAATTCTTTTTCTGATAATATTTGTACGGAGTTTAACCATCTATGGAAGTGAAAAATGGACGATAAACAGTTGAGAAAAGAAGAGGATGGAAGCTTTTGAAATGTGGTGCTATAGAAGAATGCTGAAGATTAGGTGGGTAGATGGTTTAACTAATGAGAAGGTACTGAATAGAATTGTGGAGAAAAGGAATTTGTAGCACAAACTGACAAGAAGAAGGGATCGGTTGATAGGGCACATTCTGAAACATCAATGGATGCTTAGTACTGGAGGGAAGTGCGGGGGGTAGGGAGACCAAGAGACGAATAGAATAAGATTTAAGTTGCAGTAGGTATTCGGAGGGTTGCAAAGGATAGAGTAGCTTGGGGAGCTGCATCAAACCAGTCTTCAAACTGAAGACCACTATAAAGACAACAATATATCACGAAGACCACACCGGTATTCGAAAACCATGTCTCTGAGACGCGTTGAGACAAGAAAAATTCTATGTAAAGTATATTGGTGTATGCCAACAATATTAAAAATCTGTACTTCTCCCGTTTTCCTCAAATTACACCCACGTTTGAACGCACGCTAATGATCTACGGACTTTTCTCTACGCTGCTTTTAAGCGACTTGCTATTGAGCATCACGAAAGACGTCGCAGGGGAGAAAACTAATTTACTGCGTCCCTTTTGCATTTGATTTATTTGAAAGATTTCGCCTTAATCAGCGTCTCCTAATTTATTTTCAGTTTAATTAATTAGAGAAAAGGAAATCGGAGAGCTTCTATTGACACCGTTGGTGTGAGAGTCGTGTTCGGAAGAACAGCATCAGAAAGCCGACATGATGCAAAGTCTGCTGCTGTCAAGAGTTAAAGGCATCAGAATTTCATGTCGGCTTTACGGCCATTAACCTGTCGTCGGAAACTCGCGTCATTAGTACTGACATTCTGCGACCACAAAGAATGCCTTCAGTTGGTGCCTGCAGGACTGTCGGATTGGATATGTGCCAGAGGAAGGGATCGCGGAATGAAGAATTTGCGGCAATAAATGTGATGAATCGGGAGTGAACGTATCTCTTTCGTTATTCATGGTACATTAACCCCGTCACTGCCAGAGACGCCCAAGGCTACCACTGATATTCGTCGTGTGGGTCCTTTTCGCAACAGAAAACATTAAAAGAATTCGGGCTTACTGACTCTGCAGGTGATATGTTATAAATTCCATCAAAGTTACAGAAGGATTAGCAACATAATTGACACTCAACACTAGCTACTGTATATGACTCACTCACTTACCAATTCAGTAGTATGCAAAAATGAACCCTCAAGCAAATCACATGAAGATGAGTAATGAGTCTAATGTTAAATAATAGGAAAACTGAAATTTGTTGAGTAAAAGCTGATGGATACGAAAGATCACATCAAATAACTCCACAGAATTTATCGTCGATACATTCCACAGTGTATATGAAACGGTTATCGACGGAACGGAAAGGACAGTTAGCGTTAAAGATTCTCCGAGGAATAAAGTTGAGGATTTGAGAGAACGATGGCGCCGTCTGCGTACTCCAAAGTTAACCTATACTACTAGCGTTCATTTGTGATACAGTGGCCGGTCTCGTTCTCTCGTGCTTTATGTTATTGCTTGTTTTTCGTAGCAGATTGCGTACATTGTACAAGAAATTGACAGCTTTCCTAAGAGTTGTCTTCCACGAAAGAGGAAAAGTTATTTAAATTGCACGATCGACATAGAAATATAAATGCTTCTTCGTTCAATATCGTAAGTTTTTCACCCGTTGTTTTGAAATTTTGCCACAACGTAGCAATTGAATATACCGGTGTTTTTATATACCTTTTTATAAATATATAGAATGTATCAATAAACTTGCAGTCCAGTGTATACTGTGAAAATGTTGTTACCAAAAATCTCGAAAACTTCTTAACCGATCGACTTCAAATTTGTACACACTACTTTAACTAAATTCGGACCGACAAACTGTAGGGACGGATTCGTGAAAGAAAACGGAGGAAAAACTGTCCTACGAACTCGTCCGGAAATGTGTGGTTGCCTGCAGCAACGATGCTGGCCGCTGTAGTCCAGCGGTTCTGCGCGCTTCAGTCCGGAACCGCGCTGCTGCTACGGTCGCAGGTTCTAATCCTGTCTCGGGCATGGATGTGTGTGATGTCCTTAGGTTAGCTAGGTTTAAGTAGTTCTAAGTCTAGGGGACTGATGACCTCAGATGTTAAGTCTCATAGTACTTAAAGCCATTTGGACCATTTTTGTGCAAAGACAACAAATTTTCCCGGAACACATTACAAAAAAATGGCTCTGAGCACTATGCGACTTAACATCTGTGGTCATTAGTCGCCTAGAACTTAGAACTAATTAAACCTAACTAACCTAAGGACATCACACACATCCATGCCCGAGGCAGGATTCTAACCTGCGACCGTAGCAGTCGCGCGGTTCCGGATTGAGCGCCTAGAACCGCGAGACCACCGCGGCCGGCTGAACACATTACAGACCTGCATCGTATCCACATCACGATACATGTTCAAAGTCGCCTTCGGGCGATGCAGTGCAGCATTCATATGTCGCATCATGGATTGCCGCACTCTTTCGTACGTTCCGGCCTCTCTCCGAACAGCGTCTCGGGGGTCGTGAATATGCAGTTGGAGGGTCTGCACATCAGGAACTGGTTCAACACTGACAACGTTTTTCAGATGCACCCAGACGTAAAACTCCAGGTGGCTTAAGACCGGTGATCTAGTAGGCCATGCTACAGAGCTTCTGCGTCCTGTCCAACGTCTGGGGAAAATGTTGAGGCGTTGGCGAATTTTAACGCGGAAGTGGGATGGTAATCCGTCATGCAGAAAACACATAACCTGTCATTTTGCCAAAGTCACATTCTCAAGCAGTCCAGTTATAGTATTCCTCAAGAAATCCAGGTACGCTGTACCTTTGAGGCATTGTGGAATAATAAACGGTCCTAACACGTTGTCACAACGGATACTGTTCACACATTGACATTGAACCGATGCTGATGAGACGCTTCACTCGTTCCCCGAGGATTGTCTATTGCTCACAGATGATGATTATGCAGTTATGGTAACGATTGATTCGTCGGTAAAGTGGACTGATGACTGAAATTCAATAATTGTGATGGTCTGGTGCAAAAGCCATCGACTAAATCCTCCCCGCAGAGGTAAATCCGCTGCTGGGAATCGTTGCGTTCTTTGCAGGTAATAGGGATAGTAGCGGTTATCATGCAGGGTATACATAATCGTTCTTTAGCTTACACTATGTTGGCGGGCCACGTGCCTGGAGCTTATACTAAGGTGCGTCTCAATATCCTGTAGGACACGGTCCTCCAAATATGGTGTATACACAGTCCGCCGCCTCCCTGCACGTTCGACTATCTGAAAGGACCTATGATCACACAAACACCCAAATAGGATTTCAACTGTTGTATGATGTGGTTGGTGTCTGTGAGGGTGCATGTTTAGGTTTTGTATGTATTGTATTGTACGTTAACCGGGGACCAAGTAACGACGGAGAGGCTCCGTCCCCACGGCAGCCGTAGTGGTCAACAACCCCACATAGTGATGTACGCGTACGTGGAGAACTTGTTAGCGCAGCAATCGCCGACGTAGTGTAGCTGAGGCTGAATAAGGGTAACCAGCCTGCATTCGCCGAGGCAGATGGAAAACCGCCTAAAAACCATCCACAGACTGGCCGACTCACCGGACCTCAACACAAGTCTGCCGGGCGGACTCGTGCCGGGGACCAGGCGCTCCTTCCCACTCCGGGCAGCCGTGCGTTATACCGCTCGGCTAACCGGGCAGTATACCTGTTTATGTCAGTATCAATATAAACTCATTTTTTAAACGGACACCTGTATCCTTTTTTACTCAACCAATAAAAAGATCACAGTATATTTCGAAAAATTGCGGAGCGAAGTTGACACTTGGAATAAACGAAAGGCACAACCGGAGATGCAAGAGTGATCCCCCACATATCAGTGTTTGTGGCAGGAAAGCCCTTTATTACTTTCGGCCCTCGTGACACAGTGAAAGGAAGATTACATACGTCAGTTACACCGCGATTATGAGCAACCTAAAGATTGCACCGCAAATGTTGCGGAAATGGGAATGTTGATTGACGTGCGGTTTTCACAGAATGGATTGGTAGTAAAGGGCTCGTATTGTTAGCCAATAAACAGATTACACTAATGCGTAGACAGTGTATTTTTGCGCAAACACAAACTTTTTTAATGGAACAAAGCCTATTGATATTAAAAAACGAAAAGTAGGTTAAATTAGAATGTCAGTGGTATTTGTTGCAGGATTCTAGTGCGAGTAATTTACGAGATGTATTTTGAAAAGTTCCCACACCGACACTTGTACAATATGTGAGGCAGTACCGCGCCGGCCGATGTGGCTGAGCGGTTCTAGGCGCTACAGTCTGGAACCGCGCGACCGCCACGGTCGCAGGTTCGAATCCGGCGTCGTGCATGGATGTGTGTGATGTGCTTAGGTTAGTTGGGTTTAAGTAGTTCTAAGTTCTAGGGGAATGATGACCTCAGATGTTAAGTCCCTTAGTGCTCAGAGTCATTTTTGTGGCAGTACACACTGAAGAACAACACAAGTGCGTACGTTAGTTACGGGGACTCTGACCAGTATTGAGATGATGGATGATCATAGTTTTTGTTCAAAATGACTACCGGCAGCACAAGTACAAGCTTCTAGTCTGGTACGGAACGACTGCTGGTAGCACCTCAGAGATGTCCAAGCAGGCTGGAGATACATATCATCGGGTGTATTTGGTATGTCTTTCCAGACAGCGTCCTACAAGTTTCCGACAGAAAAAAGTCTGCAGGTGTCAAATCTGTGAAACGGGCCGGCCAAGGTACAGATCCTCTATGTCCAATTCAACAATTTGGAAGAAAATATGTTGTAGTATTTCGCACTACGGGCTGGGCAGTCAATTTGCAGGTTCCTCCTCGTCTTCTAGCGTCCGTGGAAGATGGTCTGTTAGGAGGCTGTGATATTTGTGGGCGTTCAGTGTTGCGTCTATGAAAAAAGGGTCTTAAAGCTGATGGTTCAGTATCCCACACGACACGTTTATATTCCTTGGTCACTGACGTTTCACCTTAAAAAGTCAACGGGCACAGTCAACAGACCAATAGTGCATTTTTCGGAGGTTTATCTCACCGTCACTGGTAAATGTCTCACCATCATTGATAAATGTTGCTTAATCACTGAACAATATACATGATACGTTTGAAGTATTCTGTCTTCATGTACGGAAGTTAACACGTTTCTCATAATCATTTCCATGCAACACTTGATAGGGAGAGATGTGTTAGGCATGGAACCTATGTCGATGGAAAATGATTAGGACACTTGCCTGACTAATGCCACTTCCTCGTGCGATTGTGCGGATCAACTGCAACGGCAGCAATAACATTAATTTTCTCCTCTCCTGTCGTCACCTGTTTCTTTTTGTTGCGTTGTATAGATGTTATACTACCACTTGAACGAAACTGGTTGAAGAGGTTGATAAATAGTTGCCAAGATGGGTGACGTCTGTTGGGATATCTAGCCTCATACAACGTACAAGAGCGAACTCCATTCTTCCTACACTCCCCGTGCTCCATTAGCTTTTTCTTCTGCATTGTTAAATCCCATGATCCACTAAGGACCTCTTGCTTGAGTGTCACACGGTTAAATAACACACACTCACATTGTAAATAAACATAACAAAATCGCATCTAGCAACTATGCAGGCTGAATGGCTCAAACAAGCGTCTGCATGGAAACTTTTCAAATTACGATATCTTGTAAACGAGTCGCACTAGAATCCTCCAACAGACGCCTCTGACATTGTAATTTAACTTACTTTTATTCTGTTAATCTCAATAGGCAATTTCCATTTAAAAGGGTACATGTTTGCACAAAAATGACCTTTTTACGTATTATTGGAATCTGTTTATTGGCTAACATTACGAGCCCCTGAGTACAAATCCACTGAGTGAAAACTGCGGGTGAATATCATTTTCCATTCGCGCGATATCTGCTGTGGAAATTTTAGGTGCTTCACCCTGTATAATAGTGAAACATTGTTAAGAACAGTGAAGCTGTATCTATGGATCATCGGCTTACAATTAGATTATTACTAAAGAATCTCAATTTGCAGAAGCGATAAGCAAGGTTTACGGTAAGAGAGAGGGGGGAAGAGGAAATGGTGGGGGGAGGAGATGATGAACAGTATGAGAGAGGGGCAGGAGTAGAAGGAGGGAGAGGTGGAGGAGAAGATGGGTTCAAATGGTTAAAATGGCTCTGAGCACTATGGGACTTAACATCTGAGGTCATCAGTCCCCTAGAACTTAGAACTACTTAAACCTAACTAACCTAAGGACATCACACATCCATGCCCGAGACAGGATTCGAACCTGCGGCCGTAGCAGTCGCACGGTTCCGGACTGAAGCACCTAGAACCGCTCGGCCACCGGAGAAAATGGGCAGAGAGAGGGAGAGGAGATGATGGACAGAGAGAAGGTGGGAGGAGAAGGGGGGGAGGTGGCAGGTGGAGATGCAGAGTGAGTAGAGAGGAGAAGAAGGACAGAGAGAAGAGTCAGGAGAAGAGGGGACAGAGAGGCGGGGAGAGGAGAGAATGTCCAAAGAGAGGGGGAGCAGGAGGTAGATAGAGCCAGTGTTGGGAGAAGGAGATTAAGACGTAGATCCAGTTCTCATACATATTAGAAATGTATTCTTCCTCTTTTCTTCCTTTCCCATTTAGCCAGACTGAGCCACACCAACTTGTGGCCAGGAACAGTTAGTACATTTAGGTAAGTCTGCAAGCTTTCGCGGCAGTTGTCACTGAGGGTTAAAATCTTCTGGGTTATTAGCCCACCTCATATTTCCTCTAAAATAATCGACGTTTCGACCCCTCTGCTGGGATCTTCTTCAGGATCTTCCGGTGTCCACTAATACTAGTGTTCTAACCCAGATTTTATCTTCAGTTAGTACATAATGAAGAAAAATCTTACGCTGTGAACAGTTAAGAACATAGACGTTCTGTTCCGAAAGTGAAATATATTCCGTCATTGAGAGAGAAAAAAATACTTTGTTATTCTAAAGTGACCATGATTCGAGGATAAATAAAAGTGATGCTATTTGTTTGATATTTTAGGGTAGTTGTTTGTTTCTGTACGTATTTATCAGGTGTGAGCGATAATTCTTTGGTGCATGTTACAGTCGTGTAGAAGAAGTCGAAACGAACAATTAGATATGGGACGATTGTGGGACCTTCAAGTTGAGGACTACCAGAAACTGCCGTACAAGAACTGCATTAGCTACAGCTCGTGCATCGTGCGCGAGATTTTCAGTATTCTCTCGCTCTCTGCTCGCAAACTATTGGTCCTACAGAAAAAGCGAAGAGGATCTAGTTTGCAGGGAATTTAAATTATGCCGTCGGCAGGCAGGCTCAGGATTGCGGACAGGCGGGCGAGCCTTTCACAGCGGTATAAGCCAGCGTGTCGGCGTGCCGGCGCATTCACCAGATCCGTTACACGCACGTCTGACGCTGGCAGCTCGCCAGGTTTGCTTCCAGTGACCCACTAGACGCCGGCTGTGGTTAGGACCTTTAATGATAAGCTAAGGCTCTTGTGCCGCACTACGGTGGACACAGGTCTTGTTTACTTGTTACACGCGCTCTTTTCGAGTGTCGGATACGGTTGCTGACTTTTTTATGTAGCCGCTGCATGACGTTTGATTTTACGTTTAGATCTTAAGAGATAATGGTTTGGAGTTTGTTAGAAATAGAAACTATAACGAACGAGTAAACTGAATGTTAGGTATGATTTGCCAAATCACAATAAATTCAAGTCAGATATAGAATACTCAAATTAACTCAAATTAATGACGATCTGTCCCTAGACTTACACTCTACTTAAAATAACTTATGCTAATAACAACACACACACACACACACACACACACACACACACACACACACACACACACACACACAAACACACATGTCCGAAGGAGGACTCGAACCTCCGGCGGGAGGGGCACAACAGGTATAAAAATTCGGAGTAATTTCCGTACTCAGCAATGACCATTGAGGAAAAACAAATTCCGTTTTTCGTCCATGCAAGGTCATAACTGATGCGTTATGTTGTTGAATTATTTTGTGTATAGATAGACTACGTGTTCGGCTTCTTGGTAGTTTAACTTGTTGGTTTTGTATTTGGTAAAACGTGCGGTGGGGTGTAATAAATACTTTGTGATTCTAAAGTAACCATGACTCAAGGATGACTCTGTCCCTTTAAATACTTGCCGAACAGATCATCCTAGGACTTGTACTACACAACCCTCCCTCTGACCATTGGAAATATTAAATAAAACATCAGTACAAAATCTCATTCATTCTGCGTGAATTAAACACGTAATTTGTGCAAATTTCTCTCTGGGACTTCCTTAGAGGAACATTTACCAACCTTCACATTCCTAGCAATGACGATAAAACAGTGAACATCGAGAATAAATGGGGTATTTTCATTGTGCAATATATCTCTACAAAATGTTTTCGATGTGAAATAAGCGCATTGGCAACAACAAGCAGTTGCTACAAATCGCAATTTTTACACTTGCTTTCGGTTTCAGAAGACTAGTACGCTCAAGATATTTTCAAGAGCCCATATGCAATATTGTATCAAAGATAGAGGTTTGACACAGTATCGCGTATGTTTGAGTGAAAATAGAGCAGTGAGTATACTACTATTCTCAGACTGGTAGCGAAAATTAAAATTTTCAATTTCGACAGGATGGCGTTTCACATTCCCGACCGCCGTCTAGATTTAAGATTTCCGTCATTCCATAAAAACCCTTAACGTGAATACCAGGATGGTTCGTTACGTGGCCATTTTCGTCAGAATTTGTCATATAACATAATTAAATTTCAGTAAGTTAATGAATGCAGCTAGTCTAAACTAACCGCTAGCCAGAAACAAGAATTGAAATATGATTTAGTGCCAGTGATTGCTATATCCAATTACTGTAGTTCCATATTACATTCTTCTTCCGGGGATCTGTTTGGGCGTAGTTGGGAGTGTTATCGAGCACAGATTGCACAGAGGTCACCCGTCTGCCCATTAAGAGTGGGACACAGGCCTTCTCAAAGGGCAAACACCGCCGCTCTGTCAGGGAGACGAGAGAAAGTTCGGAACAGCACACTGAGTGGATCACCTAACACTTACATGGCAGATATTTTAGGCTTGGAAAGCACTGTCGCTACGTGGTTTTCACAGAACTTAATCGTAGACAAGGGCACGTGTTTGCAGCCAGTATACAGAGTTTAAGACGTAGACAAAAGTGCAGTTTTTGAGAACAGTTACAAATTTTCGAATGGGACAGTGCCTATTAACAGTAAAATACTAAAAGTGGCATAACTGAGAATGTCAATGGCGTTTGTTGCAGGAAACCAGTGCAGGTAGTTTACGAGTTATCGTACTGTGTACACTGTAAACATCGCCAGCTGTTTGTTCCATCTTAATGCTCCGATGTTGTGTTTGTATACATTGTGTTATGTGTACACTGTGATTGCATTGCGACGGTCCTGTCACTTACTGCGTTGATAGCGTACGTAGTGGGTAGTGCTTGGAAGACGGCATTCCCTAATGCCAAAAAAAAAAAAAAAAAAAAAAAAAAAATAAATAAATAAATAAAATAAAAAAATAAAAACAGGAACACGCTCATGATTTATAGTGAATGTAGGAGGTAATTGGTGCGTTCGTGTACTGTGTACGCCAAAAGATATCCCAACAGACATCAACCTCTTCAAACAATTACAGATGATATGAAACGGCGTAATACGGCTGCCTGCACTGCGATTCCCGCTGAAATAGTAGAACGTGTGAAGCAATTGTTGTATAGCAAGACTGTAAGCTTGTACAGACGCTGCAACGTGACACCTCCGGAGATTTATTAACATATGCGTAGGTTGCTACAACATGGAGCAAACAACTGTCGGCGCTTATACTGTTCAATCTACGATGTCTCGTAAACTACCTGCACTAGACTCCTGCAACAAACACCGCGACGCTCTAATTTAGTCTACTTTGATTGTAGTACTGTTAGTAGGCTTTGTTTCAGTGAGATATTTATAGCTTTCCTAAGCGCTTTGTGTGTGGGCTGCATGGGAGGGTTTCTGCCTAGGATTCCAATCTGTAAAATCTGTATATCTATGGCGCCTTCCAGTTATCGAAATGTTAATGCTGCAAAATTTAGGTGAATCACTCTGTATTTCTTGCGGGCTAATCCCCGCCAAAGAGGAAGAGTCTGTGTTCTATTCTAAACAGTGGAAAGCTGTTGTATCGTGTTTTTAACGTGGGCAGTCTGCTGGTGCCGAAGAGCAGATACCGCGAGTGCACAATGGGATGGCACAGTATCAGAGCGCCCTGCTCTCTGCAGAAAGCCAGTATTCTGTGAAATACTAGGCGTGAGGCAGTACATAGACGAACGTCTCTCAAATCGGGTGAGACAGCAAGCCATCCACCTCATAAGACCTGTTGCCCTCATGCTGGTGCCAAGTTAACTGCCTTGTCTTTGACTCTGTTAATAAACAGGAAGAGAAGCTACTTGTAAAATTTTGTTTAATGCTGCCTTTAATTATGTATAACCGTCAGTCTTCCTTTATGTATGGATCATATAACTTCAGTCATCTGTACAACTCGATGTATCTGGTCTGTGTCCTTCACTTGTAATATGTGGATATCTTTGTGAAGCGCCATGACAGCGTTGTTGCTTTTACTACATGTCCTTGTACGTTTCACAGATATCTGACAGTGGGTTATCCAATGACACGTAATATTGTAAGGTGTAATATTTGTGGTTTACTTATTCTAAGACTGAACACAACTGTGTAAGTTGAAGTGACATGTTTAATGTCGCAATATTAGCACAAAAATACAAGCTTTTACACAGTTTCCAACGTGACAAAAAAAACTCTTGTTAAGATAACGCATCTTGTCAACATCAAAAAGTGAAATAATCCTAAGCACAACAATATTAAATATTAACTCTCAGTTGGTTAAATTATCCTAAACATAACAATATTAAAGTTTAACTAGAAGTTTTTTTAGAAAAGTATTCCTACATTTACGTTATGATGATGGTCAGAACTACGGAAATAGTCCGATTCCGGTTCAAAGTTCGGTACTATTTTCAAGATGACAATCGACTCTACAGTGGATGGTTAGCTATATGACAAACTGAGCAAAAGATTACCCAAGGTCGCTCGAGTTTACCGTGGACGCAAGCTGGTGAACCAACAAGTTTACACCTCTGCATGCGTTTTTACCTTAAGTTGCGATGTGCTGTCGTCTGCTAGACCGCTCTCTTCCGCTGAAATTCCTATAAAACTAAATACACCTTTGCTGAATTTTATGCGAGAGAACATGTACTCATCCTTAGTCTCAGAATGTGGCGATATACACGCGCATGGTTGGAGCAGTGTGCATGTTATAATGCCCTCTCACTTCTTGCAAGAACAATTAACTAATTGGCTGATTCGTTTCTCCACAGTTGGAGCTAAACGATGCAACAGCTAATTTCTGGCTGGATGTCAGCCACTGTGAACGCAGTGTTCGCACAAATTGCTCCTCTGCGTCGTTCAGAGCCCTCTGTCAGGCACTTAAATGTGACTTGCAGAGTATCCATGTAGATGTAGAAGCGCTCCATTCTGCACGTGACGCCACTTCAAGAAGAGTCCACTAAAATTTCTGCCTTGTCTTACTCATAGCCGAACTTTCTCCGCACCTGGATTCTTTCGTTCTTAACGTCACGGCTATTCTCGAGCAATAGGAGCGTTACTCTTATTTTGTGGAAACTCTTTCTACCAATCGCAAGATCCCTACAATTAAATTCCGCCAAAACTTTGGCTCTTTTCTCCTTCCTAGCGCGTTTCCGCCAATCTGACGTTTTGTGCCCATTCCAGACTCCTAAACGCATACATTGACTCTCTCACATGTACCACTCGCTGGACACGTGATCGAAAATGCGTCACTGGTCTTGTTTCATATCTATTTGGAATTCTGAAAGACAGTTTTCTGAAAGCTTTCTTTCCTGTCCTCCCTCAGATGGGCCGTTATACTCGTTCTCCCCATCTGAGTCACTTGGTGGGCCACTGACTTTCCACCTGGGATTTTAAGTGGTTTCCGTGGTACCCACTGTAGCGCGGCCTTGCCTCTGCCCTCGTCTCTCTGAATTCCGAACTAAAACGCCTCTCGCCGCTTGTTTCACCTTACGCTCAAACATGCATTATAGGAACGGTGTGTTAATTACCGTCAATTGTGTGTCATCCCTTTTTGCATTACAAAATGATAGGCAAATTCGCTCATTATCGCCGAATTAAGTTAGGTTCATATTCACCTTCCAATTACAATGTATAAAGCTCTCATGTAAGGTGCGAATCTGACCCTCATTTATTCTGCCACCATACAACATTAAAGTCGTTCATTCGCTATCTGATGACATTTTATAAAGTGACCTAAATAGCATTTGTGCAACACTGTTACAATATGAATAAAGTCTAGATTGGAAGAAGTTGCTGCGTGTACCTGGAGATGGCCAGATTCGCTAAGACGTGAGGTAGAATAGTTGGTGGGAGTCAGGAGTTGCCTTTTTCTGAATTCCAGCACTAAAAAAAAACTCACGAGTCTGGTTAATTAAGTTTAACCTGAGCATGAAAGGGAGAGCGTCGCGTTATTAGAGCAAAACTGATTTGTCGGTACTCGGAAGAATCAGTTTCATCGGCACAAGTAAAAGTTCTGCTTCTTGCCGGGAGCGTCCTGTAGAACTAACTTCCATCCGAGACTCACCAGGGGCTGCTTCAACTGAGAGAGGGACTTCGATCCAAGGCCCTGAGGAAGAGCAGCCTTTTGTGCAGGCCAGACGATGTAGAATTTTCAGCTACCACAGCAGAAATTGGTAGGTGTTAGTGTCAATAAGTATGTTGTGCTTCCATAGCATTCACAAGCCAGATGATAGAATATACGTCAAGTTCTCAGATTGACATTAGTGCTTTTATGTTTCTAATTCAAGTATATTTATTAGCACTCTCCAACTCTTTGTTTCATCTGTGATTAATGTTCGTCGACTTCTGCGAACTTAACAGTTCCCTCTAATGTTCTGTTGACTTTCACGTATTCTCCCCAAGCTCATTAAACGACTTTTCCCATGGTGTTGTTGTCTCAGTTCCTTTGCACACTTGTATTAATACTCAACGAACCTAATGATTTCATGCACTTGGGTCTGGCAGTCCAAACCTTCAAATAAAAATGTTCAATTGCGTCATGAAAGTCGGTTTTCTCCTTTTATAACCGCAGTCGAAACAATGACCAATTCATTCGGTTGTCAACAATGAACTGTAGGCTGTACATTGTTGAAACCCCTTTGGACGATTCTTAGGGTAATGAAGCTTATCAACCAACAAGGCACAACAAAAATGTTCCATTCTTTCATGGAGATTTATCAGACTTATCAAACCACACTCGTACGTGAAACATGGGAGCTTTAACTTACAAGGTGACAAAACAAGAAGATTCATCAAACGATTGAATGAAATAATTATCACTATAAAACCCCATTTATCACAATTTTCTATGGGCAAGGTTCGTCAGTGACCTCACAGTTCTTCTCAAAGGGTATGGGCGGTTTCCTTCGCCATTCGTACTTAGTACTAACCTGTGCGTTCAGTATGTAGTGATCGTGTCGTCGATAGGGTTTTTAGCACTAATCTTCCTTCCTTCATCATCGGGGCGAGGTGGTATATGAGTCTTATTCTGTTTCTTACTAGTGTACATAGGATGGAAGAGTACAGACTGTTTAAAGGAAAAATAACTTAATAATCCCATGGAAAAAAATCGGCAGTGGCTGGAACCCTAATAGGGAACAGAGGATGGCTGTGTTGAATATTTATTATTTTTACCTTCTTACGCCTCTGGATTACCAGACCAACCTATTCAGATTACCACCGAACTAACGCTAGCCAAGTATAAACTGACTTGTCATCTTCCTTTCAAGGGTTAGGCTGTTACCTGTTCCCATCTTTTTCGAGGTCTTCAAATAACTCTTTCTCCTATTCGGCTTATAGTTCAGGATCTTATGGGGAATTCTGTAACCTGGCACTCTCATGAAATGATGTCTCTAACCTTCATTTTTTTCCAGCTTTCGCTTCCATAGTATAACTCAGGAACCGCCACCACTTAACAGAATTTCATGATGGTCTCTTTTCGTACATTATGCTAACCTTAATGTACTTTTGTTTGTTACTGATATCGTTATTATTCAAACGAATAAAGATGATCTCCAAAGATCATTATACCAGCTGAACGAGATCTACAAGAAACACAACTTCAAAATTTCTTGTAATAAAAGGAAGGTAATGGCATTTTGCAGAACATATCCAGTCAAATCAAAAATGGTTTTGTATAATTCAGTTTTATAACAAGCATCTCAAGTTTATTACTTAGGCGGGGCTATAAGTTTTGATTTTGAGTCTGATATTTAAAATAAAAGTACTTACGAGCTGTTGTAGACTAAGTTCATCATCGCTCTATTGGGAATAATCTAGCGCTGACATACACCCTCTTCTACCCCTCCCCCCCTAACCCCCACCCACCTGTAAGACCGTTGCCGTTATCTAGATGAATCTTTTGCTTTGCGAAAGAAACGCTTTCTTCTGTGAGGGCTTCAGTCTAGGTTTTTATAGCGATATTTCTTTTTTTTGAGAGCCTGAAAAGTTTGCGCAATAAATTACGGGCTAAGCCACTTGCAGTACAACTAGGCTTATGACTGCACCTCCTTGAGTTTTAAAGCTCACTTCCAAGGAGATTGCAAAATTTATGAGTAGTAATAAACGGTCTGGTCTTAATGAGGTATTTAGACGCAACTTCAATAATTTGCGGAATGAGTTAGACCAATGTTCTTGTTCTGATAAAACTGCTGTGACCTAGCGCCAAGCAGTTTCAGATTTACTTCGTCTGGTAATACGTACATCAACTTTTGGTAGTCATGATTATAGACCACCAAATACTGTCTTCTTATTGTTTGCTGATAAATCATTTAGTGGTATCTCATTTAACGATTTTTGTATAACATAATTGTCCTTGAATTACAACGTCAATTGGTTCCATCGTCAGAGGTTGACATTTGCTTCCACAATCAACAGTGCGCTGTGAAAATGTCAGGTCACTATATGGTTGGTAGTCCACTGTAAAATTTGTGATTTACCCTTCTATGGATTCCAAAAGCAAATACGATTTTTGTAAACTTATTGGTTTGATTAAGTTATTCAATAGAGTGGTACTAATTTGAATGGCAGATGTCTACGATACAGTTACTTATGTGTCCTTGGCTGAAAAAGGCACAAGTCCGTGCAACATCGTCACGCGGGATTAGGCGAGCGGTCTCAGGCGCTGGAGTCATGGACTGTGCGGCTGGTCCCGGCAGAGGTTCGCGTCCTCCTTCGGGCATGGGTGTGTGTGTTTGTACTTAGGATAATTTAGGTTAAGTAGTGTGTAAGCTTAGGCACTGATGACCTTAGCAGTTAAGTCTCATAAGGTTTCACTCACATTTGAACGATTTTTTCGTGCAACATCTGATTTCGCATCAAAAGAAAATGGACAAATTCTAAGGAAAAATTTTGAGTCCGGAAAAATAATGCAGCATGGAAGGTTGTCGACGTCATTCACCCAATTTACATGGGGCTTCCAAAACCGAATTTCGTGAACCGATTTCCCAATACCGCTTCCGGGTGGTCATGTAGACACTTCAGAATCGAGTCTGGAAATCCGTTTCTGGTTGCCAGTTTTCCAATTCTGCAATCGATTATCGCTCCAATGTAAACGCAGCCGGTTTTGGAACGTGCTTAGGCTGTCAGGTTTAATCTTGTTCTCATAAATTTTCGTCTCATATGGACGGAGTGGCTTTTTGTACAGTGAAGGATAAGTAGAAATATTAGACTGAAGCTGTTTACACCTCGGCTAGTTGAATAGAAATAGCGATTCTGCTGACTAAATCACAGATTGTGACAGCTATTTTCCAGGCACCATATTTAACTGGGCTAGCAAGTCCGCCTCATGCCTTAGGAAACTCGACAGCGGAAAACGGTTTCTGAAATTCGGTTTTCGTCTTCCGGAACAGATGTGTCGCATGTATACGTAGTGATTAAATGTTGTGATTACGTAGGATGTAAGTGATTAACGCAGGACTGAAATAGAGGGTATTTATAAATTAGTTATACAAAATTTACCTTTAATTGTGAAAACAGTAAATAACTTACAGGAATGTTTGATACAGCACCGAAAGCGGTATATCTTCAAGTGTTATGTACGAATGTTCAGCATGTCTACCTTTTTTAACGCGACATTTCTTTTTTTGAGTGCCTGAAAAGTTTGCGCAATAAATTACCGGCTAAGCTACTTGCAGTACAACTAGGCTTATGGCTGCACCTCACTTCCAAGGAGATTGCAAAATGTCCCATCTGTAATCAGTTTCCTGCCAAATTCTGTCAAGCAAGTCTTGATGTATAGTGGCAGCTGGTTGTGTTATCCTTCGTCGCAGCCCGCCGATGTTTCTCGGAACCGGAGATACGAACACTGTCTTTATTGCCACGCAATATATACAAGTCCATTCGGATTAAGTGAGGTGATCGCAGTGGTCAGGATACAGTTCCACCACGCCCATTCTGACTCTACGATGGTTGTTGGAATAACTTATTCGCTCATACCACCTAGAGGGAACGACTGAATCTAACAATGATAAGGGAGAATAAAATTGGTAAATATACAGCATTTAGGACTGTACCAAACATTTCTGTAAGTTGTTTAACCCTCTCACAACTGAAGGTTAGCCGGCTGGTGTGGCCGAACGGTTCTAGGCACTTCAGCCTGAAACCACGCGACCTCTACGGTTGCAGGTTCGAATCCTGCCTCGGGCATGGGTGTGTGTGGTGTCCTTAGGTTTGTTAGTTTTAAGTAGTTCTAGGTCTAGGGGACTAATGACCTCAGATGTTAAGTCCCCTAGTGCTCAGAGCCATTTTAACCATTTTTGACCAGGCCACTGAATTTTGTAATTAAGTTATGAACACTCCGTACATGGAAGGCGATGATGAATTGAATTGAGCCCTCGAAAAGAGGAAAGAAGTAGTATTAACGACCTGTGAATTTAGCTAATTACTTAATTATGTAATTGTTCCGTGAGGTCGGCTACATTCAATACCCCCTCCATATTAGTATGTTGCTTAGAAAACTTCGGTTTCTGGTCGTGAGTGGAAGAAACGCAAAAATAGTTACTAACTTAGTAGTATTTGTCTCAGATCTATACTGTTTGTAACGAATTGTCTGAGAGATTTCGTTTCATAATTTTGTGGTGGTCGACTCGGATATAGCAAGTTAAATTCCTGGTGGAGGAAGAAATTTACACCTCTTGAATTTGACTGGTAAGGGGAGGACATTTAGCCAGCGACTTTGGCACAGTGGTAACGCCGGTTCCCGTCAGACAACCGAAAGTAAGCGCTGTCGGGCTGGGCTAGCCCTTGGATGGGTAACCATCCGGTCTACCGAGCGCTGTTGGCAAACGGGGTGCCCTCAGCCCTTGTGAGGCAAACTGAGGAGTTACTTGACTGAGAAGTAGCGGCTCCGGTCTCGCAAACTGACATACGGCCGGGAGAGCTGTGTGCTGGCCACGTGCGCATCCATATCTGCATCCAGTAACGCCTGTGATATGAGGATGACGCGGCGGCCGGTCGGTACCGTTGGGCCTTCATGGTCTGTTCGGGCGGAGTTAAGTTAGGGGCGGAGAAGTGATAACGTAAAGCGCATGATCACCAGACATTGCATCAAGACGTGGATTAAATTTCACTCCCCGCGGTTTCTCATGGATTGAAGTCGTGTGTCAACGTCGGTGATCCGTCCATCGGAAGGGAACGTTAAGCTCGGCGGGCCGTGTGTGCTTTTCGAAACGAGTGGGCTATATGTCAGTATCGGCTTTAGCACTCTCTCTTCTTTCACCATCGTACAACACAAACACAACACCACACTGCACATAAAACCCGTTTCAGTCACCTACACATAACAGAAACATTTAAGACCCAACTCACACTCTGTTCCATTGTGCGAAGAAAAGCCTTCCGATTATGCGGGTGGACTTACCCCTCGGGTCTCTCAGTCAACAACGCCATATCACCCTTCTTTTTCTTTGATACAGAAGTGCTTTCAGCCGCTGCGCCAACACAATCTTTCTGTGTCAATAAAAACCAGCACCCTCACTGCTAAGTCGTAAAACACCTGTCATACAAGTTACCCTTAATGTTCGTCGAAGAACGAACGTGAAACCTGCTGTTAACTGTTATTTCACGTAGTGAAGGAAAACGTGTGAAAAACTTAATTACTAAAGTAACTCTCGTATGATGTGTCACTGTAAAGTAACACAGCTCAGTGAATGATGGACCTTACATAGAAACAACTGCTATAGCAGAGTACAGAAGGTAATTGAGAGAAATACGCCATGAGACGAACAGAAAAGACACTTTGTAACACCATAGCTCTAATACTCCAATGATTTATTTCGGTTTTTGTTTCATTTAATGTTACATCACTGAGCTTCTGTAAATGTGTTTGTTTGAATCGATAACATAAAATTGTATACTCATTTCTTTGTAAGAACTTCGATGTCATGATATGATTCTATGCAATGTAGTGTATCTGTCATTTGAATTCTTTGTATCATTTGGAAGGAACAAAACTTACTGTATATGATTGTAATTTTGTGTGAACAATTTTTGGTAGAAATGTCAATATGTGCAAATGTTTTGTTTTATTTAATGTATTTCATTATTGTTATGCAAACTGCTGATCCTCACTCAGGGTTCTTAGTTCTTTAGTATGTAAAAGGTGTACTGGTTCCCCTCGGGAACGGAACTGTGTAGCGCGCTCAAATTGTGGTTGGCCCATGCAGAAAAGGTGGAACAAGAGTCAGTCGGGGACGAGCCACCAGTCGGGGACGAACTACCAAACTGTGCACTGCCATGTAAATGTTGCATATCGTGCTGGTCCCGAGAGAGGAATTTTCTGCTCCTTTCCAATGCCTCGGATGGATGGATGAATAGCTGGAACTATTCTGGAATTTGTATCTATCATCGCCACCAAGCAATGACAGAGTCCAGCAATTCTACCTGCAATTCCACCTACCGACGTGCAATCGCCACCACATTGCGCAATCACTGTAATGGAGCACTATAGCAATGTACAGTGAAGGATCAGCTTAATGGATGTGTTAGTGTGCTCAAATATAAGGTAATTTATAACTGCATTTATGTACCTACCTTGATTTTTCTTCTTATCATAACACCTCTCAGGTTCCTCTCCGTTTGAACTAAAGTGATTTCCGAGTGTCCTTACAGAAAGAACATTAAAGCCCTGTGTTTTACTAATTGATGCTTCTTGAACATAGTAAAAAGAAAGTTAAAGCGGCAAGAGAATGAATTAAAGTTAACGATGCTTGCTGAAAATAATTTTCCTAGTAAAACTGCTTATTAATGTGTGTTGCCAACTTCAAATTAAAAGTTTTTAAGACTGAGGCTTATAAAGTTTTCCTTAGTAAATGATCACATTACTGCCTGTTGCAAATCGCAGAAGGTGAGTCAGTATCTTAAATAGATGTTAATTTTGTGTCTCAATGTAGTAAAAGTGGAAAACTGCAGTGTGGAACGTTATATACTCATGTTTGCTAAGTGTTTCTTTCTTGTGTATTGGATGTGGATATTAATAATATAACAGGATCCACAGTTTGTCTATTGGGATAATGCTCGGTAACAAGTAACGGAAAGACCACTAATTATAAAAAAACATTATTTCTTTATTCCAAAGATAGTGAGAAACAACCTGTTAGTGGATTCCAATTAACTTTCATTTTAAATAGTAAAGTATTAAACTGAGAGAGACTTAACCTATAGCCGATTAATGATTCTGCAGTGAATAGTAATAATAACGTTATAAAGACCATTCAGTTGGTGTAAGCCCTGAAAATAGTAGTGTGTTTCGGTATCTGTTATAATTTTGCAAATAGTTTGTGCTGCTCTAACTGTTAGTTTCAATCTTACCGTAAACATATGTATGTGTGAAGAGTTCACTGCAATCCACCCCATACCATCACGTGGGGTGATATGCCAGTATGGCGATGACGAATACACGCTTCTAGCGTGCGTTCACCTCGTTGTCGCCAAAACACGGATGCCACCATCATGATGCTGTAAATGGAACCTGGATTTATCGGAAAATATGACGTTTTGCCATTCTTGCACCCAAGTTCGTCGTTGAGTCCACCATCGCAGGCGCTTCTGTCTGTGAGGCAGCGTCAAGGGTAATCGCAGCCATGGTCTCCGAGCTCATAGTCCATGCTGCTGCAAACGTCGTCGAACTGTTCGTGCAGATGGTTGTTGTCTTGCAAACTTCCCCATCTGTTGATTCAGGGACCGAGACGTGGCTGCAGGATCCGTTACAGCCATTTGGATATGATGCCTGTCATCTGGACCGCTAGTGATACGAGGCCGTCGGGATCCAGCACGGCGTTCCGTATTACCCTCCTGAACCCACCGATTCCATATTCTGCCAACAGTCATTGTATCTCGACCAAAGCGAGCAGCAATGTTGCGATACGATAAACCGCAATCCCGATAGGCTGCAGTCCGACCTTTGTCAAAGTCAGAAACGTGATGGTACCCATTTCTCATCTTTACACGAGGCATCACAACAACGTTTCACCAGGCAACGCCTGTCAACTTCTGTTTGTGTATGAGAAATCGGTTGGAAAGTTTCCTCATGTCAGCACGTTGTAGGTGTTGCCACTGGCGGCAGCCTTGTGTGAATGTTCTGAAAAGCTATTCATTTGCATATGACAGCATCTTCTTTCTGTCGGTTACATTTCGCGTCTCTAGTACGTCATCTTCGTGGTGTAGCAATTTTTTCGGATGAATCCAGGTTCTGTTTACAGCATCATGATGGTCGCATTCGTAGTTGGCAACATCGCAGTGAGCGGACACTGGAAGCGTTTATTCGTCGTCGCCATACTGGCGTACCACCCGGCTTGATGGAATGGGGTGCCATTGGTTACACGTCTCGGTCACCTCTTGCTCGCATTGACGGCACTTTGAACAGTGGACGCTACATTTCATATGTTTTACGATCCGTGTCTCTACCTTTCATTCGATCCCTACGAAACCCTACATTTCAGCAGGATAATGCACGACCATATGTTGCAGGTCCTGTACGGGCCTTTCAGTATACAGATAATGTTCGTTTGCTGCTCTGGCCAGCACAGTCTCCGGATCTCTCTCCAATTGAAAACGTGTGGTCAATGGTGGCACAGCAAGTGGCTCGTCACAATACGCCAGTCACTACTTTTGATGAACTGTTTTATCGTGTTGAAGCTGCATGGGCTGCTGTACCTGTTCACGCCATCCAAGGTCTGTTTGACTCAACGTGCGGGCGTATCAAGGCAGTTATTATGGCCAGAGGTAGTTGTTCTGGGTACTGATTTCTCAGTTTCTTTGCACCCAAAGTGCGTGCAAATCTAATCACATGTCAGTTCTAGAATAAAATATTTGTCCAATTAATACTCGTTAATCATCTGCATTTCTTCTTGGCCTAGCAATTTTATTGGCCAGTAGTGTATTTTCTGTGCTTTAATTTAGCAGTTCTTTCTATGCACGGTTCACGTTTCATCGATATGTGTTACTTGCTAGTGACACATCATGCGGAAGTTACTATCGTTTTTGAGTTTCGTAGATCACTATTGCATCGTTCGGCTCTGAGTACATGAATAATACTGCATTTCACCTTCCCTAAAATCTGTGCAAGTTACTGGCAATGATGAGATTGGTAATAGTATAGTGTTGGTGTGGCTCCTCTTCTGTGGTTTGGTTTACGCCCGTCCGCCCGACCTCACAACGTGAGTGGCGATACGCCCTTGGCTGCAGGGGCGCGCCTGTGCGGCCAGCCCCCTTAGTCGCGGCGCATGCCTCGCACCACCCCTTCCTGCAAGCGACAGACAGCGGGCAGCGGCGTGTGGCTAATGCATAGCTAGTGTGGCGGAGGGGTGCACCGGGGGAGAGGCCCCGCTAGGGACGAACACTTTCCGCTCGACCGCGCGCCGTCGCTTCGCTACTCTGGCTGGTTTCCAGTAGGACTGTTGATTTACTGCTGTCGTCCGCTGTGCGTCGCACCCCACGTTTCTCACCTGAGTTGCTGGGGGCGGTGCGATCGGCGCTGTTCCTAGTTAGTGTACACTGCTACCTCCTAAGCAAGGCTTTGATCATCAATATTTATGACGGACTAGTACAATCACTTATACACTTCTGCATGGTACATAGAAAGAAGATTGAGGGATGAGACGTTAGTTTGTCAGTTACATCTTTCATAGATGAATAGCGCCAATTCTATTGAAGTGACATGGAACGAATCTGTTTACGAGGTATGTGAGAGAAGTAGTGAGACTGATTGTACAATGTAAACTTTCACAGCCGGAACTCTCACAATGAATAAAATATTCCGACCTATATGCCGCGGTCGAATGGATTTCACTTTAACACCCGACGTTTTGTCAACATCTGCGGAGCACATTTTCAAGGGTGATCGCAGTTTTGTTGAATGTCCCATTCACACCTTAGCTCGCTACTGATTACAGCAAAATTCCGCTTCCGCGACGGCATGGCAGAGAGGAACTGGATCGTGTTCATAAATATCTGAACGGGATCGATCCGAAGACTCCGTTTTCCAAGGAGGAGAAAGCAGGCGGAAGGCTAAATTTTCTTGATGTGCATGTTTTCGAGAAAGACGATGGTAGCTTGGGTCACACGGTTTAACGAAAACCCATTCACACAGACCGTTACCTACACCTAGATTCGAACCACTGTCCTCAACAGAAGCGATGCATCATAAAGTCGTTGGCGGATAGAGCAAGGAAAATATGCGAACTAGAGCTGCTTGGTGCAGAATTAGCACATCTCACCAATGCATTGCTCAAGAATAGTTATTCATTCAATGAAGTGAAAAGAGCGTTAAGACCACCGTGTAGAAACATTAACGATGCTCAAGCACCGGTGAAATCGAAAGTTTTCCTGTCATTCGTTAAGAATGTTACTGAAATGAAATATCCTGTGACGAGGGCCTACCGTCGTGAGACCGCTCGCCTGGTGCAAGTCTTTCGATTTCACGCCACTTCGGCGACTTGCGCGTCGATGGGGATGAAATAATGATGATTAGTACAACACAACACCCAGTCCCTGAGCGGAGAAAATCTCCGACCCAGCCTGGAATCGAACCCAGGCCCCTGGGATTGACAGCGTGTTGCACTGATCATTCACCTACCGGGGCGGCAAGGATGTTACTGACCGCATAGGAAAAATCTTGAAAAGCTGAACATATCTGTAATCTACAGCAGGCCGTTGTGGCCAAGCGGTTCTCGACGCTTGACTCCTGCTACGGTCGCAGGTTCGAATCCTGCCTCGGGCATGGCTGTGTTTGACGTCCTTAGGTTAGTTAGGTTTAAGTAGTTCTAAGTCTAGGGGACTGATGACCTCAAGTGTTAAGTCCCATAGCGCTTCGAGCCATTTTTGTAATCTTCACACCCACACGGAAGATTCATCGTCACCTAAAGTCGGCAAAGGACGCTAGCCAACCACTGGAAATAGTTGGAATTCATTAGAATCCGCGTATTGTGGGAAGGTGTACGTGGGTACTACAAAAAGAACTGTAAAAAAAACGACTCAAAGAGCACAAGTGCAATTGCAGAAGAGGGGTGACTGAGAGATCAACTGTTGCGGAAAATGTCAGGAGACCACAACATTCATTTTGACCGGACTCAAGTACTGGCAACCACAAGCGAATACCATGAAAGGCTATAGAGAGAGGCCATAGAGGTTGTGAAACACCCCAGGAATTTCACTAGGAAGGAGGAAGGCATGAAATTGAATTTGGATTCTGGTTCTAAAGAAGATTTGCACCAGTCTTCCACCATGGGATGATAGTAACAGCGGACGACGACAGTCGACAACAGCCAATTGCGCTCGAGTATTCAAAACATGTGACGTCACACCACTGTGCTGAAGCTCGCTAAAGCGAGCCAGGGTGTGAATTGGATATTCAACAAAGCTACTACGAAACGTTGGATTTTAAAGTGAAATCCATTCGACAAAGGCGTAATGCAACGGAATATTTTATTAATAGTGAGACTGAAACTTTATCTGCCCTAGTCTTTTTTTTTCTTTCAAACAGCAATACCGTCCCCCTCAGAGTAGTTCCCTTTGCCAGCTGTACACCGACGGCGTCGTTGCTCCCAATCTTGTTATCAGCGCTGAAGGGCTTCAACTGGTAGGGCCCTTAACAGGTTCTTCTGAATCTTCTCCAGAGTCACAAAATTACAGCCTTTTAAGGCAGTTTTCAATTTTAGGAAAATAAAATGACCATAAGGTTCAGGTGATTGGGGAGGCTGTGGAACAATAAGAATACCTTTTGCGGTCAAAACTTACGTGATGAAAGGGGTCGTTTTACATGGAGCGCTGTCGTGACGCAGCACCCACCTGTCTGCAATGTCCAGTCACTCACTCTTTTCCTGGGCCTTTCAAGGATACATTTGCAAAAACACTTGATTGACACTTTGCCCTGGAGGAACGAATTTTTTATGTACAGTAGCCCTACTGTCCTTGAAACACTGAAATACACTACGTACATAGCTCCAAGAGAAATGTGAACATTTACACCATCAATATAACAGTATAATGCATTCAGTGTACTAGAAAACGGTAAATCATGGGAATGTGTTGCGCGAAAACATACTGAAGTGAGGTGTAACGAAGAAATGAAGGCGTTTGCGAAAAAACCAATATCAAAAGCAATACTGACAATGATACCTTAAAAAAAAATTACCTGACTAAAAATTTTAAAACTTTGTTCTTCATACCTTAAACAGCTTGAGCAAGAAAATTGGAATATTATAAGGTAATTAAAAGACGCATCAAGACAAGATTCCATCGAAACCTTGGTTTCTGGACATCAACTACTCTAGAAGAAGGGTGTTTCTCTTAAATGATGGTGTCGGCAACATGTACCTGAAGTAACAAATAATAAATAAGGTAAAATCAATTAGATTACTTCATAAAATTGTAATAGCTGTATTTGTGATAGATTAGCTACAATCATCATCTTACAGTCGCCAAAAGTAGTCAAGTAATGTCCAACATAAATCTTAATTCGAGAAAGAAATTTCTGAGAATGTTCATGGTACGTAGTGTTCCACTGAAGTGAACCATGGACTGTGTAAAAACTGGAAACATGAGGTTAGAAGCGTTTGAAATGTAGTGTTGCTAAATAGCTGGCCGTAGGGACATTTCTAAAACGCTGACGAGAAAAAGAGACAGGATTTATAAATGTGTTAGGAAAACGGGGAATAATTTTCGTGGTACTGGAGGAAGTCGAAGAGAGAAAAAATGTTCAGGAAGACAGAGATTTGAATACTATATCAAACAAGTAATGTAAGGCATTAGGTTCGAATGGCTGTGCGCACTATGCGACCTAACTTCTGAGGTCATCAGTTGCCTAGAACTTAGAACTAATTAAACCTAACTAAGCTAAGGACGTCACACACATCCATGCCCGAGTCAGAACTGGTACCTGCGACCGTAGTGGTCGCTCTATTCCAGACTGTAGCGCCTAGAACCGCACTGCCACTCCGGCCGGCCGGCGTTAGGTTAAGTGCTAAACTGAGATGAGAGATTGTCACGAAAGATGAGGACGTGGCGTTCCGCATCAAACCAATCAAAATCTAGACGAAAAATTAATAATTAGAAAACTTAAATTTAAATACCGATTTATTACTAACTTGTGGAATATCTTAATTTAAGCTGATAACCGTAGCGTGTGTTTATGTAAACAAAACTCTAATAAGGAATCAATCACTGAAATAAATCAGTTGCCCTTGAAAGAAATATCGACGACGTCATCAATGTTCAGCGACATACGACACAGGCATTCGACGACATCAATTAGCGCCGTATGATTCCAGCGCCTGAGAAGTTACTCTAAAAATATCAGGTGTAATATTAACTCAGCTGGTATGTAGTGGTAAGCAGCCCGTCTCACACATCAACCCGGGTAGCTTGTTGAAAAGTGGCGTTCGTCGTTACAGCTTCCTCCCGCGCGACAGGTAAGGCGAAGGCAAGGTGTTGGCCTTTCTCACTGTCAGTAGCAGCGTCTTCTGATGCTGATAGCGGAAATACGCCTGTAGAGGGTCACCGTCACCTCGATTAAATCCTGGCAGGTCGTTGACCTCTGTGAGAGGCGGCAGACGCGCAGTCTCCGTGGACGCATCACTCTTCAGCCCAGTGTGTGTGTGTGTGTGTGTGTGTGTGTGGAAGGGGAGGGGAGGGGGCGGGGGGTGTCGGGGGCCCCAGCAAAGTGGCGACAGATGATGGGCGGACGTCGCCTAACGGCAGCGGCATCTGCTGTCGCTTCTACAACAGGATCCTACGTTAGCAGCTTCGGTGTTATAATGGCGTCCAGGCAAGTTATTTCTAACATGCCTGAGTACATTATTCGTTAATTGGTTGGAATCAAATAACAGGACGTTTATTTCTGATCACCAAGCCAATTTTACAGTGGTTATGAGTGTATCGTCGTGAGACTACACAGTCCACTGGAAAATCACCTTAATGGCCGAAACCGGTCATGGAGATCGAAAACAAAAAGTGCAGCTGGTGTTGTTATTTAACACCAAATAATTATTACAGTTTCAGAACCTGCACAATCATGGTCCACAGACTGGACAAATTTCTTAATGGCAGCGATGACTCCATGTGAGCTGTCATAGGCTGTAGTGGTTTCCAGCTTCTTCGCTACATACAAGTTCAGATACACGTTGAAATCGCAGCTGGCACGCATAAACCATGTTTTTCTTCTGTTTTAATTTTAGCACTTTTTTTTCTTGTTAGATTAGGTTAAGCTAAGCGCGATATATTCTCCCGGGCGACGTCTTCAATAATTTGTTTCACACTTTAATTTAATCCATCGCTGTCAGTGTTCTTTCTGCGACTGTATTACTTTCGTGAGACAAAGAACAACCGCCTACTGGCATGATCGTGATTTCATTTCAGTGTACCTGAAGATAAGCCATCCGATCTCGAAATGCGTCGTGCATTGAAATAAAATTACGATTGTGACTGAAGACAGTTGTTCTTTATTTTACGTATTAGTTTCATGCACTCCAATACAGGTCGCCCCCTACATTTCTTCCCCATTACGTCTCCATCTTGTAACATAGAAACTATTCTCAATTTCTTAACATATCTCCTCTCATTCTGTTCCGTTTAGTCATTGCCTTCACATAAATTCCTTTCCTCACCTGTTCTGCGGAGCATCTGCTTATTTCTCATTAAATCAGGCCACTTAACTTCTGCGTCCTTCTGTAACACCAGGTCTCAACTTTCAGTTTTTCCACAGTCTATGACACAACGCTGTGCTCCAAATGTAGATTTAATTTCTTCCTCGCATTACCCCCAATTGATTGACTTCTTTCGAGAAAATGCCCTCCGTCTGTTGTAGTCTGCTTCTTACAAATTCTTTGCTCTGTCCTTCATGCGCGCGTATTAGAAAAACTCCATTTTGTATACTACATTGCCCTCAATTTTGATGTCACGTTTCTGGCTTATCTCTTCGTCTTCCTTTGGTTTCCTCTCAGTCCACATTCTGATTTAGCGCACTGTTCCTTCCATTCACTATTCCTCATAATTCGTCCTCGTTATCACAGAGGGTAGAAATGTCTTCAGCAAATGTTGTCCACTCACCCTGAATTTTACATAAAGTCTGACTCGTTCATTTGTTGCCTTGACTGCTTCTTCGACAGATAGGTAGAAGGGAAAGAGTGCACCCGTGTTTACGCTGATTTTAATCGTAATAGTTCTCTTTTTGTCTTCCTTTCTTATTGTTCTACCTCGGGGTCAGTACTAACAGTGCATAACAGCACTCAGGAATAGCTAACTTGGCGTTGGAATAAGTAGTGGAGGGGGAAAATACAAGATAGAGGCAAAGATTAGAATATAGAGAATGTCTGTAATAGTTTCCTACATATGAAGAGGTTAGCACAAGATAGGAAGAAATGTAGGACAGCATCAAACCACTTGTAGAACTAATGACTATATAGATAAAAAGTATGTTCCGTCATCGACTTTCAGCCTCTCCTTCAGCTTTATTCAAACAATATAATCACTACACAGCACATCCGTCACAGTAACCCACCCGACACATATATAATCCTGACACTTGATAGTGTAGAAATTTTTTATTTTAAGTATTGGAAGTTCGGGCTTAAGGTCATAATCAAGCAATATACTGCCAAAGACTGAGCACTTGGTAATGACCTTGACGCAGAAATTGCAGAAGTGAAAATAAATAATTTCTATAGTCAATGGATGGTACCTGTGGTCTAGGAGTTCGATCCCCGCCACTGCCTAAATTTTGATAAATAATCAGCATAGGCGGCCGAAGACTTCCGGCATAAAAAGTCAGCCTCATTCTGCCAACGGCCTTGTCAAAGAGAGTGGAGGAGCGGATAGAGGTTCAAGGGCACTCTCTTGTCCTAGGGATGAGAAATTGCCCCTAAAGGCGGAAGAATCAGCAATGATCAACGACATGAGGATGCAGAAGGCAATGGAAACCACTGCATTAAAGACACGTAACGTGTATCCACAGGACATGTGGCCTGTAGTTGAAGAAGTGTCATGATGATCTCTCCACTGGCAAAAGATTCCGGAATAGTCCCCCATTCGGATCTCCGGGAGGGGACTGCCAAGGGGGAGGTTACCATGAGAAAAAGATTGAATAATCAACGAAAGGATAATGTTCTACGAGTCGGGGCGTGGAATGTCAGAAGCTTGAACGTGGTAGGGAAATTAGAAAATCTGAAAAGGGAAATGCAAAGGCTCAATCTGGATATAGTAGGGGTCAGTGAAGTGAAGTGGAAGGAAGATAAGGATTTCTGGTCAGATGAGTATCGGGCAACATCAACAGCAGCAGAAAATGGTATAACAGGTGTAGGATTCGTTATGAATAGGAAGATAGGACAGAAGGTGTGTTACTGTGAACAGTTCGGTGACCGGGTTGTTCTAATCAAAATCGACAGCAGACCAACAACGACAACGATAGTTCAGGTATAGATGCCGACGTCGCAAGCTGAAGATGAACAGATAGAGAAAGTGTATGAGGATATTGAAAGGGTAATGCAGTATGTAAAGGGGGACGAAAATCTAATAGTCATGGGCGACTGGAATGCAGTAGTAGGGGAAGGAGTAGAAGAAAAGGTTGCAGGAGAATATGGGCTTGGGACAAGGAATGAAAGAGGAGAAAGACTAATTGAGTTCTGTAACAAGTTTCAGCTAGTAACAGCGAATACCCTGTTCAAGAATCACAAGAGGAGGAGGTATACTTGGAAAAGGCCGGGAGATACGGGAAGATTTCAATTAGATTACATCATGGTCAGATAGAGATTCCAAAATCAGATACTGGATTGTAAGGCGTACCCAGGAGCAGATATAGACTCAGATCACAATATAGTAGTGATGAAGAGTCGGCTGAAGTTCAAGACATTAGTCAGGAAGAATCAATACGCTAAGAAGTGGGATACGGAAATTCTAAGGAATGACGAGATACGTTTGAAGTTCTCTAACGCTGTAGATACAGCATTAAGGAATAGCGCAGTAGGCAACACTGTTGAAGAGGAATGGACGTCTCTAAAAAGGGCCATCACAGAAGTTGGGAAGGAAAACATAGGTACAAAGAAGGTAGCTGCGAAGAAACCATGGGTAACAGAAGAAATACTTCAGTTGATTGATGAAAGGAGGAAGTACAAACATGTTCCGGGAAACTCAGGAATACAGAAATTCAAGTCGCTGAGGAATGAAATAAATAGGAAGTGCAGGGAAGCTAAGACGAAATGGCTGCAGGAAAAGTGTGAAGACATCGAAAAAGATATGATTGTCGGAAGGACAGACTCAGCATACAGGAAAGTCAAAACAACCTTTTGTGACATTAAAAGCAACGTTGGTACATGAAGAGTGCAACGGGAATTCCACTGATAAATGCAGAGGAGAGAGCAGATAGGTGGAAAGAATACATTGAAAGCCTCTATGAGGGTGAAGGTTTGTCTGATGTGGTAGAAGAAGAAACAGGAGTCTATTTAGAAGAGAAAGGGATCCAGTATTAGAATCGGAATTTAAAAGAGCTTTGGAGGACTTACGGTCAAATAAGGCAGAAGGGAATGATAACTTTCCTTCAGAATTTCTAAAATCATTAGGGGAAGTGGCAACAAAACGACTATTCACGTTGGTGTGTAGAATATATGTCTGGCGACATACCATCTGACTTTCGGAAAAGCATCATCCACACAATTCCGAAGACGGCAAGAGCTGACAAGTGCGAGAATTATCGCACAATCAGCTTAACAGCTCATCCATCGCAGCTGCTTACAAGAATAATATGCAGAAGAATGGAAAAGAAAATTGAGAATGCGTTAGGTGACGATCAGTTTGGCTTTAGGAAAAGTAAAGGCACGAGAGACGCAATTCTGACGTTAGGGCTAATAATGGAAGCAAGGCTAAAGAAAAATCAAGACACGTTCATAGGATTTGTCGACCTGGAAAAAGCGTTCGACAATATAAAATGGTGCAAGCTGTTCAAGATTCTGTAAAAAGTAGGGGTAAGCTATAGGGAGAGACGGGTCATATAAAATATGTACAACAACCAAGAGGGAATAATAAGAGTGGACGATCAAGAACGAAGTGCTCGTATTAAGAAGGGTGTAAGACAAGGCTGTAGCTTTTCGCCCCTACTCTTCAATCTGTACATCGAGGAAGCAATGATGGAAATAAAAGAAAGGTTCAGGAGTGGAATTGAAATACAAGGTGAAAGGATGTCAATGACACGATTCGCTGATGACATTGCTATCCTAAGTGAAAGTGAAGAAGAATTAAATGATCTGCTGAACGGAATGAACAGTCTAATGAGTACACAGTATGGTTTGAGAGTAAATCGGAGAAAGACGAAGGTAATGAGAAGTAGTAGAAATGAGAACAGCGAGAAACTTAACATAAGGATTGATGGTCACGAAGTCAATGAAGTTAAGGAATTCTGCTACCTAAGCAGTAAAATAACCAATGACGGACGGAGCAAGGAGGACATCAAAAGCAGACTCACTATGGGAAAAAGGGCATTTCTGCCCAAGAGAAGTCTACTAATATCAAATACCGGCCTTAATTTGAGGAAGAAATTTCTGAGAATGTATGTTTGGAGTACAGCAGTGTATGGTAGTGAATCATGGATTTAGGGAAAACCGGAACAGAAGAGAATCGAAGCATTTGAGATGTGGTGCTATATACGAATGTTGAAAATTAGGTGGACTGATAAGGTAAGGAACGAGGAGGTTCTACGCATAATCGGAGAGGAAAGGAATATGTAGAAAACACTGATAAGGAGAAGGGACAGGATGATAGGACATCTGCTAAGACATGAGGGAATGACTTCCATGGTTCTAGAGGGAGCTGTAGAGGGCAAAAACTGTAGAGGAAGACAGAGATTGGAATACGTCAAGCAAATAATTGAGGACGTAGGTTGCAAGTGCTACTCTGAGATGAAGAGGTTAGCACCAGAAAGGAATTTGAGGCGACCCGCATTAAACCAGTCAATAGACTGATGACAAAAAAATTCAATGGCGAATATGTCTTTTCAAAAAAAAGTTCCACCTGACTATGAACCACAACCATAGAAGCTAATTACTTGATAACAGGTCGACGGAGACATCGACAAAGGCCCTTGCACAGTACGATAATGCAGAATTTCCGCATTGATCATCAATGAACACTTAAATTTTTATTTGCCTTCTTCTTCTTCTTCCTCCTCCTCCTCCTTCTTAGTCCTGGCCGTCCTATGTCCCTCTTTCCTTTGGATTTACATTTTAAAGCGATCTTTGGAATCCTTGTTTATTTCAGTCTTTCCAGATAATCCTTCCTGTTGTGTTTGTGTCCTCGTATTTTTTCATTTACTACAAAAAGATTCAGTTCTTGTTTAAAATTTTCTTTAGAATTATGACCAACTTGTATAACTCTTGACATCTCGTGAAAATTTCGTTTCAACCGCCTGAACGTGGTTAGAATCTTTTCTCTTTATAATTCAAGTTTCACAGCTCTACAGCAGAACAGGTACAACGATAGCATTATAAAATTCATTGTTGTGTCTTTGCATGTACTCTTTAAAGTTCTGCTTGCAGGGCTACATATACTTTGATATCTTTGTAATTTGATGCCTCCATCCTTATCAGATTTAGAAGGATGTAGGTTGCAGTAGTTACTGTGAGATGAAGAAGCTTGCACAGGATAGAGTAGTATGGAGAGCTGCATCAAACGAGTCTCAGGACTGAAGACCACAACAACAACATCCTTATCTCCGTTAAAAGTATTATAGCGCTCAGTTTTAAACATGGCTGTCTCTCAGCAACAGTTTCAACATAGGAATCGCACAGTCAACTGGTGACAAATAATTTATTGCAACCGGTTGGCTGTGTAATCTTTATGTTGTAATATAGCTCTGTAGGTAACTGAAGGACTGAACGTATTCCAAAATCTGGTCGTTGATCATAATTTGGTGTTGTATTGTGTCTTTCCCGTGCATTGCCATTGTCCTAGTTTTATTTACTTACTGCTATCTTGAAATTATATTGATTTTTGTAATTCGTCTTCAGAATTTGCCGTTAACACAATGTCGTCAGCACACAATAGATAAATCACTTATTCTTGTTTAGATGGATCTATTCTTTCTTCTTATTTTTGGATGGCCTTGTATATAAACTATTAAAAAGAGTAAACGATAAAGCACACACTTGTCTCTCACTTTTGTTTTCTCGAAATCTTTTCCCCTGCGTAATTTGCTTTTTTCGATCTCTTATTGTTTTCGATCGTCTCCTGTACAAAAATTTCATTGTAACTTCTCATCACATCCTGGTGAAGACATTTACGAATAGTTTTGTGCACACTGGGGTAACAAAAGGGTGGGGATAGTGGTATGCACGTACAAACATGGCGGTAGTATCCCGAACACAAGGTATAAAAGGGCAGTGCGCTGGTGGAGCAGTCATTAATACTGAGATGTCCGATGCGATTATGGCCGCAAGACGGGAATTAACGGATTTCGAACGATGAATGGTAAATGAAGCTAGACGCAAGGGACATTCCATTTCGGAAATGGTTAGGGAATTCAGTATTCTGAGAACCACAGTGTCAAGAGCATGCTGAGAATATCAAATTTCAAGCATTACCTTTCACTACGGAGAACGCAGTGGCCGACCGCCTTCACTTAACGACCGAGAGCAGCAGCGTTTGCGAAGAGTTGTCAGTGCTAACAGACAGGCAACAGTCGCAGTTTGGGAGGTGTGACGAACGTATCCGTTAGGGCAGTGCGTTGAAATTTGGCTTTAATGAGATACAGCAGCAGGCGCTGACGGTCGACGCGATTGCTTTTGCTAACTCGCGACATTGTCTGCAGCGCCTCTCCTGGGCTCGTGAACACATCGGTTGGACCCTAGACGAATGGGAAACAGTGGCCGGGTCAGATGAGTCCCAGTGTCAGCTGGTAAGAGCCAATGGTAGGGTTCGAACTTGGCGCAGATTCCGCCAAGCATGGACTCAAGTTGTCAACAAGGCACTATTGACAGTTGACAAGCTGCCGATGGGGACTCCACAATGGCATGGACTGCGTTTACATCGAATGTATTAGGTCTTCTAGTCCAGCTGAACAGATCTATTGACGGCTACTTGGACAGCATTTGCAGCTACACTACTGGACATTAAAATTGCTACACCACGAAGATGACGTACTACAGACGCGAAATTTAACCGCATGAAGAAGATGCTGTGATATGCAAATGATTAGCTTTTCAGATCATTCACACAAGGTTGGCGCCGCTATTGCGGTTTATCGTATCGCGACATTGCTGCTCGCGTTTGCCGAGATCCAATGGCTGTTAGCAGAATATGGAATCGTTGTGTTCAGGAGGGTAATACGCAACGCCGTGCTGCATCCCAACGGCCTCATATCACTAGCAGTCGAGATGACAGGCACCTTATCCGCATGGTTGTAGCGGATCGTGCAGCCACGTCTCGATCCCTGAGTCAACAGATGGAAACGTTTGCAAGACAACAACCATCTGCACGAACAGTCCGACGACGTTTGCAGCAGCATGGACTATCAGCTCGGAGACCATGGCTGCGGTTACCCTTGACGCTGCATCACAGACAGGAGCGCCTGCGATGCTGTACTCAACAACGAACCTGGGTGCACGAAAGGCAAAACTTCATTTTTTCGGATGAATCCAGGTTCTGTTTACAGCATCATGATGGTCGCATCCGTGTTTGGCGACATCGGGGTGAACGTCCATTGGAAGCGTGTATTCGTCATCGACATACTGTCGTATCACCCGGCTTAGTGGTACGGGGTACCATTGGTTACACGTCTCCGTCGCCTCTTGTTCGCATTGACGGCACTTTGAACAGTGGACGTTACATTTCAGATCTGTTACGACCCGTGGCTCTACCCTTCATTCGATCCCTGCCAAACCCTACATTTCAGCAGGATAATACACGACCTCATGTTGCAGGTCCTGTACGGGCCTTTCTGGATACAGAAAATGTTCGACTGCTGCCCTGGCCAGCACATTCTCCAGATCTCTCGCCAATTGAAAACGTCTGGTCAATGGTGGCCGAGCAACTGGCTCGTCACAATACGCCAATCACTGCTCTTGATGAACTGTGGTATCGTGTTGAAATTACATGGGCAGCTATACCTGTACACGCCATCCAAGCTCTGTTTGACTCAATGCCCAGCATATCAAGGCCGTTATTACGGCCAGAGGTGGTCGTTCTGGGCACTGATTTCTCAGGATCTATGCACCCAAATTGCGTGAAAATATAATCACATGTCAGTTGAAGTATAATATATTTGTCCAATGAATACGCGTTTATCATCTGCATTTCTTCTTGGTGTAGCAAGACTAGGGCCTCCCGTCGGACAGACCGTTCGCCTGGTGCAAGTCTTTCGATTTGATGCCACTTCGGCGACTTGCGAGTCGATGGGGATGAAATGATGATGATTAGTACAACACAACACCCAGTCCCTGATCGGAGAAAATCTCCGACCCATCCGGGATTCGAACCCGGGCCCTTAGCAATGACACTCAGTTGCGCTGACCACTTTTTTTTAAAATCTCATTTTTTTTCTTTTGTTCGTTGTATCTGCTCGGGGCGGACGTCGTAAGACATCCGATGAAGTTAGTTGATGATCTATTAACTAGGTTTTTTCATTAGAGAGGGTACGTAACCCTCTGACCGAACACGCTGAGCTACCGTGCCAGCTATACCACTCAGCTACCGGCGGCGGACAGTGTATTCATGGACATCGTGTTCCGAAAGGACGATTTACTTTTATGGATGACATTGCTCCATCTTACCAGCCCACAGTTTTTCGCGATTGGTTTGAAGAACGTTCTGGGCAGTTCGAGCGATTGATGTGGACATTCAGATCGCCCGACATGAATCACATCAAACGTTTATGGGACATAGCCGGCCAGGGTGGCCATGTGTGTGATGTCATTATGTTAGTTAGGATTAAGTAGATCTAAGTTCTAGGGGACTGATGACCTCATAAGTTAAGTCTCATAGTCCTCAGAGCCATTTATGGGACATAATCGATTGCTCAGTTCGTGTTCATCATCCTGCACCAACAACACTTTCGCAATTATGGACTGGTATAGGCACAGCATAGTTCAATATTTCTGCATGGAGCTTCCAATGACCAGTCCATGGCACGTCGAGATGCTGCAGTATGCTGGGCTGAAGGAGGTCCGACGCGATATCGGGATATATCTCATGACTTTTGTCACCTCACTTTAATCCAGATCTGAAAAAAGTAAAAATAAAAACGAAAAACAAATAAATCGTTCAACGTCCCGTCTTCTCGCCTTGTTCTGTTTCAGAGTTTCTTTTCCTTTGTCTTTATTCACATCTGCACCCTCTTCTGCTGCTCATTATTTAAAACTCGCTTTTTCCCCCCTGGCTATCATTTTCATATTCAAGATGCAGAACTTGGTACTTCCTTTATTCTTACATACATCGCTATTCTAATACTCTAAATTTCTGGTTTCCTCTCTGATGAATATAGTAGGATACACTTGCGGCTGTTCGTTCACATCGGATTTGCTGCGTACGCTGTACTGTGAACTAAAAGCTAAAAGTACATGTAAAAGAAGAATTTAAAATTCTCACTAACGGAGAAGGCAGTTTACGGCTTACTTAAGAACTATTCGCAGAAGTGAGACATATAACGGAATCTGCACTGTAGAACTGCCGCTACTTTCGGAGCGAACAGACGGTCCGTATCATTCCGAAGTCAAATGTAGGTTCGTTAGAGCGGGCCTCAGCCCGCCGCTAGCTGGGAGGCCTCCCCCCTGAAAAGAGTAATCTCCGGCTGGCAGCGCCGCAATTCTTCGCAAATTACCAGCACCGGGGCCGCTCCTCTCCCCGCCATATTTCCTGGACCGCCGCTCAATTCGAGAAGCGGCCCTCCCCTGGCCGGCATAATTCATCGCTGCCTCGCCTCGGCACGCCTCCCCTTTTGGCCGACAGGCCGCCTTCTTCTGCGGACCCCTTGGGGACTCTTTTCGCGGCTCCTCGCCCCATTCTCGGTCGCCGCCAATAAAGAGGCTGCCCTGTCAGCTGGGGGTGAACCGCACAGACTGACACTCGACAGCTCACGCCCCCAAACGCCGCAACAATAAGGTACAGTTCCTCCTCTCGACAGTCTTCCAAATGTCAGCAGGAAATTCCACTCTTATGCACCGATTTCACAAATATTAGGTTGACGCATCATTTGGTAGCGGTTTTGTTCTGCATGTTTATTTATCGAGTGTCACTTTTTATTTTTAGTTCAC
Source organism: Schistocerca gregaria (assembly GCF_023897955.1). NCBI lineage: Eukaryota > Metazoa > Arthropoda > Insecta > Orthoptera > Acrididae > Schistocerca > Schistocerca gregaria. The sequence goes on from NC_064921.1 coordinate 305,344,183, forward strand.
TGTTGCTGTTTGAGATAACTTATTTTCATTTTGTCATTTGGAGATAGTTAGTGGAATGGTTCAAATGGCTCTGAGCACTATGGGACTTCACATCTGAGGTCATCAGTCCCCTAGAACTTAGAACTACTTAAACCTAACTAACCTAAGGACATCACACACATCCAAGCCTAAGGCAGGATTCGAACCTACGACCGTAGGGATCGCGCGGTTCCAGTCTGTAGCGCCTAGAACCGCTCGACCACCCAGGCCGGCTCTCGTTTTGAGACGGATCGTGTTCACATTAGTGACGGTACTTTCAGAAAGACCTTCAGGGTTTGATGAGGACAGCTTAAAGGCACTGATCCACAATGATCAACTTCATAAACTGGCAGACGTGAAGGACTGTGATCATTTAAATCTCGTGTGATATTTGCATGGAATGGAGATGGTTCAAAAATCGGTTGTACGCCTACCACATTCTCTAAGCCAAAATACACTACTGACCATTAAAATTGCTACACCACGAAGATGACGTGCTACAGACGCAAAATTTAACCGAAGATGATGTGATATGCAAATGATAAGCTCTTCAGAGCATTCACACAAGATTGGCGCCGGTGGCAACACCTACAACGTGCTGACATAAGGAAAGTTCCAACCGATTTCTCACACTTAAACAGTAGTTGACCGGCGTTGCCTGGTGAAACGTTATTGTGATGCCTCGTGTAAGGAGGAGAAATGCGTACCATCACGTTTGCGACTTTGATAAAGGTCGGATCGTAGCCTATCGCGATTGCGGTTTATCGTATCGCGACATTGCTACTCGCGTTGGTCTAGATCCAATGACTGTTAGCAGAATATGGAATCGATGGGTTGAGCAGGGTAATACGGAACGCCGTGCGGGATCCCAACGGCCTCGTATCACTCTCACCAATTGAAAACGTCTGGTCAATGGTGGCCGAGTAAATGGCTCGTCACAATACGCCAGTCACTACTCTTGATGAACTGTGGTATCGTGTTGAAGCTGCATGGGCAACTGTAGCTGTGCAGGCAATCCAAGCTCTGTTTGACTCAATGCCCAGGCGTATCAAGTCCGTTATTTCGCTCAGAGTTGGTTGTTGTGGGTACTGATTTCTCAGGATCTATGCACCCCAATTGCGTCTAAATGTAATCACATGTAAGTTATAGTATAATAAATTTGTCCAATGAATACCCGTTAATCATCTACATTTCTTCTTGGTGTAGCAATTTTAATGGCCAGTAGTGTCAATCAGTTGTGGGCCATATGAATATATCTGCTTGCTCGTCGCCAGTTACCTCGCGATCAACACTGACAGTTTCTATCCTCATCGCTGCTGGTGGCGAAGGATGTTGTCTTTTTGTTAACATAAGGAAAAGAAAGGAATGGTTGAGCCCAAAAGAAGCAGCAACTCCCTGCACAAAGACCTGCGCGCAAATACAAAAGATAATGTTATGCATCTCATGGAAAAGCGACGGTGTGGTCTGCTACGAATTGCTTCCCCTAGGTGTCATCATCACTGGTGACACTATCAGCTGAGAGGTCAGAGGTCTTGCAGGCGCAGTCAAAGAACAACGACCAGCAAGACTGCGTGAAGTAGTGATGTTCCACGATAACGGTCGCCCGATTTTCTCTAGACAGACAAAAAGCACCATACAGTAGTTGGGTTGGGGAGTCATTCCACACCCACCCTGTTCGCCGGATCTTGCGCCCTTCGATTTTCACCTTTTCCTCTCCCTATGAGACAGCCTTCAAGAAACTTCCTTTCCGCACAAAAATGCGCTCCGAATATGGTTCGACGAGTTCTTCGCCTCAAAACCACGTGATTTCTACATTCACGGAATTGAAAACTTACCCCAGCGTTCGCAGACTTTTAAATATCAAAGGAGGATATTTTCTTGATTACCAAAATCTCTGTTATGCCTGTCAGTTGTGTTTATTAAACTTACGGCAAAACGCTGTGAAATAATGCACCAACCTAATAAAAAGATGCGAAGTAAATCAGTCATTGTTGGCGAGTAACGCAACCATTGCCATATACTTTTAAAATACTTTATTTCACTCTCCCGTTTTCGGTCAGTGATGCCCATTTTGAGATATTTTGGTCAGCAGTATGTCCTCTTCTGCACTGCACAAGAATATTTGAAAATTTTGTGCCTTTTTTTCCCGATAGTACTAAAATGCTTATGTCCCTGCATTTATTTAAATATAATTTGTAATAGTTGTATACACGTACATGTGTTCCACTTTGTCTTATTATGGCCATAATGTTTTTGTAGGATAATAAACTGTTACAGTGTGAAAAGCACGCGTATTCTAGATAAGTCACTGTGGTGCACAAATACTTCATAACATTCTTCATGTCACCTTGAGGTTCATACATGTGCTTTCCCAGGGAAGCACGTCAGGTGGATTTGTGGATGCGTGGACACAAAACGAATAGTCTGCACTGACAGGCATAGTCCACTTCTCGACACTGTTACGACCGTGCAGAAAACATCAGATTGAAAATTATGTGGTTGTTTACGGGAAGAATATCAGACAGTTATCATAATATATATATATATATATATATATATATATATATATATATATATATATATATATATATATATATGTAATCACTATCACCCTATATATAGTTTTCTTCTGTGGGAAACTTTGAAAACAAATACAGAATTTTTGGAAATGCCTATATTGTATAATTTTTGATGCATATTTAGAATTTGAGCATTATCATATGCACATCAACGTCAAAAAATGCTACTATTAGATATGGCCTGCAATTGAATGCCCGAATAATTACAACATGCAGAACAGAACGGCAGTATACCAATCTAAACCGCTTTTCTAGAACTACATTCTTGGATTCCAGCCACCATTCTAAACGTACCTTAATAAGCCTTTCGAGCATTTTTCCAACACATCAAGACAATGACATGGACTTCTCTGAGGTTAGACTTCCAGTTGCCACTTTATATTGGGGAATAAGAATCTCTTTTTTTTTTTCAACTGTGTGTCATTAAAGGTTCGCAGAAGTGTGCGTCTGGCAGGTTAGGGAGCACAAGATAGTGAACGTAATTCATTCCTGGGGCACAGCTCATGGAGTAAAATTAAAGCAGTAACAGCCCTTGGTCGCAAAAAAGAAGTCTTTTGACCTAGGTTTCGCCACTACTGTGAGTGCCTTCATCAGAAGTAAAACACTCAAACCGGCCTATAATTACAAAATTATAGGAAAAAAATTTTATATGTAAGTACTAACAGGAACAAGAAAGAAACAGTACTTCCAAGTCATGTATAAAATAAATATTAAGCGATAAAACGTTAGTCACAAAATCCTGAAATAGAATACATGGAAGGCAAGCTCCTATTGGCTGCTCACACATTTGAGTCTACAGGTACCATCATACTGAGGCGCCAGCGTTAGCAATTGTGGGCAGGTGAACGTTACACAAAGTGTGCCATCTATTTGCCGTAAATATAAACGCCCGGGCTACCTACCATTCAAAATATAGACAGATGAATATTATGATGAAACTGTGAGCACGAGAAATGGTCAGATATTATGCTACTAGGGGAATAAAGGGATAACTGTGTTATTTACAGAACATGTACGCTAACATATTTTGAAATAAATAATGTGAGATCACTCAAGGTGGTGAAACTTTTAAGTACAAAAAAGTAAAGAAAAACGTTTGATGTTTCGCAAAAGACAGTATTACAAATACCAAATTTATTACGTAAATATGGGAAACCGACGACCAAAGGAGCTGCAAAATTGAACAAATAAAGGTTCCTTAAGTGAGCTACATGTTAGGAAGATAAAGCGTATTTAAATTAGGTCATTGAGCATGCGTATACGGCGGGCTCCGATACAAATGTCGTTTAAATAAATCATTACGTCTTCATGGCGATGTCCATTTTGAAATTTATTGCTAGAATTCTAATTGACCAACCCCAAATATATTGTGTGTTTATCCGCACGCAAGTAACTCAGCCGAGCGTAAGCAGTAATGGAGCAGTTGCGGCAAGAATACAGTAAATAAACCTCCCGTGCAGCGTTTCAGAAGCGGCATAAATCAGCCCCCCGTTCACGATGCATGATAATTACCGGCTGCGGAATAGGACCATAAATACTTGCTGCGCGCCTGATATATAGAAACAACCGGCAGCTGCTGACCGTCAACGCTAAGTGAATCGAGAAGCAATGACATCTAAATCGTGGTTTCGTCTTAATTCATAGCCAGCCGCGCCAAGAAAAACTGCTTGTGCCCGCCAAGATATTCGCTAGGATGAGACTTGATGGTCGACTCCTCGGATACGAAAATCATTTATAGTGATAAAGGTAACGTATAATATCGAAATGTTTTTATGTAAATCTAGAATTTTACCCGTAATTGGTGAAGCATTATTGAAAAGTTCACAGTCCGAAAGTGCAGGGTTCCACATCCAGTCCACCCACTTAACCTTCTATATTGTACATAACGTGGCATTTTACGGTAAAAGATAAGGTTTAGTTTCCACTGAAAAACACAGCCGTCGGACACTCTACACATATAAGTGATCAGTAAGTTCACAGATCGGAGGAATCTAAGAGCAAGAGATTTGGAAATGCCTTTGTTACTAAATAAAAGTGACTCCCGATTCAGTGCTTAGGTAAATGACTTTTGGCAGTCATCGTAGTCGTGATAAAAATATAATTCTATACAATAATGGAACTCAGTATAAAGGCATTGATATTTCCAGTAAAATTAACATTGTCGGTTAGAATAGTTACGCATAATGTACATGCAATAGTATGGAATCCTGTATGCCGACAAATGTAATCGACTGGTACAGCAATTTGATGTCAGTAGTACAGTATATAACAGGACATCAACGATCAAGGTGATCGAGCGTGAAACGCGGTATAAAGGCAGTCGGCTGTGTGCAGTGCTAGCAAGTGCATATGATCCTTTACTGCAGACGAAACAGACGTCGGCCGTAGTGGACGAGCGGTTCTAGGCGCTACAGTCTGGAACTGCGCGACCGCTACGGTCGCAGGTTCAAATCCTGCTTCTGGCATGGATGTGTGTGTTGTCCTTAGGTTAGTTAGGTTTAAGTAGTTCTAAGTTCTAGGGGACTGATGACCACAGCAGTTAAGTCCCATAGTGCTCAGAGCCATTTGAACGAAACAGACACCATTAATGAATGCCAGCGCCTGTTGTGTACATAAGCCACAATTGTGATAAAGCCACGTAGAAAACAGTGTCACGTGATAGAAAAACAAAAACTTGATTCTATAATCGTAAATTAATAAGAAGCTGAAGAGTTCAACTACAGTGATCGATAATTTCGTGACATTGGGCGCATGGTATGGACAAGAAGGGAAATATGGGGAATGTAGAAAATTATCTGAGGCAAAGAAAGGGCTGCTTTTGCGCAAAGCAAGGGCCAGAAACTATTATTCTTCTTGCCGTATTCACAGTTCCCAGTAAATGTTACATATGTACGGTAGATTTTGTCACATGACAAACATCTTGCATTCAAGAAAAGACTGCAGAAACCTTGTCCAACACCGAAACATAAACAGGCTAGGCAAAAGTTTGCTGAAAAACATTTGTCATGGATTTTACAATGGGATCTTCAGTGGTGAGAAGAAATTTAATTTAGATCAGCCTCATGGATTTCAGTTTTATTGGCATGATCTGATAACAGAGCAGAAGGTAAAAAAGAGCAGAAATTTTGGTGATGAGAGTATTATGATATGGACAGACTTCTGCGCTACACGGAAGTCACACACTGCTTGGCTGAACACTAGAGAGCATTGAGATGCTAGAGACAGAATTGACTGGAATGTATAAAGACCTAGGCGACAAAAGTCTAATATTTCAACAAGGTAATCCATCTGCGTATGGTTCTGCTACAACCAAAAAATGGTTAAAAGATAAAGATACCGATATCTTGCCTGACCTGCAGCAGCAGGGATTTGAACCCTTTGGAAAACCTTTGGGCAAAACTTGCAAGGCGTGTTTATCGCTATGGAAGGCAGCTTGAAGTCCTATGTGAGCTGAACAGATTGATACGAGAAGAGTGGGGGACAACGTCACTGTAAGATATATAAACCCCAACAAAAGCAAAGCTGAGGAGAATTTTTGAGGTAATTAGGAAGAAAAGAGGTTGTACAAACTATTAAAAGTGCAGTAACACAACAGATAAGTGAGTGTCTTTATACCAATTTACATCCAGGAAATACAAACGTTTTATTACGTTACTCGTGTTATGAAAGAAACTGTGTAATTCCTCCATGACTGCATATATCTTATATGTAAGTTCCATATCAACTGAGGTAAGTGCGCAGTATTTGAATTTGGGTTCTACGTTGGCGATTATTGTATGGGGAAGAATTTCACCCGTCCCATTAATAGAACTATCTATTTGGGGCAAGGATTCAGAGCCTGGGTTATTTTTCAAAATATTTTCAGATTTTTCGTTAAGTTTTCTCGGGAATACCTCCGACAGTGAGGAGCTGGCTAGACTAATTTTATTCATTCAGCTCCAAACCTTGAGTTTCAAGGTTTTTAATACTCGCAGACGTGTGGGAAAAATGAGTGCTAAACACAAGAATGTTTTTTTTTTCTTCTTTTAAATACTGGCATCATTAAATTCTTCCTTCGACTGCCAAACTGCCTCTGCTCTCTCGAAGTCGTTTACTACTCCTGTAATGGCCTCGAAATGCTCATTGTAAAACAGCACAGCCTCTACACACTTACCCTAACGAGTTACCACTGGTTATGGAGGTAAAACACTTCTCGTAGTTTTCTTTGTAGGTCTTTATGCAAACAGGAGCCTTAAGAAACACTTTCTTTGTGTTGAAATCAGTGTATTTACATTCCCAAATGTGGATCTTTCTTCTTCAGCAAGATGATGTACTACGTGGGCAATGCATGTCACTTGAAACAAACTGGCATATAGTACTTGGAGGTATTTTCATGTTTGATCATGTAGGGAGCAGCATCTGAGACAAACACGAACACCCTCTCATCAGCAGAAGATTCTGAAAATATTTTTCTAATCTCCTCATTCACAAGTCTGGTTATCGCAGAATGTTTTGTCTTTCCAATTTCTTTGCAGTCCGATAAATAGGAAGAAGTAGTCTCTTGGTTTAACGCAACAACAATAAATTTGCAATATAACAGCCACAAGCGTCGTTAGTTTTGTCAGCTGAAATCCAAATGATGACCTTGAGTTAATTGCCGATTTCTCCAGAAATGTAGGTAAATTGCCGGTAAGAAAGTTTTACTCAATGTTGATTAATCTGGTATATTTTGAGTTAAGTAATATTTACGCAGGAAATAGGAGCATAGGGTACGTAAGTTTGTAGAGAGGACTTTTACTTGCAATGAATCTTTCACGTAGATCCATGTTAAAGTGATTTTTTTTTTTTGTTACCTTTGAAAATTAAATCCCTGCTACTGCTACTTGCAGCTGTCAAAAATTGTTGTCGTGGTTCTTTCTTTCGCAATCCTGCGGTATGAAGACTCATCTGGACATGCTCGTCTATTTCAAACTTTTTTTGCGCGAAACGTTTTTCTTTCACACTCGACAATATAAAACATTTCCGTCATAATCAAATGTTCCAGGACAGCTATCTATCCACGACACATTTCTTTTTTCGGGCGGCATTGTGTACAACAGGCTACAAACTACACATAAACACATATATAAAACTTTCTCGGTTTTCTTGCCGCGTCAATTCGGGATAAAATCCCAAGCTTTCGACGATTATCTCCATCGTCATCGTCAGGAGCTGGCTGTCTTCACTGCTGCTGTGGTAGCCTTATTTATAGCCCGTGGACGGCTTCTGATTGATCGGCTTATAATTGGTCGGCAAAACGTACTGCTGTCGCAGACGATGTATTGTGTGCGCCGGTGGCGCCACGGCTTCCGTTTGAACGTAAACCTTGTAAGGAACGTATCTGCTGCTTCTCTGTATCAAGCACTCGTTTCCATGCACAGCTCAGATGGTTATCGCTGTTAAAGTTCTTTTTTTTTGGGGGGGGGGGAGAAAGGAACTGAAATACAATAAAGAAAAAAAAAAGAAAAAGAACAGCAGTGATGACAGTCAGTTGCTCCTGACGTGACGATGGAGGTAATCGACGAAAGCTTGAGATTTTATCCCGATTTGACGAGGCAAGAAAACCAAGAATGTCTTACATATAAGTGCCGTCGCGAAAGACTTCGTTCCTATACACGTAAACACGTTAAAACTTGTGCAAAAAAAAGAAAAGTAAGCTGAGACATCGGACATGCGAGTAACAAGTTATAAGTTAATTTACTTGTTGCCGACGCGTGCGGTATGATAGGGGAGCGTTCTTAAGCGGATGTGCATTGACTCTGCCTACCTGTTCCTGTTCAGTAATCATTTCGCTAGCCAGCAGCCTCTTGTTTAGCAATCGCAGGCAGTTGTAGGTCATGGTCACACAGTGAGACATCTAAACGAGATCGAGCTAAAGCCTACCTGTCAAGCTTTTGAAAATGTTGTGAACATAGCGCGAAAATATGCACCATCATCAGTATTTAATTAAAATATGCAATAACCGGTGAAAATGAGCCAAATATGCAAATACATATGCAACATGCAAATGCATATAATCTGGCCTCTATTCATTAGTATCTCTGTCGTTTTCTAGAGCGTAAACGTAAAAGTGCTACCACGTGGCCGAGACCATGGATAACCTCGTGGCATAAGAATTCCAGGCACTACTCCATAAACACTTGAAGTTTCAATCTTCTAGTCCTGCTGCTATCTTTTAGTTATATAAATTTTACCATACTATTTTTCACTCGGTTAATAGACGAGAGTCTGACATTAACTACACCACTCCTCGAAATGTGGACTCCCGCAGGATTATCATCATTATTTGCCGCTGTCGTTATTGTAATCCTGTTTTGCCTATCTCGTTATTTCCTAACGTCTGCGTATTTTAATATTTATGTTCGTGGTCAGAAAGCAAATTACGTACTAGAAGTCAAACTAAAAATCTAGCAATTCCCACAAATTTCAACGCAGTGCTTAGTGAATTACGAGCTGTCTTACATCCCCGCCAAATAGCGCTGTCGACAGCCAAAGATAACGGGATGGCCCGTTTACATTAGTGACGTTCTGGTCAAAGTAGACTGCTCGTGATGAACGTGTGTCGGGTTCCTGCGTGAAAATCAGCCACCAACTACGCCACTGATCAATTGATTGTTCGAATGTAATGGTTTTGCTTCTTAATTACTATTTTCCTGTTTCCTTTTTTCGTGCCTCATCGTTGCTCAAGAACTTAATATTCTTCTCTCACAAAAGAACTGTGTGTGTATGGATGTGTGTGTGTTTTCCGAAGTAAATAAATTGTGTTTTGGAATCTTTGGACGAAACTTACCCAGTTCTTCCAGCTTTCGTGCATATATATTTCTAGAGAAAATAAATTTTGAAATTTTTAAACCTTTGGATGACACTTCCCCAGTTCTTTCAGTTCTTATACAAGGTGGTCCATTGATCGTGACCAGGCCAAATATAACACGAAATAAGTGTCAAACGAAAAAACTACAAAGAACGAAACTTGTCTAGCTTGAAGTGAGAAACCAGATGGCGCTATGATTGGCCCGCTAGATGACGCTGCCATAGGTCAAACGGATATCAACTGCGTTCTTTTAAATAGGAACCTCCATTTTTATTACATATTCGTGTAGTAAGTAAAGAAATATGTATGATTTAGTTGGACCACTTTTTTCGCTTTGTGATAGATTGCGCTGTAATAGTCACAAACATATAGCTCACAATTTTAGACGAACGGTCGGTAACAGGTAGGTTTCTCAAATAAAAATAGAGAACGTAGGTACGTTTGAACATTTTAATTAGGTTGTTCCAATGTGACACATATACCTTTGAGAACGTATCATTTCTGAGAACGCATGCTGTTACAGCGTGATTACCTGTGAATACCGCATTAATGCAATAAATGCTCAAAATGATGTACGTCAACCTCAGTGCATTTGGCAATACGTGTAACGACATTCCTCTCGACAGCGAGTAGTTCACCTTCCGTAATGTTCGCACATGCATTGACAATGTGCTGACGCATGTTGTCAGGCATTGTCAGTGGATCACGATAGCAAATATCCTTCAACTTTCCCCACAGTAGGAAATCTAAGGACGTCAGATCCGTTGAACGTGCCGGCCATGGTATGGCGCTTCGACGACCAAGCCACCTGTCATGAAATATGCTATTCAATACCGCTTCAACCGCACGCGAGCTACGTGCCGGACATCTATCATGTTGGAAGTACATCACCATTGTGTCATACAGTGAAACATTTTGTAGTGACATCGGTAGAACATTACGTAGGAAATCAGCTTAGATTGCCATCGATAAATTGGGGGCCAATTATCCTTCCTCCCATAATGCCGCACCATACATTAACCCGCCAAGCTTGCTGATGTTCCACTTTTCGCAGCCATCGTGGATCTTCCGTTGCCCAATAGTGCATATTATGCCGGTTTACATTATCGCTGTTGGTGAATGACGCTTCGTCGCTAAATACACTCCTAGAAATGGAAAAAAGAACACATTGACACCGGTGTGTCAGACCCACCATACTTGCTCCGGACACTGCGAAAGGCCTGTACAAGCAATGATCACATGCACCGCACAGCGGACACACCAGGAACCGCGGTGTTGGCCGTCGAATGGCGCTAGCTGCGCAGCGTTTGTGCACCGCCGCCGTCAGTGTCAGCCAGTTTGCCGTGGCATACGGAGCTCCATCGCAGTCTTTAACACTGGTAGCATGCCGCGACAGCGTGGACGTGAACCGTATGTGCAGTTGACGGACTTTGAGCGAGGGCGTATAGTGGGCATGCGGGAGACCGGGTGGACGTACCGCCGAATTGCTCAACACGTGGGGCGTGAGGTATCCACAGTACATCGATGTTGTCGCCAGTGGTCAGCGGAAGGTGCACGTGCCCGTCGACCTGGGACCGGACCGCAGCGACGCACGGATGCACGCCAAGACCGTAGGATCCTACGCAGTGCCGTAGGGGACTACACCGCCACTTCCCAGCAAATTAGGGACACTGTTGCTCCTGGGGTATCGGCGAGGACCATTCGCAACCGTCTCCATGAAGCTGGGCTACGGTCCCGCACACCCTTAGGCCGTCTTCCGCTCACGCCCCAACATCGTGCAGCCCGCCTCCAGTGGTGTCGCGACAGGCGTGAATGGAGGGACGAATGGAGACGTGTCGTCTTCAGCGATGAGAGTCGCTTCTGCCTTGGTGCCAATGATGGTCGTATGCGTGTTTGGAGCCGTGCAGGTGAGCGCCACAATCAGGACTGCATACGACCGAGGCACACAGGGCCAACACCCGGCATCATGGTGTGGGGAGCGATCTCCTACACTGGCCGTACACCTCTGGTGATCGTCGAGGGGACAGTGAATAGTGCACGGTACATCCAAACCGTCATCGAACCCATCGTTCTACCATTCCTAGACCGGCAAGGGGTCTTGCTGTTCCAACAGGACAATGCACGTCCGCATGTATCCCGTGCCACCCAACGTGCTCTAGAAGGTGTAAGTCAACTACCCTGGCCAGCAAGATCTCCGGATCTGTCCCCGATTGAGCATGTTTGGGACTGGATGAAGCGTCGTCTCACGCGGTCTGCACGTCCAGCACGAACGCTGGTCCAACTGAGGCGCCAGGTGGAAATGGCATGGCAAGCCGTTCCACAGGACTACATCCAGCATCTCTACGATCGTCTCCATGGGAGAATAGCAGCCTGCATTGCTGCGAAAGGTGGATATACACTGTACTAGTGCCGACATTGTGCAGGCTCTGTTGCCTATGTCTATGTGCCTGTGGTTCTGTCTCTGTGATCATGTGATGTATCTGACCCCAGGAATGTGTCAATAAAGTTTCCCCTTCCTGGGACAATGAATTCACGGTGTTCTTATTTCAATTTCCAGGAGTGTAGAACGCGTGCAAAAAATCTGTCATCGTCCCGTAATTCTCGTGTGTCCAGCGGCAGAACTGCACACGACGTTCAAAGTCGTCGTCATGCAATTCCTGGTGCATAGAAATGTGGTACGGGTGCAATCGATGTTGATGTAGGATTCTCAACACCGGCGTTTTTGATATTCCCGATTCTCGCGCAGTTTATCTGCTACTGACGTGCGGATTAGCCGCGACAGTAGCTAAAACACCTACTTGGGCATCATGGTTTGTTGCAGGTCGTGGTTGACGTTTCGCGTGGCTGTACACTTCCTGTTTCCTTAGATAACTTAACTATCTGGCGAACGGTCCGGACACTTGGATGATGTCGTCCAGGATATCGAGCAGCACACATAGCACACGCCCGTTGGGCATTTTGATCACAGTAGCCATGCATTAACACGATATCGATCTTTTCCCTCAATTCGTAAACGGTCCATCTTAACACGGGTAATGTATCACGAAGCAAATACCGTCCGCACTGGCGGGATGTTGTTTGATACAACGTACTTATACGTTTGCGACTATTACAGCGCCATCGATCACAAAGCGAAAAAAGTGGTCCAACTAAAACATTCATATTGTTTTAGGTACTACACGAATATGTAATAAAAATGGAGGTTCCTATTTTAAAAAATGCAATTGATATCCGTTTGACGTATGGCAGCGCCATCTAGCGGGACAACCATAGCGCCATCTGGTTTCCCCCGTCAAGCTAGACGAGTTTCGTTCTTTGTAGTTTTTTCGTTTGATGCTTATTTCGTGAGATATTTGGCCCGGTCACTATCAATGGACTACCCTGTATATGACCAGCCAGTATGTTATGACCACCGACCTACTATCGATACGAAGCCGTCCAGGCGACCGCAGTGTCACCTGGCGAGGAATGCCTGCTAGTCAGACACGCGCTGTGCGTGTAGTAGCAATGACCGTGCTGAGAACGGGGAAGCCGCGCGATCTGTCTGAGTTTGACCGAGAGCGGATTGTGATGGCCCAGAGGCTACACAGGAGCATTTCGCAAACTGCACGATTTGCCTGGTGTTCGAGGAGTGCTGTGGTGAGTGTCTTCAACGAGCGACGAAACCAAGTTGAAACCACGTCCAGATGTCGTGGGGTTGGGTGGCTACCCCTCATTACAGATGTCGGACGTCGTAGGCTGGGTAGACTGGTAAAAAGAGGACTAGCGGCGTACTGTGGTAAAACTAACAGCAGATGTTGATGCTTGTCAGAGTACAAGTGTGTCTGAACACACAGAGGGACGAACACTCTTAATGACGCGCCTCCGCAGTCGGCGACCCATGCATGTGCCAATGTTAAAACCACGACATCGACAACTGCAACTGAAATTGGCACCTGACCATCGGCACTGGACATTGGCGCAGTGGCATAACGTTGCATAGTCTGATGAATCCCAATCCCTTCTTCACCAAGCCGATGGGAGGGCGCGAATCCGTCTTCCTGGGAAACAGCTCCTTGGCATTTGTACTGCGGGACGGAGACAATCTGGCGGCGGCTCCATTATACACTGAGAAACGTGACACGGGGGTCTGGTGGTCCAGTGGAGCTCGTGCAAATGAACATTACGACCACGAGTATAGTACACTGGCTAAAGTCCACGTACACCCCTTCATGAACATAATGTTTCCCGACGGCAGTGGCATTTTTCAACAATATAATGCGCCATGTCGCAAGACCAGGAGTGTGATTCAGTAGTTCGAGGAACACAGTGGCGATCTCCAATTGATGTGCTGGCCCCCAACTCGTCAGATCTGAACCCGGTCGAACATATCTGGGATGTGACTGAACTTGGCGTTAGAGCTCATGGCAACCCTCCCCGGACTTAACAGGAATCAGGTGACTTGTGTGTGCAGATGTCGTGTCAGCTCCTTCCATCGACCCACCTGGGCCTCAGTGCTTCTACGCCACGACGCGTCGCCGCTGTTACCCGTGCCAAAGGTGGACATACGGGCTATTAGGCGGTCATAATTTTCTGGCTGAACATTATATATAAATTTTTTCCCGAGTAAATAAACTTCGGGGTTTCGGAATCTTTGGCCGACACTTACCCAGTTCTTTCTGTTCTCATGAGTGCTGAGAACTTATCATACGACATGTTTACACCTCAGTAATGTGGTGCATGTATGATATACATTTTGCTGCTTATGTAAGACGACATCTAACACACCAGTGTAGCCCAAGATACTTAGTCTAGCAGGGAATCTTCCTCATCTGACTCCAATCCTCCCTATTCGTCTGTCTGAGGTCTTCTCAAAAGTGAAATGTACAGCACTTCTGTCGGTAAGATTGAAGAACAAGAGCTGCAAAATGTACCGCTTTGTTGAGATTTACAATATCATCCGGCGGTGTTTGAAAGAATTCGTAACTCACTGTCAGCACAAGTGCACTGTTGCATCCATATCCGAGGAGGATGCATGGAACACCTTCTTTAAGAGGTACGAGTGTGGAAGAAATTGTACCAATTGTAATGTGTATAAGCGGTAATTTGTCTCTAGATATGGATAGCCAAGCATGAGTCCAATTAAAAGAGGATTTAATCGAAAAGTTAATTTGAACCGTTGTCTTAGTCTACCCGGTGATGCAAGTCAAGTGCCTACAATGTTGACTGCTTTCATACAGCAACACTGATGAACATGGTGTGATGATGCAAGACAAGTGAGTGCAGTGGTCAGTGTGTCGACAAAATAATAAATAAGGTAGCCTTGTAGTAGGCCACTGTGCACAAGAACAACTTCGTCTCAGTGAAACGAACGAATTATATATACAGCCAGTCATATTTGTTTTTAATGGGTCGCCAAAAGTTGTACGACAAGTTAAAGGATGAAGCTACCTGGCAGATTGAAACTGTGTGCCGGACCGATACTCGAACTCGGGACTTTTGGAAGGCAGCAGATGAGTTACTGGGCGAAGTAAAGCTATGAGTACAGGTCGTGCTTGGGTAGCTCAGTCGTTAAGCCGGCACGGTAGCTCAGCGTGTTCGGTCAGAGGGTTACGTGCCCTCTGTAATAAAAAAAAAACTGAGTTAATCGATCAACAGCGAACTTCAATGGATGTCTTACGACGTCCGCCCCGAGCAGATGCAACGAACAAAAGCGAACAAAAAAGAGATTATATATAAAGTCGGTAGAGCACTTTCCCTCAGAAGCCAAAGGTCCCGAGTTCGATTCTCAGTCCGGCAGACAGTTTTAATGTGCCAGAAAGTTTCATATCAGCGCACCCTTCGCTGCACAGCAAGAAGATAAAAGGATCTTGACATCATCTAAGTCAAGACAGAGATTAATTGTTATTTATTTAATTGTTACCAATGTGACGGGCGATGATTGTTGCCAAGTTCATCAAAAGCAGGAAAAATGCACGTAATTTCCCTAACTTTGTGCACAAGTTGCTCATGTTTGAACTCAATGTTGGCATTCGGCCGAAGTAATGTCGTCATAATTACTTGAATGCGTGATGCGACAGAACAGACACACAAAATCCGCAGCTGTGAAACACTATATGTACATTGAAGGAGCATCACTGCTGTCAGCTGCAGCGTGAAATTAAGTGAAATCAGCGGCAAAGAGTGAAAACGTGTACCACACCGGGAATCGAACCCGGGATCTCCTGCTTACTAGACAGGTGCGATAACTACGGCGCCATCCGGGATATAGAGTTGTCGCAATTGCACGGACTATGTCGGCACGCCTCACAGCTGATCTACACTCCCACCGAGCACCAATTATCCGCAGTCCCTGTCCATTACACTCCCGTTCGCTACTCAGAGATTCCCACAGAATGTCGGACGTATTTGTGCCTTCGGCCGCACTGAAGAAGATGGATACGTTGCCCAGCTAGGCTTATCAAATTATATGAATGGACAGGGATTGCGGATTGGTGGCGCTCTGTGGGAATGTGGTTCGGCAGTGAGGCGTACCGAGATAGTCTGTGCTTTTGCGATAACTCTGTGTCCTTGATGGAGCAGTGGTTACTGCACCTGCCTAGTAATCAGGAGATCTCGGGTTCGAATTCCGGCCCGGTACACATTTTCACTTTTCGCCGCTGATTTCGCTTTTTGTCTCGCTGCAGCTGACAGCAGTAATCCCTCTTGAGTTTACATATAAGTCTTCATAACTGGCTAACTTTAGAGCAGACGATTCATATTATCTTGCGCTGGCAACGTAATGCCGTTCCCTCTGAGACTTTGAAGTCGCGCAGAAAAGAAATAGTGTACCACTCAGTTATTCTCTGAGGGCTGTAGGGGTAGCCGTAGAGTCTGTTGACCCCAGGGGTGCAGATGCCAGTCCAGCTTTCATTAGCTGCGGACCCGGTCGTTGCCCGAGCTCCGTGAACGGCCAATTGCACCCCAAAGGCTCGACCTAATGAAATTAGAGACTGTCTATCTGCCGACAAAGGAGGCTGTAGAGACGCTTCCCGCAACACACCACTCACCGTGGCGAGGTGGCAAGTACAGGGTTTTCAGATACACTGCTCCATTATACTGAATAGATAGATGCGAAATAGTCGCATAAAAATAAATTAATGTTGAATAACGATATGTCACCCTAACGTCACATTGTGAGA
The DNA here is from genome assembly GCF_023897955.1 of Schistocerca gregaria. Classification (NCBI taxonomy): domain Eukaryota; kingdom Metazoa; phylum Arthropoda; class Insecta; order Orthoptera; family Acrididae; genus Schistocerca; species Schistocerca gregaria. The sequence goes on from NC_064921.1 coordinate 305,360,769, forward strand.
GTGAGGTCATAAAATATAGTTGTTCTAACTAAAGCCGGCCGCGGTGGTCTAGCGGTTCTAGGCGCTCAGTCCGGTGCCGCGCGACTGCTACGGTCGCAGGTTCGAATCCTGCCTCGGGCATGGATGTGTGTGATGTCCTTAGGTTAGTTAGGTTTAAGTAGTTCTAAGTTCTAGGGGACTAATGAGCACAGCAGATGAGTCCCATAGTGCTCAGAGCCATTTGAACCATTTTATAACTATAGCAACGTTCCATACTGAAGTCTGTGGCGGCTCACATCTACATCTACGTTCAAATGGCTCTGAGCACTATGGGACTCAACATCTTAGGTCATACGTCCCCTAGAACTTAGAACTACTTAAACCTAATTAACCTAAGGACATCACAAACATCCATGCCCGATGCTGGATTCGAACTTGCGACCGTAGCAGTCCCGCGGTTCCGGACTGCAGCGCCAGAACCGCACGGCCACCGCGGCCGGCTACATTTACGTGATTATTCTGCTATTCACAATAAAGTTCCTGGCAGAGGGTTCAATGAACCTCCTTCAAGTCGTCTCTCTACCGTTCCACTCTCGAACGGAACGCAGGAAAAACGAGCACTTAAATTTTTCTGCGCGAGTCCTGATTTCTCTTATTTCATCGTGATGATCATTTCTCCCTATGTAGGTGGGTGCCAACAGAATGTTTTCGCAATCGGAGGAGTAAACTGGTGATTGAAATTCACACACATTCGCTATTATTTTCCAAACAGCTTTTTTGTGAGCTGGGCGTTATTGGAAAGCTTTACATGTGCACTACTAGAAAAGAAAAGCACAACACCAAAAAATAATTAATGCAGAGAACGGAATTTTTGAAATACACATGTCTAGATAACATATTTAAGTGATTAACTTTGCAAGATCACAGGTTAGCGTAAGCGCGAGGTAAGCCACTGCAAATGTGAAATGCTGGTACAGTAATAACTAGGGTAACCGCCAGATGTTAAATGAACCCATGCACACGTGCTTGAATTATGCTGTACAGGTGCCCGAGGTCAGTTCCATGCCTGTTGCACTTGGTGGGCCAATACAGGGACTGGCAATGCTGTTTGTGGATGACGCTGCAATTGTCGTCTGATGATGTCCCATATGTGCTCGATTAGAGACAGGTTTGGTGATCGAGCAAGCCAACCCAATAGTCGATACTCTGTAGAGCATGTTGACTTTCAGCAGCGGTATGTGGACGAACGTTATCCTGTTCGAAAAGAAAACACCCCCTGGAATGCTGTTCATGAATGGCAGTGCAACAGGTCGAATCACCACAAGGACGTACATATTTGCGGTCAGCGTGCGCGGGATAACCGCCAGAGTGCTCCTACTGTCATACGTAATCGCATCCCGACCATAGGTCCAGTGTGTCTAGCATGCAGACAGATTGGTTGCTGGCCCTCAATAGGCCTCCATCTAACCCATACACGGCCATCACAGGCACCGAGGCAGGAACCTGCTTTCATCAGAGGACACAACAGACCTCCGCCTCGGCCTTCTGTGAACTCTCACTTGACACTACTGAAATCGCAAATGACGCTGGTTTGATGTCAGTGGAACGCACACTGCAGGGAGTCTGGTTCGACGCTGTCTTTGATTTGTAACAGTTCGTTGTCTCAATGTGGTGCCGACTGCTGCTAAAATTGCTGCTGCAGTTGCAGTACGATGCGTCAGAGTCATACGCCAAACACGATGGTCTTAACTCGCAGTAGTGCCACGTAGCCGTCCGGATCCCTATTTTGTTGCGGGCGCACCTTCCACTGATCACAGCTGCCAGCAATCATGTACAGTGGCTGCATTCCTGCCAAGTCTTTCTGCAGTGTCACAGAAGGAACATCCAGCTTCTCCCAGCCCTATTACACGATCTCGTACTAACCCAGTGGGGTGCTGATATGGCGTCTTTGTCGTCTTAGAGGCAACTCGGTACGTCCAATCTCAAAGGTAATGCTCACGACGTGCACAGCGTGTATTTCAAGCAAACCTGATCTGCATCCTCATAGTGGCGTTACCAGATTCCCTCTTATGCCACTGTCGCGAAATTGGGGAAGACATCATCTTTCGTATGTAGAAACACGCCTAATAACTTTCGTTTATGTCGCACAACTCCTTGGTGTTGCGATTTTTTTATTTCGTCAGGAGATTATCATGTACCTTCACCGGTATCAGTTTTCGTTATTAACCGTGATATACCCCGTATTAGTAGACAAATTCACATATACCGGGTGATCAAAAAGTCACTATAAATTTGAAAACTTAATAAACCACGGAATAATGTAGATAGAGAGGTACAAATTGACACACATGCTTGGAATGATTTGGGGTTTTATTAGAACCAATCAAAAAACAAAGTTCACAAGATGTCCGACAGATGGGGCTGGACAGAAAAATTGCTACCGTGACGGGTGAGAGGTACGCCGATATGTTACAGAATAGTATCATCCCCAGCCTGGCTGATGAACACCTGCTGGAACTTACGATGTTAATGCAGGATGGCGCTCCACCCCATATTGCTAGACCCGTGAAAGATCTCTTGCGCCCGTCGATTGGTGATGATCGTGTGCTCAGCAGCCACTTTCGTCATGCTTGGTCTCCCAGGTCCCCAGACTTCAGTCCGTGCCATTATTCGATATGGGGTTATCTGAAGTCGCAAGTGTATCGTGATCGACCGACATCTCTAGGGATGCTGAAAGACAACGTCCGACGCCAATGTCTCACCATAACTCCGGACATGCTTTACAATGCTGTTCACAACATTATTCCTTGGCTAAAGCTATTCTTGAGGAATGTTGGTGGACATATTGAGCATTTCCTGTAAAGAACATCATCTTTGCTTTGTCTTACTTTGTTATGCCAATTATTGCTATTCTGATCAGATGAAGCGCCATCTGTCGGCCATTTTTTGAACGTTTGTATTTGTTTGGTTCTAGTAAAACCCCATGTCATTCCAAGCATGTGTGTCAATTTGTACCTCTCTATCTACATTATTCTGTGATTTATTCAGTTTTCAAATTTATACTGACTTTTTCATCACCCGGTACATCAAAGCAAGTAGTTCAGCGTTAGTCATAATTTGTTATTACTGTTGTGTCCTGGAGTGGCTGATTCTGTCGTTTAATGAATCATTTTACTCGTTCCACATCAACATTGAGAGACTGACAGAACATGACGTGTGAATGAATCCAGAGAAACGCTTTTGAAGCCGTTGATCTCAGAGAACGTATACAACTTCTAATCGCTTGAAAAACACCCTAAGTATATGTTGTGCACTATGAGACTAGTTTTGATAATAAAGAAAATACCTATGCAGCACCTTAAAAATGACGAATTTCTGATATTTAAAAAATTTCAGAACATTGCTTCAGGAATATATCTTCTCATCGTTTTGTAATGACATTTATTAGGAGCTCTACACTAAAAAGTCGCCGGCCTAGCCACAGCAGAAGCATCCACAATCAGTAGTCTTCAAACTGTGCTTAACGTTAAGAAATTCGCATGAGAAACCTGTTCAGGTAAAATGTAAAGACCATTCATTTAGCAGATTTCAAGCGCACGCGCTACACATAGCATCATAAGTTTAATAGAGATTTTATCCGTCATTCGATTCACAGGGAAACTGAACTTCTGATACATTTACCTCAAATACATTAACTCTCTTTTGTTTAATTTTAGACTATGTACTGAATGTTGCTAAAATGTGTAACCATACTGTCTTTATTCCTGTTTCAGGTGGGTGAAACGCTTTCTTGTTATCGTCGTGAAACATACAACCTGGAGAACAGTGAAAGAAGCGGTAACATTCTTACTGTTTTATATGCCATGCTAGGCAAATGGAATGAGGTATTTCATTCTCACTGCACGCAGCTAAAAAGTGTGAGTTTGTCACTTCCTCAGTATTACTAATAAAAATATTATCATTATTATTGTATTTTAGTCTTTATTAGGGAGAACGGACGGTTTCTTATTTAAAAACCAGTTCGGATTATTGTTATTCTGAGTGATTGTAATATCCAGATAGCATTTTCGGTCAATATTGACACAAAATATCTGTTATTTTTATGTAATTAAAGCTTAAAAATCGTTAAATTTTAAGATTTTGTCACGTGATCGAAAGCGCTCTGTTACGGCTGAAACAATGGTGACGTCACGCACTAGGACTAACACGAAGCTATATGTCTGTTGTAAGAGTGTTCGCCGACGTTACTGCAATTTAACGTACTTCTTCGGCAAACCCAATAGCAATTTATTGATAGAAAACGCATATACAACTTTTAAGTAAGAACGGAATGGAATTTTGGGAACGCTGATAGTGGAAACCTCCCGAAAATAGATGCGTTTATGCTCCACCCATTTAGAGCGGCGATATGAGCAAGCGTATTATTTTCCCTGTCCCTGCAACATAATTAAACTCGCTCAAAACTTCTTATATTTAGATTGTCGACTATCAGATTCGTATGAAATACACTTACACAAACTAAGGTGAGCTTAACCTATAAACCGTACCATCGTTCATTGCCACTGCAGTGATGAACAATGACCCCCATGCACAATAAAATTATTGGCAAATCTTAGTGTTGATTTCCTCGTATACAACAGCAGCGACAGAAGTCCTGCGGTTAGGTTCGATTCTGTGGTGCAACGAGTAACGCATCACCTACGGATCAGAAAGTTCTAGGTTTGAATCCTGGTCATCGTTTATTTTAAAAGTTCAGGTATTGGCAAGGTCGTAAATTTTTAAAAGTGTTACACGAAATATGATAATAGCTATAGCAAGAACTGATTTTGGCAGTTGTTTCGTCGGTGTGAAATATTTTATGTAGCTTGGCATTAATTTTAGTCGGAGAGATAATAAATGCATTTAATTTTCCTACACACAATTCACTTTTTTGGAAAGCATTGCTAATGGTGAAGGTATTTCCACACATCCACAGTATAACGAGGTATAAGGCGATGAGGTTTTGTATGTGCAGAGATATAAAGCCTGTACAACATGTAGTGATAACACAGATGTAAGGGGTGCGATGTTTGTATATAGAAAATAAAATCAGGATCGCAAGCGGACTTACTACATCTGTATGTAAGATGACGCAGCTTTAAACAATAAGGAACCTTGTTGGACAGTACGAAGATAAAAGAAGATTGTTTCCAATAAAGTGCAAAGAGTGTGGTAACATTAACAAGAGATCTTCTGGAAGGTGACGTGTGTGAACAGCGATTGCGAATGTAAGCGCATGTAAACGGCAGCGAAAACTCAACAACGATTTCTGATTGGTGAGGTGAAGATTTGTCAGTTTGATTTGGTTTTTGTATGAGAGGAATGTTGAGTTGTTTAAAAATAAGTTTAAAAAATTTCGGACCGGATTTGAATGTTTAACTGTTTAAAAACTGTAACAGTCTACAGCTCTACCAATACTTCCTTTTCTTCTCGTCATTTGATCTGGGCGGACGTCACAAAAGACCGCATCAAGTTCATCGTTGAAAGCTTCGCTCAGTTAATTTATTTTTCATTATTATTACAGAGGGCTTCCAGCCTCCAACCGAACACGCTTAACTACCGGGTCAGCTGACCAACCGAAGCGTGTGTGTATTACAGGATATAACAACAGTCAGTTCTCCCAATTTCCATTGCGAGTTTAATTTCGCTGAATAACGCTGTCTTCCCTTGCAACGGCGGGAAAGCATGTCTTGATGGGTAAATTAATGTTAACTTCAGAGAGCAGGGTATTCTTAAGTTAGTGAATCTGTGCATCGACGTCGTGGCATTTTGCCGATACAGTGCAACCACGTTTTACGAATTTTTATAGCTGTTTTTGTACAGTGTGGTACTACACACCATTCTTAACGCATTTTCCTAAACGTCCATTCTGAAACGAGATATCGCTTTTGAATGAGCTTTACTACAGTAGGAACAGCGAACTAGCCAGTGACGTCACAGACATAACATGAGTCAAATGAAGCGTTTTAGTGGGCTTTAAAATTATCTAAAATTCATTTCTGTCCCTTTTTCTTCAAAATAATTCTGAAATTCAAGAGGAAAAGAGCATGTTATTGAGCATAAAATGATGTAATTAATCACTTAAGGCGATTTCCAGAGATTAGCAAAATACCCTATTGTGCGTGACTACGAAGTCATCCACCGTATACTGAGAAAAAATATTAAACCAATGGAACATTTTTCCAACTGGCGAACGGACTCAGTTTTATAGAAATTAAGCTGATTCTGCTGTTGCACTTTACCTTTCATTGTTCGTAGAATTGTTCCGGGCGTATATTAAAGTGAAATTTTCTTTTTCATTTCATCGTCGTCGTTAAAAGATAGCTCACAACTTGAATAAGTAAAGATAGAACTTGTTCATTGTCTATTATTAATTTAGTTATAATAAGATATTTCCCTTGTCATTTCATAACTATGTTTTCTGCCTGGATATCCGCGGTTTGTAGTTTCTACGGATAATATTTGAAATACATAATTATCTTTGAAGTTTCTTTTAATCTTCCCCTCCTAAGAGTCCTCAGCCGCATTTTCCCTTGCATTTCGACTGATATTTTTAATTTCGTTTTTGGAATGTGTAGCTGTAGCTAGCCGAAACCAATACTGCTCGTCACGCCTTCCATGTGACACTCAGTGGCAACAAAAAGTATCGGCTAGTTTCTTATTATCAACGAAATGAATTTTAAAGTAGAATTTTATGGGCCCAGTTGACAGAGCAGTCATAATTTAGTCTAGTTCGATGTTGCTGCTGTTACATTACTCCTTTCCCATCAGATAGCACTTCCTCTTTAGCTGACCATCTCGTAGTTACCATCACTGCCACGAGTTTTCATTTCAAACGGCAACTAAATATAGAACAGCTAACAACACATATATTACACACTAATCATTATTGTAAACAATAAATTGCACACGCAAACCTTCCTCGCCAATCAGTATATCTGTTTCTGAAAACCAAAATCTCGTCAGTAGTTCCTGAGATTAGGCAACATCGACAGAAAAACGATGAGGTTGACTTCAAATTTATATAGGCCTTACTGCAACGTAACGTACGATCCTCCAGTGAACCTTCTACTCCAGTCGTGCAACCCTGACATACTCTATGGGAGAACCTCTAGTAGTAGTGGTAGGTTACCGTCGGTGTAAGTACCAGATTAACATTTTGGGCACGTCTGGATGTGTGCTCGGACAGTCTAATGGATAAGGCGACAGCTTGCAATATGCACGAAATCAAGGCTCTGGTTACGATGTGACTCAAATTTTCAGTCTCTGTTGATCCATTGTGGACATGGGACAGCGGCTGGTCGAATATTTACCAATGAAATTCGCCCAACAGCCGTGCAATTGAGAAGTTATTTTGTTTTGGCTGCCAGCTTCGGCAATTCGTTAAGCGATTTTCAGGCCCCATATGCACCTCTGAAAAATAATCGATATTGGCATAATGAGGCAATATGTTTCTGGATGTCGTGAATTCTCAGTTCCTTCCTTCGACGATTTCACTGCAGTGAAGTCTTCGATGGAATCACTTGAGAATTCACGACATCCAGAAACGTGTGGCCCCAATATGCCAATATCGATTATTTTTGAGGGGTGCATGTGGGGCCTGAAGATGGGATAGTGAATTGCGGAAACTGATGGAGAAAACAAAATAAAATTATTTCTCATTTGCACGGCTGTTCGGCGAATTTCATTTTTAAACTAATTTTCAGTTATGTATATGTATTACATCCAAGGATGCCAGGAAGTTTGAGCTATCCGTATACCCCGCTAGATCTAGAATCTAAAATGTAAACAGTAACTAATCAGGCATGATAACGGCTTACAAATAAATAAGGGAATGTGACTCACTCACGCGCATGACTCATACATACATAACGGCTTAAAAGTGAACATTAACAAAATATTTGCTGGAATCACGGGTGACTCTAAAAGATTGCCGGTTGAGCATTTGAAGCACCTGTGTTTACGTTCAATGGTAGTCAAAATATAGGCTTGTAAAATCTTTTAATAATTCGTTCTCGCCCAGTATTTGTGTGATATTGCTGGTTTTGCTTAATGAAGGTATCATACTGTTAACAATATCATTGACTCTGCCTGCCCTGCTATAAGATTCTTTTCTCAAAATTTTAAACGCTAAGTTTTTTTTATGGGTACTGTAGCGAAATTCATGGACTCAGTACTCTGTACCAAAACCAAGCGCCTGCCGTCGCTTTAGCTATGCCACTACAGCCTTAAGAATAACAGGAGACATTTCGCCCACCAAACACGAGATCCCCATTCTGAAGCAGCGGCGGTAACTAACTCCGCCCCCCCCCCTTCCCCACCCCACCAGCAACAAGCCAGTAAACAGCTGCCGGTGTATACAGCCGACATTTCGCCCACTTGAGTAGCGGGCAAAAATAAAAAGCAACGGAGTTCTTTAAAAGAACGATAACGTGTCGTTTGGCAGAGGAGTAACGGCGGCAGTTTATGTCGCTTAATGAAAGAAGCGAAAATATTAAATCGCGCGCTCGTAACGGAGTGGTGTGGCCGGCCAGTTTTACTGCGAGCTGTTAAAGGCAGCACGCTGCCCGCTGCCCGCTGTCATTAGCGGCTATGATACTCGGCCTCGTCCCACCGACGTCGTTTCCGCCACTGTCAGCAGCCGCACCAGGCGATACGCTAAGAGGCTCGACTTGTGTTCCGGAGGACAGTGGTTCGAATCTCAGTTCTGCTATCCAAATTTAGGTTTTCAGCAGTTTCACAAAATCGCATAAGGCGAAAGCTGGGTTAGTGCCTTGGAAAGAGGAAACCCGAATTTCTTCCTTAGCCCTCACAAACGCAAGCTGCTGCTTCGTCTCTGACCTCTTCATCGACGGGGCGTTAACTACTATTCTTCATTTTGTGAGGTGTCGGTTAACCCGTTTAGTGTACCCATAAGATGCTACAGATTCTATCCTCCGTGACCTACATGGGTGGAATGCTTTTCATAAACTCACGCTAATTTAAAAGAAATTAGGTGACGTAGCGACTTATTAAGTGACAGTTACAAGGGATGGCCCAATTAAGCGTGAAAATATGGACACCTTATCTCACACAGACATACTGCTAACAGGATTCATCAAACAACGAAAGGAAACTAATGGTTACTGTAACAATCCGGTTTATTAGAAAGGGACAACAGAAACGTAGAAGCAGATATCTTCGAGGCAGTGAAACAACTTAAATCATTTAACAAAAGCAAGTCTTCCGGTCCAGATTTTATACTAGTTAGGTTCCTTTCCGAGTGTGCAGATACAATACCTCCATACTTAACCATTACATACAACCGTACCCAAAACCTGGAAAGTTGCACGGGTCCTACTAATATTCAAAAAAGTTAGTAGGAGTAATCCAATGAAGTACTGGCCCATATCATTAACGTCGGTATGCAGCAGGATTTTGGAACATATGTTGTGTTCTAACATCATGAATTGCCTCGAAGAAAACGCTCAATTGATAGGCAGTTAACACAGATTTCGAAAATATCGATTTTGTGGAACACAACTAGGTCTTTACTCGCACAAGGAATTTCAAATTGATTCCGTATTTCTGGATTTCCGGGAGGCTTTTGACTCTGTACTTGTAGTGGAATTACGTGCTTATGGTATATCGATTCAGTTATGTAACTGGATTCGTGATTTCCTGTCAGTGAGGTCACAGTTCGTAGTAATTGATGGAAAGTCATCGAGTAAGACAGAAGTGATTTCTTGCGTTCCCCAAGGTAGGCCCTTTGCTGTTCCTTATCTATATAAACGATTTGGGGGACAATCTGAGCAGCCGTTTTAGGTTGTTTGCAGATGCAGCTGTCGTTTATCGGCTATTAAAGTCATCAGAAGAACAAAACAAATTGCAAAACGATTTAGAAAAGATATCTGTATGGTAAAAAAAATTGGAAATTGACCCTAAATAACAAAAAGTGTAGGTCATCCACGTGAATGGTAAAAGGAATTCGTTAAACTACGGTTACACGATAAATCAGTCAAATCTAAAGGCCATAAATTCAACTAAATACCTAGGAATTACAATTACGAACCACTTAAATTGGAAGGAACACACTTAAAATGTTGTGGGGAAGATTATCAAAGACCGCATTTTATTGGCAGGACACTTAGAAAATGAAACAGATGTACTAAAGAGATTGCCTACACTACGCCTGTTCGTCCTCTTTTAGAATACTGCTGCGAGCTGTGGGATCCTTACCGGATAGGATTGACGGAGAACACCGAAAAAGTTCAATGAAGGACAGCACGTTTTGTATTATCGCGAAATAGGGGAGAAAGTGTCATTAAAATGATACAGGATTTGGGGTGGACATCATTAAAACAAAGGCGTTTTTCGTTGCGACGGAATGTTCTCTAGAAATTTCAGTCACCAACTTTCTCCTCCGAATGCGAAAATATTTTGTTAACACTGACCTGCTTACTGAGAAACGATCACCATAATAAAATAAGGGAAGTTGGAGCTCGCACGGAAAGATATAGACGTTCGTTTTTTCCGCGCGCTACGACATTGGAATAATAGAGAATTGTGAAGGTGGTTCGATGAACCCTCTGCCAGGCAATTAAATGTAATTTGCATTCCATGCAGATGTAGATGAAGAAAAATGATTTACTCATTGAATCATGAATATAAACATTTAACAAGTGGAAAAGTGATTGCAGACATGGAGTAAAGCCTTTGCACCGTTGGATGAACACATGCAACAATAACACAGAATGATGTCACAAATGTGGCCAGTTATCGCAGAAGAGATTCATGATTTAATGAAAAATGCCGGAAAAACATTAACGAACACCAGTACTCTCACCTAAGCGCATGATGGGTGCAACTTGCTGTGTGCGAAAATTAGATCTGCGAAATAAAGCTCTGCAAACTAATTAATTTTACACTTGCTTCGCCTCAGTGATTGCAGTGACGACCTATGCTTGTTACTCCCAAGCTATGTGAGGGCGGATGCAGTAGTGGCTGAAAAATGTGTCCAGCTTCGCCTCTGTATTCACTCTGCAACTCTAAGACGTTCGAAACAGTGTTCTCTACAGCGCCCTTGAATCATATGTCCTCTATGTCTTCCTTCCACCAAGTTTGTTCTAATATTTTTCTGTAGTGAAACTTATCTGGTTTTGCTAGCATCAGAACCTCGCCAGCCAATTGCACCAGACCTTACAAGTGCTGACCAATGATGATTTCATAAAGAAGTTTAACACTTCCCTACCCTTGGGGATTTTGTCTTTGTTAACTAATAAGATATGTTTCTCCCGTGGTGAGGGGAAGAAGGTAGAAAATCGCTCCCACTATATGACAGAGTTTCAGCCATAGCCAACCAAACGACGTGTGCATACACATGCATGGGAGCTCATCCCCAATAGTGAAATATTTTATATGAGCCAACCAGAGAATCCAATACTAAAACTGAACAAACATTCGAGCTGTCTCCCGTGGACTTGATGGCTGGTGGCACACTATATGGCTTCATGTTCTCTCTTGTCTTTCAGATTCTTATCTTAGCTAAGAAGGATTCCTTTTACTCCTCAAGCAACGCAGTTTTATGGTACACCGCTCGCCATTACGCCAAGCCCCTGCTGGGCTGGAATGGCAAACTGTCCTTCTCTGCTCTGTGCTGGCACAGAAAACTTTTTCACTAGAAAGCAACTCTATGATTAGTCCGTTCTCCCAAGTGAAAGTTTCCTTTCTCAAGCCAGCTAAAAGCCTCAAGGCTGCTGTAATTACAAGACTCTCTCATCATACCAAAAGGAGAGGAGAGACAGAAATAGAATCACAGTCGTTGGCAGTTATGAATATTTCTTGAAGTTTTCATTCAATGATAGTGATTTGACTTGACTGACTATTGGGATCTGCATAGTAAGTTAAAAAAACAGGTTATGGAACAGGTTGGGAATAAACTGCCATGTCACACTTTCCTTTCGGAGCTACAATATTCGGGATCCTATGACACTGACAGAAATGTTGTCAACACCTCTGCATCTACAGCTCCACTTCACAACCCACCTTATGGCGTGTGGTGGTGGGTACTTCACGTACCACTATCAGTTCTGCCCATATCCTGTCCCAGTCGCGAATGACACACTGGACGAACGATTCTTGGTGAGAGTTAGAATCTCTATAATTCTTCTTCAAGTTTCAGTCTTCGACATAAAACCTGGCCGCTAGCTGGCTGCCGCAGAGACTACTGAGTGGTTATAATTAAACTTGCCTTATTTAACACGTTATAACGTGGAAACTAACAACTGTAAGAGGACCAAACTCGGTAGCATTAATGTCAAGGACATGGGGAAGAGAAATAATGCAGAATCAATTCAATTGAAACACTTTTAATGTATTGCTAGAGTACATCATACCATTATATACCGGTAACATTACTGCTACGAAAGGTACTTAATATGGCGCCCACCAGGGTCCATTAGAGTCTGAAAGCGCAGGACTACATTCTGAACAGCAGAACGAAGCATGTCCGTAGGTATGCTGACTACCTCTTTGATATGCTGCGCTTCAGGTCAGTACATGTGTGAATGTTACCCTGGTAAGCATGTCCTTCAGGTAGCCCCACAACCAAAAATCATAGGGAGTGAAATCAGGTGATCGTGCTGGCGAAGTATTTGGAAACGATCGACTGATAATTCGATCGTTTCCAAATGCGTTTCGGAGAAGCAGATGAACTTCACGGGCGATGTGCGGTAGGGTCCCATCTTGCATGAAAACTGTTGACTCCAATGCGTCTCTCTCCTTTAGGGCTGGTATGACATGCTGGCAAAGCATATCGCAGAAACGCTGGCCAGTCACACTGCACGTCTTTGGTCCTTGAGCGCCAACCTGTTCAAAAGAGAATGCACTAATGTTGAACTTAGCCGTAAAGCCACACCATACGAAGACACGTTTATCAGGCAGAGGAACTTCATAGACAGTGACTGGAGGTGAAGATCCCCAAACCCGACAGTTCCGTGTGTTCTCCCGACCCATCAGAGGAAAATGAGCTTCGCCTATTCATTGGATGATGGCCCATGGCCAGCCCTCGTCAACTTCAATCCTTGCGGGGAAGTGGAGAGTGAAGTCAACACGTTGTCGTGCGTCCTGTGGCGCAAGCTGCTGTACGATATGTATCTCGTACGGATACCATTTGAGAATGGTTCGAAGCACCTTCCGTACACTGACCAGAGGAAGGTTCAACTGGAGTGTTTCTTCACGGGATAGTTTAGTCGGTGCGAGAGCAGATGCCCAACAAACTCCAGTGGCGGGTGTTATAAGAGAGGCGTTGTGCATTACGGAGAGGTCTGCTATTGAAGTTTCTGAACAGCACTTTCCGGGAAGTGTCGGACGTGAAATGACCACGACTAGAAAATTCGAGAAATTAGAGCTAATACAGAGGCTTACCTTCACTTATTCTCCCCACGGCCCGTGCGCTAGTGGAGTAGGGAAGAGGGGATCAGGTGCGTACCAGAAGTACCCTCTGCCACACGCCGTTAGGTGGCTTCCGGAGTTTGATATAGAGGAGGAATGACGTTGGCACCTCCGCCGCACACTGCCCAGTGACGAGCAAACTAGTATAGATGCAGACAGGAATGTTTTTCTTCTCGTCACCAGAATTACACTAAGTCAGCATGACAGTATACCAGGGAAAAGTAAAAACTATAGACAAGAAGGAGAATATGTAACAGAGAAGAAGATGGACATCGTACTGTCCTAGTTAGTTATAGATTCTGCTATGAGAAGAACAGTAAACTGATAAGCTGAATATGTTATTCACCCCAGTAGACTCGTGTGTGTGGCCGCCTTGCTTATTGCGTAACCAGTAACGCACCATAAAAATTTGATCGTTTCAAACAAGCCGCAGGTTTTTCAGGCAACATAGACCCCTTTGCCTTGTACGGCAAACATCAGAGGACAGGGTCGTTAACTTTGGCGGCTCCCCAGCCGAGGGATCCAATTAGCTTGGCTCAGTGACAAGCAGCATGTCGCAATCATTTTTCCATACACACCCCTTTTTTCCTTGCTATTTCCCTCTGTGCTTGCACCGTTGCATGTTGCGGGTATTTACGATGAGGCTATTAGCAGCATCATTATGCCTGTATTTTGAATATTTTTCGAACTGTAGTAGCTGTAGAGATCTCCCACGCTTAAACGTTGACAATGTAACTTATCATTAATGACAAAACCTGGTGCAAGAGCCACTATTTGGTTTTTTTTAGTCACCAGTCTTCTGACTGGTTTGATGCAGCCCGCCACGAATTTCTCTGCTGTGCCAACCTGTTCACCTCAGAGTAGCACTTGCAACATACGTCCTCGGTTACCTGTTGGATGTATTCCAACCTCTGTCTTACTCTACAGTTTTTTCACTCTACAGTTTCTCTACCTACAGTTCTATGGAAGTCAGTCGCTGATACGTTAACAGATGTCCTATCATCCAGTCCCTTCTCCTTGTCAGTGTTTTCTACACATTCCTCTCTTCTCCGATTCTGCGCAGAACCTCCTCATTTCTTGCCTTATCAGTCCACCTAATTTTCAACATTCGTCTGTAGCACCACATCTCAAACGCTGCGAATCTCTTCTGTTCCGGTTTCCCCACAGTCCATGTTTCACTACCAGACAATGCTGTGTCCAAACGTATATTATCAGAAATTTCTTCCTCAAACTGAGACCTATGTTTGATACTAGTAGATTTGGCGGGGAATGCCCTTTTTGCCAGTGCTACTCTGCTTTTGATGTCCGCCTTGCTGCGTCCGCCATTGGTTATCTTGCAGCCTAGGTAGCAGAATTCCTTAACTTCATTTACTTCGTGTCTATCAATCCTGATGTTAAGTTTCTCGCTGTTCTCATTTCTACTACCTCCCCTTACTTTCATCTTTCTTCGATTCACTCTTAATCCGTATTCTGTACTTATTAGACTGTCCATACCATTCAGCAGATCACGCAATTCTTCTTCACATTTACTTAGGATAGCAATGAATCCTTTCACCTTGAATTTTTATTCCACTTATGAACCTTTGTAGCGGTAGGAAGGAACGGGACAGTAAGAGGGGAGACAGTGACGGGGGAAACTTTATAGTGGGACAGAACGAATGATGTTGTGGCCATGACGCCGAAGTCCGCAGCTCGTGGTCGTGCAGTAGCGTTCTCGCTTCCCGCGCCCGGGTTCCCGGGTTCGATTCCCGGCGGGGTCAGGGATTTTCTCTGCCTCGTGATGACTAGGTGTTGTGTGATGTACTTAGATTAGTTAGGTTTGAGTAGTTCTAAGTTCTAGGGGACTGATGACCATGGATGTTAAGTCCCATAGTTCTCAGAGCCATTTGAACAATTTTTGAACCATGACACTGAAAAAGATAATGGCAGTGTGCTGAAACGATTGAGTGAGGCAGCTAGGAGAGGATGTGTATGAGTGACTTACAGCGATAGACCAACGGGTGTGAGTGAGTTAGGGGAGCTTGTGGAAGTTTGAAGTAAGTTGTATGTTTTAAAATGCGCAAATATCTTCGGTGCCAAAATTTTTGAAAGTGCTGAGGGAGTTAGAATGAGGCATCTACTTTTCAGTCAGAGTCCTTTAAATAAACAGAAAAATATGAATTTTTTTGTGCTCCTATGAGAGCATTATTCTTCTGGCAATGTTTTGGCTCAGGAGTGTAAGTTACGCGTCCTATGAAAATGTCACATTTCAATGCCGTCAGCACAAATGTGACCAAAGTTCACTAGGATAACAGAAAGCGGAACGGCTTAAAGACATAGTTGCAGCCAATGGAAAGAATGAAGAGAGGTGACGCTGTGGTAAAACAATGACTGATATTGCCGGCCGGAGTAGCCGAGCGGTTCTAGGAGCTACAGTCTGGAACCGCGCGACCGCTACGGTCGCAGGTTCGAATCCTGCATCGGGCATGGATGTGTGTGATGTCCGTAGGTTAGTTACGTTTAAATAGTTCTAAGTTCTAGAGGACTGATGACCTCAGAAGTTAAGTCCCATGGTGCTCAGAGCCATTTGAACCATTTTTTGACTGATATTCAAGAGGTCGGCTGCTCAAATCCTCGCCCTGACATTTTGATTGAGCTTTTTCCTTATTTCCATAAATTCTTAAGGTAAATACCCGAACGGTTCGTTCCTCAATCCAAGTCGTCGTAGACGTCAGCAGCTCGTGATGTTGCTGACTCTCGGTCACAGGGCCTCAGGTTCGATACCCGGCTGAATCGGGGATTGTTTTCTCCGATCGGGGCTGGGTGTGCGTGCGTGTTGCTTTCATCATCATTTCACCATCATCATCAACAGACGTCGTCGAAATGGTGTCACATAAAATGACTTGCACCAGCAAACATCTTAGATGTGCTCTCCCGGCTATAAAGCCATGCCGCATATTTTGACACGTTAACCCCAAATCGTCTGTTATGGTAAACAGACGCAGCACGCCCGGTAGCCGCGGATGGGTGAAAGTACGGCCTCCGGTAGTATTTGGCGAGGCTGGCCCCCACATCGGAACAAGTTCCGGACGGCCCGTTGCCCAAGCGCCGAGCGACACGCCGCGCTCGCCGAACAATAGCGGGCAGGCGGCAGTCGCTTGTCTCGCGGACAATGGCTGACGTCGTGGAGCGCTCGTTGACGGCAAAAAAGAAAACGGCACCTAATAATTTCCATGCAAATGGATTTGGAAAGTTCGCTTTTGGTTCGGTATTGTTCTCGCAAACTCGGGACGTATGTTTACACTGCAACGCGCCTTACACTCATTAGCAAACAACTGCACGACGTATAGTCATGGCTAAACAGATTATTTCGAAATTATAACGCGGTAAAACAGTTCAGATCTTCAAAGCACGACATGTCAGCCTTTCAAAATGGTTTATGTATTTTAACTAAGGCATCGGTTTATAAATGTTGTTAATTGTTACAAATATTGGATTGAGTGAATAAAAAAATTGACATAATACAATACAAAATACAGATTTGTTCATATACAATAGACTACTCTGAATCCTCAACGTCAAGGCAAGAGACACACTTCACGATTTTTTCTGAACGTGTGTTACACACATGTTTATGACACTGTCCACAATACTGTTTTGGTTTACTTAGATTGTTGTACTTCTCCTTCTTTGTTTTAGCTTTTCTTACACAAACATGGCACTAACCTTTCCCGCAGAAGGCTGGCGTGCTTCTGTTGTCACTTTTTTGATTTTCTTTTGTAAAATAGTGTCATTGATTGAACAATGTGGTTAGATAACCCTCTTGCATTGGCACTTCTTTCTTCTACCTACAATTTCACTAGTACCATCCCAGCGTTCAGAAGATAAAGTTTCCGTTTGCTGTGTTTCTTTTCATTCCATCTTGGATGTTGCTGGATGAATATGGTGGTTGCATTGATAGCACAAATGTCGATGAGAGATTAAAATACAGATAGAGGCCACCTCTTTGTTCCCCTCTTGCAGCTGTACATACACGCCATTTGATCAATGGTATCAATTCCACCTTTAGTGGAATTATAATATGCATTTATCTCGGTTTTATTCTTCTCTCCTCCAACAGTGTCTTTATCTTGATGCATTGTTGACAACATCAGTAAGATTTTACTTGGTTTCGTTTTTGCTGTGTAGGACACCAAAGTTACTGGAGGCCTACGTGTTCGGAACTGCACCAACTCACTGCAACTTTACACGATAAATAACAGCTGACTGACATCAACAATCATTTCCTCTGAAAGTAAACCGATTGTTGTGAATATAAAGAAACTAACTTGCATTGTTGTAGAGATGAGAAACACGAAATACTACTAAGGGAAATTTTCTATAGCATGGAAGCCTAAGGGAGGGGGGGGAGGGGTTGTCGGACCCATAATAAGTTAATTTATTTTTTCTTTCAAAGCAGGAATTTTCAATAAAATATATTGACACCATCGTTTCATAAAGTAGCCAACAAACAATAACTCAAAGGGAATATGTAGTATGAAAGTTACTTGGACAAAAGCAGGGGACATAAAAAAAATTGTGGTTTCAACGAACCCCCCCCCCCCCCCCTCCCTTAGGCGTCCTAGGGTTAATACAGGGAGTTGCTTTACCAGTGCACACAAATATTGAGTGCACAGTGCAAGTTATTCTTCAGAACACACCTCTTAAGCGTTCTCAGAGTGAAAAGAAACGTCTTAACGGTGGGGCACGTGGCAGATAGGTGGCGGTACAACTCCCTTGTTGCCACAGCCGTCGGAGTTCGTTCCGGCAGTACTCTTTCGTTACGCAGTCGTCTCATTAGGAAAACCGCTCCTAATTTGTACACACGAGTAGTTCAGACGCGAGAGAAATGTACGTCGGTTCACCAGGGACAACATACGAGTCGTTTACTCTACGGCTGTCCAAAGCCGACCGTTAAACATGCAGATAAGTGTGAAAAATAAATAAGTAAAAGCAGAGTAGGTGGAGGGGGGGAGTGGCAGTGAGTCGGCCCCATAAATCTGTTAGTGCAGCCGTATCGATCAGCGTGATTGGAATGATCGACTACAAATTAGAGCAGTGCGGGTTGGGATCGCTTCTAATGAATTCTGCGGCCGGCGTTATTAACATGGGCTGGGCACGGCACGGCGGAGCAGGGTGTGGCGCTGTGTGTGTGTGTGTGTGTGTGTGTGTGTGTGTGTGTGTACGCGCGCTCCGTGCCCGGACTGACTGATGCGGGCCCCATGTGTCTCTATGAAGCACCTCATTCGACGGCACCGCCGGAAAACCGAACTGTGCGTGTGTATCACACTGCATAAACAGTGTCTCCGGTAGCTTCTGTTCTGAAACATGTGCGCTAGCAAAGCCCTTCTATATGGGGTGTCTGTCATTTATTTTGCTGTTATATATATATATTCATTAGTTACTAGCAATACGAAAATGTCTCCCACAAAATTTCTCCCTGGGCATATTTCGGGCATTAAATGGACGTTAAAGATTGGTAATCTGGTTTTGGGCTAGTATGCAGGAGGAGGAGGCTTCGATTCCGGGTCGAGGATTATTTGTTTTTCTTTGCTAAATGTAGTCTGCGTGGTGGGGTATCTGGCGACTTAATTGTCATTCAGTGACTACATTGGGTGTCCCACTACAAACACGGAAATGGTAGTTCAATGGTTTTCATAGGTCAGCTTTTAAAGTAGCCTTTTGCAAGTCGTCGACGGGAATTGTTTCGCACCACTGCATCTACTACATTCCATTTGTGTGTACCATCCCCTAATGGCCCAATCTGTTAATACTTAGTTATTCTTGCTAAGTTCAGGCCCATTATATTTCGTTAGGGTCCTGCGTCAACACCAGGGCTAACAACGTGCTTTGCAACTAATTTAGAGGGGACCATTAGGGGAGTGTTGACAGGAAACAGGTTTAGAGTCTACTAGATGCAGTGGTGCGAAACAATTCACGTCAACAACGCGCAAAAGGCTTCTTTAAAAACTGGACACTGAAAACGATTGTACTCCTATTCCTGTGTTCGTAGTGCGTCACTGCAAATGTTTTGTAGAAGACCCCCTGTAAATGCTGACTGACGATTAAGACTCCAAATATCGTACCACGCAGACTACATTTAGCAAATAAAAATAAATAAGCTTCCATCCAGAATCGAAGCCTCGACCTCATGGGCGCTAGCCCAAAACGCTATCAAGTGCACCAATTGCACAACACTTCTGAAGATGCTGACAGACGTAGTTACCGTACATGTAATTACACTGTTACCAGATTGCCAATCGTTAACGTCCGTTTACTACCCGAAATACTCGTAGGACGAAATTTTGTGGGAGATATTTTTGTATTACTAGTATATGAGGAATCGCGCTGTGATGCATATGTGAACTGGTACCTTAATATGTACTCACAGTAAGTGTTAGTTGTTTTTAGTTGTTTTGTCTCTGTATCTAACAGTCGTTGCACAAACACATCATTCTTTTCCTTTTTTTGTCATCACTTTTCTGACTGGATTGATGCAGTGATGCAATCCGCCACGGATTCCTTTCCTTTAACCAACCTTTTCATCTCAGGGTAGCAATTGTAATCTACGTGCTTAGTTATTTTGGGTGTCTTAAAATCTCTGTCTTTCTCTGCAGGCTATATATTTTACCTGATGCAGTCTACACTGTCGCAAGGGCGCCGTGCCGCAAAGTACTTGGACCTATTAATCAATCTAAGAGTGTAATGCTTGTAATAAAGATAATTTTTAGTCTGTAAGTGAAGTAAAGAAATATCTGCACTTATACCCCTAATGCCATGTATATAAAACTTCGAGTAATCCTTTAGTAGGGCACAGTAAATCATCATTGTTTCTACTTCTTCGTTTTCATCGATAGTTTACTTTGGCCCACACTTCTTTCAGCCTTTGAGAATGTTGTTGCATCTCTTCTTGTGTCCACTTTCTTCCAGTTCTTCATATTTTTCTGTCGTGAAAGCCTGCCTTTTCTATTGCTTCTGGAGAAACTGATCAGTTTCTTATTGCATAAAAGTCGACTCTTAAATTTCCGATCTCTCTTCCTACTTCCCTCGGGTATGTGATTTTCGATTTGTTATTGTTTAGTACGTCAAAGGTTTGTTTAGTTATTCTGCCATTATTCATGCTGCATACATGTCCATAGAAATTTAATCTCCTTTACCTCATTACGTGTGTTACCCTTTCAATTTTCAGATACAGTCCTAATTTAGACCTTTACCTGTATTCAGAGTCACAGCTGATTTTGGATCCTAGTACTTTTCGTAGAATTCTTCTACCAATTTTTTCTAATTCTTCAAGCTCTCCCTCCGTAGTCAGATTAAGAGTTTCTGCTGCACAGAGTATTTCTGATCTCACCGCTGTTTCATAGTATTTCAGTTTTGTGTTACAGGATCAAGATTTTTTAGACTAGATTATCCTAGTAATTTATGTATTCTAGTCTATATTACTGTCCTTTGCTTCATGTTGTTTGTTATCCATTCTCTTCGTCATCTGAACACAACCGCTATGTGAACTTCCTTATTCTTAGACGAAACGCTTTCCCCAGATGTTCCTTCGAATTGCCGAAAAGATGGAAATCGCGCGGTCCAACATTTGGAGTTCCCGAACAGCATAACACACGTCTGTGCGGCCTTGGTCAAATTGTTGGCACTATTTTAGTACGGCTGTTCGCTAGACTGCACATTGTCCATACACCGCCAGAAATTCACGTTGAATCTTTATGTGATTTAGACGTTATGCATACACTACACATTTCCAGTTACTTCGTCACTCTGTTATGAACCAGTTACCCATAACGAATCAGAACTACATCTACAGCAGCCAATAAATGTACTATCTTCTGAGAACGCACCACTTTTGTTGTAGCTTTGTCTTAGCATAGGAAGTAGGCCAGAGTGGCCGAGCGGTTCTAGGCGCTACAGTCTGGAACCGCGCGACCGCTACGGTCGCAGGTTCGAATCCTACCGTGGGCATGGATGTGTGTGATGTCCTTAGGTTAATTAGGTTTAAGTAGTTCTAAGTTCTAGGGGACTGATGACCTCAGAAGTTAAGTCCGATAGTGCTCAGAGCCATTTTCTTAGCATAGGAGGACATGCGCAACTTACTTTCTCAAGCCCCTACATAGCTAATTTGAATGTACACCATGCTACACACAAAAGAACATACACCATCAACATTATCAGATCATCGATTTCATCCTTTTGAAATGGGTCTAAGCACTAAGGAACTTAACATCTGAGGTCATCAGTCCCCTAGACTTAGAACTGCTTAAACCTGAGGACATCACACACATCCATACCCGAGGCAGGATTCTAACCTGCGACCGTAGCAGCAGCGAGGTTCCGGACTGAAGCACCTAGAACCGCTCGGTCACAGCCGGCGGCTCACCCTTTTCAGCCTCAAGAGAGATTACCTGTTGAACTGGGCAGAAAATTTATAGATCCCTACGAAGCTGGTTCAATTATGGTTAGTTTCTCCCCATTTCATCACCCATAAAAGCTTTGCACTTTTGCTTTCTTACACGTATGGTATGAATAAAAATTATCATGCACTCGGGACCTCCCTGAATATTTACTTGGTTTGTGGTCTCTTGAACTTTTTTGAGCTTTATTATGTGCTCCTCCTTCCATGTACTCTAGAACCCTTCCGTTGCGATTGGATGAATCGCTTCTAACAATGACCCTTGACCAGCTGACAGACATTTTTGTGTGGTGGACTTACATAGAAACTGCTGCAACAGTTTTGACACTTTTTCTGGCCGTGATTTTAGACTATGTGGAGCCTGAGTGTCCAAGCGCTCGTACTTTGTGCGTAACTACACAGAAAATCTCCCAACGCGAGCTACTTAACACACGGCACTGAAAATTGGTTTGTTTCGCTGTGATCCCATTCGCGGAAACCAGCTAACGACTGCCATTCATTTTGCTGGCTACTGATCCGCGAGTGTGCGTTTTTACGCTTCTGCTTTAACCCTCTTTAGCACCAACTGTAACCTAGTTAACCCTCGAATCACGCTGACATGGGTATGGAAATTCTGGCATCAGGTGCGTGCGTTGATTACTTTTATATCGAATTTATCGCCGCTCTGTCAGAGCTTTTAGTGAAATCAGATTACGTCTGATGCCTCGGCGGAGGCACAATCCATTTTCCTGAAATATGGTGCGGTCACTTTACAGATTTTCGCATCGTGTGCATTAACATTCGGGTCAAAATCGAATCATCCGACCTGCCTTTGAACTCTCTCTGCCAGTTAGGAGGTGAATTTTTCACGAAACGGCTGCAGTTAGGATTGACCCGAGATTTTTGGGGCAAACTATTTAATAAGATGACATCTGTATTTCTTTAAATTTAACGGAAATGGTGAATGAATCATTAATACCATTCTTAACAATAATGGCGCAGTCTAGCGGCCACTCTATTTAGTCGCACTATTATCAGTAAACACCTTCTTTTAATATGTAGTTGTTCTTTGTAGCCAAGTTCTTTTCTACCGTTTATATCTCATTGTTTTTATTTATTACATGAAGTTCTTACAGTAATGTTTTAATAGATGGATGACTCAATGCAAATTGGACGTGCTTGTTAAATTGGCACTGTCTTACGAAACGTATAAACAAGATCGAAAATTTAGAAGCTCAGTTTACTATATGGTTGTGCCCTACATTTGTATTGTAGTTTCTACTTTATAGTACATGATAGACACTGAAGTGTTGTAAGTTATCGTGTTTTCTTTAAATAATTCAACTGCATTACATACTTTTATTTTATGATGGAAGAATCTTGCTTACTCTGTATGTATGTATTAGTCAAAGACCTCTGCACATAGACAATACAGTTTTTGACTACAACCTTCTTTGTATTTTTAATTTAGTTTCATGTCATTCATACACTGCTGAGAAACTCAAACCTTGCGCGCTACGTTTCATGATGATGTGATGTTCTTTGTGCTACCTTTGGTGGTATTTCTTTATTAGGTGACACTTTTGTAATTTTTTTTTCACCTCTCCCTGATTTTCTAGCTTAGAAATGAAAGTAATCTGCAGTGCAGATCGAAACCAGCAATCGTTAAAAAAGAAACTATGCTCCAGACACTGGTTATTTATTTCTCATTGATATCGACATCAGCTTAGTATTCGTAGTATGACTGAGAATACAGTAAGTACATCCAGTAAAAGCATTTGACAGGGGTTGACTGGAATACTCTCTTTCGAATTCTAGAGGTACCAGGTACAAGTAGATAGTGTCGGAAGCTCCATGCGGCTTTTCGCGGATGATGCTGAAGTATACAGAGAAGTTGCAGCAGTAGAAAATTGTAGCGAAATGCAGGAAGATCTGCAGCGGATAGGATCTTGGTGCAGGGAGAGGCAACTGACCCTTAACATAGACAAATGTAATGTATTGTGAATACATAGAAAGAAGGATCCTTTATTGTATGATTATTTGGTAGCGGAACAAACACTGGTAGCAGTTACTTCTGTAAAATATCTGGGAGTATGCGTACGGAAAGACTTGAAGTGGAATGATCATATAAAATTAATTGTTGGTAAGACGGGTACCTGGTTGAGATTCATTGGGAGACACCTTAGAAAATGTAGTCCATCAACGAAGGAGGTGGCTTACAAAACACTCGTTCGACCTATACTTGAGTATTGCTCATCAGTGTGGGATGCGTACCAGATCGGGTTGACGGAGGAGATAGAGAAGATCCAAAGAAGAGCGGCGCGTTTCGTCACAGGGTTATTTGGTAACCGTGATAGCGTTACGGAGATGTTTAGCAAACTCAAGTGGCAAACTCTGCAAGAGAGGCGCTCTGCATCGCGGTGTAGCTTGTTCGCCAGGTTTCGAGAGGGTGCGTTTCTGGATGAGGTATCGAATATATTGCTTCCCCCTACTTATACCTCCCGAGGAGATCACGAATGTAAAATTAGAGGGATTGGAGCGCGCACGGAGGCTTTCAGACAGTCTTTCTTCCCGCGAACCATACGAGACTGGAACAGGAAAGAGAGGTAATGACAGTGGCACGTAAAGTGCCCTCCGCCACACACCGTTGGGTGGCTTGCGGAGTATAAATGTAGATGTAGATGTAGACACAGAGAATAAAAGATTATCTACAACATGTACGGAAACCAGACGGCAGCATTACACATGTCAGTCGATATTACAGGAAGGCAGTAGTTCAGAAGGCAGTGACACATATTACAGCCTATCTCGAATGTTATTCAATCTCTGCATTGATCAGGCAGTGAAGGAAACGGAGAAGAAATTTGTAAATGGAATTATGGTTCAAGTTAAAAAAAAAGAAATCTTTGAGCTTTACCGACGACTTTGTAATTGCGCCAGAGAAGACAAAGGATTTTGGAGGTCAGATGAACGGAATGGAGAATGTCTTTAAAAGAGGATATAAAATGAACGTAAACAAACGTAAAACGAAATTAATGGCCTGTAGTCGAATTACAAGAGGCAATGCACAAGGAATTGCAAAGGCATGCTGAAAGGTAATACTTTCGAATATTTTACTTGAAAATCCATAAACGTTTTAAATAAAATAAACTTTATTAACATTCTATATCTTTATTTTCATGTCTATATCTTTATTCCTCAGCATAGTCACCCTTGTTGCGAACGCATTTCTTCCAACCAGAGACCAGTTCACTGATACACTCACTGTAGAATGTCTGACTTCGTTGACGGAGTAACAGTTTCACCTCTGCTTGCATTGCTTCATCACTATCAAAGTGACGCCCTCGAAGGAGTTCTTTACGTGCAGGAAACAGATGAAAATTGGATGGGGCCAAATCATGACTGTGTGGAGGACGATCCACGACAGTGAACCTAAGACATCAGACTGGTTCAAATGTCGCAGCACACGTGCGTGTTCTGGAATTGTCATGATGAAAGAGAGGATGCTCCATTTGTGGACGAACCATTCGAATATGTGTTTTCAGTTTTTCTGAGGTATTACGGTATGCTGTTTCTCACGTGCTGATACAGTTTCACAACGCCATGTTACGCACTACAGTGCGAAGCCCTTTAGCGGCGGAGGGTTGCAAGTGGCACCAGGGAAGCGAGAAAGTCGACCGAGTAATATATGTGACACGTAATACCTCAAGCGATATTGAGAATGGGATAAAAAAGCTGGAGGCGTTACTTTGCAGCACGCCCTCGTAAATTAGGGATTGGGGCTCTGAAGACAGCAAACGAGTTCCTATTAGGGGAAGCAAGCTATGTGGTAATGGCACAACTGAAGGGGATATAAAATGCAGACTTACAGCACCAAGGAAAGCGTTTCATAAAAAGGGAGTTGTTTTATCGTCTAATAAGAATTTAAGTGTATTCGTGCCCGTGGAGGTCACACCTCACACTGACGTTAATGACGAACTTCAGTTCCGTATGAACGAAAGTTTAATCATTGAAAACCCATTACGCGAAAACAGTTCCACATATTTGATAAACATCGAACTGGTTGTTAACTATATAACACTATTCATTTCTGCCATTGTAGTTGTAGTCCACCTGTGCTTCATTACAACACCGAGAAAACTACTGTGGTACTTTTGGAATTCAACACACGTGGCCACCTTGCCATCCAAACAGCCCTCCTAACGATATTTCTGAAGTTTCATTTGCTACAACTGATTTCGCCAAAGATTACACTGGTCAACAATTTTACTACAAAGACTGTGTTTTTGCGAACAATGTAGGCGCTGAATTCGATAGTGTATTAGCTTTGGCTGTCAATATCAGTTTCCTTCGGTCGCGCTGCCCTCTATGTACAGAAATCCCCGCATATTTGTATTTCTCCTGTGGAAAAAAAATATTATCCAGATTGTACTGTTGAAAAATAATTGAAGTATGTAAACGCGTCCCTGAGTTAAGAAGTAAAGGTTTGGGACAGGACGGCTGAAGAGTCATGCCTTAAACAAGTAGAAATAAGCTTTCACTGCTTCCAACTCAACATTGAGTGTCATAGCGACTGTTGGAAGTAAATGCTTGGAATGCTTGTTGGTCTAAGTTCGTGAAGGGTTGTCTTTAGCGTTTTCTGTTGATTCAGAAGAAAAAATACCCCTTATTTTTGTAACTAGCGCAGTTTTTTTCTTTATATCGGTAGAGAATTAACTCTGAAATGACCAAATCAATAACTTAATTCTGTTGCTGAGAAGTGATACAAACTTTATTTCGAGCCTAAGGTTAGCGGACACGCACACACACACACACACACACACACGCGCACCCGCACCCGCACGCGCGCACACACACACACACACACACACACACACACACACACACACACACACACACACTACGCCTCACCGAGGAACGAAATAGGAGTCATCTGCATTTCTAACTTAATTTTAATTTAACGGTCATCGCCACCTTGAAGAAATAATTAAATGTTTTTAAAATGACCGCACTACCGAGTTAGTTATTGAGAATGGGTCCGGAATATACAATCCTATGTATGGAATATTAGTTATGTGAGGATTATTTCTTTGTTAGAGGCGTCGCGTTAACATATATGCACGCGTTCAGGCACATGGTGGACCAGGCTAGGATCACTGCGTTATAGCTTGTGTGTAGTGCTCTTACCATAACCACGGTTTCCCGAACAGCGATTCACGGAACGCTGGTGTTCCGCGGGAGTTAATAAGTGCTCCGCGAAAAATTATTAATAACATGGCCCTTTTTCCAACGGTTTCACAATACTAATTTCTTTTAATTTAATTACGATTTATGTGTTAATAATTATGATTTTAAATTGTAGTAATCACTGTGTAAAGCAGTTATCTCTCATTTTAAAAAAATTGTTAGCCTTCAAAATAAACATCAAAGTACCAGGATTAAGAGTTCCGTCAGAAAATACAGTTCGGGAACCCCTCCCTTAGAAGACAATGGCCTCATATTCAGAACGAATGGAGATCGGAACCCCCACAATGCAAACTTAGGTTTACTGTGGCTTCTTTTAATCTCCTAAGACAGACGGGTCCTTTGAACGATTAAAAAATGATCAAGTTCTTTTCCTGTACTTCCCCAGACCCCAGTCGGAGATTTTCCGAGGTCACTAAATGCTGTTCTCCCGTCCCTCCTTCAACAGAGCGAGGTGGCGCTGTGGTTAGCACACTGGACTCGCATTCGAGAGGACGACGGTTCAAACCCGCCTGCGGTCATCCTGATTTTGGTTTTCCGTGATTTCCTTAAATCACTTCAGGCAAATGTTGGTATGTTTCCTTTGAAAGAGCACGGCCGACATCCTTCCCTAATCCGATGGTACCGATAACCTCGCTGTTTGGTCCCCTACCCAAAATCACCCGCTCACCCCTTCCCTCATTCTCAGAGACTGATGACTGATCCACTTCCCGTCTTCACAGATTTAGCTTAAGGTGGTTGCGCCTGGATGGCTCAGTTGATAAGAGATAGACAGTTTTCATCTGTCAGGAAATTTCTGTCATAGCAGTGCGCACTCGACTAAGGAATGAAAGATTCATTGTGTCATCGTACACTCCGTTGCAGAGTGGAGGTTCAGTGACAGAAAATGTATTGAAACTTCCTGGCACATCAAAACTGTGTGTCGGACGGAGACTCGGACTGCGGACCTTTGCCTTCAACGGGCGAGTGCGCTGCCGACTTAGCTACCTAAGCACGATTCGCAAGCCCTCCTCACAGCCTTACTTCCGCCAGTACATTATCTCCCGAGTTCCTGCCTCGGTCCGGCACACAACCTGCCAAGAAGTTTCACCTAAGCTCACACTACGCTGCCGACTGCAAATTTCATTCAAATGGTTCAAATGGCTCTCCGCATTATGGGACTTGACATCTATGGGCATCAGTCCCCTAGAACTTAGAACTACTTAAACCTAACTAACCTAAGGACATCACACAACACCCAGTCATCACGAGGCAGAGAAAATCCCTGACCCCGCCGGGAATCGAACCCGGGAACCCGGGCGTGGGAAGCGAGAACGCTACCGCACGACCACGAGCTGCGGACACAAATTTCATTCAGCGAATGTATTACTTGTCCAGTTTTGTGTGCGGGTTGTAATGCTGTCGTGAAGCGGAAAGCAAACGTCATACCATGTATATGTTAATGTTATTTTCTATTTACAGATTAAAACACTTATAGGATGATACTGAATGCCACTTGTACAAGAATTTTAACTTTCTGTCAGTGTGCTCCAGAAGCTTCTTTTTGTTAAAATAACGCCGTAATTACTTAACTCAGACACGTTAGAAAAGGAGTATCTGCAAGGTTAATTTAGTTGTAAATGAACCTCGAACAATTCTAGTATCGTTAGGGAATTCGTGTGTTGTGGTCGCTTTGTTAAAAGAAGAATATGCTTTCAACCAGCGTTAATATAAAGAAAGGCTCTGGGCAACGACATAATTTCGTGCCACACTCGTATAATTGTGTTGCAATGTGGGCCCGAACACGTAGCGGTGACTAAGCGGGCGGTGTATTTAGACAAACTATTTAGAGACAAACCATTAAGCAATTGCTGGTGGTTATACAAACTAATGCGCCAGTAATTGGATTTATACAAAAAGAACTGAATTCTGTGACCGGAATTTTTTTCGTTTGATCACTGCCATAATTAACTTATTATTAGAGTAATAACGGGTGTGGTTCGGTTTAATTAATGAATCCCTATTACATACAGTCATTATGTCAGCCACGAAAAAGACTTTCTTAAACAATATTTCGCACATAAACACGACGGTGCAGTATGCAAGTAATAACAATGGCTGAAGAATAACAAGAATAAGGAGGAGACATACGGCTACAAAATGTGCTGTGTGTAATGAGACTCGAAATTATGGAGTGTTTCATTGCGATCCAGCAGTGCATCTTCCATCTACTTCCACACACCTCTTGACTCATAGTGTGAAAAGTAAGATAATCAAGGCACTTCTCGTTCCTCTATTTGTTGGTTGTGTATTAGCCTCAGCCTTCTGTCGATGTCTTTCCTCGTCGCTATTGTACTTGCTTTGCTTCCCTTTTTTATTTTTTTTATTTCTACGATGTCATTGCGCGTTGTTTCTTGTCCACATAATACACTCCTGGAAATTGAAATAAGAACACCGTGAATTCATTGTCCCAGGAAGGGGAAACTTTATTGACACATTCCTGGGGTCAGATACATCACATGATCACACTGACAGAACCACAGGCACATAGACACAGGCAACAGAGCATGCACAATGTCGGCACTAGTACAGCGTATACCCACCTTTCGCAGCAATGCAGGCTGCTATTCTCCCATGGAGACGATCGTAGAGATGCTGGATGTAGTCCTGTGGAACGGCTTGCCATGCCATTTCCACCTGGCGCCTCAGTTGGACCAGCGTTCGTGCTGGACGTGCAGACCGCGTGAGACGACGCTTCATCCAGTCCCAAATTTGCTCAATGGGGGACAGATCCGGAGATCTTGCTGGCCAGGGTAGATGACTTACACCTTCTAGAGCACGTTGGGTGGCACGGGATACATGCCGACGTGCATTGTCCTGTTGGAACAGCAAGTTCCCTTGCCGGTCTAGGAATGGTAGAACGATGGGTTCGATGACGGTTTGGATGTACCGTGCACTATTCAGTGTCCCCTCGACGATCACCAGAGGTGTACGGCCAGTGTAGGAGATCGCTCCCCCCACCATGATGCCGGGTGGTGGCCCTGTGTGCCTCGGTCGTATGCAGTCCTGATTGTGGCGCTCACCTGCACGGCGCCAAACACGCATACGACCATCATTGGCACCAAGGCAGAAGCGACTCTCATCGCTGAAGAAGACACGTCTCCATTCGTCCCTCCATTCACGCCTGTCGCGACACCACTGGAGGCGGGCTGCACGATGTTGGGGCGTGAGCGGAAGACGGCCTAACGGTGTGCGGGACCGTAGCCCAGCTTCATGGAGACGGTTGCGAATGGTCCTCGCCGATACCCCAGGAGCAACAGTGTCCCTAATTTGCTGGGAAGTGGCGGTGCGGTCCCCTACGGCACTGCGTAGGATCCTACGGTCTTGGCGTGCATCCGTGCGTCGCTGCGGTCCGGTCCCAGGTTGACGGGCACGTGCACCTTCCGCCAACCACTGGCGACAACATCGATGTACTGTGGATACCTCACGCCCCACGTGTTGAGCAATTCGGTGGTACGTCCACCCTGCCTCCCGCATGCCCACTATACGCCCTCGCTCAAAGTCCGTCAACTGCACATACGGTTCACGTCCACGCTGTCGCGGCATGCTACCAGTGTTAAAGACTTCGATGGAGCTCCGTATCCCACGGCAAACTGGCTGACACTGATGGCGGCGGTGCACAAATGCTGCGCAGCTAGCGCCATTCGACGGCCAACACCGCGGTTCCTGGTGTGTCCGCTGTGCCGTGCGTGTGATCATTGCTTGTACAGCCCTCTCGCAGTGTTCGGAGCAAGTATGGTGGGTCTGACACACCGGTGTCAATGTGTTCTTTTTTCCATTTCCAGGAGTGTATAACACGGTTGGATTCCACTAATGTGAAGCATCCTAATCCTATTCCATCCAGTCCCATTAATGTGAACACATGTCAAAACTTGAATAACCACCTTCGGAACCGTGGACCGCTACGAAACGTGCAGGAAGAGTGTCAGTGAAGCTCTGGAAGGTACCATCAGGAATATGCAGCCATGCTGACTCGCTTGGGTTTAAATGCGGGGAGTCTGGTGACCAAAAACTCATTCATTGAGATGAGGAAAAACACACTGCATGTAGGAGGGTACATGGATCCCAAGGATAGATGCATACTTCCGTTCCAGCACGTCAAGATCACCCATGGAATGCCACGAAAACATACCCTTGATCAAGCTACATTTGCCAACGGCTATCTGTCCGATGGAGTATAATACGCGATTAATCTGGAAGGACAAACCTATCGCCACCCAGTGGACGTCCAATTGCAGTTTTGGCAGGCAAATTCCAACCTCGTCGATGAACACCAGTCAGCATGGGTGCGTGAACCAGGCGACTGCTGCGGAGCTCATACGCAGCAACGTTCGCTGAACAGTTGTTGGAGAGACATCTGGACGGCCAGTTGCTAGACTATTGCACGCCTATTTGCCCATACACAACTGCGTCGTGTCGTTCATCCATGTCATCTACGTCGCTTGGTGCACCATTTTGCTATGTACCGTATATTTGAACAACAGTAGCACGCGAACAGTTCACAAAATTGACCATTTCTGAACTACTTCCACCCTTTTTTGCGTCCTCCTGAGACGCTTTGTATTCAGTCAACTGTTAGTGATGCCACCTGCTGTCTATGAGTCATTATTGCGCGTTTACGTCGAAAGTAGGCAGTGCTCACATTAATGAGACTGGACGGTGTATATCACCAATCCTTTCTTCTATTCAGTTTGCGCCACAAAATTATTTACTGTGGGGTTAGACTAAGTACTTTAACACCTTGGAATTCCACCCATCACCTTCTGTAGTTAAAAAACGTGTGTGTGTGTGTGTGTGTGTGTGTGTGTGTGTGTGTGAGAGAGAGAGAGAGAGAGAGAGAGAGAGAGAGAGAGAGAGAGAGAGAATTAACGTCGCTGCCTTGTAAATTCAGTACTTGAATAATTACGTCAATTTGGGAAAAAATGCTGGCTGAATACTGTGGTGTCACCGCCAGACACCACACTTGCTAGGTGGTAGCCTTTAAATCGGCCGCGGTCCGTTAGTATACGTCAGACCCGCGTGTCGCCACTATCAGTGATTGCAGACCGAGCGCCGCCACTTGGCAGGTCTAGAGAGACTTCCTAGCACTCGCCCCAGTTGTACAGCCGACTTTGCTAGCGATGGTTCACTGACTTCTACGCTCTCATTTGCCGAGACGATAGTTAGCATAGCCTTCAGCTACGTTATTTGCTACGACCTAGCAAGGCGCCAATATCCGTACTATTGATATTGTGAATCATGTACCATAAAGAGCGACGTTCTCCATTAATGGATTAAAGTATTCCACCAGCTACGTCCGTTTTTCTCAATTCTAATTCCCTTGCCATGTTCCAGACCTCACGCCAGCCTGCGTGAGCTAAAACGCGTGCATTTCGGCCCCCTTTACTAACACGGTTGGCTCTCCTGCCAACCACAACAAATACGTAACAAAAATTTGTTTTACGGTTTTCAATCAGGTTATCGGATCTTAGAAATTATCTTACCTTTTACTTGAACTGCGGACGATTTGGAACGTCCCTATTTCTCGCTGATGACGAGTCATCCCTGCTTTGTTGTCAAATTTCTTAATTAGGCGTCTGCATCGAGTGGGTGTATTAACTGTGGAGAAATGAATAGCAATTGGCAAAAACAGGAACGACTTTCATTTGGCACTTGGCGTGCCATGCTTTACAACATCAAATGCCGTAGCATCCCACAGCTACCGTATCGACAGTTGTTCTTTCATATGCCTACGTTAAATCCATTTTTTTTTTTTTTTTGATAAACCGATTTCCCAATTCCGGTTTTCGTTACGCGAACATCCCAATATCGATTACGGAAATGCTCTTCTGGATGCCGGATATCAATTTCCACAATCGTTTTTGGGCTCTGTGTAAACGCTACGCTGCATTTGACTTGTGACTGTGTTGTCCAGTAGCTACTTGCTTTTTAAAAATGGTGGTTATCGTGGTCGGAGTAACTTCGTATTCGGTGAATGAAAAGTAGCAATACTGGACTGACGAGGAAGTTATTAATTTCACTGA
Source organism: Schistocerca gregaria (assembly GCF_023897955.1). Taxonomy (NCBI): domain Eukaryota; kingdom Metazoa; phylum Arthropoda; class Insecta; order Orthoptera; family Acrididae; genus Schistocerca; species Schistocerca gregaria. The sequence continues at coordinate 305,393,937 of NC_064921.1, forward strand.
TTTAGCTGATGAAAAGCACTTTTTCATGAGATGGAAAGAGGTACACAACTGCTGATATATTTACTGAATTAGGAAAATCGAACTCCAGAGCAACAATCTCACATCCTGCATGGCAGGCTAATATATGAGTTGCTATACTCTATATTATTTTCGTGACAAAGCCTCCAGTGCAAAATCAGATACCAACAAAATATTTGCTAATTCTGTGCACAAGATTAAGAATTTATCTTTACGACTAGGGAGTTTCACAGGTAAACCACGTCCCGAAATAATAACAGGCAGTTATCATTTAGTGCTTTTTCCGTAATGTACGTGATCTAAGTGCGCGTAAGAAAACTGTTTCGTAACCTTTTTACTGAAGTTGTTAACACATTTAAACATTTCCTCTTGAAATGGCTTCTTTTATTCTCCGTTTAAAGTCCACTGTCATTCATAGGGAATCGTAAATTTTTCTATAACAAATGTTACGAAAATAATCAAAAACTTCATTTCATTGTGCTGCCGAAATCAAAACAAGTCATTACATAATCCATGTGCGGAAGTAAGTGGCACTCTCAAAACTGATATTTAACAGGCCTGCCAAAATCGGGATAAGATAAAGAGTGAGGCGGTTCTCCGAAAAATCGATGGGGAAAGGAACATAAGGAGAACACTACAAGAAGATACAGGATGATAGGACACGTGTTGCGACATTAGGTGGTAACTTTTATGCTACCAGATGGAGTTTTAAAGAGGTAAAAACCGGGCAAGGTGGCGCAGTAGTAGGTTTTGTCATTAGAGGGAGCGACTGTTCAAATCTGCTTCCAGTCATTCTGATTTAGGTTGTCCGTGATTTCCCTAAATCGCTCCAGGCTAAATGGCACTGCCGATTTTCTTTCCAACCTTAAAACTCCGTGCCTGTGCTCCGTCTCTAATGACCTCCATGTTCACGGCACGTTAAACCCCAATCCTTCTGCCCTCCTTTTAAAGGGGAAAAGCTGTAGGGAAAGACAGAGATTGAAATACTTCCAACAAACAACTGAGGACTACGTGTGCAAGCGCTTCGCTGAAATGAAGAGGTTGGAACAAGAGAGAAATTCGTGGCGGGCCGCATCGAACCAGTCACAAGAATGAGAAGTGAAAAAGAAAGAAAGAAACAAAATCAGTTCTTTTATTACATGTAAACAGGAGAACGAAATTCGGCTTTCGTCTTCCATAAGTTGTGTTGTATGTAAACGTAGTGATAGAATGCAATGTAATATACAACATGACTCAGTATACCGTAGAGGAGGGAAGACAAAGTTCTAAGAAGACGTCGGGATTTATCTCTGAAACAAGAGGTTAGTGGTCATATTGTAATTCGAAGATATGACAGTGGTGAAGAGGATAAATGTCTGACTACAAATCGAGAAATTCGTATTTCGTCCTTTATTCAGCCCATTGATTTTTCCTGCTACGTTATTTTTCCCCCTCTTTAAATAATCTGTTAATGCGAATAATGGCGAAGTCTCTGCAAGTTTATCTTTTCAGGGGTGGTTGCGGGACTCTGCTGTTCAGCACAAAATGCCAAATGAAACACATTTCAGCAGTCTAATTTCCAAACTTATTTTAGGGGCTATCAGTTGCAGCGATTTACTACATCTTCAGGCCCCCTGACCGACGTGTAGGTAGATTCCAACCTCAGTTCCGGTCAAAATAGGGGCCAGAATTCAAAGACCAGTATCTGTATATTTCTGCTTGATACAGCGACCGCTCCAAACACCATTTGCTGTTTGAAGTGATCGCTGTATCAAGCAGAAATCTGCAGATACCAGTCTTTGAATGCTGGCTCGTATTTTGATCGGAATTGAGATTCAAATGTTCCTACACGTCATTGAGGGGCCTGAAGATAGCGTAATAAATCGCTGAAACTGGTAGCCCAATAAAATAGCAGTTTGTAAATTTCACAGCTGAAAGTTGTTTGATTTATTCTGTAATGGCGAAGTGTACCGTGCTCCGGATTTCTATGTCATCGCTAGGAACTGCAGCTCACAATTTAATAGGACTTTTTTTTTGTCATCAGTCTACTCACTGATTTGACAATCTCCGCCATGTCCTTCTCTCCTGTGCCCACCTGTTTATGACAGAGTAGCACGTACACCCAACGCCCCTGGGCTTTTGTTGGATATACTCCAGTCTCAATCACCCGCTGTAATGTTCGTCCTCTGCTAGGCCCTCAGGAATCATGGGGATTGTTTCCTGATGTCGTAACTCATGCCCTATCTTCTTGTCTTTTCTAGTAAGTATTTTTCTCACCTTTTCCTCACCTGTTCTGCTGAGAACCTCCTAGCTAAGGCAGCTGGTTTTGAGAAGGTATTTGTAGGTCCCTCAACGATAGGTAGTGTTACTAAAAAGGGCACATAGGTTTCTCCAGACCATACAAACCATGCAGGTTACTAGAGAGTCACACTTGCTCCACTCATCTACATCTACATCATCTACATGATTACTCTGCTATTCACAATAAAGTGCCTGGCACAGGGTTCGATGAACACGCTTCAAATTGTCTGTCTACCGTTCCACTTTCGAACGGCAGGCGGGAAAAACGAGCACTTAAATTTTTCTGTGCGAGTCCTGATTTCTCTTATTTTATCGTGATGATCATTTCTTCCTATGTAGGTAGGTGCCAACAGAATGTTTTCGCAATCGGAGGAGAAAAATGGTGATTGAAATTTCATAAGAAGATCACGCCCCAACGAAAAACGCCTTTGTTTTAATGGTTGCCACTCCAATTCACATATCATGTCTGTGACACTATCTCCCCTATTTTGCGATAATACAAAACAACCTGCCCTTCTTCGTACTTTTTCGATGTCGTCCGTCAGTCCCACATGATGCGGATCCCATACCGCACAGCAGTACTCTAGAGTAGGGCGGACATGCGTGGTGTACGCAGTCTCTTTAGTAGACCTGTTGCACCTTCTGAGTGTTCTGCCAATGAATCGCAGTCTTTGGTTTGCTCTACCCACAACAGTATACACGTGATCGATCCAATTTACGTTATTTGTAATTGTAATCCCTAAGTATTCAGTTGAATTTACAGCCCTCAGATTCCTTTGACTTATCGCGTAATCGAAATTTAGCTGATTTCTTTTAGTACTCATGTGAATAAATTCACAATTTTCTTTATTCGGGGTCAATTTCCACTTTTCGCACCATATAGATATCTTATCTAACTCATTTTGCAAGTCATTTTGATCATCTAATGACTTTACAAAACAGTAAATGACAGCATCATCTGCAAACAATCTGAGATTGTCTCCTATGTCGTTAATATAGATCAGAAACAATAGAGGGCCTATAACACTTCCTTGGGGAACGCCGGATATTAATTCTGTTTTACTCGATGACTTTCTATCTATTACTATGAACTGTGACCCTTCTGACAGGAAATCATGAAATCAGTCGCACAACTGAGGCGATACTCCGTAGGCACGCAGTTTGGTTAGAAGACGCTTGTGAGGAACGGTGTCGAAAGCCTTCCACGTGTTTCTGTTCAGCCAGTTTAGAGTCGATTTCGACCGGGACCTCGCTTCCGCAGGTAATCCGCTCAGGCTAAGCCCTGCAAGTGCCGCTATTGTTATTAAAGCCCTCGCAGAGCCGACTTCCACATCCGCGCATCCGTACCGGAGCGGCGAACTCACTCAGCGGATATCTCTGTCGCCGTAACGGCAAGCATCTGTCATACGGGAGCTTTACTCTTACAGTCCTCGCTCCAGCTTACCGATTTGCCTAATCTGGTAGCCCGGTTGGGTGAATCATGCTTCTTGTTAGATTATATCGGCACTCGTGTCCAGATAAGCAGTCATTCAAAGAACAACTGCTCGAAACATTCACAGCGCCGAGGACACAGACCAGTGCAGGCTGCATCGTGCTATGGTAAGCATTTAGCTGCGCTACCATGCTAACTGTTCTGGTAATCGAAGGCACCGTGACAGCTATGGTCTAAGTGAACGGTACTGCGGCCCACCAGCATCCCCTCATGCTGGAAGTCTGCTGCGACTGCGATAGCATCTTCCTATAGGAAAATGGTTCAAATGGCTCTGAGCACTATGGGACTTAACATCTGTGCTCATCAGTTCCCTAGAACTTAGAACTACTTAAACCTAACTAACCTAAGGACATCACACACATCCATGCCCGAGGCAGGATTCGAACCTGCGACTGTAGCAGTCGCGCGGCTCCGAACTGAGCGCCTAGAACCGCGAGACCACCGCGGCCGGCTTCCTATAGGATAACGGCCCCTACCTCTAGGCCAGAATCGTACTACAGTGGATTGAGGAGCGTGATACTGAACTCAGGTTGATATCTTGCCTAGTCCGAGACCGATGGAACGCATCTGTGACGCTACCGGGCAACTCCGCGACCACAATCCACACGCATGTAATTTACGGGATTTTCGTGACCCGAGCATAGACATCTAGTATGATATGCCTCCGGGTACCTACCAACGATTTATTGAATCCATGCCACGTCAAGTCACTGGTATACTGGGTGTCAAACGCGAATCCACTACACGCAGCAAGCGGCTACACGGGTAGCAGGGGTTGTGTGGCGTGGACTGAGCGGTTTTTTAGGTTAGAAGGTGTCGGGCAAGTACAGAAAAGGCAACAGCCTCAAAGGGTGCGGGGCAAAGTCAGGACATGCGGGGACCAAGAAGCTATCGGTATTGTAATTTTAAACTGTCGAAGCTGCATTGGTAAAGTACCGGAACTTCAAGCGCTGGTAGAAAGCACCGAAGCTGAAATCGTTATAGGTACAGAAAGCTCGCTGAAGCCAGAGGTAAATTCAGCCGAAATTTTTACAAAGGCACAGACGGTGGTTAGAAAGGATAGATTGCATGCAACCGGTGGTGGCGTGTTCGTCGCTGTTAGTAGTAGTTTATCCTGTAGTGAAGTAGAAGTGGATAGTTCCTGTGAATTATTATGGGTGGAGGTTATACTTAACAACCGAGCTAGGTTAATAATTGGCTCCTTTTACCGGTCTCCCAACTCAGCAGCATTAGTGGCAGAACAACTGAGAGATCTGTTAAGCTGACAGTGCAATAGATTTCCCTCGTATCTGCCACATAAATTTTCTCAGCATGTTATAGTCTTAGGTGGAGATTGCAATTTACCAGATATAGACTGGGACACTCAGATGTTTAGGACAGGTGGTAGGGACAGAGCATCGAGTGACATTATACTGAGTGCACTATCCGAAATTTACGTCGAGCAATTAAACAGAGAACCGACTCGTGGAGATAACATCTTGGACCTACTGATAACAAACAGACCCGAACTTTTCGACTCTGTATGTGCAGAACAGGGAATCAGTGATCATAAGGCCGTTGCAGCATCCCTGAATATGGAAGTTAATAGGAATATAAAAAAGGGAGGAACGTTTATCTGTTTAGCAAAAGTAATAGAAGGCAGATTTCAGACTACCTAACAGATCAAAACGAAAATTTCTGTTCCGACTCTGACAATGTTGAGTGTTTATGGAAAAAGTTCAAGGCAATCGTAAAATGCCTTTTAGACAGGTACGTGTCGAGTAAAACTGTGAGGGACGGGAAAAACCCACCGTGGTACAACAACAAAGGAAACTACTGCGAAAGCAAAGAGAGCTTCATTCCAAGTTTAAACGCAACCAAAACCTCTCAGACAAACAGAATCTAAACGATGTCAAAGTTAGCGTAATGAGGGCTATGCGTGAAGCGTTCAGTGAACTCGAAAGTAAAATTCTATGTACCGACTTGACAGAAAATCCTAGGAAGTTCTGGTCTTACGTTAAATCAGTAAGTGGCTCGAAACAGCATATCCAGACACTCCAGGATGATGATGTTATTGAAACACAGGATAACACGCGTAAAGCTGAAATACTAAACACCTTTTTCCAAAGCTGTTTCACAGAGGAAGACCGCACTGCAGTACCTTCTCTAAATCCTCGCACAAACGAAAAATTGGCTGACATCTTAATAAGTGTCCTAGGAGTAGAAAAGCAACTGGAATCACTCAACAGAGGAAAGTCCACTGGACCTGACGGGATACCAATTCGATTCTACACAGAGTGCGCGAAAGAACTTGCCCCCCTTCTAAGAGCCGTGTACCGCAAGTCTCTAGAGGAACGGAAGATTCCAAATGATTGGAAACGAGCACAGGTTGTCCCAGTCTTCAAGAAGGGTCGTCGAGCAGATGCGCAAAACTATAGACCTATATATCTGTTGTAGAATTTTAGATCATTTTTTTTTTTTTTTTTGCTCGGGTATCATGTCGTTTTTGAAAACCCAGAATCTACTCTGTAGGGATCAACATAGATTCCGGAAACAGCATCGTGTGAGACCCAACTCACTTTATTTGTTCATGAGACCCAGAAAATATTGGATACAGGCTCCCAGATAGATGCTATTTTTCTTGACTTTCGGAAGGCGTTCGATACAGTTCCGCACTGTCGCCTGATAAACAAAGTAAGAGCCTACGGAATATCAGACCAGCTGTGTGGCTGGATTGAAGAGTTTTTAGCAAACAGAACACAGCATGTTGTTATCAGTGGAGAGGCGTCTACAGACGTTAAAGTAACCTCTGGCGTGCCACAGGGGAGTGTTATGGGACCATTGCTTTTCACAGTATATATAAATGACCTAGTAGTGTCGGAAGTTCCATGCCGCTTTTCGCGGATGATGCTGTAGTATACAGAGAAGTTGCAGCATTAGAAAATTGTAGCGAAATGCAGGAAGATCTGAGGCGGATAGGATCTTGGTGCAAGGAGTGGCAACTGACCTTTAACATAGACAAATGTAATGTATTGCGAATACATAGAAAGAAGGATCCTTTGGATTTGATAGCGGAACAAACACTGGTAGCAGTTACTTCTGTAAGATATCTGGGAGTATGCGCGCGGAACGATTTGAAGTGGAATGATCATACAAAATTAATTGTTGGTAAGGCGGGTACCAGGTTGAGATTCATTGGGAGACTCCTTAGAAAATGTAGTCCATCAACGAAGGAGCTGGCTTACAAAACACTCGTTCGACCTATACTTGAGTATTGCTCATCAGTGTGGGATCCGTACCAGATCGGGTTGACGGAGGAGATAGAGAAGATCCAAAGAAGAGCGGCGTGTTTCGTCACAGGGTTATTTGGTAACCGTGATAGCGTTACGGAGATGTTTAGCAAACTCAAGTGGCAAACTCTGCAAGAGAGGCGCTCTGCATCGCGGTGTAGCCTGTTCGCCAGGTTTCGAGAGGGTGCGTTTCTGGATGAGGTATCGAATATATTGCTTTCCCCTACTTATACCTCCCGAGGAGATCACGAATGTAAAATTAGAGAGATTCGAGCGCGCACGGAGGCTTTCAGACAGTCTTTCTTCCCGCGAACCATACGCGACTAGAACAGGAAAGGGAGGTAATGACAGTGGCACGTAAAGTGCCCTCCGCCACACACCTTTGGGTGACTTGCGGAGTATAAATGTAGATATAGATGTAGAATCAGCACGCTTTTAGGCGGCGGTCATAATGAATGAAATTATAAAGACATGTAAAGTATGCAAGAGAAAGCTGTGGTGTTTCTTTTTGTTTTTTAAATGACTGATGACTTGATGCGGCTCGCCACGAATTCGTTTCCTGCGCCAACCTCTTCATGTCAGAGTAGCATTTAGATCGTACATCCTCAATTATCTTGTGGGTATATTCAAACTTCTGCCTTCCTCTACAGTTTTTATCCTCTACAGTTCCCTGTACTACCATGGAGCTTACTCTCTGATGTATTAACTGATGTTCAGTCATCCTGTCCCTTCTTCTTGTCAGTGTTTTGTGTATATTCCTTTCTCCGCCGACTCTTCGGAGAACTTCTTATTCCTTACCTTATAAATTTCTTCATTAGCAGCACATCTCCAACGCTTCGATTCTCTTCTGTTCCGGTTTTCCCCCTGTCCATTCACTACCATAAAAGGCTGTGCCCCAAATGTACATTCTCAGAAATTACAGCCAATGTTGGATACCATTAAACGCCTCTTGGCCAGAAATGCCTTCTTTCGCTATTCTAGTCTGCTTTTTATGTCCTCCTTGTTCCGTCCGTCATGGGTAATTTTGTTTCCAAGGTAGCAGAATTTTTAAAGTACATCCACTTTGTGATCCCCACTTGTAATGTTTTCTAGCTGTTCTCATTTCTGATAAAAAAAAAAAAGAAGGTTCAAATTGCTCTGACCACTATGGCGCTTAACGTCTGAGGTCATCAGTTCCATAGAACTTAGAACTACTTAAACTAACCTAAGGACAACACGCACATCCATGCCCGAGGCGGGATTCGAACCTGCTACCGTAGCGGTTGCGCGGTTCCAGGCTGTATCGCCTGGAACCGCTCGGGCACGCCGGCCGGTCATTTCTGATAGTTCTCATTAAATTTGCCTTTTTCCAGTTTACTCTCAGGCAATATTCTGTTGTCATTGGACTGTTTATTCCATCCGACAGATCTAGTAATTCTTGTTCGTCTTTACTGCGGATAGCAATGCCATCAGCGAATCGTAACACTGATCACCTTTTAACCTGAATTTCAGCCCAACTCTTGAAGCTTTCTTTTATTTCGTCCTTGTTTCTTCAATGCACATATTGAAGAGTACGGTCGGCAGACTGCACCCACATCTAATACCCTTTTTAATAGGGGAACTTCCTTCTTTGTCTTACAATCGTACTGTTCACTCTTTCCGTCTCTCCCTGTTATTCACTCCTATTTTTCTCAGAATTTCGAACGTCTTGCACCATTTCACATTGTCGAACACATTTTCGAGGCCAACGGAAGTTATGATCGTGTCTATATTTTTCCTCGACCTTACTTCCCCTATCAAGCGCAACTTGAGAGCTATCTCTTGAGTGGTTTACCTTTCTTACAGTGAAAGTGATAGTCACCCAACTCGTGCTTAATTTTTTTTCCATTCTACTATACATGATTCATGCCAATAGTTTGGATGCGAGATCTGTTAAGCTGACAGTGCAATAGATTTCCCTCTTATCTGCCATTTCTCTCTTCTGAACTGCCGGCCGCAGTGGCCGAACGGTTCTAGGCGCTTCAGTCCGGAACCGCGCGACTGCTACGGTCGTAGGTTCGAATCTTGCCTCGGGCATGGATGTGTGTGATGTTCTTAGGTAAGTTAGGTTTAAATAGTTCTAAGTCTAGTGGACTGATGACCTAAGATGTTAAGTCTCTTAGTGCTTAGAGCCATTTGAACCATCTCTTCGGAAGTGTGTGGATGATATTTCCCAGAAAGTCTGATGGTACGCCGCCAGTCTCATAGATTCTGCATACCAACTTGAACTGCTTGGTTACCAGTTCTCCCTTTGTGTATGGTAAGGAAATAAACCGTTTTAGAGAGGCTGAAGTTGGTGGCGACCACTTCATACCGTGAGAGCGCGCTAGCGGCCTCACCTGCTGGTGAGAACCAGCTCGGCGTTATCTGGGCAGCGCCTGGCCGCTGATAGCGGGCCGCTGGCCAGTTCGTCTGAGGCGCCTTCCGGCAGTGTCCAACGCAACCGGCTTCTCCGCGTCCCACAACACTGCCCTGAGCCTGCACATCTCGTACCTACACGACAACTGTGGTCCGATTGGCATAGTATCTGCAGATGGTGGACCTAACAGAACATTTTTGAGGGAAAACGTAGGTACAGGTAAGTCAGTGAATGGCATCTTGCTCAGCCAAGTCCCAGCATGTGTACAAAATTGACAGCTCTCATTCTGTACAGAACTGTACCTCACTTTAACATCGTGACGACAAGCTTTTCGAAGAATATTTATATGTAGCTATGTATTTCAGAAGCACCGTGCTTAGTGAGGCAGCTACACAGTTTCTGACCGACAGCGTCTAACATGAGACATTAATTATTTGTATGGCTCAATAACCTTCAGATGTGTCCTGCGGAAAGGGAATGTATTACTGTTACATTTATTTCCTGTTTGCTTGATGAGCCAATATCGTGTGGTGAAAACAAGCTATGTATACTGAGATACCAGACCACAATGTCTCAGTATACGTATAATAAAAATCGGTGTGTGTATGTTCAGTATCTCCTCCCATATCGCTGGATTTGTTTCAACCATATTTTTTACCCATTTCAGTTACTATTTGGGAAGAACCACTGTGGGGATAAGAATCACCTCCCTGTAAAGGGGGTCGGTTTGGGGGTGAAAATAGAGCATACCTCATATCGTGTAAACAGCTAGAATATATTCGTCCAGTATTTGATAATGAGAGCACTTAGTGATTTGCAACAAACTTTACACACTTTAAACGTTTAGGCAATTTTTTTCTCACTGTCTTCACCATAAACTGTCGAAGGGTAAAAAAGTTATTGCTTTTTCTACAGCTTCGTGTTTCCTGCAGTGAAAATGCCGCATCAAGTTCAAATGGTTGACATGGCTCTGAGCACTATGGGACTTAACTTCTGAGGTCATCAGTCACCTAGAACTTAGAATTACTTTAACCTAACCAACCTAAGGACATCAGACACATCCATGCCCGAGGCAGGATTCGAACCTGCTACCTTAGCGGTCGCGCGGTTCCAGACTGTAGCGCCTAGAACCGCTCAGCCACGCCGCATCAGTCAAGGCGTTTTAATTTATCAGTTTATTAAAAAAATCCATTTGTAACACCTTTTACAGACAGTATACACACATACCACAGCATGAACTTGAAGAAATATATCATTGTACGACATATAGTTCAGGAGATATGACGTCATAAACACTGCGATGGGCGAGAAACGGCCCCATCATGGACGACATCTTAATTTATTAGTTCTTTATTACTAACTATTTGCAACTCATTTTGCAGACAATTTCCACCCATACCACTAATTCTATCTCCAAATATATATCATTTTAAGACACATAGTTCAGGTGGGAATTTAAGGACATGGGAGCTGGATAAGCTGAAAGAACCAGAGGTTATACAGAGTTTCAAGGAGAGCATAAGGGAACAATTGACAGGAATGGGGGAAAGAAACACAGTAGAAGAAGAATGGGTAGCTCTGGGGGATGAAATAGTGAAGGCAGCAGAGGATAAAGTAGGTAAAAAGACGAGGGCTGCTAGAAATCCTTGGATAACAGAAGAAATATTGAATTTAATTGATGAAAGGAGAAAACATAAAAATGCAGTACATGAAGCAGGCAGAAAGGAAGTGCAAAATGGCTAAGCAGGGATGGCTAGAGGACAAATGTAAGGATGTAGAAGCTTATCTCACTAGGGGTAAGATAGATAATGCCTACAGGAAAATTAAAGAGACCTTTGGAGAGAAGAGAACCACGTGTATGAATATAAAGAGCTCAGATGGCAACCCAGTTCTAAGCAAAGAAGGGAAGGCAGAAGGGTGGAAGGAGTATATAGAAGGTTTATACAAGGGCGATGTACTTGAGTACAATATTATGGAAATGGAAGAGGATGTAGATGAAGACGAAATGGGAGATAAGATACTGCGTGAAGAGTTTAACAGAGCACTGAAAGACCTGAGTCGAAACAGGGCCCCCGGAGTAGACAACATTCCATTAGAGCTACTGACGGCCTTGGGAGAGCCAGTCATAACAAAACTCTACCAGCTGGTGAGCAAGATGTACGAGACAGGCGAAATACCCTCAGACTTCAAGAAGAATATAACAATTCCAATCCCAAAGAAAGCAGGTGTTGACAGATGTGAAAATTACCGAACTATCAGTTTAATATGTCACAGCTGCAAAATATTAACGCGAATTCTTTACAGACGAATGGAAAAACTGGAAGAAGCCGACCTCGGGGAAGATCAGTTTGGATTCCGTAGAAATGTTGGAACACGTGAGGCAATACTGACCTTACGACTTATCTTAGAAGAAAGATTAAGAAAAGGCAAACCTACGTTTCTAGCATTTGTAGACTTGGAGAAAGCTTTTGACAATGTTGACTGGAATACTCTCTTTCAAATTCTGAAGGTGGCAGGGGTAAAGTACAGGGAGCGAAAGGCTATGTACAATTTATACAGAAACCAGATGGCAGTCATAAGAGTCAAAGGGTATGAAAGGGAAGCAGTGGTTGGGAAAGGAGTGAGACGTAGCCTCTCCCCGATGTTATTCAATCTGTATATTGAGGAAGCAGTAAAGGAAACAAAAGAAAAATTCGGAGTAGGTATTAAAATTCATGGGGAAGAAGTAAAAACTTTGAGGTTCGCCGATGACATTGTAATTCTGTCAGAGACGGCAAAGGACTTGGAAGAGCAGTTGAACGGAATAGACAGTGTCTTGAAAGGAGGATATAAGATGAACATCAACAAAAGCAAAACGAGGATAATGGAATGCAGTCAAATTAAATCGGGTGATGCTGAGGGAATTAGATTAGGAAATGAGGCACTTAAAGTAGTAAAGGAATTTTGCTATTTAGGAAGTAAAATAAATGATGATGGTCGAAGTAGAGAGGATATAAAATGTAGACTGGCAATGGCAAGGAAAGCGTTTCTGAATAAGAGAAATTTGTTAACATTGAATATAGATTTATGTATCTGGAAGTCGTTTCTGAAAGTATTTGTTTGGAATGTAGCCATGTATGGAAGTGAAACATGGACGATAACTAGTTTGGACAAGAAGAGAATAGAAACTTTCGAAATGTGGTGCTACAGAAGAATGCTGAAGATTAGATGGGTAGATCACATAACTAATGAGGAAGTATTGAATCGGATTGGGGATAAGAGAAGTTTGTGGCACAACTTGACTAGGAGAAGGGATCGGTTGGTAGGACATGTTCTGAGACATCAAGGGATCACCAATTTAGTATTGGAGGGTAGCGTGGAGGGTAAAAATCGTAGAGGGAGACCGAGAGATAATACACTAAGCAGATTCCGAAGGATGTAGGTTGCAGTAGGTACTGGGAGATGAAGATGCTTGCACAGGATAAAGTAGCATGGAGAGCTGCATCAAACCAGTCTCTAGACTGAAGACCACAACAACAACAGTTCAGGAGATATCACGTCGTAAACAATGGGCTTCTAGGAAACTTCTTTACTGCTAACTCTAAACGCAACACATTTTCAGACAGTATCTATATATACTACTGAATGGACCCCCAAAATTATGTCACTGTCAGACACATGATTGAGTAGTTACGACGCAAATGTTCTCTATGGAATATTTTGAAACGCCAAGCGAAGCTATATCGTCTTGGCACAATACTTTACTTGGTACTCTGATATCACAAGAACTGTTGAGGCCGGTTCTAAACCTCTGTTGCCTTCTTCACTTACCTTCTCCAGATTAAAGTTCGACGTAAAAGTTTGTGTTTGGGCTTTCGGTGCAGAATTTTCAGTTCACCTATTTCGATAGGGCTATTAAAGTACATCCCCTTCATTCTGTAGTGATTGGTACTGCCTCAGCTGACGGAAGTCAGCGTCGAAGAAACGTCAACTAAATACCCACAAAACTGAAGCCTGAAGGTAGTTTCTGTAAGTTCTCAAGAAAATTTCGTGCGATCGGGAGTCTCATAACTTGCATAAAAGGTTAAAATTCAGTTAATTAAGATTTATTGCTTTTGAAATAAGTTTGAAGTGGCTATCAAGTCCCACAGCTATTCACGAGTTACTACATTCAATCGTCCTGTAGTCTTTTTAAAAAGAAGTCTTCCAAAAACGTCCACGAAACACGCCATGCAGAGTTATTGCACGACAAAAAATTTCATAAGCAACTAACTACCAAACAAATTCATTTACAATTTCCAAACTTCGACTAAAACGTTTAAAACTGTAGTCGCCTCGTAATTACAGCAAAATAACCGACAGATAGAATGATTTTCTTCATTTCAGCCAAAATTTCCGTAGCACGTTTCCACATGTTCTGCCTAGGAAGATGGTTCATGAGTAACACCTCCCTAGAATTGCATCAGAAAGCTGCGGAAATGCTAAATTCGTATTGGCTGTTGATTTGGACTGCCAATCAGAAAAGCTCCAGACCTCAAATAATTCGCAACTCATTTAGTAGGATTATAGAAAGAAGTTCTAAATGTATGAAATTAAATTCAAGTTAAATGAAATAAAGTACAAATTATCCGAAAAAAATAGGTATTGATTTAATATAACCTCTTCTGCTGGCTGCTTTTACTTAAAAGCATCTTCGTTAGACGTACGTCACGTGAATAATGAGTGCGCGAGAATTTTCCCACCCATACTTTCACGTAGTTTGCAAATAAAAAAAAAATCCACACGTCATGTAAAAAAAAACCACACTTCATGTATGTCCTCTATACACTTTCTTACTCATTCCACATCACTCATACAACAAAATATAATTAAATAATAATATTAAAGTGATTAGTTTTACATTATCAATCTAATGTAACGAAAACAAAGACAATTACAGAAAAACTGTTTATATTAATTTAATATTTAGTTGTAGTTTCAGATGAGACTGTAAGTAGGTACACTACGATCCCCAGATCAGTTATTTAGTAGTAGAAAGTTATTATAAAGTTCAGGTAAAATTTTATATCTCCGAAAATAATGAAGATAATGAAATAATATTTTTTACGTTATAGTTGTGGTACCAGTACAAGTCTGCCTATAGAATATGAAAAAGATTGAATAAAATTTGAGATTATATCTTTGGACTCGTAGGTATTCATAGTATCGATCGCACATTGGCCTAGCGTTCAACGTCAGCTACACGAGGCCGTTGGGATCAGCACGGCGTTCCGTATTACCCTCCTGAACCCACAGATTCCATATTCTGCTAACAGTCATTGGAACTCGACCAACGCGAGCAGCAATGTCGCGATACGATAAACCGCAATCGCGATAGGCTACAGTCCGACCTTTATCAAAGTCAGAAACGTGATGGTACGCATTTCTCCTCCTTGCACGAGGCATGACAACAACGTTCCACCAGGTAACGCCGTTCAACTGCTGTTTGTGTATGAGAAATCGGTTGGAAACTTCCCTCATGTCAGCACGTTGTCGGTGTCGCCACCGGCGCCAACCTTGTGTGAATGCTCTGAAAAGCTAATCATTTGCATATCACAGCATCTTCTTCCTGTCGGTTAAGTTTCGCGTCTGTAGCACGTCATCTTTCGTGGAGTAGCAAATTTTAATGGCCAATAGTGTATGTTACCTTACTGGACGCTCATCGTAGGACCCAATGAACCCTTTCTCATCTGGTCTGCTTTCCTCCCTTACACCGCTGAAAAAATTTATTTGTTTCGTTTTCGGTAAGGCTACAGTGGCGCTTCATTGGTTTCTTGCTTTCTAGTGCAGCGTAGGAGTACGTCTTTAGTAAACCGCTCGTTCACTACCAGTAAGCTGATCGACTTTCATGAACGTGTCACAGCGTTAGAGGACATTTCTAATTCTTTTTTAACGCTAACCGTCTCGTCCGGTTTTTTGTCAATTAATGTAGACAGTGCCAGACGTTTTTTACTTCATAGCTGTGACTGTGCGGCTCTACATCAAATGGCGCCGACAAACGTTTTTACTACCCCTTTGTCCCCATCGAAATGATACATGGCCATGTTTAGTCTAAACGACATTATACACACACAGTATCACTTTAAGTGCTGCCGAGCAGGGGACCCTTGTGTACATTAAGGACAGGGGGGTGCAGCTGTAGGGAGGCTTCAGAGGGTTGCTGCTGCGACAGAGTGTGCTTTCTGGTAGCAGCATTTGCCAGAAGGCAGGCTTTGTGTCTAGCAGAAGTCACCAACGTATTGTGAGACCGCACCACATTGCAGTCTCGTCCATGGAGAATACGAGGGTGAAAGGGCTTAAACGTACGGACCTGTTCCGACTCCTCATTGGTACTGCCATCTCTTCCAGGGGCGCGCTGTATTCGCCGATCTGACCTACCTACTAGATTCTCTTATAAAGCTCTTTTCACCAGTATAGATTCAAGCATGCGCTGCACGTGCTGTAACCGTCACTTTATCGATGATGCTTTAAACTCCAAGTCCTTCACTTCTTTCGTCGTCAGACAGCAAGTATCCCGCTCCGTATCGCGCGAAGTTCGTTTCAGTCACGTCTCAAATGGTCCGGCGTTGCAGTTTCCACTCCCCTACAGCTATTACATCATATAATAATAATGGTAGTAATAGTAGTAATTTCATGTGGCTTAAGGACCTGTTGCAAGCTTTTCAATTGAACGTCACTTCAGAGACTTGCGTGTCTCTAATCACCCTGCCGCGGAAACGTGTCTACTGCTTGACGTGCAATTAAAACTACGTGTCGTTCCTGACGGATCTTCACATCTTGAGAGGTGCAGGCTAGGTTAAAGGCACATTGGAAAATTTTCGTAGTTCGACCAGTATTCGATCCCGTGACCTCGTGGTTTCCTGGTAAGTACCTCAGTGCTATATCAAAACACCCGACTGTATCACATCGCGTATCAACTAAACTGAGAACAGATTACGATGTGTCATTAGATGGAATAATTAGAACGGGATGGAAATCCAATGTTAGTGAACGACTCCTCTCAAATATACGTTTATTCCCGAACAAGGAAAATAGTCAAATACCATGATATTTACTGGAAAAACACCTTTTTTGTTATGTGGTTAAGAAACGCAGGTTTTGCGTTTTTCGTCATGTTTCGTTTTCAACAAAATTCTGACGGACTCAGATAGCATTACCGTTCCTCATCCAACATACTCACGAGATAATGCCAAGAGCGATTTGTTTTATGTGTCTAATCTGATCAGATTAGGGCATTCAGATCCTCTTTTAAGCATGCAAAATTTTTTGCGTTACACTGTTATTTAAATAATTATAATAATTGTAACGTATTAAATAGTAATTATAGTAGTGGTACTAGATTTGAAAAGTTTATTTGAAACAAGACTTGGACCAAGTAGGATTAGCATCACCAAAAAAGAGTGGTAAATGATAATAGCCACTGCTAATAATAATAATAATAATAATAATAATAATAATAATAATAATAATAATAGTACCCGTTATCAGATACACTCACGCATAGTGAACTGGAAAAAAGTGGAGTTGGACAATCTGTACAGAAAAACAAAACAAAAAACTCACGACAATAAATTCACATGCAGTGATGCTGCCAGGCTGTAATTTGCCTTGAAAACACAGCGGTAGAAGACCCTTGCAAATAAGCCAGAAGTGCAACAAAAGAAGCATCCGTTAGCAGTCTGTGTGAAAGGCGGCCAAGAAACAACAAACGGTACTTCAGTGCTGGACTGACTGTCTGTGCAATAAAGCATTGCAGGGGCAGTTTTTGAAAAAGATTGAAGGCTGTGTTACAAGGTACCCTCCGCCATACGTCATATAGGGGCTTGCGGAGAATATAGTATACGTATGTGTGCAAAATAGCTAAGGAAAGACTGGCCTTAGCTGACTGGAAATACTGACTTTCGTTGTTCAAGAACGAGCTATCAGAACTAACACTATCAAAGCCAGAGTAGAGAAATTAGTAGAAGACCCAACGTGCAAACTGTGCAAAGAAGCTGAGGAAACAGGCTATGTCTTCTTTAAGCAACGGTAAAAAGACTGCTCAGACAGATTACAAACGGGGTCTGTATTTTGTGCCACGAGTGATCCACTTCAACTTATGTCAGAACTATGGCAAGGAACAAATGAAACCACAAGCCAGATATCGTTGTCGAAAACGAACATGGCAAACTGCTGTGGGATTAAAGTTTTAGACAGGCCGAATGGCGGAACACAGTACACCAGACTTTGCTATTGTGGAGAAGAAGGATGGCTGACAGTAGAAGCGACTGGAAAAGTCTTGTAACACTTGTCAGATACGATGACCTGGAAAGTTAACTGAAGCGACTCCGGCATAAACTGGTGGAAGTAGTTGGTTGGTTATCTAGTTGATTGGCTGATTTGGGGGAGGGACCAAACAATGAGGCCCTCAGTCCCATCGGATTGCGAGAGGATGAGGAAGGAAATCAGCCGTTCCCTTTCAAAGGAATCATTCCGGCATTTGTCTGAAGTGATTTAGGGAAATCACGAATACCTATCAGGACGCCCGGACGCAGGTTTCAACCGTCGTCCTCCCGAATACGAGACCAGTGTGCTAACCACTGTGCCACCTCGCTCGATGTGGAAGTGGTGGCTGTGATTCTCAGCGCACTAGGAACAGTGCCAAAACTTCTTAGTAGCCACTTTAACAACCATTGGCATTGACAAAATATCCACCTGCCAACTTCAAAAAGCCCCGTTACTGGAATCTGCACGAATTATCCGCCGATATATAATGCCGTCCTAGATTCTTGCAAAACACAAAATTCAAAAAAGTGAATTTATTTACTGTATTTACTGTCGTAACAATAATAATTAGTGAGCTACTACTGCGTATATACAGCGTAGTGCGACTCCGATACGCGTATACAGGGAGTTCCATTGACAGTGACCGGGCCAAATATCTCACGAAATAAGCCTAAAACGAAAAATCTACAAAGAACGAAACTCGTCTAACTTGAAGGGGGAAACCAGATGGCGCTATGATTGGCCCGCTAGATGGAGCTGCCATCGGTCAAACGGATATTAACTGCATTTTATTAAATAGGAACCCCAATATTTTTATTACATATTCGTGCAGTACGTAAAGAAGTGTGAAAGTTTTAGTTGGACCACTTTTTTGCTTTGTGACAGATGGCGCTGTAATAGCCATAAACGTATAAGTACGTGGTATCGCGTAACTACGGTCGCAGGTTCGAATCCTGCCTCGGGCATGGATGTGTGTGATGTCCTTAGGTTAGTTAGGTTTAAGTAGTTCTAAGTTCTAGGGGACTGATGACCACAGCAGTTGAGTCCCATAGTGCTCAGAGCCATTTGAAACATCACGTAACTTTCCGCCAGTGCCGATGGTATTTGCTTCATGATGCATACCCGTGTTAAAATGAACCGTTTACCAATTGCGGAAAAGGTCGTAATCGTGTTGATGTATGGCTATTGTGATCAAAATGCCCAACGGGCGTGTGCTATCTATGCTGCCCGGTATCCTGGACGACATCATCCAAGTGTCCGGACCGTTCGATGGATAATTAAGTTATTTAAGGAAACAGAAATGTGTCTAGCCGCATGTGAAACGTCAACCACGACCTGCAACAAATGTTGATGCCCAAGTAGGTATTTTAGCTGCTGTCGCTGCTAATCCATACATCAGTAGCAGACAAATTGCTCGAGAATCAGGAACGATGACAGATTTTTTGCACGCGTTCTATTTAGCGACGAAGCGTCATGGACCTACATGCGGTGACGTAAACCGGCATAATATGCACTATTAGGCAACGGAAAATCCACGATGGCTGCGACAAGTGGAACATCAGCGACCTTGGCGGGTTAATGTATTGTGCGGCATTATGGGAGGAAGGATAATTGGCTCCCATTTTATCGATGGCAATCTAAATGTTGTACTGTATGCTGATTTCCTACGCAATGTTCTACCGACGTTACTACAAGATGTTTCACTGCATGACAGAATGCCTATGTACTTCCAACATGATGGATGTCCGGGACATAGCTCGCGTGCGGTTCAAGCGGTATTGAATAGCATATTTCATGACAGGTGGATTGGTTGTCGAAGCCCACACGTTCACCGGATCTGACGTCCCGGAATTTTTTCCTGTGGGGAAAGTTGAAGGATATTTGCTGTCGTGATCCACCGACAACGCCTGACAACATGCGTCAGCGCATTGTCAGTGCATGTGCGAACATTACGGAAGGCGAACTACTCGCTGTTGAGAGAAATATCGTTACACGTATTGCCAAATGCATTGAGGTTGACGGACATCATTTTGAACATTTATTGCATTAATGTGGTACTTATAGGTAATCACTCTCTAACAGCATGCGTTCTCAGAAATGATAAGTTCACAAAGGTACACGCATCACATTGGAACAACCGAAACAAAATTTTCAAATGTACCTACGTTCTGTATTTTAACTTAAAAAACCTACCCATTACAAACTGTTCGTCTAAAATTGTGAGCCATATGTTTGTGACTATTACAGCGCCATCTATCACAAAGAGAAAAAAGTGGCCTAACTAAAACATTCATATTTCTTTACGTACTACACGAATATGTAAAAAAGAATGGGGGTTCCTATTTTTAAAAAAACGCAGTTTATATCCGTTTGACCTATGGCAGCGCCATCTAGTGAGCCAACCAAGCTAGACAAGTTTTGTCCTTTGTAGTCTTTTCGTTTGACGCTTATTTCGTGAGATATTTGGCCCGGACACGATCAATGAACCACCCCGTAAAAGTTCAAAAATTTAGGCAAAGAATTAGTGTGGCTTTCATATCTTTTCGGAGTGCGTGCCGTAATTGTGAAAACGTGGGCTTTGGTGACGTTATTACCAAATGCGTACAAACAGGCTACTGAAGAACAAACAGAGGTAGACATCCGCAGGAGAAGAAGAATGTGTAAGGAGCACCATCTGTCGAATGCAGTTCCATGTTCCGTGCTGGTCGCGATTCGACACAAGACGCCTGTCGATCTGAGAGGACAGCCTGATCCGATGCAGAATAATGTAAGTGGAAGACACTCGAACATCGGCCCTATAGCCCATATCTCTCCTCATGCGGTTATCAAGCCTTCGGTCCCTAAAGAAAAAGGTCTTGAAAGTTCGACGTTTCATGTCGGAAGAGTATTTGCAGCGAACAGTTACTAACTTCTTCACGGAGCTGGATACGGTGTTATACCAAACGGCATCTTCAACGCGGTGCATCGGTGGGAATATTTCTTCATTGCTCATGGCAATTTTGCCTGAGTGGCGTACCGATTATGGAAATGATCTCCCATATTCTGTGGCCACATAATCTGCTCTTGTAAGGTATCTGTAGTCTTGATGATACAGTTTTTGATTAAATCCCGAAAATCCCATTTTTGTTACCTCTGTAAGACGTTAGAGGTACAACCCGCAACTGACACCGCTGAGAAATTCATCTCCGCCACGCTAGCTGCCAGAGACGAACGCTAATGGGGCCCCAGTGGGACGGGCTTTTAAACGGCTTTCCTCAAGCGGTGCGTGCGCCGACGGCAACTTTATCGCTGTCTCCTTGGCCACGACCTCCAGGTGGGCAACGATGTGCCTGGAAATAAGTGGCTCAATCATTCTAATGAGGCCGCCGTGCCGACGTCTCCTGCTGCTTCAGTAGTCCGGCGTCGCCGCGTTATCTGTTGGCTCTGAATAAGAGGGAAAGCAATCTTACAGAATCGTGACCTGGCGATCGTCGTCGCTGGGGGCTACGTCAGTCCTACAGTCGTAACTGAATACAAAGAGAGCCGGTAATCAGTGCGAGTCCCTTCCCTGTGTTAGTAGCCTGCCTCAATCTGTACTGGAGTAGCAGGGCGTGTGAGGGGCCCTGTTGAATCTTGCTGCATCAAAGCGAAACACCGAATTTCTAATATTTCCACCAGCCTGGCGTCCTCGGTTGATATCGTTGTACGAGAACATAGATAACAGGTAGATTTTGAGTCCGCTGCTCTTGCTGTGAGACTTTATTGGAACTAAATTAAACGGAAAGTCAGGATTGGCCGTAATATTGATGTTTTATTGATGGCAGAATCAATTTTCGATCACTTAGTGATCGCCTTCGGTGCTGATATGTTGCAGTGTACATATCATCACTGAAGATGATCACTATGTGATCGAAAATCGATTCTGCCATCAATAAAACATCAATATTACGGCCAACGCTGAGCTTCCTTTTAATTTAACATATACTGTC
The DNA here is from genome assembly GCF_023897955.1 of Schistocerca gregaria. NCBI lineage: Eukaryota > Metazoa > Arthropoda > Insecta > Orthoptera > Acrididae > Schistocerca > Schistocerca gregaria. The sequence continues at coordinate 305,415,624 of NC_064921.1, forward strand.
GTTGTGCACACAGCACTCCATGGAGTCGCCAGTCAATTTATTGGAAATGTAAAATACAGATCTCAAGGTAGCGTTCAGTTGCATAACTTGCACCTGGCCATTGAGCCATAAGAAATAACGGGGCCGAAGTTCACAGGAATGTCATTTATTCTTTCTATTGTGGACATTTCCATAGATAAAATAGCAAACTGAACAATAATGTAGCGTAGTCCACAACGATGAGACGCAAACTTAATAATCATTTTTACTGGTCAAAATAAAATTGTCTCTCACTTTCAAACATTTCGCAAGTTAAATCACACTTTTTCTAAACTCAATAACAATATTCATTGCTTGAAGATTCCTAATTTTAGACCCGACTTAAGACCCCTCCAAACAACTGTGTGGCCCCTCAACTTGCAAATGAACTGCGCTCTCTCCGACAGTAATGACGTGCTTGGCGCGAACCACCTTATCAGTCGCACATTAGGCGTGAAACCGATGACACGAAGCGATCTGATTCTTTCTATTTTTTCAAACGATGGATCTGGTCGTCCAGTGGTAAAGCGCATGCCTAAATCAGAGGTCGCGGGATCGAATCCCGGTCGGGCCGCGGCAGCTATGTGTGTGAAATCTTATGGAACTTAACTGCTAAGGTCATCAGTTTCTAAGCTTAGACACTACTTAACCTAAATTATCCTAAGCGCAAACATACACACACACACCCATGCCCGAGGGAGGACTCGAACCTCCGCCGGGACCAGTCGCTCAGGCCAGAGTGGCCGAGCGGTTCTAGACGCTACAGTCTGGAAACGCGCGACCGCTACGGTAGCAGGTTCGAATCCTGCCTCGGGCATGGATGTGTTTGATGTATTTGGGTTAGTTAAGTTTAAGCAGTTCTAAGTTCTAGGGGACTGATGACCACAGCAGACCAGTCGTTCAGTCCATGACTGCAGCGCCTTAGACCGCTCGGCGCGGCAGCTATCATCTAGCCGTCACAATATAAGGAGTTGTTAAGACCGATACATAGTTCGGATTTCGTGTTAAACTCTAGGTCTCCTTTCCCCGGTTGGATAACATGTGTGGACTGAAGACACGCAAGCACTCAGTGGCGTCCAATTGAAAGACTTGCATCAAGCCACTGAGCCACACGAAGTTATCAATTAATCATGTTCCCTGTAAGTTCATAATAAAATGTTTTGATTACGTGATGATAGCGCTGTATTAAGAAATTCTCCCATATTATTATGCACAAAATACGTTAATTTAGTAATACGAGGGTTGAAACTTTAATAGTGGCAACTATTTATTACAGTTCTTAAAAAATAGATATGTGTTTCAAAATTTTACTGACCTTCAAAGTAGTCACCAGCAGTGTGTATAACCCGTTGCCAGCTATGTGGAAGTCGTAGGATAGTCTTAGCAGTGCCAGTTGTGTTGACAGTCCGAGCGGCGCAGTCTGTTGCCCGACGAATTTGAAGCAGTACTGAAGCGAATGCCGTGAAGTGTTTCCTTCAGTTTGGAAATCCAGTTGAACTCACAATCAGGGGAGTGCATCAGTCAAACAAATCAGTAACAATTTTAATGATTTTTTAAAAAAATTTCTTTTTAAAATTCAATCTTGATCGCACCACGTATGCTACAAGAACATCGGTGACCGGTTTCGGCCATATCACATGACCATTATCAGACCCATGGCATCCTTCGAAGAGCACTCTTCTCAGCTGCTGTGATGAGCAATCCATTATCGCAGCACCTACAGCCTCAGAGAACTTCAAGCATATCTCTTCATTCCGTAGTACTTGTGTATCCCGCTTCTTTGCGCACTGATTCTGCCTGACTAAGCTCGTAAAACTCAGCCTACTCTTCATAATTATCAAATTGTGATATGAGTCTGTATCTGCCACTGGATATGCCTTACAATCAAATATCTGATTTCGGAATCTGAGTCTGACTATGATGTAATCTATCTGGAATATTCCCGTATCTCTCGGGCTTTTGGCAGTATATCCTCTCCTCTTGTGATAACTGAACAGAGTATTTGCTATTACCATCCGAAATTTATAGTAGAACTCGGTTACCTTTTCTCCTCTCGCATTCATATTACCTAGCCCATATTCCCCCGTAACCCTTACTCTACTCTTTCCTCTATAACCCCCGTGACTATTAGATTTTCATCTCCCATGACGTGCTGAATTAGCCATTCGATATCCTCTTATACTTTCCCTATCGCTTCATCTTCCGTCGGCATGTATACTTGAAATACCGTTGTCGCAGCTGATTTGCTGTCAATTCTCATGGGGATAATCCCGCAACTGAACTGTTCATGTTAACTCACTCTCTGTCCTACTGTCCTACCTACCTATTCATAACGAATTCTACTCCCGTTATACCATTTTCTGTTGCTGTTGATGTTACCCTCCACTCATCTGACCAGAAATCCTTGTCTTCTTTCCATTTCACTGACTCCCACTATATCTAGCCTGAGCCTTCGCTTTTCTCTTTCCAGATATTCTAGCTTGTACCACGTTCAGACTTCTGACATTCCACACTCCGATTAGTAGAACGTTAACCTTTCGCTAGTTATTCAATCTTTTTCTCGCGGCCACCTCCTCTTGGCAGTGCCCTCCTGGAGATCAGAATGGGGGACTGGCCTGGAATGGAGAGGTCATCATGACACTTTTTCAATTACAGGCCACAGTCCTGTGGGTATACGTTATGTGTATTTAATGCAGGGGCTTCCATTGCCTTCTGCATTACCCTTTTATGAGCGCTTTCTCCCCCGAAGGGTAACAGAGTGCCTGGAACCTTTGTCCAGTCCTCTACCTTCTTTGATAAGGCTGTTGGCTGAATGAGCGTAACTTCTTATGCCGGAAGTTTTCGGCCGCCATTGCTGACAATTTTGTTCAAAATTTAAGCAGTGGTGGGGACCGAGGACGTTTTAGTTACCAATCAAAGTCGCAACCCAAGATCACAAGCATATTGCTCAATCGAACTACTTTGCAGAGGTCACAAGTGTCATGCGTCTGGGGGAAGGCTAATATGAATAGAGGAGGGGATGGATAGGGAGAGAGGGAGCAAGAGGGAACGGACCTTTCGAGGGGAGGAGGAGATGTACACAGAGAGGAGAAAATGAGATGGACAAAGAGAGAGAGAGAGAGTAGGGATGGAGAGATGGAACTGGCATGCAGTGCTGATAAGCCGATAAGCAAAATTGAGCTGAGAGGGTCGGATGATATGGTGCGTGAGACTGGAGGGAGGATGAGGTGAACTGACAGGATGGAGGAGATGATGGGCAGAGAGAGGGGGAAAGTGAGATGGGCATTGAGGATGGGAATGAGAAGATGAAGAGAGATAATGGGAGGGAGAAGATGGACAGAGAAAGGGTGAGGATGGGTCAGACAGGAAGAGATTGTCAGAGTGGGGGGGGAGGGGGGGAACGTGTGGGAGGCAGCTGGAAGGTGTAAAGGGGTAGCGGACATGTGGATAAGGAAGATGGGAAGGAGGAGATGTACAGCTAGAGGTGGAGGGGAGAGAAGATATGTACCGAGGGAAGGGGTGGAATTGTGGTCAGAAAGAAGGCGTGGAGAAGATGTGCAAGAGATGGAGAACGAGTGATCGGAAATTACCAGGATCAGGAAAAAGACACTGAAGGACTAAGCCAAAGGGCTAAGCCACTTTAACTGATATCATTTATCCTTTTGATAATAAACATTTATTTCTCAAAGTAACAATAGGTCCCCCTTAACAAAAACAGGTAGAACAATGCCAAGTGAATTTTCTATGTTAAATTTACTCAGTTGAAAAACGTTCAAAAATGTGAATAACACAGTTCCTGCATTACAATAATACACTTTAAATTGTCTTAAACAAGATGCAATAAAATAACGCATTAATAGTATTGACCTTTAAAACAATTTAAATTTAAAATAATTAAAACTGAGTCCTAAATAAATTTCTTCAAACGAGCTCAAAACCAAGGCATTGGTCAGACCCCCACAAGACAAATATTAATCAGTTAACAAGATATAACTATTCGCTTTTATGGTTTACTCAAAGATTTTACTCCAAATAACTTAAAATAAAATTTAGAACAAACTTACAATATGTATTAAACAGAACAGTAACAACAAAGGGAAAATTCCCTGTGCGAAACCAGTCAATCAGATAAAGAGCTCTTCATTGACAGTAAATTTCATTTACAAAGCAAGTCAGATAACATAAGGTAATCAACTTGAGCACAGACAGTTAGTACACACAACAGAAAACAAATATAAAGCCATGTTAGGAAATGCTCGAGAGATGTTCACAAGGCCGACACGGAACGCTCTCCCGGCAACTTTGTGGGAGCTGTCAACAGACACAAAACATAAATGTCTCACTAAATTGCACTACAACTTAAAGTTATTGTTTAACCACTATTGTATTTATAAAACCCTTCCAATAAGATTACACGCATTAGGAAATAAACCTCGCTAAAAATGTTAGGTGTAAAAGAGAACTACTCAAAGGGAGCTGTAAATTCTTCCAGGAAGCGATATAAATAACAGCTCGCTAAGATCTTACCATTAGCTGGAGGTCATAACACATAAAACACACAGTAGTTAGTGCCTGCAGTAGTTAGAATCTTGCCGGCCACTGGTGACCAAGCGGTTCTAGGCGCGACCCCTACGGTCGCAGGTTCGAATCCTGCCTTGGGCATGGATGTGTGTGATGTCCTTAGGTTAGTTCTAGGGGACTGATGACCTGAGATGTTAAGTCCCATAGTGCTCAGAGCCATTTGAACCATTTAGTTAGAATCTTGTATTTAGCTGGCAGTACTGGTGCTTGCTGTATTGCAGTAGTTCGAGTAACGAAGATTTTTGTGAGGTAAGTGATTCATGAAAGGTATAGGCTATTGTTAGTCAGGGCCATTCTTTTGTAGGGATTATTGATAGTCAGATTGTGTTGCACTAAAAAAATATTGTGTGACAGTTTAGTGTTAATCAGAATAAGTAAAGAGAAAACTGTCTCAGTGCGTTGAGTTTTGCACAGCTGTTTAAAAATCTAATGACATTGAGGTTTACCAGCACTGTCATTTATAATTTTTCTAAGGGGATATTTCATATGGCGACCCTGCCAGGATCCATATGTAACATCCCCTACTTACAAGAGAATACTGCATACATGTTGAATGCTTGAATGTGTATGCAGCAGCAGCAGCTGTGGGGAACCTTAGTAAATATTGTGAGAGTAAGTTAGACGCAATACATCATATCAACAGTGCTCTGTTCCTTTGACAATGGTGAATCACCGAAACGCGTAAAGTAGAAATCGAATAAATATTTTGTCGTCAGGACGAGAGCATCATTAGAAGTTCCAGTGTTCAATGCTGGAGAGTGGGGTTCGCCCAGCCGCGACACTGGCAGCGGCGCGCGGCGTTCCGGTCAGCGGCTGGAGACGCGGCCAGCTGTCAGCGGTGTGCCGCCGATATATCGTGAATCCGGGTCCCCCGGCGGCTCCCTAACGCGGCCCGTTATCCGCCCGAATGGCGCCATTACGGCCGCGCCGCTACAGGTTTATCGCCCGCCTCTGATGACGTCGCGCCGCCCGCAGCGAAACGCTCCTCCTCACGAGTGGAGTGACAGTTTAAGACGCCGCGCTGCTGAAAAGATGCCGCGGTATGCGGGGAGCCTGGTTGCAGCGTGCCGACCCACGTTTGCTGCACAGCCCACTCCAGTAGGCTGCGGAGATCTCTGCGAGCCTACTTATCTTCTGAAGCTTCACATGTGGGCCTGTCGGAAATCGTATGTAATCGATATTGAGTAATGAGTATATAAGCGAGAGAAGAAATACCGTATTGTTACAAGTTATCCTGTCCGCACACAGTTCGTGCCCACTTCCAGTCGTTTTCATATTCCTCAAATTCGTTACTCTTCGAAGACTCTGAGTAACGGAAACGTTTCGTTACTCGTCTGATTTCCATCCTGCTTGTTTGTACCAGCTCAACAGTTTTCCTGTTCCTCCAGCTTTTGTTTTATTTACACACATCAAAAAAAGTTTTGCATCACCCCAGTTCCCACAACAGCTGAAGATAGATATTGACTGTGGATATTGTACCACAGACAAAGTCTGTTTAACTGTTCATAGATGTCACTAAACACACCCACAGAAGTACACAACCATGCATGAGCAGCGCCTATTAGCCGGAGGGGGTCCGACAGCCGATGAGTTCCAGTCATTCCACCAGGAAGGAGGTACACGGATCATGTTGTCTGAGTTCAATGCCTAGACGGGCAATACCGCGGTTCGATCGCATCCGCATTGTTACTTTGTTCCAGGAAGGGCTCTCATCAAGGGAGGTGTCCGACGTCTCGGAGTGAACCAAAGCGATGTTGTTCAGGCATGGAGGAGATACAGAGAGGCTGGAACTGTCGATGACATGCATCGCTCAGGTCGCCCAAGGGCTACTACTGCAGTGGATAACCGCTACCTATAGATTATTACTCGGAAGAACCCTGACAGCAACGCCACCAAGTTGAATAATGCTTTTCGTGCAGCCACAGGACGTCTCGTTACGACTCAAACTGTGCGCAGTAGGCTGCATGATATGCAACTTCACTCCCGACGTCCATGGGGATGTCCATCTTTGCAACCATGGCACAATGCAGCGCGGCACAGATGGGTCCAACAACATGCCGAATGGACCGCTCCGGATTGGCAACATGTAGTCTTCACAGATGAGTGTCGCATATGCCTTCAACCAGACAAACGTCGGAGACGTGTTTGGAGGCAACCCAGTCAGGATGAACGCCTTAGACACACTGTCCAGCGAGTGCAGCAGGGTGAAGGCTCCCTGCTGTTTTGCGGTGGCATAATGTGGGACCAACGTACGCTGTTGGTGGTCATGGAACGCGCCGTAATGGTTGCACGAAACGTGAATTCCATCCTCCGAAAGATAGTGCAAACATATCGGCAGCATATGCCATCATATTGGCGAGGCATTCGTCTTCATGGATGACAATTCGCGCCCCATCGTGCACATCTTGTGAATGACTTCCTTTAGGATAACGACATGCGATTCTAGGTGCTTCTCTCTGGAACCGCGCAACCACTCCGGTCACTGGTTCGAATCCTGCCTCGGGCAGGGATGTCTGTGATGTCGTTAGTTTTAAGTATTTATAAGTGCTAGGGGACTGATGACATCAGATGTTAAGTCCCATAGTGTTCAGAGCCATTTGAACTATTTTGATAACGACATCGCTCGACTAGAGTGGCCAGCATGTTCTCTAGAAATGAAACGTATAGAAAATGCCTGGGATAGATTGAAAATGGCTGTTTATGAACGATGTGATCCACCAACTACTGTGAGGGATCTACGCCGAATTGTCGTTGAGGAGTGGGACAATCTGGACCAACAGTGCCTTGACGAATACAGACATGCATCAATGCAAGGGGACGTGTTGCTGGGTATTAGTGGTACCGGTGTGGACAGCAATCTGGACCAGCACCTATGAAACGTGATACAACATGCAATTTGTGGTTTTCATAAGCAATAGAAATGGCGGAAATGATGTTTGTGTTGATCTCTATTTCAGTTTTCTGTACTGGTTCCGGAACATTCGGAGCCTAGGTGATGCAAAACTTTTTTGATGTGTGAATTTATTTTCCAGCGGTGCAAGCGATTGAAGCCTCGTAGACGATCAAACAATTCGTAAGACTTCAGGTGTTTGTTACATTATTTTGGAAAATCTCTGGTAAGTTCCTATGGGACCAAACTGCTGTGGTCATCGGTCCCTAGGCCTGCACACTACTTAATCTATCTTAAACTAACTTAAGCTAATAACAACACACACACACACCCATGCCGAGGGAGGACTCGAACCTCCAACGAGGGTAGCCGCCCAAACCGTGGCGGACGTAAAACACTAACCTCCTCCTCCTCAAATTATTTGCAAGTGCGCTGCTTTTTTTCCCATGCTTTGTCGATTGAGATCCTATCTGCCGAGCAAGTCTGACAGTGACTGTTGCTTCCCAGACTTCGAGGTCACAGCCCGTAGGAATGTTACGTTGGGCTGCGCATTTTGCAGGAAAACGACTTTCTGTCTCTTTTGTATCGTCGATTTTCACAGTTATGGAAACTAAAAACAAAATATTAATGGACAAACCAAAAATTCACTGGCCATTAATAAGATGTTAGAGTGTCGCTTCTTTGCCTTATAAATATTAACAGGAAGACACAAAGGCAATGAAACGGTAGTCTACGGACACGTGCGTATACAAGCGGGAGCGGAACAAAATATTATCATCATTCAACACTTCATGTATTGCTTCACAAGATTACATAGTAATATCACTTAGTGCAGTAAATTTTCTCCATTTGCTAGATTTTTCAAATTTATAGATAACCGAAGAGAAATTGGAATAAACTATCGCGTAACAATGTCTTCTTTTTCACTGTGAGTCAGAAGTAATTCTGACAAGTTATAAATAAGTTTGATTGTCCATTTGCAGAAAGCTCATGTGATCATTCAGATTCCGAGTGAAAATATCTCAATACTCAGGGAAATTTCTTCGATGGTGGCCTCGATTTGGCATTGAAATTAATCAGTGATGCGAACTTAAAATTTTTACCGGATCGGGAATCGAACCTGGATGCAGCACTTCTCCAGAACGGTTCCTTTAGCAGCCTCGGCCATCCGGTCACGATTCTCGGCCGACCCATATTCCACTCACAGCGCGACCTATATACCCGCGAGAGGAAATGAAACCTAGTGTACATCCCCACTAATGGAATCACATTTAGCCTACAGACGTTTCACATACATGTATGCGTCGTGTCTGTTATCAGACGTATCCGACAGAACAGAAACCACACAACCACCCACCCACCCACCCACCCACCCACCCACCCACCCACACACACACACACACACACACACACACACACACACACACACACATACACACACACACACACAGACTTCGTTCAGTAGATTGTCAATTTCAACCATACCCTGGACCAGCGTCTTGTTTACTTTTTCTTATTTATACACAGTGCAAAAGTCAATACAAAAAATGTTTTGCCTTCATTGGTAGAATTGCCCACTAGTATCAAAAGACTCGTTACGCACAGCTTGACAGCTGCTTCAAAAGGGAGATTAAGGTCAACATCCGCGGTTGGTGTATCTGTGAGAATGTTTGAATAATCTGTGGAAAAGATTACGATAAAAAGAATTCCGCTGACAGCTCTCAGAGCAATTCTTAACACCATGCCTTTTAACAGCTGCGGATTCCGTGAATATAAAATACCAAATACCGTGAACAGGAAACATCGAACTCGACAAATAAATTTGATAGTTAAAAAAGAAAAAATGTTGGTTCAAATGACTCTAAGCACTATGGGACTTAACATCTGAGATCTGAGGTCATCAGTCCCCTAGACTTAGAACTACGTAAACCTAACTAACCAAATGACATCACACACATCCATGCCCGAGGCAGGATTCGCACCTAATACCGTAGCAGCCGCGTGGTTCCGAAATGAAGCGCCTAAAACCGCTCGGCCACCGCGGCCGGCTTTGATGGTTTACGGGGCCCTTTAGTGACACGGAATACCACTTTGTTACTCTTTCCGCTCTTATGGAGTAGCATGGGCTCTGCTAGAGCTTCTTGGATTGTGGGGTAGAGCTCTCTGCATCTTTTGAGGTACTGGCTTTGCTATTTTGCATCGTTATTAATTTCTTTTACAATGGAGCTATAGGTTGTGATTTCTTTGGTTTTCCAGCATCGATCTATCAAATGGACGGAAAGGGTATTTGTATATCCGTAAGCGGAATTTTATTTTTTGAGGGGATTATTGGGATCAGGTCTGGTATTGACCCCTCTGTCAGCCGTTTCGGTAGCCCACGGCGTTAACTGCGGTTTTTAGCAGCGCTACTGCATGGGGCACGGATCACAGCTACTGCCGCCTAGCGACCGTGTGTCTCCGTGTTTTTGCCTTGTCACTGTAAAAGTCGGCCGTCGTGCAACGGAACTTCCGTGTCTAGTAATAATGGCCAAAGCGAGGCTGGGGCATTACAGTTTAATTTGGAGTTGTTCTGATGAGACAACGAAGTCTGCTCTTCCAATTTCAGCTTTATCTTTAATGCCAGTACAGTCATGGTGTCTGTTCATCCGTACGTACGAGAGTCGTTCAGTAAATAGTGCCCCCAGTTGTTATTTTCAGTCGTTAATATACATAAGGTAACATCCTGGTAGATGCTTTAAACTGGAAGTTTTTTCTACACATTTTGATGGCTCGAACAGTTCCGACAGTTGGCAGAGCCGTGCCGAATCATCAAAACAGGGTCTACGCAAAACACTCATTACAATCATACTGTCGTAATTGAATTTCTGGATGCTGAAAAAAAATCGTGGTGAACACTCATAATGGTTCGTGTGCAGTGTATAGGATGCAGTTAATAGGAGTACCGTTAGGTGATGGACTGAAAATGAGCTTCATAATCCTGCACTGTTCCCGTTGTGACGAATCGTGTGGATGTCATTTTTTGCACATACCGCCGCATTGCGACTCGATTATTTGCTCTACAGCTGTCTGTTGGCGCTGGAAGTGTGTGCAGTGATTGAGACTCGTGGTTATTCAAATATGTGGTCAAGTAGGATTCCACGTAAGCTTACAATCGACCACAAGATTCAAAGAAGAGCCATTTCAACTGCTGGAGCCGTTTGAAGCCAATGGAAGGCGCTTTCTGTCACGGATCGTTACAGGTGAAGGAATCTGGGTGCAGTACTTTGAGCTGGAACCAAAAAACACAGTCACTGGATTGGCACCATCCGCAGTCATCACGAGAAAAAAAATGCAAGACAGCTCTCTCTGCTGGCAATGTCACAATGGCAGCCTTGTGGGAAGGTCATGGTGTTATTCTCGTGAACGTGTTGCCAAAGCAGTCAACAACTAATTCAGAGGCATGTATGAAGACACTGAACAAATTCGAGAACCGTTTTCGATCTGTCCGTTCTGAAAAAAAAGAAAAAAAACTATTTTGTTCCAACACGACAATGCATGTCCATGCAAAAGTCTCAGAACACGTAAACCCATCACCAGATTAGATCGGGCATGATGACCCCATTCTGCTCAGACCTGGCGCCCTCGGATTTCCATTTATTTGGGTCGCTTAAGGATTATCTGGATGGGACGCACTTCGAAGATGATAAGAGCGTAACCTGTGCAGTGAAATATGGCTGAGAGCACATAACAAGTGCTTTGAACAACAGAGAATACATGCTTTTACAACACATTGGCGGGAGACCATAGGATTTGATGGACACGATGCTGAAAAAGAGTACATACAAAAGGAATGTCGACTGACATTGTCACCAAATTCTAACTCTTAAGAATAAATATATTCAGAGGAAAAAAATTTAGGGTGTTATTCTCTATTACGTCCCTCGTAGAAGAGAAAAACCCAGGAAAGGGAATGCGCTCGAATGTCTCATTCACAATCTTGGTTATCTGCAACACTTGTCAGAATAACAACGTAGTGGTTAAGTTATTGTCTGCTTCAGTAACGGCGATGAGTAACGGAAGTAATGGTTGACGAATATTTTGTAACTGGCATATGTCTCGATAGTTGGCGTAAAAAATTTAGTCATCATCTTTACAATCTTGTTCACACGGCCAAGCTGTGTAGCATATTGCTAATAAACTGAAAATTCAAAAGAAATTTTCTATGTCTGCTTGATGCTTTTTTATTTTATTTTGGGATCATCTGGCTTCTGAATGGTTGACATGTTTCGCCACTTATGACAGTCTCGTTATCTCAAAGTAACAATTAATTAATACGTGTGTTTCTGTCTTATCTCTTCCTCTACACTCCCACATAACTATTTCCTGCTGTAGTAACCCGAGTCTACCAATCTGTACCTTCTACTATCCACTTTTTTCCTTGCCGATAATGAAGAGATCCTCCACTTTCTTTATCCAGTGTACTTAATTTTCAGCGTCTTTCTATATCACACAACTCAAAACCTTCGAGTCTCTTCTTTTCCGGATTCCCGACAGTTCATAGTTCATGTGGTCATTTCGCACAGACTTACATTCGCAGAAATTTCTTCCTCTACGTTCGGCATGCGTTGTTTCCTTACAAAGAAGTACGATTCCCTCAATACCTTGTTATTCTGACAAGTGTTGCACATAACGAAGATCGTGAATGAGCCATTCAAGTGCGTTCCCTTTCCTGGATTTTTCTCTTCTAAGAGGGACGTAATAGAGAATAACACCCTACAATTAGCAGTGGCATCGGCGAATCTTATCATTGACATCCTTTTAGCCTGAAGTTAAATCCCATTGTTGAACTTTTTTATTTCCGCCGTTGCCTCTTCGATATATAGACTGAAGAGTAAGGAAGGAAAAAAAGAACTATATTTCCGCTACGCCCTTTTTAATCCAAGCACATGTCGCAGTCTACCAGTCGTATAGTTCCCTCTTGGACGTTGTACGTATTGTATATACCCATGTTTCCCTACAATGTGTATATATTTTTCTGAGAATTCCATGCATTTTTCACAGATAGCGATGGCGAACGCTTTTCACAGGTCGTAAAATTCGGTATATTTGTATTTCTTAAAAAAAAAAAAAGAAAAAAGGCCCTGCCTCCATTAGGAACCGCTACTTCAGAACTGCCTCTCTCTTGTGAAGACAAATAAAGGTGTTTTGTTTGTAGCTTTCACCGTCAGTCCAAAAAGTTTGAGATTGAACAAAAAAAAAAGACAAAAGCTAAGGTGATGGTCTTAATTTTTAGGTGCTCTAAATACATGAGTACAACGCTCAAAATGCTCATACAACCTTATTTCGAGTCAGAAGTACACTATGTGATCAAAAGTATACGGACACATGGCTGAAAATGAGTTACAAGTTCGTGGCGCCCTCCATCGGCAATGCTGGAATTCAATATGGTGTTGGCCCACCCTTAGCCTGATGACAACTTCCACTGTCATTGGCATACGTTCAATCAGGTATTGAAAGGTTTCTTGGGGAATAGCAGCCTATTTTTCACTAAGTGCCCCACTGAGAAGAAGTATCGATATCGGCCGGTGAGGCCTGGCACGAAGTTGGCCTCCCAAAACATCCCAAAGGTGTCGTATAGGATTCAGCTCGGGACTCTGTGCAGACCAGTCCATTACAGGGATGTTATTGTCGTGTAACCACTCCGCCACAGGCCGTGCATTATCAACTGGCGCTCGATCATGTTGAAAGTTGCAATCGCCATCCCTGAATTTCTTTTCAACAGTGGCAAGCAAGAAGATGCTTAAAACATCAATACAGGCCACCGAAAACAACAAGTGGTGCAAGCCCCATCCATGAAAAATACGACCACACCATAACACCACCGCCTCCGAATGTTACTGTTGGCACTACACACGCTGGCAGATAACGTTCACCGGGCATTCGCCACACCTACACCCTGCCATCGGATCGCCGCCACATTGTGTACCGTGATATGTCACTCCACACAAAGTTTTTCCTCTGTTCAATCGTCGAATGTTTGCGCTGCTTACACCAAGGAAACGTCGTTTGGCTGCAGTTTGGAATCCCTGTGTGATGGTCTGGATAGATGGCTGCCTATTACACATTAAGACCGTCTTCAACTGTCAACGGTCTCTGTCAGTCAACAGACGAGGTCGGCCAGTACACTTTTGTGCTGTACGTGTCCCTTCACGTTTCCACTTCACTATCACATCGGAAAGAGTGGACCTAGGGATGCTTAGGAGTGTGGAAATCTCGCGTACAGACATATGACATAGGTGACACCCAGTCACCTGACCACGTTCGAAGTCCATGAGTTTCGCGGCTTGCTCCATTCCGCTCTCTCACGATGTCTAATAGCTACTAAGGTCGCTGATATCGCGTACCTGGTAGCACAATGAATCTAATATGAAAAACGTATGTTTTTGGGTGTGTCCGGATAGTTTTGATCATATAGCGTATCCTACGTTGGGATGTTTAACTCACGCGTGACGAGATTAGTTTGACTGTCGTTTATGTCATCAAAACGTTGACACTTCATGCGAATTTAATCGTTTCATCGTTTAATGGTAGCTTATTACCGATTACGCCCAATCTCGTAATCCGTGGTGTTTTTTTTTTTTTTTTTTTTTTTCCAGACAGCGTTTTGCATTTCAAGCAAGTCGCGGCAGGCTTCCATGTATCGTTGCTTTTGTTTGGGCGTGATGGAGTGCGGAACAAACTTTGCACACTTTTCTCTCTTCTTCAAAACATTCTGGAGATTTTCTTGAACACTTCCATTGCGATTTGTCAGACAACAAAGTTGACACTCTATGACGTCCATTACTTAACACTGACATCTCACGATTGACTAGCTGAATTCACATCTGTTTACATTTGTTAGTACTTACTACGCTGACGTCGCCTATGCGCCAGCAGTAAAATCTGTCTCGGAATTTTACTGAGGGACGGTGTTCTTCGCTAGACTTTTAATTAGGCTGAAAACGTATAACTAACTGTGTCTTAGCAGACAAGATTTGCAACGCAGTCAGAAGACTTCATAAAATCGTCAGTATGTCAACGGTGATACTCCATTTGCAAGGTCGCCGCAGACAATAGAACATTAGAGGAAACAATGGGCATTATGCACTGACCCTGACGCCGTGGTTTTTGTTATGGTATTTCGAGTTCACTTAGACGCTTCCTACGCCTTCATAACGTTACTGCCTAGTTGTGGCGACCAATTTACTTTTTATCACAGGGCATTGCCTTGTATAAATACTACAGCACCAAGCGCACAAAAGTGTGCTGTTTCATGTGCGCGGAGTGCGAGATGTTTTAGCAACTACTCAAACAATATCAGCTGTAAGTCTGTACAAAAATAAAGTGAGCGTCAGAAATATTTTCCACGGAGAGACTGAAGTTGTGATATATTCGCAGTGAAATTCTAAGGATATAGGAATACAGTTAAATTATCTTCGCAAATTTTCTAATAAATATAGTTTTTAAAAAAGTAGGGAATGTACTGTATGACTAATAATGGTTACACAGCACAAAAACCCGCCGCTATAGGCTTTTCTTACGTGGCAGTTGAGATTGTTGTGCAGTGGCGATATTGGCTGCTCACTGCATCGATGACTGTCACCACGAGGAGCAACAGACCGCCGATTTTGTATTTTGTGACATTTCGTTAATATGCTCACTTTAACAAGCTTGAAGCGGTCCTGTGCACTTACTGAAATCGACTGTTATAAAGAAGTTTAACCGCAGCTGCGTAACTACACTCCTGGAAATTGAAATAAGAACACCGTGAATTCATTGTCCCAGGAAGGGGAAACTTTATTGACACATTCCTGGGGTCAGATACATCACATGATCACACTGACAGAACCACAGGCACATAGACATAGGCAACAGAGCATGCACAATGTCGGCACTAGTACAGTGTATATCCACCTTTCGCAGCAATGCAGGCTGGTATTCTCCCATGGAGACGATCGTAGAGATGCTGGATGTAGTCCTGTGGAACGGCTTGCCATGCCATTTCCACCTGGCGCCTCAGTTGGACCAGCGTTCGTGCTGGACGTGCAGACCGCGTGAGACGACGCTTCATCCAGTCCCAAATTTGCTCAATGGGGGACAGATCCGGAGATCTTGCTGGCCAGGGTAGATGACTTACACCTTCTAGAGCACGTTGGGTGGCACGGGATACATGCGGACGTGCATTGTCCTGTTGGAACAGCAAGTTCCCTTGCCGGTCTAGGAATGGTAGAACGATGGGTTCGATGACGGTTTGGATGTACCGTGCACTATTCAGTGTCCCCTCGACGATCACCAGAGGTGTACGGCCAGTGTAGGAGATCGCTCTCCACACCACGATGCCGGGTGTTGGCCCTGTGTGCCTCGGACGTATGCAGTCCTGATTGTGGCGCTCACCTGCATGGCGCCAAACACGCATACGACCATCATTGGCACCAAGGCAGAAGCGACTCTCATCGCTGAAGACGACACGTCTCCATTCGTCCCTCCATTCACGCCTGTCGCGACACCACTGGAGGCGGGCTGCACGATGTTGGGGCGTGAGCGGAAGACGGCCTAACGGTGTGCGGGACCGTAGCCCAGCTTCATGGAGACGGTTGCGAATGGTCCTCGCCGATACCCCAGGAGCAACAGTGTCCCTAATTTGCTGGGAAGTGGCGGTGCGGTCCCCTACGGCACTGCGTAGGATCCTACGGTCTTGGCGTGCATCCGTGCGTCGCTGCGGTCCGGTCCCAGGTCGACGGGCACGTGCACCTTCCGCCGACCACTGGCGACAACATCGATGTACTGTGGAGACCTCACGTCCCACGTGTTGAGCAATTCGGCGGTACGTCCACCCGGCCTCCCGCATGCCCACTATACGCCCTCGCTCAAAGTCCGTCAACTGCACATACGATTCACGTCCACGCTGTCGCGGCGTGCTACCAGTGTTAAAGACTGCGACGACCAACACCGCAGTTCCTGGTGTGTCCGCTGTGCCGTGCGTGTGATCATTGCTTGTACAGCCCTCTCGCAGTGTCCGGAGCAAGTATGGTGGGTCTGACACACCGGTGTCAATGTGTTCTTTTTTCCATTTCCAGGAGTGTATTTCTAATGGATCGTCTGCTATTTGACGATATGAATTAACTAATGGTGACCGTACAGATCGTACTGACACAATCCAATTACACAGGAACATAAGTGATTTTGATGTTTAACTTTTCGTGGCACTTATTGACGATGGACCTTCAGAGCAGCTAAAATGGCTCAATATCATTCTACATGCGATGAGAATGCCGTAGAAACTAAACGTTGAATAAATTGGCGCTGCACCTTTCCGACAACCACAACTTCCCTTCTTAAATGCCTAAAAGCTTGAAAAGCATCTTGAAATAAGAAGACTCATTCGATTTCACAAATCTTGTACATAAATATACGGGAACGATTTAGGAGACAATTTGAACAACCCTCTTATACTGTTTTGCAGCTGATGCTGTCATTTACCGCCTTGTGACTGTTGCGCAGTGGTGAACTTGGCTGCTCACTGCATCGATGATTGTCAGCATACAGTGCAACTATCCGACGATTTTCTGTATTGTGAAATTTCGGATGATTTAGCCAAGATATCTGTTTTGTGCAAGAAGTGGCAACTCACACTAAATAATGAAAAGTGTGAAGCCATCGACATGAGTACTAAGAGGAATCCACTACATTTCGTCGTCATTCTCGCCTCAGACGGGCCAACTGGACAGGCCGACCGCCATGTCACCCTAAGAAATTGGCGTCGTCTGGATGCCGTATCGACGGACACGGCATCAGTACACCGCTCCCAGGCAGTTGCCAGCCTTGGAACCGCTACTTCTCATTGAAGTAGCTCCTCAATTGGCATCACAAGCCTCAGTGGATGGTGTTACAGTCCTCTTACGAAAGAACATCCTTGGGAAACGAACACGAATTCTCCGCATTGCAGTTCACCATGCTGACCACTCACCTACGGATGCAGACTAGGTTGAATCTGCATGCATCTGATACATACACCCTAGTAAATTCGATATTTCACTTTAAAATAAAACTTTGTGTTGCATGTGTACGTTAACATTCAGCCCTAGTTTCTATCTTCATTTGTGTAGAAGACCGAATGATGTGGTGCACTGGTTAGCACACTGAATCCCATGTGGGAAGACGACGGTTCAAACCTGCGTCCGGCTATCCTGAATTTGGTTTTCTGTGACTTCCATAAATCTCTTCAGGAAAGGATGGTTCCTTTGGAAGGGAACAGCCGGTTTCCTTCCCCACCCTTCCCTAAGCCGATGGGACCAATGTCCTCGCTATTTGGTCCCCTCTCCAAAATCAACCAACCAATCACGTCGAAGATACATTCTTCTGAAATTGGATGAATCTGTTCGGAGTACAGCTGTTTCTCATGAAATTATTTAAATATTTGAAAGATTTCCGACAATGCTGACTGTGGTCTCATGTGTCGATACCACCCTACAGGCGTCTTTATGTTGGAAATGGAACTGCATGTTTCTGTCTGCCGCCGATAGTGGTCGCACTGGAGCTGGCGGACCCAATGGTGCACGCCCGCTGAGCCACGCCTGCAGCAGCCCTGTACCACGAGCACCCTTTGACTCCACAACGTACGGCGGCCGACGTTAGCCACTCCACCCACTTGTGCTCGGAGGCACGTTGCCAAGCAACGCAACGCAATGCAGACGCCGTCTAGTCGCTGCTCCAACATCGTGGTTCATGCTCAGTACAGCGGGAATCTTCCATGTTGACACTAAAATAGCTGGACTCATTTTCTTGTTTCATTACGTGAATATGTCTTCATATACTTGGAGAAGTACAAGTTAAGTTAATCT
The DNA here is from genome assembly GCF_023897955.1 of Schistocerca gregaria. Lineage (NCBI taxonomy): Eukaryota > Metazoa > Arthropoda > Insecta > Orthoptera > Acrididae > Schistocerca > Schistocerca gregaria. Next base: position 305,433,972 of record NC_064921.1, read on the forward strand.
TCTGTTTGCTATATTATTTTGTTATTTAATCATTTCTGTTCCTGTCCAGCTTTTCTACGACGAAAGTCGTACACAAGACCAACACAAAATATATGTTCCTGTAAAGACTATTTCGCCGCGCGGGATTAGCCGAGCGGTCTTTAGCGCTACAGTCATGGACTGTGCGGCTGGTCCCGGAGGAGGTTGGAGTCCTCCCTCGGGCATGGGTGTGTGTGTTTGTCCTTAGGATAATTTAGGTTAAGTAGTGAGTAAGCTTAGGGACTGATGACCTTAGCAGTTAAGTCCCATAAGATTTCACACAAATTTGAACATTTTTTTGAAAGACTATTTCGCCATAGATACGAAGCCCACGCCTACTACAGTAGTACAAGTTTATATGCCAACTAGCTCTGCAGATGACGAAGAAATTGAAGAAATGTATGATGAAGTGAAAGAAGTTATTCAGATAGTGAAGGGAGACGAAATTTAATAGTCGTGGGTGACTGGAATTCGAGTGTAGGAAAAGGGAGAGAAGGAAACGTAAGAGGTGAATATGGATTGGGGCTAAGAAATGAAAGAGGAAGCCGCCTGGTAGCATTTTACACATAGCATAACTTAATCATAGATAACACTTGGTTTAAGAATCATGAAAGTAGGTTGTATACATGGAAGAACCCTGGAGATACTAAAAGGTATCAGATAGATTATATAATAGTGAGACATTTAGGAACCAGGTTTTAAATTGTAAGACATTTCCAGGGGCAGATGTGGACTCTGACCACAATCTATTGGTTATGACCTATAGATAAAAACTGAAGAAACTGCAAAAAGGTGGGAATTTAAGGAGATGGGACCTGGATAAACTGAAAGGACCAGAGGTTGTACAGAGTTTCAGGGAGAGCATAAGGGAACAATTGACAGGAATGGGGGAAAGAAATACAGTAGAAGAAGAACGAGTAGCTTTGAGGGATGAAGTACTAAAGGCAGCAGAGGATCAAGTAGGTAAAAAGACGATGGCTAGTAGAAATACATGGGTAACAGAAGATATATTGAATTTAATTGATGAAAGGAGAAAATATAAAATTGCAGTAAATGAAGCAGGCAAAAAGGAACGTCTCAGAAATGAGATCGACAGGAAGTGCAAATGGCTAAGCAGCGATGGCTAGAGGACAAATGTAAGGATGTAGAGGCTTAACTCACTAGGGGTAAGATAGATACTGCCTACAGGAAAATTAAAGAGACATTTGGAGATAAGAGAACCACTTGTATGAACATCAAGAGCTCAGATGGAAACCCAGTTCTAAACAAAGAAGGGAAAGCAGAAAGGTGGAAGGAGTATATAGAGGGTCTATACAAGGGCAATGTACTTGAGGACAATATAATGGAAATGGAAGAGGATGTATATGAAGATAAAATGGGAGATGTGATAATGCGTGACGAGTTTGACAGAACACTGAAAGTCGAAACAAGGCCCCCGGAGTGGACAACATTCCATTGGAACTACTGACGGCTTTGGGAGAGCAAGTCCTAACAAAACTCTACCATCTGGCGAGCAAGATGTATCAAACAGGCGAAATACCCTCAGACGTCAAGAAGAATATAATAATTCGAATCCCAAAGAAAGCAGGCGTTGACAGATGTGAAAATTACTGAACTATCAGTTTAATAAGCAACAGCTGCAAAATACTAACACTAATGGTTTACAGAAGTATGGAAAAGCTGGTAGAAGCAGACCTCGGGGAAGATCAGTTTGCATTCCGTAGAAATACTGAAACACGTAAGGGAATACTGACCTTACAACTTATCTTAGAAGAAAGATTAAGGAAAGGCAAACCTATGTTTCTAGCATTTGTAGACTTAGAGAAAGCTATTGACAGTGTTGACTGGAATACTCTCTTTCAAATTCTAAAGTTGGCAGGGGTAAAATACAGGGAGCTAAAGGCTATTTACAATTTGTACAGAAACCAGATGGCAGTTACAAGATTCGAGGGACATGAAAGGGAAGCCGTGGTTGGGAAGGGAGTGAGACAGGGTTGTAGCCTCTCCCCGATGTTATTCAATCTGTATATTGAGCAAGCAGTAAAGGAAACAAAAGAAAAATTCGGAGTAGGTATTAAAATCCATGGAGAAGAAATAAAAACTTTGAGTTTCGCCGATGACATTGTAATTCTGTCAGAGACAGCAGAGGACTTGGAAGAGCAGTTGAGTGGAATGGACAGTGTCTTTAAAGGAGGATATAAGATGAACATCAACAAAAGCAAAACGAGGATAATGAATGATGCTGAGGGAATTAGATTAGGAAATGAGACGCTTAAAGTAGTAAAGGAGTTTTGCTGTTTGGGGAGCAAAATAACTGATGATGTTCGAAGTACAGACGGTATAAAATGTAGACTGGCAATGGCAAGAAAAGCGTTTCTGAAGAAGAGAAATTTGTTAACATCGAGTATAGATTTAAGTGTCAGGAAGTCATTTCTGAAAATATATGTATGGAGTGTAGCCATGTATGGAAGTGAAAAATGGACGATAAATACTTTGGACAAGAAGAGAATAGAAGCTTTCGAAATGTGGTGCTACAGAAGAATGTTGAATACTAGATGGGTATATCACATAACTAACGAGGAGGTATTGAATAGGATTGGGGAGAAGAGAAGTTTGTGGCACAACTTGACTGGAAGAAGGGATCGGTTGGTAGGACATGTTTTGAGGCATCAAGGCATCACAAATTTAGCATTGGAGGGCAGCGTGGAGGGTAAAAATCGTAGAGGGAGACCAAGAGATGAATACACTAAGCAGATTCAGAAGGATGTAGGTTGCAGTAGGTACTGGGAGATGAAGAAGCTTGCACAGGATAGAGTAGCATGGAGAGCTGCATGAAACCAGTCTCAGGACTGAAGACCACAACAACAACAACAACAACATTTCGCCATTGGTACTGACTTACAAGGCTATAAATTAGAGGATTCGCTTCGACTCTTGCCAGCTTAAAAATCTTATTAATGAAACTAACTAATGAATCGTCTAAAATGCTGTATCCTATGTAATGCGGTGCGTTGGCTGCGTTGTTAGGGAGCTCGGCGCTTTTATAAGATCCTTTTGCAACAGCGAGAATTTTGTTTGCAAATCACCTCACCTCTTCTCCACAGCATTTTGTTTTGGATCGATTATCGGAGGGGAGGGGGGAGGGGGGAGGGGGGAGGTATTAATAGCGACGACTAAACGAACGTGAGTACGGCCCCTGCCCCTTCGCCGATCATGGGGTGGCTTGTGTATTTATGCACTGGTGGCGGTGTTTTATCGCTTCCAGTAAATCTGAGGGAAGGTCCGTAAATCCGGTGAGTGCGCGCCTGGGCCCATTAAAATCTGGCCTCGGGCCTCGGGGCTGCGTGTAAAATATCGCCCGCAGCGCGCCTGTCTGCCCGCTACCCTTCACCCGGGCACGGCTCCCCCACAGCGGACGTGGCGGGGCAGGATCTCTGAGACAGCCGCCCCCTGGGAATCAACTGTGCAAGCCGGCCTGAGTGAGAGGACACACACAAATGGCCCACTCTGTATCCACGCGACACAGACGAAGCGTCTACTAACAGACAGAAATGCTGTTAAACACGATAAGTTCAGTGTTTTGGCATCAAGAAAGCTTGGCTTCCACGGGCTGATTCACTCCTTCGGGTTTGTTCAACCAACTACCTTGCATTAAGTAATTAATTAATGCACTTATTTTACGTCACTATATCGTGGCCTTATATTGCAGTTTGCATGGTACAGGAGCTGTGGACACAGTGCCAGTCTTTAAAATTGCAGCACTGTAAAGCACAGTAAATAACGAAATTTTATTTATTGTGCGTATACAGTGCAGTATTCCACCGGATAGCAGAGAACGCTGACGTTCTCACTTCTCGGGTATGTGAGCCAACAGTCACCAGTATCTGCCTCGCGGATTAATAATGTGGGCTAGTTAGCCAGCCACTGTGTATGAGCTTTTACGCGGCTTCCCACACCCTGCCTCAAATACGTGGTACAGAAAAACTTGGTGGGTACTCTAATGAATTAACGCGGAACCGATTTACGCTAGAAAAAATTACATCTAATTTTGGCCAGCAGGTGCAAGCCTGGCGCTTGAATGCAAAAAGAAAGTATAGAAATGTTTCCATATGCAATGTATTATGGACGGGACATAAGCAAAAAAAGGTGAGAAAGGCATAATGTTGACTTTATTATGAACCATTTTGTATGGAAACAGTGGGCGCCACACAGCGCTCTTCTAAATCAGGAGTCACATGCTGTACAAGGAGGTATCGATAACACGTAGACATCGCAGTATACCTGACAGGCCATTTGGGAGTATTCCCTTTAAAGAAGCACAGATCGGGAATAAAGACGCTTGTGAATCCACGCCACAGCCGGCCGCGGTGGTCTCGCGGTTCTAGGCGCGCAGTCCGGAACCGTGCGACTGCTACGGTCGCAGGTTCGAATCCTGCCTCGGGCATGGATGTGTGTGATGTCCTTAGGTTAGTTAGGTTTAAGTAGTTCTAAGTTCTAGGGGACTGATGACCACAGCAGTTGAGTCCCATAGTGCTCAGGGCCATTTGAACCATCCACGCCACACGGTCACATTCGGCGAGTACAGTGGCTCTTTGTGCACAACACGCGGCTTAACAGGACACCAAATTCGACAGTTCTGTGTATTTACTGAGCCCTTTAGTACAAAGTGTGCCTCGCCACTTCATAGAATATTGCCCGGCTACATGTCATCAGGGATCCGTGCCTGTAACCGAAGAGCAAATTCAGAACTTAGCGGTGTGTTATGAGGTTTGAGCTGATGCGGCGTCTGGATCTTCTCTTCTACTGGGATGGGATGCCTTCCTCTTCCAGGTGCCACACGAAGCTCATCCTGTTTTCGAGTTTCATTATCATCTCCTTTGAACATTTAAACCATTTAATGACCTCTCCTTAGACTTTTCAATCGACGATGCTTTCAGTGCAGCACTGTAATTGCTGCCGTTCACATAAAATTGTTTCGTTAACTGTGCACGATCTCTCCTTCCGAGACACATAGTGTTCACTCACGTTATAGCTTGTCAAATGACAGCGTGGACGTCATACTATCATAGAGACGGTGTATAGCGCCAGATTTACGCCAGGTGGCTACAACTGGAACTAATTTTTTACAGCGTAAATCGTTTCCACTTTAACGCATTTGCATATCTATCAAGTTTCTCTGTCATACGACGCCTACACCCCGCAAAGAACCATTGTGAGTAGTTGCACTTCAGTTATAACAACCTGGTAACACGAAAACGTTATCACATTTGTACGATGTAGACAGTTGGAGTACGTAGATTGCTTCGCGGGCGATTGATGGCTTCAGGAAGGGTATCCAGTACAGAATACCAGTAACACTGCCATTAACGATATATAACAATCCCGACCCCGTAGAGAAACGGGAAAAGGCAACAGGCAAAGTAGAATAAGAATAAGAGAAGTAGTAGGTATACTATACGGTAGGAAGGTTTTTTAATTAAATTTTTCGGTGATTTCGATACGTAAGGTGCGAAATTTGGAACACAGAGTTGCCACGAATAGGAGCGACAGTGGTTTTAATCTGAGTGATCGTCGAGTCGAACTGAGCTTGGACAACACAGATGTGGGGATGTCGATCCATGCTGCTTCAGCTCAGTGCTAACAGTTAATCAGTTACAGGGGCTGAAGAATGATGGCGCGCTAGTCTCTCGGCAAGTCATTCCCCAGAGTTTCAATGTGTGTGATATGAGGAAAGGGCTAGACAAAAAGTTGAACACTCTGCATATCGAGTAGGTTTTGCGTTACCTTGTTGAAAGGCAACGTCGCGAAAATCTCGAAGGTGATTGCATTGAAGTCGCAAATTTAACGCCTGCTGTCCAAATTACCGAATGCATGAACCAGAGGTGGTCGTTTTATGCACCCTACTGGCATCCCGTGCGGTGACGTCAGTTGATGATGAACATTGTCTGCCAGTGTTTGTTTTCCTCGGATGCGTCATCGTGTTGCGCAAAGAGCGGGACTCATTTGAGAAGACGACGCGGTGTCACTCCTGTGTGCCAGAGTTGTCTCTGGTTGCATCACTATGAGCACGTATCTGCTGCCTCGTCACGAGAATCCTTAACAATGACCGCCGAGTTGACAGGCGTGCTCTAGTCATCATCGCAAACAAACCCATTTCCCAACTCAGGGACCCAAGAAGACTGAAAGGAATCAGTGCAATGATAGGCTCTGATTCGTCGCCATGCTTTCTGGAGGCAGCAAAATATTGCTGGACCCCACGGAATGGGTGACCTGGTCGGAACGTAGAGAGAAACTACACACATTTCGACAAACCAAAATACTAGATGTGTATGCGCGTGCATCTCAGGCTTTAGTAAAGAAAAACAATGGTCATATTTAAATATAGCAGGAATATTAAAATATTAGTATATGTCAGTAATAGTACTGGCTATTAAAACTGCTACACCACGAAGGTGACCTGCTACATACGTGAAATTTAACCGACAGGAAGAAGATGCTGTGATATGCAAATGATTGGCTTTTCAGAGCATTCACAGAAGGTTGGTGCCGGTGGCGACACCTACAACGTGCTGACATGAGGAAAGTTTCCAACCCATTTCTCATTCACGAACAGCAGATGACCGACTTTACCTGGTGAAACGTTGTTGTGATGCCTCGTGTAAGGAGGAGAAATGCGTAGCATCACGTTTCCGACTTTGATAAATATCGGATTGTAGCCTATCGCGATTGCGGTTTATCGTATCGCGACATTGCTGCTCGCGTTGGTCAAGATCCAATGACTGCCAGCAGAATATGGAGTCGGTGGATTCAGGAGGGTAATACGGAACGCCGTGCTGGATCCCAACGGCCTCGTATCACTAAGATGACAGGCATCTTATCCGCATGGCTGTAACAGATCGTACAGCCACGTCTCGATCCTGGAGTCAACAGATGGGGACGTTTGCAAGACAACAACCATCTGCACGAACAGTTCGACGACGTTTGCAGCAGCATGTACTATCAGCTCGGCTACCATGACTGCGGTTACCCTTGACGATGCATCACAGACAGGAGCGCCTGCGATGGTGTACTCAACGACGAACCTGGGTGCACGAATGGTCAAACGTAATTTTTTCGGATGAATCCAGGTTGTTTACAGTATCATGATGGTCGCATCCGTGTTTGGCGACATCGCGGTGGACGCACATTGGAAGCGTGTATTCGTCTTCGCCATACTGGCGTATCAACCGGCGTCATGGCATGGGGTGCCATTGGTTACACGTCTCGATCACCTCTTGTTCGCATTGACGGCACTTTGAACAGTAGACGTCACATGTCAGATGTGTTACGACCCGTGGCTCTACCCTTCATTCGATCCCTGCAAAACCGTACATTTCGGCAGGATAATGTACGACCGCATGTTGCAGGTCCTGTTCGGGAATTTCTGGGTACAGAAAATGTTCGACTGCAGCCCTGGCCACCACATTCTCCAGATGTCTCACCAACTGAAAACGTCTGGTCAATGGTGGGGGAGCAACTGGCTCGTCACAATACGCGAGTCACTACTCTTGATGAACTGTGGTATCGTGTTGAAGCTGCATTGGCAGCTGTACCTGTAGACGCCATCCAAGCTTTGTTTGACTCAATGGCCAGGCGTATCAAGGCCGTTATTACGGCCAGAGGTGGTTGTTCTGGGTACTGATTTCTCAGGATCTATGCACCCAAATTGCGTGAAAATGTAATCATTTATCAGGTCTAGTATAATATATTTGTCCAATGAATACCCGTTTATCAACTGAATTTCCTCTGGGTGTAGCAATGTTAATGGCCAGTAGTGTAATAATACAATTTTCAGCAGGAACAGCAGCATTTATTGGAAAAAAATTGATAATATGTAGTGTGATGGTAGTAGCATTAGCAACTATTTTCTCTGCTCGCCAAAGTACCTCTCCGCAGACACACTTTTCCTCAGCTAGTCAGTAATCGGTAATTTGCTTCACAACATCTTCGCAATTTGCTTGAGATTTCAGAATGTGCGGAAGTAACGACAGTTCAAAAACTGGACACTGAAACATCCCCTAGGAAAATTTATGAATTGCTCTGCTGGTAAACCCCTTGCGTTATTTGCTTTTCGAACAGCTGAGCAAAACTGAACGTACTCAGACATTACTCTCCTTACTTATTCTGATCAACACTAAACTGACACACAATATTTTTAGCGCAACGCAATCTGACTTTTAATATTCCCTACCAAAGAATGGCCCTGAGTAACAATAACCTATACCTTTCATGAATCACTTGCCTCAAAAAATCTTCGTTACTCGAACTACTGCAATACAGCGAGCGCCAATACTGCTAGCTAAATAAAAGTTTGTAACTACTGAAGGCACTAACTACTGATAGGCATAGTTAGAAAATGAAACATTTTGATAGAGAAGAAACAATGTATTTACCTTAATAGTGTTCAAAAGTCATTATATATATTAGTTCATGACATCCAGTCTTACAAATTTACTGTCTCTGATGGACACACGTCCAGATCATCCGCTCTCAAAACTCCGCCATCTCTCTCCCCACATCCACCACAGCTGGCGGCTCACCTCCAACTGCGCAACGCTACGCACTGTTCACATCCAACTGCCCAACACTACAATAGCGAATATTCCAACAATGCTAACCAGCTACAGACTACACACAGCACAGCCAGTGATTTTCATAAAGAGCGCTACGTGGCGTTACCAATATAAAAACCCAAACAGCCTACTCACAACACTGTAAGAAACAAGTGAAAAAACTCGGCAGTTTAGAATACTACTGGACAATAATTGCAGAAATACTGACAGCACAACCAGAGACCCACCCCGATGGGACCAGGTGCAGCGTGGGAGTGCTGTGGAAGTGTGAGGGGAGCAGAGTGCGCTCCGCGTGGCAACGCCACCGCCAGCTGCGGGACCTGTTTGGGTCGCGGCCGCTGTGATTGCTCCGCCGCCCGGGACCACTCCGTCTTCCTTTTTCCGTCCCGCAACGTATTATTATTTCTAGTCTACGTATTTCTTTTTTCCGGCTTTATTTTTGATACGGGTTGTAAATCCGTAAGAAATGGTTTTATTAGGTAGGTATGCCAATTACGGCATGCAGGCGGGTCGCCACGGCCTGTCGCGTGGGAGAAGCCGGAGCAGGTTTGTAGGGCTGCCGGGAACGCACCTGTCGGCCGGGGAAACCGCTCTGACAGACCAGCGCTGGGATCCCTCTGCGGTCGTGTTGGCGTCTGACAGCAGGTGTTCTGAGCCACCCGCGAATGTAAACATGTGATCAAAAGTATGCGGAAACCTGTTTGTGGACGTTAGTAAGGGATGTGTCCACACTTCGCCTTGAGGTGTGCTGGGACACATTTGGTGAGCTGTCTGAACGTCTGTGGAGGATTGGCATCCATTACTCCTCAAGAATCGGAACCAGAGAAGATACTGTACCGCACAAGCGGTTCTTAGTGAAATTGCGTGCTTATGGAATATCGTCTCAGTTACGTGACTGGATTTGTGATTTCCTGTCAGAGAGGTTGTAAGTAGTCTGTATAGGTTTTTTTTTTATTATTGGTAACGCCACGTAGCGCTCTGTATGAAAATCGCTGGCTGTGCTGTGTGCAGTCTGAGGCTGGTCGGCATTGTTGCAATAGTTGCTATTGTAGTGTTGGGCTGTTGGCTGTTAACAGCTTGTAGTGTTGCACAGTTGGAGGTGAGCCGCCAGCAGTGGTGGATGTGGGGAGAGAGATGGCGGAGTTTTGAGAGCGGATGATCTGGACGTCACAAACACGTCACATATATATATAATGACTTTTGTACACTATTAAGGTAAATACATTGTTTCTTCTCTATCAAAATGTTTCATTTGCTAACTATGCCTATCAGTAGTTAGTGCCTTCAGTAGTTAGAATCTTTTATTTAGCTGGCAGTAGTGGCGCTCGCTGTATTGCAGTAGTTCGAGTAACGAAGATTTTTGTGAGGTAAGTGATTTGTGAAAGGTATAGGTTAATGTTAGTCAGGGTCATTCTTTCGTAGGGATTATTGAAAGTCAGATTGCGTTGCGCTAAAAAAATATTGTGTGTCTGTTTAAGCACAGTCATGCATAATTTTTCTAAGGGGACGTTTCAAGGTCACTGTTCGTAGTAACTGACGGAAAGTCAACGAGTAAAACAGAAGTGATTTTTGGCGTTCCCCGAGGTAGTGTTTGCCCTTTGCTGTTCCTTATCTATATATAAACGAGTTTGGAGACAATCTGAGTACCCGTCTTCTGTTGTTTGCAGATCAAACTGTCGTTTATCGACTAATAAAGTCATCAGAAGACCAAAACAAACTGCAAAACGGTTTATAAAAGATATCTGAATAGTGCGAAAAGTGGCAGTTGGCCCTAAATAAAGAAAAGTGTGAAGTCATCCACATGAGTGCTAAAAGGAACTCGTTAAACATCGGTTACACGGTAAATCAGTCTAATCTAAAAGCCGTAAATTCAACTAAATACCTGGGTATTACAATAACGAACAACTTAAATTGGAAGGAACACACAGAAAATATTGTAGGGAAGGCTAACCGAAGACTGCATTTTATTGGCAGGACACTTAGAAAATGTAACAGATCTACTAAGGAGACCGCCTACACTACGCTTGTCCATCATCTTTTAGAATCCTGCTGCGCGGTGTGGGATCCTTACCAGATAGGACTGACGGAGTACATCGAAAAAGTTCAAAGAAGAGCAACACGTTTTGTATTATCGCGAAATGTGGGAGAGAGTGTCACAGAAATTATACAGGATCTGGGCTGGACATCATTAAAAGAAATGTGTTTTTCGTTGCGACGGAATCTTCTCACGTAATTCCAATCACCAACTTTCTCCTCCGAATGCGAAAGTATTTTGTTGACAATGACCTACATAGGGAGGAACGATCACCAGGATAAAATAAGGGAAATCAGAGCGCGTAAGGAAGGATACAGGTGTTCATTCTTTCCGTGCGCTGTACGAGATTGGAATAATAGAGAATTGTACAGGTGGTTTGATGAACCCTCTGCCAGGCACTCGAATGTGATTTGCAGCGTATCCATGTAGATGTAGATGCAGATGATTGCAGGCGTCTGGAGGGAAGTTCACATTCGAGTCATCCCGAAGGTGCTCCAATGAGTTCAGATCGGCACTCTGGTCAGCCAATCCATTTCACAAATATTATTGTCATTTTCATGATAATACAATTACCGTCTGCGAACTGTTCCTGTAGGGTACGTTGTACGCAACGCAGCAATACACAAGGTGAAGCGAAATTCCCGCTCTCGGGCTTCGCAGCAAGACTCAAAAAAATTCGCACAGGAAGTACTTCCGGCAAATAAAGGACGTTAAAGAGTGGCAGTTTGGCAACACTGTTGCCACATGTATGGTACCTACCTCTGTTAGCGCATATTAGTAAACCTGTACAGTTGGTGCAGTAGATAGAGTTTTGGATTAGCATCCAGGAGGTCAAAGGTTCGATTCTGGGTTGGACCGCATTTTTTTAATTTCATTCTGACATTTCATACTGTAATATACACCGTTTCTTAGGTCACATTTGGCCGAGCGGTTCCAGGCGCTTCAGTCTGGAACCGCGCGACGGCTATGGTCGCAGGTTCGAATCCTGTCTCGGGCATGGACGTATGTGATGTCCTTAGGTTGGTTAGGTTTAAGTAGTTCTATGTTGTAGCTGATGACCTCAGATGTTAAGTCCCATAGTGCTCAGAGCCATTTGAATAATTTAGTTCACATATATCGTAAATTTACGACTTTTTGTAACGCTGAACACAAGAAATACGTGGTTAGACAAATACTAAATAGAAGCTGAAAGACATGATCTGTCATAGTACAGAACAACTACAAAAATAATATCAATTTCTAGAAGCTAAAGATGATAGCACAATACAGTAACATGACATCTACTGGTCATTTATACTACACGCAGCATAAGCGCTCTGATGTCGCACATTAGCAACCAGTGACAATAATAATGCCCATATTAATGTCTGCACGACCTTCACAACAGAATACTTTGCCGGCCGCGGTGGTCTTGCGGTCGTAGGCGCTCAGTCCGGAACCGCGCGACTGCTACGGTCGCAGGTTCGAATCCTGCCTCGGGCGTGGATGTGTGTGATGTCATTAGGTTAGTTAGGTTTAAGTAGTTCTAAGTTCTAGGCGACTGATGACCACAGATGTTAAGTCGCATAGTGCTCAGAGCCACTTTTTTTTTAACAGAATACTTTGTCTTCAGAACAACAGAAGCTCAAAGCGACCTCCCTGCACGTCCAAACACTGCACAACTCGTCAAATCATACAGCTCTGGACTCTTCGCATCAAAGCTGCGACCACAGTAACAAGAGCAGCATGAACACGACCTACCAATTCTTCCACATTCGTCGGCGGACTACAGTATACATGCTCCTTCAACTGTCCCCACAGGAATAAATCCAGGGGATTTAAGCCAGGTGAAGACGGTGGGGATACAATTGGAACTCCACATCCGAGCCATTTCCGTGGAAATGTTGTGTCCAAATACTGTCGCACATTAATTCCAGATTGTGGAGGTTTACAATAAGAAAATTCTATTTGTGTGCGCGTGTACATTGGAGTCTGTCATGGCCGCGCTACTCCGCTCGCAACTAGTCCCTGTCTGGTGGCAGCGCTTACAGCATTAACACACCGTCAGTCCGAAGCGCTGTTATACGTAACGCGCATTACCCCTCTGACATATTGTTCTGCATGATTCATCCCGACACCGCTAACTGTGAATGTTCTGTTTCGAATTATGCTGTTTCCCTAATGGTTACAGACGTGATGTTTCCACAATTCCCTCCATACAATAATAATAATAATAATAATAATAATAATAATAATATGCAGTGAGATATGTACTAGACAGTATGCCGTTACCAGACTCAATGTTGAAGGGCATAGTTAATGGGACTATGGCGGTAACACATACAAATAGTAACCGAGTTTTGACATTATTCACAAAGTACATTGCTAGCCCTACTTGTAACGTAAAGCCTTAACGAAATGTAATGGACCTGAACGCGGCAAGAACAATAGTTGGTACTAATCTATGCGACCATTGGAACAGGGTACAAAACAAATGCGTTTCGAAGGCTTAAATCTCCATCATCAAGCTGATTTACGTGTGCTAATACATCATCACGTGTCTGTGTGTTGTGTTACGAGTCCGGGGTAATTTGTGGCACTGTCTCCAGTCGTTACAGGCTCCTTTCTCTGTCGCAATACATCACATATAATGTCTCATACTTTGTAAACAAAGACAATGTCTGGAACCTAAAATGTTGTCACCATTATGTATTTAGCGTTTTCTTATGCGAAAATAGGGGCCCATAACCTAGCACAGAGAAAAACAAACATCCCCACATTGTAACCCTCACCCCCAACCCGCCCTCCCTAATACTCTAGTGACACTACACAACTTCGTCTCATAACAACTAAGTGCGGGATGGCCAGTGGACTCAGTGGTGCAGGTACCGCCGCCTAATCACGGCCCCGAGGACTGCTGCAGGTGGTCGCCACGGCTCCGATACCGTCCGGCCCGGCACCCCTCCTCCAGCTATTACTCGCAGAGAAACTAATTTTCCGCGCAGCTTCCTTTCCGGGGCACTTGACAAGCGCCGTCATTTAATTACGCGATTCATTAGCGTTTGTTTCAGTCCCTTGCAAATTACGTCACATCGAAACTTTAATTGGGTCCCGGCGAATGGCCGAGTTTACGGGAAATTACTGTTTTATCTGCTTTGCGGAGTTCGCTTCGAGATAGCTCAAACTTCGGACCGCCGCCGGCCCGCCAACGATGGATTACTCAGCGTAATTTTGCTATTCTATGCTAATAGAAGGTGTAGTGGTTGCATTTCTACAGTCCCTAGCAAAGTTGTCTATTCAAAGCGATTCCTCGAAGCTCAGTGCTTCGGTTTCAGGTTAAAACCATATCACAAAGCGACACAACGTTAAGTTACATGTAAAACACACTTTCAGCTGCTGTTAAGAAACACTTTAATTTCAACTACCGGTTAACTTAACTGAAGATCTTCAGGTGAAAGGTGTTTAGGATTCAGTCGACTGTTTTGGTACACATGAACACAGTTTCAATAGCATGTGCACTTTTGACAAGCCTCGTGATAGTACGTCATCATGACAAGGCTTGGCATAAAACCACATGCTACTGAAACTGTGTTCATTTTGCCAAATGCTAGACACCAGTTGCCCGAAGATTTTTAATTAATCTGACCACTAGTGCACATTAAAGTATTTCTTAGCAACAGCTGAGGTCTTCACAATACCTTAAAGCAGGCATGGATAATCTTCGGTAACCCGCGGACCTGATTCTTTTGTTTGCTTAACCTCAAGGACCGCTTCGTCACGTGACGTGACAGCGGTGCTCTTAGCGCGTGAAGTCAAAACTACAGGATCCGTGACGTTAAATTTCCCTTCGTGTGGTGTGTGTCTTAGCACTGGGTAGTCAAATGAGTTAATGTTTACGGCGTAACGCAACGATATGAATGGCGCCCCTTTTTTTTATTTAACCTTTTGCTGAGGAAACTGCATTCTTCTAGCGCTATATGATAAATCTAAATTGTTTTATTTACTTTTGCTGCAACATCCTTCTGTTTCACATTACCAATCAGCAATTTCTTAATAAAATATAAAAATCATTGACAGCTCCAATTTGTGCGATACTTACTGGTTTTTTTTATTTAATGGAGAGGAGGATAACTACGTAGAACAATGTTGTCCATAGTTTATGTCGCCCATTGTTTATCCTCACTCAGTTTCTAGAAGCTTTACTGTTTCCGATTTTTAGGGAAATTTAGTAGTAAGACACGATCATCCACGTGTAGAAAGCGAGCGTTATGAGGTAACGCCCAATAGCTATGCAACACACCTAACAAACAGGTATTGCGGGTATGACCGTAACTGACCAAGGCTTCTTGGAAAACCGTCGTAGTCTACAGTAGTTTTATAACACTCTTCACATGTACTCGTCGCCAGGTCATCGTCGTTATTTATAGCTGAGTTCGACTCTGACGCCCACTAGGCCCTTTTTTGTTTTTCGAAGTCAGCACTGATATACCACGAAGCACTCATTTTCTCAGCGTTTCCCAACTCTGGTCAGGATGGCTGGTAAGATCTTTATTGAGTACCAGACCCCAAGTCTTATTTAAACTGAAACCTCTGTTCCACTTTATTAGATTTTCCGTCACCTTTATTTCCATAGACTCTTCAACCATGTTGTCACACAAACGTGGTATCTGCTCTACGATGTGGGTCTTATCACATTTCGTTCCATGATTATATTCCAAAAAGGGCTCTTCGAGAGTTGATTTGCTTGGTTGTTTCAGTCGCGTGTTTGTCGCATCTGTCCTAAACTGTTCTAATCGTCTGCACCAAGTAATGCATGCCACATTCGAATGGAACCTTCCGGAGACCTTGTTCATCTTTAACAGTACAAGACTGCTGAACACTCAGAGGCACACCAATACATGTTGCTTTCTTTCGTGATCTGTGGAACTTTCTCAACAGCTCGCGAAATGTAGCGCACGAAAGATAAGAGTAATGGGATTTAATATTTAGTGGCGACGAGGTCATTAGAGTCGGAGTAAAAATTCGGATTGCAAATCATAATTAGCTGTATATCTGAAAATGAGTTCACCATATTGATTCATAGGCCTAAATCTGAATACCCGACAAACATTAATGATATCTATTCCATTGTGTGTTGCCCTGATGACTTAAGGACAATACGGTTTTATTGTCAGCTATCTTAGTAGCATTGGAGGGTCATTTTACCTCTTTTTTTCTTACGACCCATCATGGGAAACGGTGCCTTGTTACGAAATTAGAATGGGGTGTCAAGCGATCAAGATGGGCATTAAGTGCCTGTTTGCGTAGATGCTTCTCTCTCCGATAAATTGTATGGAATTGATAATTTTGTAAATGAGTAGAATAAGACAAAACTTTAGTGGCAGGAGAAAGCAGGAGGGAATCCCACAGAGTTCAGTTTTGGGCTTATTCATATTCCTTACGTATTGAAAAAGCTTTCCACTCCATTAAGCAGAAATGGTACCTTTTGCAGAAGATGCAGCTCTCCATGTTACTCTATCCTGTGCAAGCTTCTTCATCTCCCAGTGCCTACTGCAGCCTACATCCTTCCGAATCTGTTAAGTGTATTCATCTCTTGGTCTCCCTCTACGATTTTTACCCTCCACGCTGCCCTCCAATACTAAACTGGTGATCCCTTGATGCATCAGAATATGCCCCACCAACCGAACCCTTCTTCTAGTCACGTTGTGCAGAAAATTCTCTTCTCTCCAATTCTATTCAATACCTCCTCATTAGTTATGTGATCTACCCATATAATCTTCAGCATTCTTCTGTGGCACCACATTACGAAAGCTTCTATTCTCTTCTTGTCTAAACTATTTATTGTCCACGTACCACTTCCATACATGGCTACACTCCGTACAAATACTATCAGAAACGACTTCCTAACACTTAAATCAATACTCGATGTTAACAAATTTCTCTTCTTCAGAAACACTTTTCTTGCCATTGCCAGTCTACATTTGATACCCTCTCTGCTTCGACCATCATCAGTTATTTTGCTCCCCAAATAGCAAAACTCATTCACTATTTTAAGGGTCTCATTTCCTAATCTAATTCCCGCATCATCATCCGATTTAATTCGACTACATTCCATTATCCTCGTTTTGCTTTTTTTAATGTTCATCTTATATCCTCCATTCAAGACACTGTCCATTCCGTTCAGCTGCTCTTCCAGGTCCTTTGTAGTCTCTTAGAGTTAAAATAAATCCCATCTACATCTACAGTTATACTCCGCAAGCCACCCAACGGTGTGTGGCGGAGGCCACTTTACGTGCCACTGTCATTACCTCCCTTTTCTGTTCCAGTCGCGTATGGTTCGCGGGAAGAACGACTGTCGGAAAGACTCCGTGCGCGCTCGAATCTCTCTAATTTTACATTCGTGATCTCCTCGGGAGGTATAAGTAGGGGGGAAGCAATATATTCGATAACTCATCCAGAGACGCACCCTCTCGAAACCTGGCGAGCAAGGTACACCGCGATGCAAAGCTACGTAGAGCAACAAGAAACTGTTATTCATATTTTTCAAAGAATTGTTAAACTGTTTTCTGTAAGGGACTCTTCTTTAATATTGAGAAAATACAGTATATTCTGTACAATAAATACTGTCATACCAAACAACTGATGTGGCTCGTATACAGAAGTCAGTAAACACGGTAGAGTGATGCAAATTTATTGTGTAAATATTGACGAAAATTTGAACCGGAAGAAATATATCACTGTGTTGGTCAATCAAATAAGTTGGGCCACTTTTCCTCTTCGTATAATTCCATAGTCTTTTAAACGAGTGAAATAACCTCTTAATATATTTTACATATTTCCACTCAATAACTACTTCTGGAATAATTCTGTGGGGTACGTCATGACTTACAAAGAGTGTATTGTTACACAAAAGCACGCAATAAGAATACCATGTGTACACCAGCAGTAGACTTGTAGGCACCGCTTCAAGGAGACAGACATTTTAACTGCACCTTCACAACATATATGAGTCCACAGCTCGTGGTCGTGCGGTAGCGTTCTCGCTTCCCATGCCCGGATTCCCTGGTTCGATTCCTGGCGTGGTCAGGGATTTTCTCTGCCTCGTGATGATTGGGTGTTGTGTGCTGTACTTAGGTTAGTTAGGTTTAAGCAGTTCTAAGTGCTAGGGGACTGATGATCATAGATGTTAAGTCCCATAGTGCTCAGAGCCATTTGAACCATTTGTATACGAAATTGAAATCCGTCATACATAATCCATCACCATTAGAGAAGAACAGCGACAGCAATACCTACAACACTAGATGAAAAAATACCATCGTTTCTCATTACTAATATGCGTCAACAAACTTTTTGTCATTTGCCCAATAACATGAAACTCTTGCAGGTAGTAAAGCAAGTTTTAAATCTGAAAGTAACCTAAATTCACTTCTTCTGGACGACTCCTCCGATTCGGTAGAGGTATTTTTAATTGAGAACTGGATATCTGTAAAAAAAATAATAATAATAAAGGGAAAGGTCTAGCTGCCGACGGGGGTGGGCCGAGCGGTTCTAGGCGCTTCAGTCTGGAACCGCGCGACTGCAACAGCCGCAGGTTCGAATCTTGCCTCGGGCACGGATGTGAGTGATGGTGTGATGTCCTTAGGTTAGTTAGGTTTAAGTAGTTCTAAGTTCTAGAGGATTGATGACCACGGAAGTTAAGTCCCATAGTGCTCTGAGCCATTTGAACTAAATTGAGAGTCTAGCTTGAGCGTAGCTGGATGAGGAGGACAGAAAAATGTGTTCATTAATGTTAAATTTAGGTCAGCCTGCCATTTAAATACTTGAAAATGGCTTGCATGTAACGATCCACTTAAACTAATCATGCATATGTATCCTAAAAACTGGCTTCGCACCACGTCATATCGATAAAAAATCTTTCAAACTGGAAATAACTTAGTAACCAACTTACTTTAGTCTGGCGGGAAGCGTCGGTACTATTTATTGTATTCCTCGACTTCTGACAAGTCTGTGCATAGCTCCACGAGACGGCCTCGTCCAGCAAATAATGAGGACGTCCGTCGGTCGCGTTCTCGTGTTGCCCGTGCCCGCTCAGTGAATCGCGCGATACGCTACATAGAGGCAGACTCGATATGAAAGAGGGCCAAGGCGGAGAGTAAACAGACATGTGAAGCGGACCGTTGGCGGCTGCAGAGCCTTCGGCGGAGCGCTGAACACCACGGAGGCCGTCCGGCAGCGGCGCTGCCCGCTGCGGTTCGCAGCTGTTTACACTACCGAGTCAACAGCGCCGCTCCGCCGGCGTGCTGTATTCTGCTCTGCACAAAGCCGAGCGACCTGTTGAGTACCTCTGTGGGTGTAGTACTGGAGAGAGAAACCGTTTCGGAAACTCCCGCATTTGTGACTAACGCAAAACCATCAGCGAACGAAACACCACATTCGCTACTCTGTTTGGCCGTAGGTGAAAGCACTATTTGAAAATGTCTCTTGCTCTTTGGCAGAATATCAGCTGCGAACTCATCTTTTTTTCTTTTTGAAGCTTACTGCAGAGATTTCTGTGCACGACTGGTGATGTGAAGAGAATCTTGATAAAAAGTAGAAATTGCGATACTAGCGGCCGGCTTGGACACGTAACATGTGCCTCGAACGACGTAAACGTCATCGAACATATATTTTTGGTCATATTTTGTAACGTGAAGAAAACAGAAAACTGATATTGCGAGAAATTACTGCATCGCAAAAAAATATTAAGTTTTGCAGTGAACACATGGTGTGTCGTGGGGCGATCTACATCTACATGACTACTCTGCAATTCACATTTAAGTGCTTGGCAGAGGGTTCATAGAACCACAATCATACTATCTCTCTACTATTCCACTCCCGAACAGCGAGCGGGAAAAACGAACACCTAAACCTTTCTGTTCGAGCTCTGATTTCTCTTATTTTATTTTGATGATCATTCCTACCTATGTAGGTTGGGCTCAACAAAATATTTTCGCATTCGGAAGAGAAAGTTGGTGTCTGAAATTTCGTAAAAAGGTCTCGCCGCGACGAAAAACGTCTATGCTGTAATGACTTCCATCCCAACTCGTGTATCATATCTGCCACACTCTCTCCCCTATAACGCGATAATACAAAACGAGATGTCCTTGTTTGCACCCTTTCGATGTCCTCCGTCAATCCCACCTGGTAAGGATCCCACACCGCGCAGCAATATTCTAACAGAGGACGAACGAGTGTAGTGTAAGCTGTCTCTTTAGTGGACTTGTTGCATCTTCTAAGTGTCCTGCCAATGAAACGCAACCTTTGGCTCGCCTTCCCGACAATATTATCTATGTGGTGCAGGTACTTAGTTGAATTGACAGCCTTGAGAATTGTACTATTTATCGAGTAATCGAATTCCAACGGATTTCTTTTGGAACTCATGTGGATCATCTCACACTTTTCGTTATTTAGCGTCAACTGCCACCTGACACACCATACAGCAATCTTTTCTAAATCGCTTTGCAGCTGATACTGGTCTTCGGATGACCTTACTAGACGGTAAATTACAGCATCATCTCCGAACAATCTAAGAGAACTGCTCAGATTGTCACCCAGGTCATTTATATAGATCAGGAACAGTAGAGGTCCCAGGACGCTTCCCTGGGGAACACCTGATATCACTTCAGTTTTACTCGATGATTTGCCGTCTATTACTACGAACTGCGACCTTCCTGGCAGGAAATCACGAATCCAGTCGCACAACTGAGACGATACCCCATAGCTCCGCAGCTTGATTAGAAGTCGCTTGTGAGGAACGATGTAAAAAGCTTTCCGGAAATCTAGAAATACGGAATCAACTTGAGATCCCCTGTCGATAGCGGCCATTACTTCGTGCGAATAAAGAGCTAGCTGCGGTTCACAATAACACACCCTCTGCCCTGCCTTCCTATTCATAACGAATCCTACACCTGGTATACCATTTTCTGCTGCTGTAGATATTACCCGATACTCATCTGACCAGAAATCCTTGTCTTCCTTCCACTTCACTTCACTGACCCCTACTACATCTAGATTGAGCCTTTGCATTTCCCTTTTCAGATTTTCTAGCTTCCCTACCACGTTCAAGCTTCTGACATTCCACGCCCCGACTCGTAGAGCATTATCCTTTCGTTGATTATTCAATCTTTTTCTCATGGTAACCTCCCCCTTGGCAGTCCCCTCCCGGAGATCCGAATGGGAAACTATTCCGGAATCTTTTGCCAATGGTGAGATCATCATGACACTTCTTCAACTACAGGCCACGTGCCCTGTGGATACACGTTACGCGATCACTCTGTTTTTAAAACAATTGGAAACCACGATCACTTCAATCGTCTGCCTCATATGCCATGATGTCCATATGGTTTTATAAATGTTAATCCACGTTTCAGATCTGATGATGGCACCTTCAGAGTGCTGAAACCGGTCACCTAATAAACGATCGAAGCGATCGTGGCTTTACAATTATTTTAGAAGTATTAAGAGTTACAGCTACGACACTCAGTCACATAAAGAGAAACGGATCGGGAAATAGCCCTGCAGGTGTGTTGGGAATCATGATGCATAGCAAGAACTCAGAAAATAACTTATTTATCGTAAAGGCATCAAGGCTACTTCGCACCATACACCTGCGCTACATCGCATAACTTCAGACTGCGGTAATAACTTACAAAAATACCCATATATCTGGAGGAAATGGAAATCATAAAGTCTGACATTGTCAGGGAGGAGATAAGGATATGGCGGTTTCAGAGTGATTTATAAAGTAATTTTTTTAATGTAATGTCTAGATCGCATATATGTAGTTTTCCTTAAACAACTGGAGCACGGTAACTAGTTTCGGTTGCTTCTTACAGCGATCTCAATATCGTCAAAATGGTAAAAAGGCGGTGAGTACTTAGTGAAAACTGTCATCATTAGCGGTGAATATACAGTAAAAACTATCATCATTAGTAATATCATACCATTACATGCTTTAGTATTCAGAGCCAACAAGACTATGAATTACGTAGTTACAAAGTTCATCGTGAGCGAGCCACGTTGGAGATCGTAATCTGGCGAGATATGGTAATAAAGAAATTGACCCGAAAATCTGACAAACCCCCGATGAGAGGGTTCAGAAGCAAACCGAATGTTTATGTATTTATATTACTTTCGGTAGAGACATCATTGTACACTACATTTATATGAGGCCTATTTGAATCTTATGTGCAACATTTAAATATTAAGATGAAAGCCTAAAATTTGAAGGTTTTTCTATAGGCAAGTGGCAAGTTGCGTTAGTAAAAATTGCACCAAAAGCTTATTACCTCCATTTTGCAGCAGGGTTTATAGTGAGAAGAGTATATGCAACGGTTACAAGAGTTATCGGCTGTTCTAAAGCCTGGCTTTGACAGGGGTGGCGTATAAGATACTCATCTTTACTAAATTTGCACAAGTTGAAGAATAACAGTGAACTGCCAGAGTATCAACCAAGCTGGCACGACACGTCGAAACTAAATGAGTTTTTTGTTATATAATAAATGGAAATGGTTATCACAAGGAGAATTTTAAATTACAATATTACAGTAAAGAAAACGAGTGGAGTTTCATAAAAAGATGCTTTACAGTTGTTGTTGTTGTTGTTGTTGTTGTTGTTGTCGTCTTCAGTCCAGAGACTGGTTTGATGCAGCTCTCCATGCTACTCTATCTTGTGCAAGCTTCTTCATCTCCCAGTAGCTACTGCAACCTACATCCTTCTGAATCTGTTTAGTGTATTCATCTCTTGATCTCCCTCTACGATTTTTACCCTCCACGCTGCCCTCCATTACTAAAATAGTGATCCCTTGATGCCTCAGAACATGTCCTATCAACCGATCCCTTCTTCTAGTCAAGTTGTGCCACAAATTTCTCTTCTCCCCAATTCTGTACAATACCTCCTCATTAGTTATGTGATCTACCCATCTAATCTTCAGCATTATTTGGTAGGACCACATTTCGAAAGCTTCTATTCTCTTCTTGTCTAAACTATTTATCGTCCACGTTTCACTTCCATACAAATACACTCCATACAAATACTTTCAGAAACGACTTTCTGACATTTAAATCTATACTCGATGTTAACATCTTTCTCTTCTTCAGAAAAGCTTTCCTTGCCATTGCCAGTCTACACTTTATACCCTCTCTACTTCGACTATCATCTGTTATTTTGCTGCTATGGCAAAACTCATTTACTATTTTAAGCGTCTCACTTCCTGATCTAATTCCCGCAGCATCATCCGATTTAATTCGACTGCATTCCATTATCCTCGTTTTGATTTTTTTGAAGTTCATCTTCCTCCTCTTTTCATGACACTGTCCAATCCGATCAGCTGCCTTTCCAGGTCCTTTGCTGTGTCTGACAGAATTAAAATGTCATCGGTGAACCTCAAACTTTTTATTTCTTCTCGATGGATTTTAATGCATACTCCGAATTTTTCTTTCGTTTCCTTTACCGCTTACATTTTAAAAATTAAAAGACATGAATTGACAAGATATCATAATCGCGTTGAAACAGAAGCGGCAATATTTTGTTTTTCACATAAAGCAGGGATTGAAAATACGCTGCTCTGTAAAACGTAAGTACGAGATAGATAAAATATCGTAAAATATTAGCTGCTAAGTGGAAATGAATGAAAATGCGGGAGCATGTTCTACACAGGGATCCCAGTTGCGCATAGAAAGCTGGAGTCGCACGGCATGAAGTCAGGGTGACTGTAGCGACAAATGGGACTGGCCTCGCAACACGAGGCAGTTGAAGGATCGGGAAAAGACAGTGCGTGTCGATCAGCAAGCAGTTACGGTGCACTATGCCGGTGTTCACATCTTAACATGGTCCGGAGACAATATCTGGATGACTTGACACGGGGAAGGATCCTCGTGAAACTGGAACAAGGACAAAGTGTGCCGAGTCTAGCCCAGGAGTTTAGTATTGCTCACAGCATCGTTTCATATGTGGCCTGTCCATTCTCCTCAAATCCCATCGAGCATGTGTGTGATGCGTTGGGAGAGAAGTATTGGAGCGCGTCTACATATAGGGCAGCCCGTTGCAGAGCATTCACTGCTGTCCGCAGCAATCAGGCGCAGGAAACATATACCGCCTTTTATAACGTCGAGGAGACCATCATAAATTGTTGTGACGTCAGTGTAATTATTGTCTTTGAATAAGTATCGTTTCTGTTCGTCTCGCCGCGTATGCGCTTCAGTTCTGTTACTGCAACAGTTCTTCCTATGTACGGTCTTCGAGCTATGTTACTTGACAACGACACATCACGTGAAAGTTGCCTGCGTCCTTTCGTACACCATTGCTTGATAATCAACAGTGCTATAAAAATGCAGTTTACAGTGCGCTCCAAGAAGTGACATCACAGCAGCCATTGCAATTATATCACTGGTCAAATCCGACTGCTACTACCGCGGATTCCATTTCACCAGAAAATATGATTAATTTCCGAAGCAAGGGTGCACAATCAAACCGTGTGTTTATACATTCAGTTTACTTTCGTCAGAGACATCATTGTGCACATTTGGGTGATACCTACTTGAAAGTTATGTATAACAGTTAAATTTAATACGATATTACAGCACCTGTGTTATTCTCATTACGATGCGGAGTTCCTTTGGACATATATGCATGCATATCCAAAGGAACTTTGCATCATAATCAGAATAACACAGGCACTGCAATACCGTATTCATCTGCCGGGCAAGCGACTTTCAAGTACAATGTCTGACCTTATAGGAATGTACATAATGGATGTACAAGTACAGGTTGTAGACTCATGGTTGACAACAAATGGAAGTTTGGGTCCGGCAGTGAGTCGTGCACGGATAGCCAAATGGTATAACAGCGCGGCAGCTCAGCATGTTTCCGGCACTTTAAAAAAAAAAAAAAAAAAAAAAAAAAAAAAAAAAAAAAAAAAAGTTCAAATGTCTCTGAGCACTATGGGACTTAACTTCTGAGGTCATCAGTCCCCTAGAATTTATGACTACTTAAACCTAACTAACCTAAGGACATCACATACATCCATGCCCGAAGCAGGATTCGAACCTGCGAGCGTAGCGGTCGCGCGGTTCCAGACTGTAGCGCCAGAACCGCTCGGCCACCCCGGCCGGCTGGCACTGCACCTCAGTGTGTTCGGTCGGAGGGTTAACTGCCCTCTGCAATAATAATAATAAAAAAAAACAGTAATTGGATTATCGATGAACTTTGACGGTTGTCTTGGACGTCCTCCCTGAACAAATGCAACGAACAATATCCAACAAAATGAGTTTAAACAAAAAAAGTGTGATCGGTCAGAGGCTTAGCTGCCCTCTGTAATAAAAACTGAGTGACTAGATCAACGACGAACTTCGGCGGGTGTCATGGGAACTCTGCAACGAACAAATGAAACGGACAATAACGAACAAAATGAGATAAAGATGGTAAGGCGATGGCTCGTGACAATCGGGAAATCCGGGTTCGAGTCCCAGACCGGCACAAATTTTCGCTGTGTCATTCTATTCTACAGCTGATGGTTGTACTTATTCGCAATTACGAATTCGCATCAGTCGCTGCTGTGTCGTGTTCGCGGGCATCTTCAAACACCTTGTCTAACGGTGGCCAGCAGTGTATTGTACAGGGATGATGAATTAATAAATACGCTGTAGCGCAGACAACACACATCTCTAGTTATATGTCCATGTGAACTGTTATGTCCCTTACCCTCTCAAGCATCGTTTCCTGCTGTTTCTCCTCATGTAGCAAAATGACTTGTATATTATTGTTGTCGAGGTAATTTTGAGTGTGCTATCGACTGGTTGTTTCCGCTTGCGGATTCTATGTCAAGAAGCATCTGTCAATATTGTTTCATACTAAATGTGTCAACGAATGTTACCGTTTCTATCTATTGTGTATTTTCCTCTTTCGTTTTATCAGGCTTTTGTTTTCTCTGTGCTTGGAAACACTCTGTAGGAGCGGGCGGAAAATATTGACAACGCGAGTAAATAAAAATGAGGCTAATTGTTTCCTATATCGTTCAATATTACTTCCGATTCGGTTCAATTTGTATGTTTTATCTTTAAATATGACGGAGCGAAACAGATCTAATTGGTGCAACAAATTTACTCAGACGGTATACCCTTCGTTTCGTGGTATGTTGTGTCTGAACAGAACGCAATTTCCAGTTGTCAAAACAGGCTTACTCAAATGGACTTCTGGTTCCATTTATATGCGTCATGCGGTAGCGTCCTTCATTGCGACACACGCTGTATGTGTGATAGAAACTTGTGCGCTGTTACAAGTATATAATTCGACAGTATCTCGTATTAGTAATATTTCATTTACATGTCTGGTTTCATTATTAACAAAATTTACTGACTTCGACATTATAAGTGCACATTTGCTTCGATCGCGCGAGGTGTCACAGTAAATAATACGCTGGCCAATATACAGTTCAACAGTTAGTCCATATAATCGTAGGCAAAAATAACATTTGTAGTCTGTGTTGACAGACTAAAACTCTGTGCCCCGGCTGGGGTTCGACACTGTCGCGTGTGGGAACAATGTATTCAAACACCCGTCCGACAAATCATATTTAAGTTCGACGTAGTTTCAGTAAATCGCTTAAAACGAATGGCGTTATAGATCATTAGAAAAATCGCCTATTTCCCCTGAAGTCTTCGTTCAGTCCGATCCTGTGCTTCGTCTCGTCATCAGTCAGATGTTACAACCTGTAACGTTATCCATACTGTCATTATCTACTAAGCCACATGTTTTACAGTGGTCAGCTGTAACTCCAGTTCACTCAAAATAATTGACGAGTATTATTTTTTTCAATATAATTTAAAGCTTTTCGAGACTAGGAAAGGAACCTTTATACTTAAGCTACGGGTTTTCATGTAGATCATTGTGCATGGTCGCTTCATTATCTGCAGGAAGCCGCTGGATTCATTTTTTTTTTTTTGTTAAGACTTTGCATAACTACATGTGGTTGTTTTTCGTCAACCAAACAACTAGAACTACATTTCTCAGCAGTACTGTCGTCTTCCGAAACATCTGTTCAGTGAAGAAATGTTCAAATATGTGTGAATTCCTAAGGGACCAAACTGCTGAGGTCATCGGTCCCTAGACTTACACACTACTTAACCTAACTTAAACTAACTTATGCTAAGAACTACAACATACCCATGCCTGGGGAGGACTCGAAGCCGGCCACGGTGGCCGAGCAGTTCTAGGAGCTTCAGTCCGGAACCGCGCGACTGCTACGGTCGCAGGTTCGAATCCTGCCTCGGGCATGGATGTGTGTGATGTCCTTAGGTTAGTTAGGTTTAAGTAGTTCTAAGTTCTAGGGGACTGATGACTTCAGATGTTAAGTCCCATAGTACTCAGAGTCATTTGAACCAATTTTGAGGACTCGAACCTCCGGCGGGAGAGGCCGCGCGATCCGTGACAGGGCGCCTCAAACTGCGCAGCCACTCTGCGCGGCGTTAGTGAAGACGTTAACTATTTTGCGATTTGTGAAATCGCACAAAAGACCGTACTTGTTGATGACATCAATTTCATGTAACTATAAAACATTTATCTTTATCATCCAGGAGAGCAAATATGTTTAAAAAAAACTCCCCAATGCGGCTCCCTATGTTACCTGTCTTCTGATATGTTTCTCGCCTTATTCTGTCTCCTCAGTTCATGTAAAGTGGTCTAAACTTCTCGACAACAGCTGGAACACCTATAGTTCATGGTATTAAAGGGAAATTGAGTCATTTACATAATCGTTTTGATGGCGCAGGTATTATGGTCTCCGGAGGCATAACCGTTGCATGGACGTACTGCCACCAGATCTTTGAACACGTCACACTCAACAGTCAACATTATTGTGACGGCGTACTCCTATCCCTCGTGCGTCTTTTCAGGTGTGATGTCGGCCCTGACTTCATTTTCATGGATGACACTGCGCGACCGCACAGCTGGAATGAAAGAATATTCGACGAATGGAGTGCCCTACGTGGTCACCCGAAATAAATTCCATGGGATGCGTTTGGAAGGCGCATGCACCAGCATTGGCAGGGGACCGTCATGAATCGCACTGACTTTAGTGTAATTATTGTCTTTGAATAAAATGCGTACTGCTTTCCGTTAGCTTCTATACTATGCTGCACCAGTTCTGTTTATGTAATACCCAAGTTTCATCAAGCATCACGAGAAAGTTACTTTCGTCCTTACGTTTGAACACTAGTGTATTTGCGAAAGGTGCGACTGTGAGGTAAACCAGCGTTGCATTGTGTCCGCCTGATAGGTGAGGCACCACCAGACTGACTCCAAGATCAGTACTATTATTTTTACTTAGAATTTGTTTTTGTACAGCATCAAGTACGTCTTCAGGTGACAGGGCTACAGTGCGATCCTCGCTTGATATTGTAAAATTGTATTTAGTGCGGTTTTTATACCATCGTGACATCTGTTTATAATATTCAGACTTTCAGAGAGTCCTTGGTGGTTTTCCTATGAACTGCTTTCTGTACAATTATTCACTATGACTCAGGTAGTGCATCAGTAGGTTTCATGAAACGAACTCTGCAAAAAATGTTCGGCGTAAATTTCGCACCGAATACGCTAAGGAAAATCCACATGCAACACTCGAACACATTCATGTCAGCTCCAAAGTTAATGTTTTTTGTGCTCTTAGTAAATTGAGAGTTTAAGGCCCTTTCTTCATCAAGGAGAAAACTGTCAATGGTATTCCGTATCTGGATACGCTTGAAAATTTTCTAGTTCAGCATATCGATGTACATGACCGATATGAGATGGCTTACTGCCAACAAGACGGTGCGCCACCTCATTTCCTCGCGGAAGTTCAGTTTCCTCGATAATTGCTTCCCAGGTCGTTGGATTGGACGTGAAGGGCCTATAGCACGGCTACCTCGCTCCCCAGGCTTGACACCACTCGATTCGATTCCTTTCTCTGGTGTTTCATTAAAGACCATGTGTGTGTGTGTGTGTGTGTGTGTGTGTGTGTGTGTGTGTGTGTGTCCCTCCTCTGCCAAACATTTAAGCCGACCAGAAAAATCGAATCTAAGCTGCCGTTGCACGCGAAGAAATGGACTGTCGTGGAGTGTTGGATCATAAATGGTAGTCACATGGAACCAAAATGACACTTGGTACTTTATGTGAAACTTGAGGCTTTTTTGTACAAATGACAGAATTCTGGGACCTATCTCAATAGTCAATTTGTAAAGTTCGTTTTGACTCACCCTATATTCAAGAAAGTTTCCTTTCGGAGACAGCGGCTCTACAAGGTTATGTCTCCTAACTAGCAAGGCAATGGTATTGGTAGCTCGTCCTACACGCGGCTTTAAACAAGACGACTTATACCAATGCAAAATTTGTATTCAATGTTAATAAATTCTTCTTTTTCAGAAACTCTTTTCAGTCTGTTTTACTCAGAGACTTCTGAAAGGAAGTTGCACGAGCTGACCCACGCTAAGTCCACTGCGCAACAGGACTGGCGCATTGTCAGAAGACAATGCGTGTTCTGAGTTTTTTGCAGACACAGTTGTTGCGTGCGACTAAAACGGTGCGGCAGCTGGAAACGTACTGCAAAGTTGCGGAAAAGTCGTCGAAACTGGATTCACCGTTAAATTCTGGCGGGTTGTGGGTCAAATGCTGTGTCGCGTCCAGCCGTAGTGAAATCTGACCAAGCTGCACAGATGTGGGTGATGCTAGTAGAGAAGTCCAGATCCTGCACCATGCTGTTTACATCTTTTCGGCAAGCTGAAAGAACGTGTTGGTTGGGGGAAGAGATTGTCCAACGATGAGGACGTTCAGCATGCAGTGGTTCTCAAATGGCTCCGTGACCATGGAGCCGGTTTCTGCGGTCGACGGACTGAATAACTGTGTGATTGACCGGCCGTTGTTTATAGACGATTGGTGTCTTTATTAAAAAACACTATTATGCAGCTGAATCCCACTGAGGTGTAGTGCAACAATGAGTAAAAGATATTTGGTTTCCCTTAACAACGCAGAACTTACTTTCTGAAGTCACTTCGTGTCTCGTCTCTACTTCTTCCATCGTCAATTAATTTGCCGCCAAAGAACGAGTATCATAACTCCTGTATTATTACTTATCTTAATACCCTCACCATGGCCTAATTAGCAACCCTCCATTAGCATTTTTGTAGTTTTGTTTGTAATTTGTCCATTTCTTTCAATTGAATGACCAATCCTTTGCTGTATCTGACATAATTACAAATATATATGTGGTGTCTCTTCTTTCGGGCCGGCCGGAGAGGCCATACGCTTCTAGGCGCTACAGTCTGGAGCCGAACTGCCGATCCGGTCGCAGGTTCGAATCCTGCCTCGGACATGGATGTGTGTGATGTCTTTAGGTTAGTTAGAATTAAGTAGTTATAAGTTCTAGGCGTCTCATGATCTCAGAAGTTAAGTCGCATAGTGCTCAGAGCCATTTGTCTCACTCCCTTCTCAAATACTGCTTCCCTTTCATGTCTTTCGAGTCTTACAACTGCTGTCTGGTTTCTCTACAAGTTACAAATCTTTGGCTCCCTATATTTTATCCCTGCTACCATCAGAATTTCAAAGAGCTTATTCCAGTCAACATTTTGTTAGGTAAGGCAAAGAAAAGAGAAGATTACTAACGAGATCCTGTTAAGCCGAGACGATCTGGTGACATCGTACGGGGAAGGGTGAGATACACGGGGGAAGGGAGAGAGTGGAATCAGAATGCCGCTGACGCGTGTCATCTGCGACCGTGGCGGCAGTCAGGCCCACGTGACGTCACGTCACAGCGCGGAGGCTCCCCAGACGCCACGCAGCGCCGGCTGACGCCGCCTACACCCCCTCCCGCGCCACCGCCGCCCCAGTAGCGGCTGTGACGACGGCAGTCGCCTTTGATGTCGGTTGCTGGCGCTTTTGTGTCCCCAGCCGCAGTCGTGACGGCCGCTGAATTCCGGAGCAGCGAGGGCGCCCGCCGCGGATGTGCCGGCGTAGCCGCCTCTGTGAGGACCACACTGTCAGAACGGCTCAGAACCCCGTGTTCACGACTACGTGGGCACACATCTCCTCTCATCACGACGACAAGACATTTCTAATTGCACTCACTTTGCCTCCAGTCTTTTAGTCTTTCGGCATATGAAATAGTGAAGGCAGCAGAGGATCACGTAGGTGAAAAGACGAGGGCTAGTAGAAATCCTTGGGTAACAGAGAGATACTGAATTTGATTGATGAATGGAGAAAATACAAAAATGCAGTAAATGATGCAGGCAAAAAGGGATAAAAAACGTCTCAAAAATGAGATCGACAGGAAGTGCAAAATGGCTAAGCTGCGATGGCTAAAGGACAAATGTAAAGATGTAGAGGCTTATCTCACGAGGGGTAAGACAGATACTGCCTACAGGAAAATTAAAGAGACCTTTGGAGAAAAGAGAACCACTTGCATGAATATAAGGAGCTTTTATGGAAACCCAATACTAAGCAAAGAAGGGAAAGCAGATACAAGGGCGATGTGCTTGAGGACTGTATTACGGAAACGGAAGAGTATGTAGATGAAGATGAAATGGGAGATATGATACTGCATGAAGAGTTTGACAGAGCGCTGAAAGACCCAAGCCGAAACAAGGCCCCTGGAGTAGACAACATTCCATTAGAACTACTGACGGCCTTGGGAGAGCCAGTCCTGACAAAACTCTACTATCTGGTGAGCATGGTGTATGAGACAGGCAAAATTCCCTCAGACTTAAGAAGAATATAATAATTCGAATCCCAAAGAAAGCAGGTGTTGACAGATGTGAAAATTACCGAACTATCAGTTTAATAAGTCACAGCTGCAAAATACTAACGCGATTTCTTTACGGACGAATGGAAAAACTTGTTGAAGCCGACCTCGGGGAAGATCAGTTTGGATTCCGTAGAAGTATTGGAACACGTGAGGCAATATCGACCTTACAACTTATCTTAGAAGAAAGATTAAGAAAAGACAAACCTACGTTTCTAGCATTTGTAGACTTAGAGAAAGCTTTTGACAATGTTGACTAGAATACTGTTTTTCAAATTCTAAAGGTGGCAGGGGTAAAATACAGGGAGCGAAAGGCTATTTACAATTTGTACAGAAACCAGATGGCAGTCATAAGAGTCGAGGGGCATGAAAGGGAAGCAGTGGTTGGGAAAGGAGTGAGACAGGGTTGTAGCCTCTCCCCGATGTTATTCAATCTGTACATTGAGCAAGCAGTAAAGGAAACAAAAGAAAAATTCGGAGTAGGTATTAAAATCCATGGAAAAGAAATAAAAACTTTGAGGTTCACCGATTACATTGTAATTCTGTCAGAGACAGCAAAGGACTTGGAATAGCAGTTGAACGGAATGTACAGTGTCTTGAAAGGAGGGTATAAGATGAACATCAACAAAAGCAAAACGAGGATAATGGAATGTAGTCGATGTAAATCTGGTGATTAGGAAATGAGACACCTAAAGTAGTAAAGGAGTTTTGCTATTTGGGGAGCAAAATAACTGATGATGGTCGAAGTAGAGAGGATATAAAATGTAGACTGGCAATGGCAAGGAAAGCATTTCTAAAGAAGAGAAATTTATTAACATGGAGTATAGGTTTAAGTGTCAGGACGTCGTTTCTGAAAGTATTTGCATGGAATGTAGCCATGTATGGAAGTGAAACATGGACAATAAATAGTTTAGACAAGAAGAGAATAGAAGCTTTCGAAATGTGGTGTTACAGAAGATTGCTTAAGATTAGATGGGTAGATCACATACCTAATAAGGAGGTACTGAACAGAATAGGGGAGAAGAGGAGTTTGTGGCGCAACTTGACTAGAAGAAGGGATCAGTTGGTAGGACACGTTCTGCGTCATCAAGGGATCACCAATTTAGTACTGGAGGGCAGCGAGGAGGGTAAAAACCGTAGAGGGAGACCAAGAGATGAATACACTAAGCAGATTCAGAAGGATGTAGGCTGCAGTAGGTACTGGGAGATGAAGAAGCTTGCACAGTATAAAGTAGCAAGGAGAGTCTCAGGACTGAAGACCAGAAGAAGACAACAACAACATATTGCCGGTCTGTTTGACTAAGGCCGTGTAATGATCTAGCCTTAACTTCCTTTTTTTCTTTCTTGGTTTGGCGCGGTCCGCCACGAATTCCTCTCCTGTACCAACCTATTCATCTCGGAGTAGCAGCTCAATTTTTTCCCCTCTGCGGCTCCCTACCGTCGCAGCTATCCTGATATCTTAAAAGATGTCCTGTCAGCCTGTCCGTTCCTCTTCTCAGTTTTTCACAAATATTTTTTCTCCTCGCTGACTTGCAGATTCTCCTCAGTACTTACCTTTTCAGTCCATCTAATTTTCAACATTCATTTGCAGGAGTAAAACACCTCACATGCCTTGATTCTCTTCTCTTCCGCCGGCCGGAGTGGCCGAGATGATCTAGGTGCGACATTCTGGAACCGCGCGACCGCTACGGTCGCAGGTTCGAATCCTGCCCCGGGCATGGATGTGTGTGTGTGTGTGTCGTCCTTAGGTTAGTTAGGTTTAAGTAGTTCTAAGCTCTAAGGGACTGATGACCTCAGAAATGAAGTCCCATAGTGCTCAGAGCCATTTGAACCATCTTCTCTTCCGGTTTTGCCACAGACTACGTTTCACTAGCATACAATACTGTCCTCCAAAAGTACATTCTCAGAAATTTTGTACTCAGGTTAATTGATATTACTAAACTACACTAGGCCAGGAATACCAGTCTGCTTTTTATGTCCTTCCTCCGTCCATCATAGGTTATTTGTTAGTTAGGTACACTTCGTCTAATTTGTGATCCCCAATTCTGATGTTTCTTGCTGTTCTCATTTGTGCTTCATCTCATCACTTTCGTCTTTCTTCGATTTGCTTTCTATCCGTGTTCTGTACTGGGTGTTCATTCCGTTCAGCACATAGCGTAATTCTTCTTTTCGTTTACTGAGGATAGCAATGTCATCAGCGAATGTTAACATCGATATCCTTTCACCTTCAATTTTAATCCCACTCTAGAACCTGTCTTTTCTTTCCGTCATTGCTTCTTCGACGTATAGACCGAACAGTAGTGAAGAAAGACCACATCTGTATCTTACATCCTTTTTAATCCATACACTGCGTTCTTGGTCTTTAGCTCTTATTGTTCACTCTTGCTTCTTGTACATACTGAATATTAACCGTGTTTCCCTGTGGCTTACCACTGTTTTTCTCAGAACGTCTTGCACTATTTTACACTGCCGAACACTGTTTCGAAGTCGACAAATCCTATGAACGTGTCTTGATTTTTCTTCAGTCTTGATTCCATTATGAAAATCAGAACTGCCTTTCTGGTTCCTTTACCTTTCCTAAAGCCTAACTCGTTATAATCACCTAACATATCTTCAATTCTCTTTTCCATTCTTCTGTTTGTCAGCACATTGGACGCATGAGCTGTTGAGCTGACTGTGCATTCGCACTTGTCGGCTAGCGTTGATAATGGTCTCAATTCGCCGAGGAAGACGATCCCCATGTCTTTTCACTTAAATCAATATCCAGCTGAAGGCAACCATATTTCGGCAGATCACGGGACGATAGCAGTCTATTTTCATGCAGTACTGATGTTCCAGCTGTAATTATAGGCCCTATTTCGTTTCCAGTCGATTTCAGCGTTACATTAGTACATCTTCAGTCCCGTCTATTACCTGGTGTAGAAAGGCCTCAATATGTTGTAATATAATGGCGAAATAGAGAAGTGTAAATAGGTAAGAGCAAATCCATACTAATTGAAGCTTTATTGCCCCGGATAATGACTGTTACTTCATCTCAAATATGCAGTTGCACTTTTTAATAATCTTATTCAATTATGCAAAGACATCACTGTAATATTCATGGTAATTTTGGAGTACTACTTTAAACCTCTAACGTGTTGTCACCAGGACAATGCTAGCTGAGGTTTCTTTCTTCTGATGAGCGGTATCGGTCAGTGTCATAAAAGGTGCAAAAGGTAATACAATATGGAGACAATGTAAATATTGTAACAGAGAGTGAAGAGGGCTTTCTGGTGTGTTTAAAACTTAGCACAGTTCGTGGTCTGTGTTTCATGGCCCCAGACTTGTACGCCAAAGCTAATCAGTATTCTGTTAGGGCGCTTCCTTTTCCATAAGTAGATGGAAACATTCGTAGAAAATCATTGACGTCAATGGGAGACGGATGGACATCCTGCACAGTCGATCAGTACTCACTGTAGGTACTTCCGTCATTCTGGGCACACTTCTCTTAGAAAAGCTGTCTTGAAAGCTTTTACGTGGTTTCCTGTACGAAAGTAGATCCCAAGGATGTGTTTATGTCTGAAACCGAGCGACGCTACCGTCGTAGGTTCGAATCCTGCCTCGGGCATGGATGTGTGTGATGTTCTTAGGTTAGGTTGAATTAGTTCTAAGTTCTAGGCGACTGATGACCTCAGAATTTAAATCGCATAGTGCTCAGAGCCATTTCAACCATTCTTTGATGTGTTTATTAGACAAGCCGGAATCTTGTTCCCACGCGTTACGTGCCGCACAATGTTAATGTCACCTCCTAAAATCATCGAGTCGCTTCTTTCCCTACCGAATAACTGTCAGGAAGTGCAGTGCCGTAATAATATGAATGCGTTGCAATAGGAAAACTCTCCTTGTCTTCCGAGAAATTAGTTTGATAGGTATTATTTTCACATCCCATTAAACTGTTGTCACTAATTCTGTCAAAACGATGTGGAGTCGGACTATTCGCAGGCTACATAAGTAAGATGTGTTTATGTGAACTGGCTACAAACGGCCCACTTACAGAATGAGATTTTCACTCTGCAGCGGAGTGTGCGCTGATATGAAACTTCCTGGCAGATTAAAACTGTGTGCCCGACCGAGACTCGAACTCGGGACCTTTGCCTTTCGCGGGCAAGTGCTCTACCAACAGAGCTACCGAAGCACGACTCACGCCCGGTACTCACAGCTTTACTTCTGCCAGTATCCGTCTCCTACCTTCCAAACCTTACAGAAGCTCTTCTGCGAAACATGCAGAACTAGCACTCCTGAAAGAAAGGATACTGTGAAGACATGGCTTAGCCACAGCCTGGGGGATGTTTCCAGAATGAGATTTTCACTCTGCAGCGGAGTGTGCGCTGATATGAAACTTCCTGGCAGATTAATACTGTGTGCCCGACCGAGACTCGAACTCGGGACCTTTGCCTTTCGCGGGCCTGTGCTCTACCAACTGAGCACTTGGTAGAGCACTTGCCCGCGAAAGGCAAAGGTCCCGAGTTCGAGTCTCGGTCGGGCACACAGTTTTAATCTGCCAGGAAGTTTCATATCGGCCCACTTACAGATTACTAAATAGTACAATGGCTTAAATGTAATGGAAATAAACATATAGATCTTTGGCATTACTCATGTTACTTGTGAAACACGTGTAAATTCAACAACAAAATATATAGGTCCACTTGTATTTCTGTTTTACAAGTATTACCGATTTTCAATGAAAACTTTTGTGTAAACTGACAGACTTTGCCCAGAAGAAACACTTTCAGTTAAAGTTTAAAATCGGGACAGAAGGAAACTGCATCATCACGAGAAGCGCTTTAATTGATAAACACTGGCTAGTAGGGAATTTGACATTTTTTTCCCCTCGCTTAAGTAAAGAGCACACTGACATACAGGAATTAAATCAATTTTTATCATTACAACGTTGGCGTCTCATATCTCATCTACGACCCAGTTAAGGACCGAAAATGCACAATTGTCTGCGTGTGACTATCGAGGCAGGATAAGGATTGAAAATTATAAAAAGTTGTCTAGAAGTCAAGTGAAAACATGTGGCTGGACGAAACTGTTGGAAATTCGTCTTGTGAAACAATGAAGAATACAAATTTAAAATGCAGCTCGTTTTGAGAATAGATATAGAGAACGGAAACCAGCGTATTAGTGTGTAATAGGGGAGTTTTATTTATTTATTTTTTATAAATATGAGGATAATGTTTTTTTCATTATATGTCTTAAATTTATTATGTATACAGTTTCTGAAGTAAAAGTTTAGGCAAATATTTTTATCTGCAACAAATTCTACCCTATGTTTATTGTATTGTATGTGTTTTATAAACAAATAATAACAGCACATTTTGTTGCAATTGCTGCGGTTCTGGTGTTTATTTTCTTTAATGTTTGTACTCAAAACCAGCTAAAATATCAACAAATTTATTGAGATAACTTATAGATTCGGTATATGCGTCATTTTATAGCAAACAACCTAAAGTTCCACATAAAAGTGTCAAGTGTTGTTTTGGTTCGATGTGCCTACCATTTATGATGCCGCTAACATCACACCGGTAATCAGTTTCTTCCCACACTCGTTGCAGCAAATCTGGCGTAACTTGTGCAACGACAGCGTAGAATCGATTTTTCGTGTCGGGTGAATCGTTTGGCAGGGGAGGAAAATACACTCGTCTGTAGTTAAACCCCAGAGAAAGAAATACGGTGGTGTGACGTCTAGGGAGCGAGGTGGCCATGCAATTGGCCCTTCACGGTCATTCCACCCAGCAGGGAAGCGATTATCGAAGAAACCTGAAGCTTCCATGAGGAAATGGTATGGTGTACTGACCATCCCATCTAGGTCATTTTAATCGATCTGTGCAATGAAAAATTTTTCAGAAATATCCAGATGCACAAGGCCAGTGACAGTTTCCTCCATGAACAAGAAAGGGCGGGACACTTTGAATTTCATGTCTTAATTTTATAATGTATACAGTTCCTGTACCAAAACCTTAGGCAAATCATTCTTATATACAGTATTCTATCACATATTTTTTGTGAGTGTTACGTACGCAAATAATGACAATACATTTGGTTGCAATTACTGCGATTATGGTGCTTGTTTTCTCTAATTTTGACCTCAAAATCAGCTCAGATATCAACAACGCGCAGAATTAAAGTTAATTTATGTTATTAAAAAATTTATTCTTGTAGATACATAATCTACATTAGTATTGTCACTATTTTTTAATTGTCTGTTTAATGTGAATTATTTGGAGGATATATTGGAAATCGTGAAGCTTCATATTATACTCGTGCAGCTATGTGGAACATATTTTTGCAAAAATTGAAACAATAGTGTACGCAGTAGTGAGTTTGTTGTTTTTGAACCTGAGGAAAATGGTTCAAATGGCTCTGAGCGCCATGGGACTTAACATCTGAGGTCATCAGCCCCCTAGAACTTAGAACTACTTAAACCTAACTAACCTAAGGACATCACACACATCCATGCCCGAGGCAGGATTCGAACCTGCGCTCGTAGCGGTCGCGCGATTCCAGACAAGCGCCTAGAAATGCCCGGGCACAGCCGTCGGCCTTGAAAGTGACGAATCATTGTTCTATTCCTAATCGCATGTAACACTTCACAAATGTTCGAAACTTTATTTTCTTGTTGAACCTGTTAATCTCTTTCTGACATTAGAAGCTTTTTGAGGCTTCCTTTCCACGAGATTATGCACCTTTGGAACAGCTGACGGCTCAAAATCGCTACTACAGGTTTCTCCACACATCTTCGACATTCACTAATAAAATAGCTCACAGCTGTTCACGCCTGTCCATTTCCAGATACACTGGATGTTGAATCGCTGGATGTTGCCAACAACTGCCAATGAATAGCGCTGAGGTTCTCGGTGATCACCTAACAATACCAGGTGCTCATTTGTGTGCTCTCACCAACCACTCTGGAAACCATGTTCACCTCAGCTTCTACACTCGCATCCAGTACTGCCGTGAGGAAGAGTTCATGATATTACGTTAATGCTTTTGCCTTTCATGGTATGTTTCATGGAAACGCAAGACGGTGACAGGAGAAAGGCGAACAGACAACGTAGAGTCGCATCTTTCTTCTTTCGCTACGGCAGACGATGAGGAAGAGTCCAACGGCTAAAGGGCTTAGCCGGGGAAGAAACACAGACGACGGAGCTTATTGGGGGGGGGGGGGGGGGGAGGGGGCGGCGGCGGAAGGGGAGTGCACGAAATGGGCTGTGCACAATTTATGACGCGAGCCGTACCCTGGGCCGAGAGGGTTGCGTGTGGAGGCAAGGGCCTGGCGCCCAGGGCGAGATGTAAGCCGACTTATCCCTGGCAAACATGGAACTGGATGTTTTGTTCAAATGCACGAAGTAGTGCTTATATAACTGACGTAAGCTTGGCAACAGAGATTAGTTTTATTTATTTATCGTTGAACGGACACAGCCATCATCAGCAGCAATACTGACATTTATTTGGAAACGAACAGACCTACCTAAAAAATAAAAGTCATCGAAAATTTCACCAATATTATAGAAACTTTTAGTGTCAAATTACATTGCTTTCTTTAGATATTCCGCTAGCACAGGTAACTAAACGTAGAAATGAAATTATATAATGTATGATACAAACAACCCAAAATTAGCGCCTTAGGACTGTTTTAAGAAACCATTATATAAAGCAAGTTAAATTATGTGAAGAAAACAGTTCTTTTTTAGATGGTGGTGGGGGGGGTGGACGTAGACGGTCTAGAAAGTTCGATGCCCTGCTCAGTGCTTAGCTAAAGTTCGTATACCGGTCCAGCGGATCAGATTTACATTTTTTCGTAAATCACTTAAAGAGAATGCTGGGATGATTACGTCAACACTTCCATGGTCCATGTAACCATTAATATTTAATGCTACGTCTCTAGTGACCTTATTGTAAACGCTATAATACAGCCGCGTTTCCTTCGTTTTCGATTCCATTTTTGTGCCTTACTTTTTTCATTCTTTTAGTTAAGAAACTTTGCTGTCCTAGGTGAAAAAGAAGGATTACACGACTGACCGGAATGAATAGTCTGGTAAGTCCAGAACGCGATTTTCCAGTGTTAGTGCAAGTGAACAAGAATTATAGGATCTGTTGATTGGAATGATCTAAAGAGTACAGGATATTGATAAAAGGTAAACAGAAGGAGGGCGAAAGTAATGAGGAGTAACAGAAATTATGCTTGCCATTAAAAAAAAACTAAATAAAAAACGAAGTAGTAGTGAACGAATTGTGCTGCCTTCGAAGCGAAACAAGGAGGATATAAAAAGAAAAGGCAGACTTGCACAGCCAAAGAGAGCATTCATAGTTAGAAGTCTACTAATATTAGACATCTGCCTAAATTTGAGGGAGATATTTCTGCTTCTGTACGTTTGGAGCACAGCACAGCATAGTATGGTAGTGAACTGCGGACTGTGGGAAAACCGGAACAGAAGGGAATTCAAACATTTGGCTTGCGTAGTTCGGAATAATTCTGAAAATTATGTGGACTGATACGGTAGCGAGTGAAAGGAGGTTTCCCGCAGAATGGGCACATCACTGACCTAATTCGTTTGCTAAAAACAGAAGTAAAATACAAGTATTTGGTTTCCAATGGCAAACTATACAATCATTCTGAGGGCCTGGCCGTGGGTAAGCCACTGGGAGGCATCTTGGCAGATATTTTCATTAATTCACTCTAAGAGAAAGTCTTCAATAATTTTTCAGCTACTGATCGGGTACTATGTCATGTCCTAGGTATGTAGAAGGAATTTTGACCATACACAGTGGTTCCAGGGAAGGGAATCAGAATTTGTTTGAATTTTTTAATAGGCTTCATGAAAAAAATCAGCTTCACTTGTGAACTAGAAAATAACAACCGTCATCTTAATTTCTTGGACTTCAGTTTTGTTATTGACGACGACAGTCTTTCTTTCGGTATTTTTCGAAAAGCCACTAATACAGATCAAATTATGCCCGCTAGTTCAGTGCTCCCACATTCCCATAGAAAAGCATTTTTCGCTTCAGCAATTTATCATGCAGTTTCTGTACCTTTGTCACCTGACAATTTTAATGAAGAGATGAATGTAATAAATACTATTACAGTTAATGACGGGTTTGATCCCACATTGCTTGACAAGATCTTCAAAATTAAAGCTGACACTAAAGTGACCACTTTAGGCAAAAGTGCTGTTTGTGACAGTAACGAGTACAAAATATTTTTCTCGATTCCTTTTTTAGGCCCTACTTCGATAGAATTTGCCGTCTTTCAATTTAAAAAAAAAATATGTATTCTAAGTTACCCTTTCCACTAACAATAATTGCACAAAAAAATCTCATTCACAATCACTTGTCCACAGTTGCTTCTATAAACAATTCAGGAGGCGCCTTGCCACGGTTCTCGCGGCTCTCCCCGTTGGAGGTTCGAGTCCTCCCTCGTGTGTGTGCGTGTGTGTGTGTGTGTGTGTGTGTGTGTGTGTGTGTGCGTGTGTGTGTGTGTGTGTGTGTTGTCCTTAATGTAAGTTACTTTAAGTTAGATTAAGTGATGTGTAAGCCTAGGGACCGATGACTTCAACAGTATGATCTGATAGGAACTTACCACCACAACAATTCAGCAGTGTATAAAATCACTTGAGATATGTGTTCTGTTTATTATATAGGACAAACTGGAAGACCTTTTAATGTCAGGTACAAGAGGCAGTAATGTACACAATTCCACTTTTGCTAATTATCTGCTAACTTCGAGACACAATCCGAAAAGTGTCGAAGAAATTTTCTTTTACATAGAGAAAAGAAAGTTCATAGGCTCAGCGTACTCGAAGAGCTGGAGATTTTCAAGCATATTTATAAGAACGATGGCCTTATCCTCAATGTACAGCCACAATTACTAACAAAAAATTTTCAATGTTTTTAATCCATTACTCGCGTAATTTTGATTCCTCTATTTTTTTACTATATTTTCCTCCCTCTAGTTCCGAAACACCATTTTCTTCGAGTCCTATATACGTTTGATGGTAATGACGTTTGGTTTGCGTGGCGATCAACTGCGCGGTTATCAGTGCCCGTACAAAGTCCGAATTTTTGCATAGTCCAATTTTTTTACACAGCCCAATCTATCCACAGTCACGAATGACGATGATGATAATGATGATGCTGATGAAATGATGAGAACAACACAAACACCCAGTCCCCGGGCAAAGAAAATCCCCAACCCGGCCGGAGTCCGGTAGACGTGTACCACTAAAGTTAACTTCATGCAAATATTTTCTGGATTGTACAACTCTTTGTATAATTTTCCTACATTATTCAATCCTTTACATAATACTGATTTCTGGGTAAGCTCTTAGTTATACTCAATCTGCTTCACTACTGTGTATTTTCAAAAATACATTAAGCTTTCTTCCTTTGTATTTTGTTTTTAAATATGTTTTTTAACTATGTGTGTTATAGTGTTTCAAATGGGGACATGTCACTGTCCGCGCCCTATAGGCGGCTCAATTTGTATTTTTTTCATTGCAGCACTGTAAGCCACTGGGCTGATATTTCTGATGTTGTTCCTAGCTAGGCACACGTTCCAAAGGCTGGAAGGTGTTTCACGTTTTTGGCTTGAGCATATTTGCTCTTAATTCCGAACATTGCTTTCTCGCAGTGTAATTTTACGTAAGTAACCTTTGTATGTCATGACAATTGTCAACTTGGTTAATGTTTTTTTTATTATGTCTAATTTTCTATGCATTATTGTATAGGGTTTCTCAAAATTTCATTCTGATGAAGACAGCCTTAGAGGTGTCGAAACCGAGGTCAATGCACCAAACAGTTATTTGCAATCGGCTGGCTGTGTGATTTCTATGTTGACCGCTGTAGAGGTAAAAACTGTTGAGATTGAAATACATCCAGCAAATAATTGAGGAAGTACGTTGCAAGGGCTACTCTGAGATGAAGAGGTTAGCACAGGGGAGGAAATCGTGGCGGGTCGCATCAAACTGGTCAGGAGACCAATGATTCAAAAGGAAAGAAAACATTATTTCTGCACACATGTTTTTGGTATAAAATCCATTACGGCAAAAGCAGTTTTTTTTTTTTTTTTTTTTTTTTTTTTTTTTTTTTTTTTTTTTTTTGTACGAATGCGTACGGGCTCGTTCTGTCTGGGCACCATACGGAAAGACATAGGGTTGAGAGGGAAACGACAGAATTATACTACGTACCCTTCGCCATACACCGAACTGTGACTTACGGAGTAAATAATACACTGATGCTTTTCCGACATGATTTTTTTTGCACTGTTAAATTACTGAATTATATTGATTTGAAATTATACTGAGACAATATAGGAGGGAGATTGGCGTGGGTACAGGTTTGGGATAGACAAACCAACTAATGAGATTAAATGGAAATTGGCTGTCAGAGATTGTGTTAAGAAACGAGCCCATCGTAGAATGTCTTCACATATCAACATAAATGACAACACTTCTAGAGCAATTTATGTCG
This sequence comes from Schistocerca gregaria, assembly GCF_023897955.1. Taxonomy (NCBI): domain Eukaryota; kingdom Metazoa; phylum Arthropoda; class Insecta; order Orthoptera; family Acrididae; genus Schistocerca; species Schistocerca gregaria. The sequence goes on from NC_064921.1 coordinate 305,476,931, forward strand.
CACAGGCAGTGTTATTAATAAACGCAGGGTTTAGGGCTCATGATGCAATCTTCGCCTGTTTTTTTGAGCACCAGGCCGCGGTGTCAGTTCATTAGCGCTTGACAAACGAGATAGCGTGACGCCACAGCTGGCTGGCTAGAGACGGTGTCTTCACCGGTGGTACGTCTGTGCGTCCAGCAGCCTCTCTGGTAGACAGGAAGCTTGCGTTTTCACAGAAATCTGCGGTATTATTGCAGGAAGACGTGCGGATGTATGTCGGATGCGAAAACAAACAGTTTACCATACTTAGGTTCTGAAAGGTGTGGCTTATTGTTTAGGACACTGGTCAAACGACAGGAGGGGCACAAATCCCTGCCCAGAACACAATTTAAGCGTTTCGTATCTTCACTTCAAGTAAATGACGAGTCAGGACAGGTTTCATCAGACTGGACGAAAGCAGTAATAACACCAATCTTTAAACATGGAGACAGAAAGGATTGTAACAACTACAGAGGTGTCTCTTTAATCAGCGTTGTGGGTAAAATCTTCTCAGGTATTGTTGAAAGGAAAGTGCGAGTTTTAGTTGAGGACCAATTGGATGAAAATCAGTGAGGGTTTAGGCCTCTTAGAGGTTGTCAGGACCAGATCTTTAGCTTACGGCAAATAATGCAGAAGTGTTACGAGTGGAACAGGGAATTGTATCTATGCTTTATAGATCTGGAAAAGGCATATGACCGGGTTCCTAGGAGGAAGTTATTGTCTGTTCTACGAGCTTATGGAATAGGAGGCAAACTTTTGCAAGCAATTAAAGTTGACGGTAAATTGAGTTCATGGTTCAGAGTAGTTTCAGGGGTAAGACAAGGCTGCAACCTGTCTCCACTGTTGTTCATATTATTTATGGATCATATGTTGAAAACAATAGACTGGCTGCGTGAGATTAAGATATTTGAACACAAAATAAGCAGTCTTGCATATGCGGATGACTTAGTTGTGATGGCAGATTCGATTGAAAGTTTGCAAAGTAATATTTCAGAGCTAGATCATAAATGTAAGGACTATGGTATGAAGATTAGCATCTCCAAGACGAAAGTAATGTCAGTGGGAAAGAGATGTAAACGGATTGAGTGCCAAATAGGAGGAACAAAGTTAGAACAGGTGGACGGTTTCAAGTAGTTAGGATGCATATTCTCACAGGATGGCAACATAGTGAAAGAACTGGAAGCGAGGTGTAGCAAAGCTAATGCAGTGAGCGCTCAGCTACGATCTACGCTCTTCTGCAAGAAGGAAGTGAGTACCAAGACTAAGTTATCTGTGCACCGTTCAATCTTTCGACCAACTTTGTTGTATGGGAGCGAAAGCTGGGTGGATTCAGGTTACCTTATCAATAAGGTTGTGGTTACGGATGTGAAAGCAGCTAGGATGATTGCAGGTACTAGTAGATGGGAACAATGACAGGAGTGTGCCCACAATGAGGAAATCAGAGAAAAACTGGGAATGAACTCTATAGATGTAGCAGTCAGGGCGAACAGGCTTAGATGGTTGGATCATGTTACACGCATGGGAGAAGCAAGGTTACCCAAGAGACTCATGGGTTCAGCAGTAGAGGATAGGAGGAGTCGGGGCAGACCAAGGAGAAGGTGCCTGGATTCGGTTAAGAATGATTTTGAAGTAATAGGCTTAACATCAGAAGAGGCAGCAATGTTAGCACTGAATAGGGGATCATGGAGGAATTTTATAAGGGGGACTATGCTCCAGACCGAACGCTGAAAGGCATAATCAGTCTTAAATGATGATGATGATGTAAATGATGAGCTGATGTCTTGAAACAAAGTGGATTCCCTTCTCCTTTATTCTGATGTAGCGACCCGTCTCAACACGTTGCCAGTGGAACATTGCACTTCAATCTCCTTTCCCTTCTTTGTGTTACTGATCTATAACGTCAACAACTGTTTGAAATAAAGAGACTGTTGTTTTTATTTTTCCAGTATAAGAATGCTGGGATGCAGTAGTTACAGGATAACTTACGACCGAAATTAGATTCCGGATATTAATATACAGTGAGTTAAAAAAAGTATTCGTTTGAGAGGTGCTTGTATGAGCCAAAACAGGAAAAAAGTCAATTAAACGAGGGCCTCAGAATGCATGCCTTAAGAGCTACGAGCAGTATTTCATTTTCCCTACTGTGAAACATCCCTTTTCTACTGCAAGCTCTTTGCTATGGATGAGAGCGAGATGGCGAAGCACTGGACCTCCCTGACTAATGCATTGAACATAAAGTGACCGTGGGATGTCATCGGCCTATATCGCTGACATCCATCTCTTGTACCGTAATTGAGCACTTTTAATGCTAAAGTAAAACTACCTTTTTGGAGAACGAAGAACTCTTCTGTAAAAATTAGTATGTTGTTTCTTGATGTGGTCTTCAGTCCTGAGACTGGTTTGATGCAGCTCCCCACGCTACTCTATCCTGTGCAAACTGCTTCATCTCCCAGTACCTACTGCAACCTACATCCTTCTGAATCTGCTTAGTGTATTCATCTCTTGGTCTCCCTCTACGCTGCCCTCCAATACTAAATTGGTGATCCCTTGATGCCTCAGAACATGTCCTACCAACCGATCGCTTCTTCTAGTCAAGTTGTGCCATAAACTTCTCTTCTCCCCAATCTTATTCAACACCTCTTCTATGTGATCTACCCATCTAATCTTCACCATTCTTCTGTAGCACCACATTTCGAAAGCTTCTATTCTCTTCTTGTCCAAACTATTTATCGTCCATGTTTCACATCCATACATGGTTACACTCTATACAAATACTTTCAGAAACGACTTCCTGACACTTAAATCTACACTCGATGTTAACAAACTTCTCTTCTTCAGAAACGCTTTCCTTGCCATTGCAAGTCTACATTTTATTTCCTCTCTACTTCGACCATCATCAGTTATTTTGCTCCCTAAATAGCAAAACTCCTTTTCTACTTTAAGTGCCTCATTTCCTAATCTAATTCCCTCAGCATCACCCGACGTAATTCGACTACATTCCACTATCCTCGTTTTGCTTTTGTTGATGTTCATCTTATATCCTCCTTTCAAGACACTATCCATTCCGTTCAACTGCTTTTCCAAGTCGTTTGCTGTCTCTGACAGAATTACAATGTCATCGGCGAACTTCAAACTTTTTATTCTTCTCCATGGATTTTAATACCTACTCCAAATTTTTCTTTTGCTATTATAACTACCATTTGGTTTCCATACAAATTGTAAATAGCCTTTCGCTCCCTGTATTTTACCCCTGCCACCTTCAGAATTTGAAAGAGATTATTCCAGTCAACATTGTCAAAAGCTTTCTCTAAGTCTACAAATGCTAGAAACGTAGATTTGTCTTTCCTTAATCTAGCTTCTAAGATAAGTCGTAGGGTCAGTATTGCCTCACGTCTTCCAATATTTCTACTGAATCCAAACTGATCTTCCCCTAGGTCGGCTTTTAGTAGTTTTTCCATTCGTCTGTAAAGAATTCGCGTTACTATTTTGCAGCCGTGACTTACTAAACTGATAGTTCGGTAATTTTCACATCTGTCAACACCTGCTTTCTTTGGGATTGGAATTTTTATATTCTTCTTGAAGTCTGAGGGTATTTTGCCTGTCTCATACATCTTGCTCACCAGATGGTAGAGTTTTGTCAGCACTGGCTCTCCCAAGGCCGTCACTAATTCTAATGGAATGTTGTCAACTCCCGGTGCCTTGTTTCGACTTAGGTCTTTCAGTGCTCTGTCAAACTCTTCACGCAGTATCATATCTCCGATTTCAACTTCATCTACATCCTCTTCCCTTTCCATAATATTGTCCTCAACTACATCGCCCTTGTATAGACCCTCTATACTCCTTCCACCTTTCTGCTTTCCCTTCTTTGCTTAGAACTGGGTTTCCGTCTGAGCTCTTGATGTTCATACAAGTGGTTCTCTTATCGCCAAAGGTCTCTTTAATTTTCCTGTAGGCAGTATCTATCTTACCCCTAGTGAGATAAGCCTCTACATCCTTACATTTATCCTCTAGCCATTCCTGCTTAGCCATTTTGCACTTCCTGTCGATCTCATTTGTGAGACGTTTGTATTCCTTTTTGCCAGCTTCATTTACTGCATTTTTATATTTTCTCCTTTCATCAATTAAATTCAATATTTCTTCTGTTACCCAAGGATTTCTACTAGTCCTCGTCTTTTTACCTACTTGATCCTTTGCTGCCTTCATTACTTCATCTCGCAAAGCTACCCATTCTTCTTCTACTGTATTTCTTTCCCCCCATTCCTGCCATTTGTTCCCTTACGCTCTCCCTGAAACTCTGTACAACCTCTAGTTTAGTCAGTTTATCCAGGTCCCATCTCCTTAAATTCCCACCTTTTTGCAGTTTCTTAAGTTTTAATCTGCAGTTCATAACCAATAGATAGTGGTCAGAGACCACATCAGCCCCTGGAAATGTCTTACAATTTAAAACCTGGTTCCTAAATCTCTGTCTTGCCATTATATAATCTATCTGAAATCTGTCAGTATCTCCAAACGTTGTGAAACAGCCCGCTGTGTTCGTCCAGAGAGCGGTAGACAGTAGCGGCCAGGATGGCACCGTGTTCCTTGACATCCGGAAGATATTCGGTTAGTGAGCAAAATATGATCTTAAGGAGTATAGGTCCAGATTTGTCATTACATCAGAACTTCCTTGCAGAAATTGTCGCTCTTAACTGGATAAAATCGACAGATTTAATGGTAATTTCGGGGGTGCCCAAGGGGAATGTTACCGAACCGTAGTAACTATTCATTTTATACGTAGTATTTCATATAAGGTGTTTTTCTCTATTACTTGCAAAATAGGAAGTGAAAGGACTATTTATTCAGATAAGTAAAAGAAGAAAAGTTATTATTTCCTCAGAGTTCTGAATATAGTTTAGTTAATTCGAAATAAATTCTCCTAATCCTTGTGTCTTTGGCTTGATCTGTGTTGAATATACATGTGCTACCTATGGCATATGGAACTCTGTGCCGGACCGGAATTAGAAAGGCATTTCCCGCTTATTGCGAGCGGTCGCCTTCACCGTTTTGGTCATCCGTGCACAACTCCAGGACCGACACAAACTTCGATATGTCACACTCGGATTCGAGTTCCGACTCGGAACAAATTTTCACATGTCAGTGACAGGATGTACATCTTTACCTAAAACAGCTGACACCGAGATATTCGTATTCAGCGAATTTATTTCGAAATACTTCCGGACGGCTCTCAATCGCCATTAATGTTTGTTCATCCAGACGTGCAAGTAAATAGTTTCTTCAGCTATTTTCCAAAGAATTGCAGCGTTAACTTTTAATCTCTTAAATATATTAGTCTCTACATGTATCTGACGTATTTTAACGAACTGTGTACAAATAAGTTTAATCAAATTTATGGCAGTTTTAATTAGGGGACTAGAAATGTTCTGTTTAGGTATAGATGCAACGTTCTGTTCCTACAATTAAGGCGAGTCAGCCAATGATCTCTTCAGTTTAAGTGTACACCAGGCTCGAAACTTTACGGGAATCGGCGAAATGCCAAGAGTAATGGGGATAATGGGCAAGGGGCACTGCTTTAGTGAGAATTTATGTCAGACAGGAGGCGTGCTAGGGTGGTCTGTGCAGATGCAGTGGCTTAGTGGTCTAGCCGACACGGTAGCTCAGCTTGTTCGGTCGGTGTTTAGCTTCCCTTAATAACAATAATAAAAAAAGAAAACTGAGTGAGTGGATCAACGATGAACTTAATGGGCGTCCTGGGACATCCACCTGAATAATAACGATCAAAATGAGATTGGTCAGACCATCTGCCTCGTAAGAAGGAGACCCGGGTTCGAATCCCAGTCCGGCGAAAATTTTCAACTTTCCCCATTGATTTCAATCAATGTCAACTAGCATTCAGTTTTTGTATCCTCCGTGTCTTAATTCTATGCCTAACTGGTTGCGTTTGGATGCTAATTGAATCCATTCTCAAAATTTCTAGTTCCATAGCTAAAAACTGCTAAAGATTTTATTTAAATTGGTTTATTTACAGCTGGTTTAAATACATCAGCTAGATGATAAAAAAATAATGTTGTATTTTAAAATATTACAAATCGTTTGCAATAATTGCCTGAAAATAATTAAATAAGCTATGTTCATAACTAAACAGAAAGGTTACGCTTCTCTATTTTACCTAGCTAAATAAATATTCGTTTCATGTATTGGTTTGTAAGATACAGTAAAAGAAAACACCTTATCTGAAACTACTCTATACAAATAAGATAGCGAATCACGGCAGAAGTTTGTGATTCTCTTCGTGAACGAAGTAGTTCATTGGGAGGTTGTAAGACCAGAATACTGCAGTGAAATGTAGGAACGTCAGTTGGCGCAGCAGTTGGCAGCTATACCTGACCGTAAATAAATGTAACGTCTTCCGTATACAGAGGAGAAGAAACCTATTATTGTTCGATTACACAGTTAAATGCACTACTGATGATAACTCTTACCATGTTGCATTAAGGACGATATGGTGAAGAGCCAACGAAGAGTGGCGCGTTTCGTCACGGAATCGTTCAAAAAGCGAAAAAGCGTTGGTAGATGCACTGTGAGTGAAGAATTACGCATGAACTTCGAGGACGTACGTTACAGGAAGATTTTGAGAACACATTATTCTGCAAGATACATCTCGCGAAGTGACAACGACAAGACGATTCTGGAACCAGAGTTCTCATGGATTCTTACCGGTAGTCGTCATTTATTCTCATTATTCTCTAACGCGAAAACTTTACAGGCGAATGGAAAAACTGGAAGAAGCCGACCTTGGGGAAGATCAGTTTGGATTCCGTAGAAATGTTGGAACACGTGAGGCAATACTGACCCTACGACTTATCTTAGAAGCTAGATTAAGGAAAGGCAAACCTACGTTTCTAGCATTTGTAGACTTAGAGAAAGCTTTTGACAATGTTGACTGAAATACTCTCTTTCAAATTCTGAATGTGGCAGGGGTAAAATACAAGGAGCTAAAGGTTATTTACAATTTTTACAGAAACCAGATGGCACTTATAAGAGTAGAGAGACAGGAAAGGGAAGCAGTGGGTGGGAAGGGAGTGAGACAGGGTTGTAGCCTCTCCCCGATGTTATTCAATCTGTATATTGAGTAGGCAGTGAAGGAAACAAAAGAAAAAGTCGGAGTAGGTATTAAAATCCATGGAGAAGAAATAAAAACTTTGAGGTTCGCCGAAGACATCGTAATTCTGTCAGAGACAGCAAAGGACTTGGAAGAGCAGTTGAACGGAATGGATAGTGTCTTGAAAGGAGGATATAAGATGAACATCAACAAAAGCAAAACGAGGATAATGGAATGTAGTCGAATTAAGTCGGGTGATGCTGAGGGAATTAGATTAGGAAATGAGACACTTAAAGTAGTAAAGGAGTTTTGCTATTTGGGGAGCAAAATAACTGATGATGGTCGAAGTAGAGAGGATATGAAATGTAGACTGGCAATGGCAAGGAAAGCGTTTCTGAAGAAGCGAAATTTGTTAACATCGAGTGTAGATTTAAGTGTCATGAAGTCGTTTCTGAAAGTATTTGTATGGAGTGTAACCATGTATGGATGTGAAACATGGACGATAAATAGTTTGGACAAGAAGAGAATAGAAGCTTTCGAAATGTGGTGCTACAGAAGAATGCTGAAGATTAGATGGGTAGATCACATAACTAATGAGGAGGTACTGAATAGGATTGGGGAGAGGAGAAGTTTGTGGCACAACTTGACTAGAAGAAGGGATCGGTTGGTAGGACATGTTCTGAGACATCAAGGGATCACAATGTAGTATTTGAGAGCAGCGTGGGGGATAAAAATCGTAGAGGGAGACCAAGAGATGAATACACTAAGCAGATTCAGAAGGATGTAGGTTGCAGTAGGTACTGGGAGATGAAGAATCTTGCACAGGATAGAGTAGCGTGGAGAGCTGCATCAAACCAGTCTCAGGACTGAAGACCACAACAACAACATTCTCTAATGCAACAAGGTAAAATATGAAATACAGTTGCTCTAGAAATACGGAGGAAGACTAGATTTAAATACATTAGATACAACTTCGAGAAGTATGACCTGCTTACCTTTTCAATTTGACTTTTGTGCGTAGATTATAGTGCAAGTAGCTATAGACCCGCAATTAATTTGATCATTTTCTTTCTTTCAGGTGGGTAAAAAGCTTTCTCATCGGCTTCCAGTATCGGTGCTAGCACTTGCTGTACACAAGACACGAAAGAAATTTATGGTAAGGCACATATTTTATCAAAATATTAGTTTGGGATGTCGTGTGGAGGTGTCACAACACGGCGTAATAACTTGCTAGAACGTCTCTAAGTACTAAGATTCGAGTACTTTGTGCTTTGAATCTCCCAGCCTGTAAAAACAATTCGTTTGTCCAGGAACGCTGGATTCAATAAATAATTCGCATTTTCGCTTTTGTCAGCGAGGGTTTCCGTCATAAAAATTTATTGTCGTACGCGGGAAGAATTTAGAGATTTAGTTAAGCACTGACAACAGCATCGGATATTGAGAAAATATTCAGCTTTAATCCAAGGGAAATACATTATATTGTTTGACAATAGTAGATTTACACAGCGAAAAGCATAAACAAAAAAAAAAAAAAATAATTACCACAGCGCAAATGCAGTTTCCCTTGTAAAAAAGCGAAAAAAGGGGGGGAGGGAATATTGAAGTTTTGGCATCCTGCGTCAATTGCTTTTATTTAGCCGGTTACGATATAGCTGCCCAATTCCAATGTCGTTTGCATCGCATTTCAGCAGTGAATAGAATATTCGCGAGTGATTATGCACTGTGCCACTGTTCCGCCGTCAAAAGATAAAAGGGGGGCGCGGGAGGTTGGAGGTGGAAACGGAAGAGAAATCTCTATTGAAATGTGGTTTGGGGAGGGTGGAGGGGACTTACGGGATGGAAGCCGCAGGGAACTGTACACCCACGCGATGAGCTGGCCAGAGGTTTCCGTTTTTATGGACAGATATCGGATTAATAGAGAGATTTTTTCTTCCTGCCGTTTCACTTCAAATAATTCGTGAAAGATTCATAGGAGGGTGGGTCATACTCTCCTCGTCCCCACCCTCTCTGGTTTCGTGAGCTGCCATTGGAGACGGATGTTTAGACTCTTACAATGGCAGAAAACTCTCTTGTGCACGTCGGTTATGTACACAAATGGTACAGAAGACAAAGCTTTTTTTTTGTTATTCAGTTGAGCTTCAAAATTTCGTCGATGTAAGGATTATTGGGGATGGAACACATAAGCTAGACTGAATGAGTTGTGAAAAAAATCAGGAGAACAAGACTGGGGTTTAAACAGAGTTCGTTCTCAACCGAATTTAAAGTTCTCATCCGGAACCACAAGGAATTTCCAGTGTACAAAAATTAACAATATGAGGGCGTCTTAAAAAGTAATGCTTCCGAATCTTGTATGTGGAAACTCTTAAAGGCTTGTAAATGAAACAAATTTAATAATGAAACGTCCCCTTAGAAAAATTAATGAATGATTGTGCTGATAAACATCTTACATTATTTGATTTTCAAACAGCTGAGCAAAGCTGAACGTACTCAGATATTTCTCTCTTTACTTATTCTGATCATCACTAAACTGACACACAACACTTTTTTTTAGCGCAGTGCAATCTGACTTTCAATAATCTCTACAAAAGAATGGTCCTGACTAACAATAACCTATACCTTCCATGAATCACTTACCTCACAAAAATCTTCTTTACTCGAACTACTGCAATACAGCGAGCGCCAATATTGCCAGCTAAATAAAAGAAGGCACTAACTACTGATAGGCATAGTTAGCAAATGAAAGATTTGATAGAGAACAAACAATGTATTTACCTTAATAGTGTTCAAAAGTCAGAATATAATCAGTTAATGACATCCAGTCCTACAAATTTACTGTCTCTGATGGACACAAGTCCAGATCATCCGCTCTCAAAATTCTGCCATCTCTCTCCCCACATCCACCACTGCTGGCAGCTCATCTCCAACTGTGCAACGCTACGCGCTGTTCACACCTAACTGCCCAACACTACAATAGCGAATATTCCAACAATGCCAACCACGCACAGACTTCACACAGCACAGTCAGTGATTTTCATACAGAGCGCTAAGTGACGTTACCAACGTAAAAACCCAAACAGTCTACTTACAATAACATTGGATATCTTTATTCCTCATGACTACATTTTTACATCTCCACTTAAGTCGCCCTTACACCGAACACATTTCTCCCAACGAGAGACCAGTTCTTTGTTACCGTCACCTTAGACGGAGCCAAACCTTATCTCTGCTTGCACCGCTTTATCTTTATCAAAGTGAAGACATCGGTGTTCTTTAAGTTTTTGAAACAGATGAAAGTAGCTCAGGGCCAAGTCGGAACAGTATGGAGGATGATCGATGACAGTGAACCCACTGCGTCGGATTACTGCAAATGTCGCAGCGATCGTGTGTGGTCTGGCATTGGCATTCCGAAGGAGAGGGTGCTCCCTGCATGGATGACCTCTTCTGTGATTAGAAGCAGGTTTCCAGCACTCTGTTTTCACACATCGGCATAGCTGCGTTACACTCCGTCATGTTATACGCTGCAAATCGGGGTCCTTGAGCGGCAGAAGCTTGCGTCACAGAAGGTGGGAAAGTCGACCGAGTAATATGCATGACATGCAATACCTCAGCCGATATTGAGAACAGAATAAAAAATTCGGAGGCATTACCTTTCAGCACGCCGTCGCAACATCCGCAAGGGTGCACTATCTTCATTGGAGATTATTACCTATTTAACTGGCACGATTTCGTGGATGCAACTGCTACGTACTTCATCTCTGGTCTCTCATAGAAGTAATCTTTGCGATCGGCTCTTGATCTTTTGTACCCCTTTTTTAATTTATTTCCGCTCTTTTTACTGACGTTTATTTTTGTTTTCATCCTTTCTCGAGTGGCATTCGACGTTGTTAATTTGCTTACGAAGTATATTACATACACTATTGGCCATTAAAATTGCTACACCAAGAAGAAATGCAAATATAAACGGGTATTAATTGGACAAATATATTATACTAGAACTGACACGTGATTACATTTTCACGCAATATGGGTGCATATATGCTCAGAAATCAGTACCCAGAACAACAACCTCTGGCCATAATAGCGGCCATGGTACACCTGGGCATTGAGTCAAACAGCTTGGATGGCGTGTACAGGTACAGCTGCCCATGCAGCTTCAACACGCTACCACAGTTCATCAAGAGTAGTGACTGGCGTATTGTGACGAGCCAGTTGCTCCCCCACCATTGACCAGACGTTTTCAGCTGGTGAGACATCTGGAGAATGTGGTGGCCAGGGCTGCAGTCGAACATTTTCTGTACCCAGAAATTCCCGAACAGAACCTGCAACATGCGGTCGTACATTATCCTGCCGAAATCTACGGTTTTGCAGGGATCGAATGAAGGGTAGAGCCACGGGTCGTAACACATCTGAAATGTGACGTCCACTGTTCAAAGTGCCGTCAGTGCGAACAAGAGGCGACCGAGACGTGTAACCAATGGCACCCCATACCATCACGCCGGGTGATAAGCCAGTATGGCGATGACGAATACACGCTTGCAATGTGCGTTCACCGCGATGTCGCCAAACACGGATGTGACCGTCGTGATTCTGTAAGCAGAACCTGGATCATCCAAAACTTGACGTTTTGGCATTCGTGCACCGAGGTCCGTCGCTGAGTACACCATCGCAGGCGCTCCTGTCTGTGATGCATCGTCAAGGGTAACCGCAGTCACGGTCTCCGAGCTGATAGTCCTTGCTGCTGCAAACGTTGTCGAACTGTTCTTGCAGATGGTTGTTGTCTTGCAAAAGTCCTCAAGTGTCGACTCAGGGATCGAGACGTGGCTGCACGATCCGTTACAGCCATGCGGGTAAGATGCCTGTCATCTCGACTGCTAGTGATACGAGGCCGTTGGGATCCAGCACGGCGTTCCGAATTACCTTCCAGAGCCCACCGATTCCATATTCTGCTAACAGTCATTGGATCTCGACCAACGCGAGCAGCAGTGTCGCGATACGATAAACCGCAATCGCGATACGCTACATTCCGATCTTTATCAAAGTCGGAAATGTGTTGGTAAGCATTTCTCCTCCTTACACGAGGCATCACAACAGCGATCCACCAGGCAACGCCGGTCAGCTGCTTTTTGTGTATGAGAAATCGTTTGGTAACTTTCCTCATGTCAGCACGTTGTAGGTGTTGCCACCCGCGCCAACCTTGTGTGAATGCTCTGAAAAGCCAATCATTTGCATATCACAGCATCTTTTTCCTGTCGGTTAAATTTCTCGTCTGTAGCACTTCATCTTCGTGGTGTAGCAATTTTAATGGCCAGTAGTGTATATTGCAAGAAACTGTACTTCGTTTTAGCACTCGCTCACTCTTAGTGTGCTAAAAGCAGAATACAGTATTTCATCGATAGTTCGGTAATGAACAAATCTTAGTTTCTCATTTTTTGTACAAGTAGTCGTAGATGAGTCAAATGTTCAAATGTGCGTGAATTCCTATTGGAAGAAATTCTGAGGTCATCGGTCCCTATATTTACACTTTACTTAAGCTCACTGGTAAGAACAACACAAACGACCATGCCCAAGGGAGGACTCGAACCTCCGGCTGGAGGGGCCGCGCAATCCTTGACATGGTGCCTCAAACCCCGCGGCGCAGGTGAGCCAGTGGAAACTCTAGCCAAAACCGGATTACAGTTGTTGGTGAGGGCTCGTAAAACAAGCCATTACTACTGACAGTAAAATGCTAAACGGGTCATTTGGCTTTGATTACCATCTTCAGATCTGATTAATCACAAAATCATTTTTACGGATCTCTTACGACGATGTTATAAAAGTGGGACGATGACTGTTTTGAATAACAATTACAGGACAAATGAACAAAAGTAACAGTGATAATTTTAATGGTTTAGATTATTTCAGACGACCCCGCGCATTGGTCCATACTTAGAGTATAACATTCAAAAAATTTGAGACACGTTTAATGAGATCTTCTTTACATATAGGACTGGAACATATTGAAACTAACGTCTGTAGCGTATCTAATGTTGAGGTACCGCGTCTTGTACCACATAAAGGGCGCTTAAATAGTTTCTGGTCGAAGGCCGCACAGTCCAGAATCGGTATGCCAATCAGGCATAATCGCCGTGGGTGCTGAGGCCATCATCCCACTGACATACCGGGCTGAAGATAACAGTTTGGTCAAGGACTGTGTCCCGCTGTGTGAAGATTTTTTTTTTTTTAAACGACCTAAGTGCTGACAGTTGCATGGGAGAGATCAGGGCTATGTTCGTCCCTGGTGGCTGAGCAGTCAGCGCGACAGAATGTCATACCCAACGGCCCGGCCTCGATTCCCGGCTGGGTCGGAGATTTTCTCCGCTCAGGGCATGGGTGTTGTGTTGTCCTTAACATCATCATTTCATCCCCATCGACACGCAAGTCGCTGAAGTGGCGTCAACTCGAAGGAGGCGAAAGGTCACCCGACGGGAGGCGCTAACCACACGGCATTTCCATTTATCAGGTCCTGTGTTCTAGTGTCTCCCACTTGAGTTAAGTTCTGCATTACGACGTTCGTCATGTAGGGACGTGCGTCATAACGAAGCAGCAGCAGCCCTTGGTTCACCATTCGACAAGGGCGGCTTTCGACAGACATGCTGCGCCATATACATTCTCCATACTCCAATTGATGTCTACCGGTATCTGTCCTTCGGCAGCCAACAAAAGAATAACAGCACGTTGGCTGTGTTAGGACGCATTTGGTAACGACGTCGCTATAGTTAACGTTTCTGCATTTGCTGTCCATACGCCGGAGGGACACGAATGCCTCAATAAGCCCTCACTTACATGTCGGTACTTAATACCTGCATCTGAATCACAGTACGTTGCATATATGCTGCAGTAACGCCCTCAAACGGAAACTTTTAGATCGGCCCGATACAGATCCAAACTTTTCCACAAACTGATCAAATTAAAGAACCAAGCAGATAACACCGAGATTATCGTTATAAATTCCTTTTACAAAGTTTAATGAACTTATAAAAACGTTTACACATTACGTTGTTCAGACAACATAGAACTAACTGGAGTGAGAAGTGATCAACAATTTTTAGGTCTTACTGTAGTGTTTTTTTAGTGTTTTATGTACGCCAGTAAAAAATGCAAAATTTCATCTTCAACTGTCCAGTAATCGCATTTCGGAAGATTGTGAACTTTCAGGCGTTTTGTTTTGTTGATAGCCATGTGACTCATTCTTAGCCGATTAATAGCGACAGCCATTTCCGCCAGAGACCAGAATTACGATACTAAGGGATACGGCGTATGTGGTGTTGGATAATCCAGTACAAAATTCATTTGAATTTAATGTCATCACTTGATAACGTTAACCATTTTACCTTTGCCTTAACTACGAGGCTTCGTTAGGGGATGTGGATGCCGATGTGGTGTGGTATCTACTAGAAGAAAGTCGATTTATGGACATCTTATGATTTCGCAACATGTTGTAATTTCTGCGCTAGTCAGTTTGCAGTCATTCCTGCAGCTGCGCTTCCATATAGAGCTCACTCGCGGAATCAATATACGTCAACACTTTGTCAAATTGTAGGTCTGTTATTTTTCAGAGAGAAAAGATCAACTAAAAATACCTGATTTGAACAACTTCTTTCGCGTAGCATTTGTCCTGTACAGCACGGCGTCCGCTTCTTTCAGCATTTGTTTGTTTTTTATTTCAACTTTGTAGCCGACTGGCTTCCCTGACGCCATAGTCGTCAAGTTGCTCTGAGAGAGTGAAGTCGCGCGCCCCATTTGCCTATGATCCGTGTAAACTTCTGTGTGTTCCCGTACCGTAACTGTTGGTGCGTAGTTTTCTCTGAGGCGGAATTTGGGGACCAGGCGAAAATCTGCCGCTAGAGAAGCCGCCTAAAAAGCACACGCAGGCTGAACGGTGTAGCAAATCACGGTTCGCCGCGTGGATTTGATCCGGGTCTGATTCCCCTCCCTGACTCCCTGACTTGCAAGACACTATACGAACAGATATTAAACAAAAATTACAGTACAAAGGCTTAGCAGTAACTAACCTTTTTATTAGTCTACTACACACCTAAATTTGGAATTATAACGCCAGTTACAGTTGTATTTAACGAAGCTTGGATGAAACATTAAACTTTTCGGTAATAAAAGACAAAATTAACACAGAAAATGCATGACAGAATTTATCCCTTGGGCCATGCCTGTTGCCGTTGCCAATACTGCTTAATAATTATCGTCAAAGTCTGCACTATGGCGGTCAAACTGCAAGCATTACCACCGCGTCCTCACTGCCTTCAACTGATTCTCTCATAGCAGTCTCAACTCCAGAGTATGCTCTGGTGTTGTAAAATCTGTCGCAAAGAGTGATTACGCTGAATAACAACCTGAAGAAGTAGCCACTTACTACTTAACTGAAGCTCTACTCGTTTGCCACCCTACTTAAGACTTACTAAGTCGCGTCGAAATGTAATATTATTAGCAATAAGTTGATCAAAATAAACGAAATGTCCGGCATCAACACCTCTATGCATTGGCCCCTTACCTAGCTTGCATTTATCGTGAATCACTCGCCCATCACAAAGTCCCAAACGACAGGAAAAAAGCGCGAGCGACTCCAGTAAATAAGAAAGGTAAAAGAACGGACCCATAAAATTACAGAGCAATATCCCTAACTTATATATGCTGCAGAATCCTTGAACATATTCTCAGTTCGAATACAATAACCTTTTTGTACCTGGGATTCACAGTCATGTAGTACTTTATAAAAGACATCAGATATACGCCACTGACTGTAACAATTTCTTTATTTCACGATTGCAATTTCGGCCTTTGGCCATTTAGGCCTTAGGTCGACATATAAATGTGTCATCTCAATTTGAGATGACATGCCATAAAGCCACAAAAATCTGCACTTGATAATCGCCTAAGGCCGAAATTTCAATCTTGAAATAAAGAAAGTATTACAGTCACTGGCGTAAATATGATGTCTTTTATAAAGAATATAATCAACTTCATTGAGACTGAGAAGCTTATGCCCACGAATCAGCATCGTTTTAGAAAGCATCGCTAGTCCGAAATTCAGCTTGCCCCTTTCTCACATGATATACTGAGAATTATGGATGAGGGGTAACAGACAGATTCCATATTTCTAGATTTCCGGAAAGTATTTGATAAACGGTTTCCCATTGCAGGCTGATAACGAGAGTAAGAGCATGGAGTAAGTTCATAGATACATGAGTGGCTCAAAGACTTTTTAAATAATAGAACCCAGTATGTTGTCCTCGACGCCGAGTGTTCATAAGAGACAAGGGTATCCTCAGGAGTGCCACAGGGAAGTATGATAGGACCGTTGTTGTTCATTATATACATAAATGATTTGGCGTACAGGGTGGTCAGCAATCTTAGGTTGTTTGCTGATGATGCGGAAGTGTACGGTAAAGTGTCCAAGTTGAGTGACTGTAAGAAGATACGACTTAGACAAAATTTCCCGTTGGTGTGGTGAATGGTTGTTAGCCATAAATGTGGGAAAATGTAAGTTAATGCGGATAAGTAGGAAGGGTGAACTTGTAATGTTCGGATATAGTATTACTAGTGTCCAACTTGACATAGTAAAGTCATTTAAGTATCTGAGCGTAGTGCTGCCAAGCGATATGAGGTGGAACGAGCATGTGAGAACTGTGGAAGGGAAGGCGAATGGTCGATTGCGGTTTATTGGGAGAATTTTGGGAAAGTGTGGTTCACCTGTAAATGAGACCGCATATAGGACGCTGATGCGACCTATTCTTGAGTATTGCTCGAGTGTTTGAGATTCATACCATGTGGGATTGAAAGAAGATATCGAAGCAGTTCAGAGGCAGGCTGCTACATTTGTTACCGGTAAGCTCGAACGACAGATCAGTGTTACGGAGATGCATCGGGAACTCAAATGGGAATCCCTGAAGGGAAGGCAATGTTCTCTTCGAGGAACACTATTGAGAGAATTTAGAGAACTGGCATTTGAAGCTGACTGCCAAACGATTCCACTGCCGCCAACATACAGACACGGGAAATTAGGACTTGTTTTTTCTTTTTTGAGTCATCGGTCTTCTGACTAGTTAGATGCGGCTCGCCACCAATTCCTCTCCTGTACCAACCTCTTCATCTCAGGGTAGCACTTAAAACCTGCATGCTCAACTATTTGCTGGATGTATTCTAATCTCTGTCTTCCTCTACAGTTTTTGCCATCTACTGCTGCCTCTAGTACCGTGGAAGTTATTTCCTGATGTCGTAACAGACGTCCTATCATCCTGTCCCTTCTTCTTGCCAGTGTTTTTCACGTATTCCTTTCCTCTCCGGGTCTGCGCAGAACCACCTCATTCGTTACCTTATCAGTCCAACTAATTTTCAACATTGATCTGTAGCACCACATCTCAAATGCTTCGGCTCTCTTCTGTTCCGGTTTTGCAACAGTTCGTGTTTCACATCCTTGCAATGCTGTGCTCCAGACGTACAGTCTCCGAAATTTCTTCCTCAAATCAAGACCTATGTTTGATACTAATAGACTTCTCTTGGCCAGGAATGGCCATTTTGCTACTGCTAGTCTACTTTTCATGCTCTCCTTGCTCCGTCCGTCATTGGTTATTTTACTGCCTAGGTAGCAAAATTACTTAACTTCGTCTGCTTCGTGACCATTAATCCTGGTGTTTAATTTCTCGCTGTTCTCATTTCTGCTATTTCTCATTACTTTCGTATTTCTTCGATTTACTCCCAGTCCACATTCTCTGGTAATTAGACTGTTCATTCCATTCAGCAATTCTTGCAATTCTTCTTCATTTTTACTCAGGTTAGCAATGTCTTTAGCGATTTGTATCATTGGTATCCTTTCACCTTGAATTTTGATTCTATTCCTGAACTTTTCTTTTATTTCCATCATTTTTTCCACGATGTAGAGATTGAACAGTAGGGGCGAAAGACTACATCCCTGTCTTACACACTTTTCAATCGGATCACCTCGTTCTTGGTCGTCCACTCCTATTATTCCCTCTTAGCCCTTGTACATACAGTATATTAACCGTCTCTCCCTATAGCTTACCCCTATTTTTCTAAGAATTTCGAACATCTTGCACCATTTTACATTGTCGAACGCTTTTTGCAGGTCGACAAATCCTATGCACGTGACTTAATTTTTATTTAGTCTTGCTTCCATTATCAACCACAGCGTCGGAATTGCCTCTCTCGTGCCTTTACCTTACCTGAAGCCACACTGATCATCATCTAAGACACTCTCAACTTTATTTTCCATTATTATGTATACTATTCTTGTAAGCAGCTTGGATGCATGAGCTGTTAGGCTGATTATGCGATAATTTTTGCACTGGTCAGCTCTTGCACTCCTCAGAATTCTGTGAATTACATTTTTCCGAAAGTCAGATGGTATGTCGCCAGACTCATGCAGTCTACACACCAACGTGATGATCGTTTTGTTACCACTTCCCCCAATGATTTTAGGAATTCTGATGAAATGTTATCTATCCCTTCTGCCTTATTTGATCCTAATTCCTCCATATCTCCCTTAAATTCTGCTTCTAATACTGGATCCCCTATCTCTTCTAAATTGAATCATGTGTCTTCTTGTATCAGGTCAGACAAATGCTTTTCCAAGGCTCTCTTAAATTCCGATTCTGATGAGCCTCACATGGAGGTATATAGACAGTCATTTTGCCCTCGCTCTATTTGCGAACGGATCAGGAAAGAAAATGATAAGTAATGGTACAGGGTACACTCCGCCACGCATCGTATTGTAGCTTGCTAAGTGACTGTGTAGACACGTGATTCTCGACCACCGTTTTCTTCAGAGGTCACCCACAAGTCGGATAACGTTCCTCTGAACATCAGCCCCTTCAAGCTCGGAAATGAATTGTCACAATATCGAATAAATCATCATATCTAGTGTACGACTGGTGACGAATAAAAATGGAGAACTAAATACTTCCAGCGACAGAAAAAACATTAATGTAGTATTCACTTGTAAGTGGCTCCCCAAGATTAGAGCAGTATCGTATTTCAGCGACTCCCGCACTGAGCTTGGGGGGCAGAGGAATCCGGGAGGAGCTGATATTGGGGGAGCTGTCCGTGTCGAGGCCGGGGGGGGGGGGGGGGGGGGACCACACAGGTCGGCCGCCCGTGATGGATGGCCCGGTCGCAGTCACTCACGCCCTGCTGCCCGCCTGGCCCGTCCGCAGATGGCCAGAAAGAGAGAGAGTGAGAGACAGAGAGAGAAGGGGGAGGGGGGGGGGGCAGGAGCGCTTGGCCCTCAGGATAGGCGCCGGTCGTGCTGAGATCCCGTCATGGGTGGAGACTGTGGGTTCCACCTACGCAGTAGAGATCAGAAACGGAGTGAGTACAGGGACTAATGTTGAGGGTTGCATACGTTAGATGTTCATCGGAGGTGAGGGTATCATCTGGAGTGCTCCAGGGAAGTGTGGAAGGTCCGCTGTTGTTTTCTACCTACATAAATGATCTTTTGGATAGGGTGGATAGCAATGTGCGGGTGTCTGCTGATGATGCTGTGGTGTACGGGAAGGTGTCGTCGTTGAGTGACTGTAGGAGGATACAAGATTACTTGGACAGGATTTGTAATTGGTGTAAAGAAAGGCAGCTAACTCTAAATAGAGATAAATGTAAATTAATGCACATGAATAGGAAAAAGAATCCCGTGATGTTTGAATATTCCATTAGTAGTGTAGCGCTTGACACAGTCACGTCCATTAAATATTTGGGGGTAACATTGCAGAGCGATATGAAGTGGGACAAGCATGTAATGGCAGTTGTCGGGAAGGCGGATAATCGTCTTCGGTTCATTGGTAGAATTTTGGGAACATGTGGTTAGGAGACCGCTTATAAAACACTAATACGACCTATTCTTGAGTACTGCTCGAGCATTTGGGATTCTTATCAGGTCGGATTGAGGGAGGACATAGAAGCAATTCAGAGGCGGGCTGCTAGGTTTGTTACTGGTAGGTTTGATCATCACGAGAGTGCTACTAAAATGCCTCAGGAACTCGGGTGGGTGTCTCTGGAGGAAAAGAGGCGTTCTTTTTGTGAATCAATACTGAAGAAATTTAGAGAACCAGCATTTGAGGCTGACTGCAGTACAATTTTACTGCCGCCAACTTACATTTCGCGGAAAGACCACAAAAATAAGATAATAGACATTCGGGCTTGTACAGAGGCATATAGACACTTCTCCCTCGTTCTGTTAGGGAGTGGAACAGGGAGAGAAGATCCTAGTTGTGGTGCGAGGTACCCTTCGCCACGCACCGTATGGTCGATTGCGGAGTATGGATGTAGATGTAAGTATCAAGACACCGCTGTTAGTATTACGGCGTGCCACCTTCCAACTGCAGTTCCACGAGGATGACGAGTCTGAGAGTTGTAGCGCAACGATCGCTTTCTACTCGGAAGTATTTAGTACTTCCTCGCTTGTTACGTTATCTGCTCATCAAGTTTTCAGCTTTCTTCTGCATAACATTATTTTTAAAGAGTTTGTTCTCTTCTTGTCCAAACTGTTTATTGTCCGTGTTTAAATTCCATATATGGCTATACTCTAAACGATGCTTCCGTAAGTGTGTGCAAAAATTTAACAGGACGTAGAGTTCGGTCCTCTCAACAATCTGAGGTAGGGAACCTGGGGTCGGAGAAGCCAACTTAAGGCGATAATAGGAATAAAATCACATTACTGTGTACTTTTTTATTTAGATTACGTACAGTTAATTTGCAAATACCATCATTGACACAATAGACGTACCATTTCTACTGTATCTTACAAAATGTGCTGTAACTGACGGCCATAAACCCAAATGGGACATCCATTTCGTGTCCAGCGACCAGAAAATACAGTACTGAGACGGTTGCGGGCATCCAGACTGAAATGAGGCGGTGCACCGTCATGTTGTATCCTCATCCACTCACGTACAGCCAAGGGGACAGTGTAAATACGATACAACAGAGCCACCTTATGGACAAGTAAAGTAAAGAAAACCTTCGTCATAACTTCCCAGTGTCGGGCTGAGTGGCCGAGCGGTTCTATGCGCTACAGTCTGAAACGGCGCGCCCGCTACGGTCGCAGGTTCGAATCCTGCCTCGGGTGTAGATGTCCTTAGGTTAGTTAGGTTTTAGTAGTTCAAAGTTCTAGTGGACTGATTACCTCAGAAGTTAAGTCCCATAGTGCTCAGAGCCATTTGAACCACTTTTAACTTCCCAGTAATCACGCTCGTCCTCCTTGTTTCCTTGAAGAAAATAAAGAATATACACGCAAGCAAACAGCACTGTACATATAAACTTGTACGCACGTTAGTTGGAAATAAGCTGGAAACCAGTAATGCTAGATAAAGCGGTTACCAAGTTTACTTCCATATCTTTGAAAGCTGCCTTGTCTGCCTCAGGTTCCCTACCTCAAATTGTTCAATGGAGTATTCTCCATGTCCTGTTACATTTTTTCTACTTATAACGAAAACACCCTGTACAAAAATACTTTTCAGAAAAAGATTTCGTAACACTTAAGTTTATATTCAATATTAACAAATACTGGAATGAGATTTTCACTCTGCAGCGGAATGTGCGCTGATATGAAACTTCCTGGCAGATTAAAACTGTGTGCCGGACCGAGACTGGAACTCGGGACCTTTCCAAAGGTCCCGAATTCGAGTCTCGGTCCGGCACACAGTTTTAATCTGCCAGGAAGTTCCATTAACAAATTCTCTTTTTCACATACGCCTTTCTTGCCATTTCCATTCCACATTTTATAGCCTCTCTACTTCGAGCATCATAAGTTGTTTTGCTGCTCAAATAACAAACCTCATCAACTACTTTAATTGTCTCGTTTCCTAATCTGATTCCCTCAGTATCACCTGGTTCGATTTGCCCACTTCCCATTATCCAGGTCCTCCAACCAAGATGCTATCTATCCCGTTCAGCGGTTCTTCGAAGTCCTTCGCTGTGTGTGACAGAACTGCAGCGTCATAGGCATATCTAAAAAAATTGTGTCGTCCTCCTAAACTTCAGTTGCTACGCCTAATTTTTCTTTCGTTTTCTTTACTAGTTGCTCAATTTACAGATTGAATAACATGGTGGGTAGGCTACAACTTATGCTACACCCCTGCCTCACTCCCTTCTCAACCCAGCTTCCCTTTCATGCTCCCCAGTCTCATACAACTACTGTAAGAAAATGAAACACCTTTAACCGTCCTTATCAGCTTATTTATTGTGCAGCTACCAGTTTCGGCTCTTCAGAACTTAGTTGATCCATAGACACGATGCATCAGTGGCCATCGAAACTGGTTTACGCAGGCTATCTGTTACTGTGATGGTTTGAGGGACGACATCACAGTTACAGATAGTCTGGGTAAACCAGTTATGTTGACCACTGATGCATCGTATATATTACAGAGGGAGGTGGCGCACTGGTTAGCACGTTGCACTCGCATTCGGGAGGACGACGGCTCAAACTTGCGTCTGGCCATCCTGATTTAGGTTTTCTGTGATTTCCTTAAATCGCTTCAGGCAGATGTCGAGATGGTTCCTTTGAAAGGACACAGACGATTTCCTTCCCGATCCTTCCCTAATCCGATGGGACCGATGACCTCGTTGTTTGGTCCCCTCCCCCCAAACCAACCAATCATCGTATACATGAATTGTGATGACCCCTAAAGCCAGAAGAAGGCGCACTGAAGCGCCTAAAATGGTAGCTACACAATAAGATCGTAAGGACGGATGTAGGGGTTTCATTTTCTTACAAGAGTGGACGACCGTTTTCCCCCAGACCTCCCGTCCAAAGAGTGGACGTACAGAAACTTACAACTACTGTCTGGTTTCAGCACCAGTTGAAAACAGCCTTTCGCACTCTGTATTTTACCCCTGCTATTTTGAGAATTTCAAAAAGAAAATGGTTCAAATGGCTCTGAGCACTATGGGACTTAACATCTGAGGTCATCAGTCTCCTAGACTTAGAACTACTTAAACCTAACTGACCTAAGGACATCACACACATCCATGCCAGAGGCAGGATTCGAACCTGCGACCGTAGCAGCAGCTTGGTTCCGGACTGGAGCGCCTAGAACCGCTCGGCCACAACGGCCGGCTTGAGAATTTCAGAGACAGCATTCCAGTCAACGCTGTCAAAAGATTTATCTAGGTCTACAAACGCTGTAATGTTGGTTTCTCCTTTCCTTAACCTATCTTCTAAGACAAATCGTAGGGTCAGTATCGCCTTGCGTGATCCGTAATCCAAATTGATCTTTCCCGTTCCCGCTATTTATAGTCTGCATAGCAGGTGTTAATCACCAATGGTGCTATAGCACTGGTGCGCCTCCTTCGGTGGTGCCCGCCCAGCAGACTGCGGCTGAGCACCTGCTCGCTTATTCACTGCAGCCACGGAGTCGCTGCTTCGTGTTGATGACGTTGCCAGGCGCGGATAGACCGACTCTCCCAACCCTTGTCACACTGCCCCGCCGTGCATTCCTAACGCAGCAGAGCGGCAGCGAGGGGTTGTGGTTTCTCCCGCAGAGCTCACCCCACATAGCGTCTCACCGCAGGTCTTTTTCCTTTGTGAGTCACGCCGTAAATTTTGCTGCGGCCAGA
This sequence comes from Schistocerca gregaria, assembly GCF_023897955.1. NCBI lineage: Eukaryota > Metazoa > Arthropoda > Insecta > Orthoptera > Acrididae > Schistocerca > Schistocerca gregaria. The sequence goes on from NC_064921.1 coordinate 305,500,668, forward strand.
AGGTGCCTCTTTCCGCTTCAGATTACGACGCGACGCGTGGAACACCGAACTGCTCTTCGTGCTAAGGTGTGCGCCGCCCTCTTTACACGGCTCCAGCTTTCAGCACACTCTGCTTCGCCATGAAACAGACTCCACTAATGTCTTTCGCTTTCGCGTTACTTTCTTCTTTGAAGTTACATTAATGTTTTGGCTCGTTCTAAACGTCATAGTTCTTTGATACTGCTTCTGTTTCCGACAACAGCTTGGCCGTTAGAGACAGACTTCTGTCTTAAGTTTACGGATATCACTGAATTAATCTTCTCTGAATGCGATCCGCAGTAAATCACAGAACTGGAGAAATAGGAGTAACTAATTCAGGAAAGAAATAAAGGTAAACCAGCCTGTTTCAGTATAAGCTTGGAATATGTGGAGCAACTGTATTAAGAACTTATATTTTCTGTCGGAAGATAGCTATAAATATATAAAATAAATCACCGCAAAGCCATTCTAGGTATAAAATTAATTACAGCCTTGTTAATTAATAATTTTCGTCTACCTAAAGGTTCATAAATAATATTCGATAAATAAAATAACCTGGAGAATATAAACCATGGCCAACCTTTAAAGAAAGTGATTCTAAACAACCCTATCAATTTATCATCATTAAATCACCAATAACCTCATAGTATCCCGTGAGTGGCTGCAACAAGGAACGACTTATTGCCTGTTATCTGGAAAAAAAATTCTTTGTAGTTCAGACACCCCTAGGAGAGAGGAACGGTGAGGGTGAGGTTGAGGGTGAGGGTGAGGGAGGGAGGGAGGGAGGGAGGAGGCAGAGGAGGAGGAGGGGAGGGGAGAGAGAGAGAGAGAGAGAGAGAGAGAGAGAGAAGAGAGAAAATAGGAAGTTTCATACCTAAAAACGAGAGTAACTAAGATTTCAACGGAATGTGGTCTTACGTGGCCATTCCATCTTAAATCCCGGTAATATCCACCCTCTAATGGAAAGGGATAGCGCCTAGGGCAGATACATTCTTCTGTATATTTTTGAGCTGTCAGCTGGGGTTATATTTCGTTGCTTGTTTGCTTTGCTAATATGGTAGTGCAGCACTGAGTTTTGCAGAATGTTCTGTCACAATTAGGATAACGTTGTACAAAATGCAGAGAGCCTCGGTTGATAACACCAGATTTGAAAGGATTGCTACACGAAGGTGTACTTACAACTCTTAATTGTGATGTTAATATATCAAATGCGCTTTCTATTGTTTTTCCTCCAGTTCATGATCTTATTGAACATTCTTCACATGTTTTCAACTGATTCTGTGACTCTGCTTTCATTTTTTCGAATGGGAAACGCGTAATTCTTCACGAAACAGGCGACCTTTGATCTGTGTTTTTTTATGTTTGGTTTGTGGGGCGCTCAACTGCTCGGTCATCAGTGCCCCTGCGAAGTCCCAATTTTTACACAGTCCAGTTTTTTTACATAGTCCAATCTAGACACTGTCACGAATGATGATTATGATGATGATGATAAAGAGGAGGAGGAGGAGGAGGAGGAGGAGGAGGAGGAGTACAACATAAACACCCAGTTTCCGGGCACAGAAAATCCCAAACCCGGCTCCGAATCGAACCCGCGACCCTGTGATCCAGAGGTAGCAACGCTAGCCACTAGAACACGAGGTGTGGACCGACCTTTGATTTGGTTGATTATGGTGTCCGTTCCGCAAATATTAACCGAAATCACTGTTCCAATATTCTAACGTCTTCATTTACCTGTATCCATTATTACAAATACGAGTAGCTAACTGCATCTAGGAATACGTACACCTCAAGTTAATTCAATAAGGCTGTGCTAAGTGTGAATGACAAGCAAACTGTAGACACAATTTGGCAAGTTGCGTAGTGAGTAGAAACGATACCGCATTTCCTCTAACTTGCCTCCAGTTCGCCGTCCGATGTGGCCGAGCGGTTCTAGGCGCTTCAGTCGGGAACCGCGCCACCGCTACGGTCGCAGGTTCGAATCCTGCCTCAGGCATGGATGTGTGTGATGTTCTTAGGTTACTTAGGTTTAAGTAGTTCTTAGTTCTAGGGGACTGATGACCACAGATGTCCCATAGTGCCGGCCGCGGTGGTCTCGCGGTTCTAGGCGCCGTCCGGAACCGTGGGACTGCTACGGTCGCAGGTTCGTATCCTGCCTCGGGCATGGATGTGTGTGATGTCCTTAGGTTAGTTAGGTTTAAGTAGTTCTTAGTTCTAGGGGACTGATGACCACAGATGTCCCATAGCGCTCAGAGCCATTTGAACCATTTTTTGCCTCCAGTTCGTTGTTTTTTCTCGGAATGCCAGCCTTCATTTTATGTAACACACCACAGAAACACTTCTGAGACATTCTGGAAACGGTCGGAATACGTGTTCCATTCCTGCATGCGTCAAATATGCCATATTTCCTCCCCTCTTTTTCACCTGTGATAGGTCCTCTCAGTATCTTCTTCGTTACCATAAATTTACGAGTTTCATTAGATACAGTGCACCACTCTTGGTGGTGAAGACGACGTAGTTGTAGCAAAACTTCAGCACGTTTCCTTGCAGTATTCTCCACGCCACGTCCCCGGTCCTCCGCCAATAGGTATAGGTATAACCACCTCTGTACACGCCGAGGGAATATGTCATGTACCCTGAAACGATCTCGAATACTAGTAGAAGCTGACGCCACAGAAGACTGCCCAACATATAGTCACGACATTTCTCCCTTTCTGGATAAATGAGCCATGGTGTTGGCGACGCAGCACATTCTAAGACATTTAAAGACGAAGCACGATAGGACAACAGAACGCCGGCCCGGCGGATGCCCGCGGAGGTTTCCGGCGCTGTGTGCGGGGCTTCGCGCCCCGAGTAATGCAGTTTTACTCTCCAACGAACGCAGTAGCGGCCCGACCGGTTTACCCTTCCCAGAGCTTCCCGCCGGCCGTACCGAATGACCGGGTAATCCTCTTAGCGGCGAGCGGCTTCGAACCAATGTTCCGTGAAATGAGCGGACACGAGCGTGCCCGCCGGACACGGGCCGAGCTCCGTCCTCTGACCAGTCGCACCGCACGCCTGCACCGCCGGCTCGCAGGATTCGCCGCTGTCTGCGCTGCGAGGGAACTGCTGCTGCTCGCAGTCTGGAGCGGAACGTGCTAAGCGCGAATGCGTTCGCTTTGCGAGCTACCTTCGTGGCCGGTCATAAAACTGGCCCACCGCCTAACCCGTAGCCTGAACTGAAGACATCGTAGAATTTATCTGCCAGATGCAGGAAGTTACTTCTTGGATATACAGGGTGTTACAAAAAGGTACGGCCAAACTTTCAGGAAACATTCCTCACACACAAAGAAAGAAAATATGTTATGTGGACATGTGTCCGGAAACGCTTACTTTCCACGTTAGAGCTCATTTTATTACTTGTCTTCAAATCATATTAATCATGGAATGGAAACACACAGCAATAGAACGTACCAGCGTAACGTCAACACTTTGTTACAGGAAATGTTCAAAATGTCCTCCGTTAGCGAGGATACATGCATTCACCCTCCGTCGCATGGAATCCCTGATGCGTTGATGCAGCCCTGGAGAGAGGCGTATGGTATCACATCCGTCCAAAATACGAGCACGAAGAGTCTCTACATTTGGTACCGGGGTCGCGTAGACAAGAGCTTTCAAATGCCCCCATAAATGAAAGACAAGAGGGTTGAGGTCAGTAGAGCGTGGAGGCCATGGAATATGTCCGCCTCCACCAATCCATCGGTCACCGAATCTGTTGTTGAGAAGCGTACGAACACTTCGACTGAAATGTGCAGGAGCTCTATCGTGCACGAACCACATGTTGTGTCGTACTTGTAAAGGCACATGTTCTCGCAGCACAGGTAGAGTATCCCGTATGAAATCATGATAACGTGCTCCATTGAGCGTAGGTGGAAGAACATGGGGCCCAATCAAGACATCACCAACAATGCCTGCCCAAACGTTCACAGAAAATCTGTGTTGGGGACGTGATTGCACAATTGCGTGCGGATTCTCGTCAGCCCACACATGTTGATTGTGAAAATTTACAATTTGATCACGTTGGAATGAAGCCTCATCCGTAAAGAGAACATTTGCACTGAAATGAGGATTGACACATTGTTAGATGAACCATTTGCAGAACTGTACCCTTGGAGGCCATTCAGCTGCTGATAGTGCCTGCACACGCTGTACATGGTACGGAGACAACTGGTTCTCCCGTAGCACTCTCCATACAGTGACGTGGTCAACGTTACCTTGTACAGCAGCAACTTCTCTGACGCTGACATTAGGGTTATCGTCAACTGCACGAAAAATTGCCTCGTCCATTGCAGGTGTCCTCGTCGTTCTAGGTCTTCCCCAGTCACGAGTCATAGGCTGGAATGTTCCGTGCTCCCTAAAACGCCGATCAATTTCTTCGAACGTCTTCCTGTCGGGACACCTTCGTACTGGAAATCTGTCTCGATACAAACGTACGGCGCCACGGCTATTGCCCAGTGCTAATCCATACATCAAATGGGCATCTGCCAACTACGCATTCGTAAACATTGCACTGACTGCAAAACCACGTTCGTGATGAACACTAACCTGTTGATGCTACGGACTGATGTGCTTGATGCTAGTACTGTACAGCAATGAGTCGCATGTCAACACAAGCACCGAAGTCAACATTACCTCCCTTCAATTGGGCCAACTGGCGGTGAATCGAGGAAGGACAGTACATACTGACGAAACTAAAATGATCTGTAACATGGAAATTAAGCGTTTCCGAACACATGTCCACATAACATCTTTTCTTTATTTGTGTGCGAGGAATGTTTTATGAAAGTTTGGCCGTACCTTTTTGTAACACACTGTATTATTTGAGGGTAACGCTGTAATCAGCATGATGGTTGGTCAAGGTGTTTTCCCAGGAACGGTCCTCCTGAAGATGTCTTTCTCCAGCCTTCGAAATAATGTACCCAGCCAGTTAAACGATCTATTCACCACTGCCTATATTCTACGTCAACATGCAATAACCAATATACAAACGGCAGGTGACAGCACTACAGGTGGAGGGAATGTAAAGGGTTTCCAGAGAGGGGGGATGCGGTAAACAGGGCAGTCGTTGTCGTAAAACGCAAACAGAGCGATTTATCTGACTTAGAAATACGCATGATCATTGGCTTTCGGGTAAAGGGTGGAAGCATTTCCGAAACGGCCAAGTTTGTTAACTGTTCGCGTGCCGCCGTCGTCAGAGTATGCCGTGCATGGCAAAGCGGCGCTGTGCAAAAGCGATGCAACGGTGGTGCACCATGGGCCACAGATGGTGGAGGTGAACAAAGGCTGGGGAGGTGTATACGAGCGACTAAACGTGCACCTACTCAACAACTGACCGCCCAGATAAACCAAGGGGCTGCCAACATATCTCAACTGCCTTTCAGCGAACGTTTGCTGCGTATGTGCCTCCACATCAACCGCCTGGTTTATGGATCCATGCTGACTGCGGTTCATCGACGCGATGGCTAGAATTTGCACTCATGTACCGCATCTGGATGTTCACTGAGTGGCGATTGGTGACCTTCTCAGATGAATTACGTTCTATGCTCCATCAGACCCATGACCGTTGGCGTGTACACCATAAGATGTCTGAATATAAACAAGAAGGTAGCGTTGTATCGGGTGAATACGTGGGACTCACTGGGATGGCATCTACCAGTGGGACAATGCAACGTATCACACAGGTCATCGTGTATGTGCTCAATTAGATGGAATCAACTAGCAGGACAAAGTGTCATGTCACACAGGTCGTCATGTTTGTGCAGGATTAGATGGCACCTACTAGCAGGACAATGCAACATCTCACAGTGGTGACTGTGTGCATGTAGGAGTACATGGTATCTACCAGCAGGACAATGCATCATGTCACAGAGGACACTGTGTACGTACAGGATTAGATGGCATCTACCAGAAGGACATTCATCATGTCAAAGAGGTCACTGTGAGTGTGCAGGATTAGATGGCATCTACCAGCAGGACAATGCATCATGTCACAGAAATCGCTGTGTACATACAGGATTAGATGGCATCTACCAGCAGGACAATGCATCATGTCACAGAAATCGCTGTGTACATACAGGATTAGATGGCATCTACCAGCAGGACAGTGCAACATCTCACACAGGTCATCCTGTTTGTGCAGGATTAGGTGGCAACTACCAGCGGGACAATGCAATGTTTCACAGAGATCGCTGTGTACGTGCAGGATTAGATGGCGTCTACTAACAGGACAATGCAACGTGTCACAGATTTGGCCATGTACGTGCAAGATTGGTTTAACGTTCTCGCCTGGTCACCAAACTCTCCGGATTTTAACCCTATTGCGAATCTGTGGGACCTCCTCAATCGGGCTGTTTGCCTCATGGACCCTTAATATAGGAACTTAACGCATCTGGCCAAGGCCTGCCTCCATCCCTGTCAGTATCTTTTTAAACCACGTTGACTCGCTTTCTGCACGTACAGCAGCGGTCTATGCTGCAAAAGTTGGTTACTTAGGTTTTTGCGGGTCATGAAAATATGACTGGACGATGTGTAAAGTGTACCTACGCACCTTAAAATGAGCTCTGAACTACGGAGTACTTTGCAGTTTTCACATCAAAAAGCACTATTAGAAGTGAAAGAGCGGATAAAACACGAATAAATATCCTTGTACTGACCGCGGTTCGAATCCGAGACCTGTCGATTTGTTAAACTTTAGTCGAAGTCAACAGTCGAGGAGATAATATTTAAAATTTACCTTTGGTTTGCCGACGATGATAGAAAATCAAGGAGCCACTACTTGGTATTATTCTATATTCGACGATATATGCACAACTTACACTGTATGCTGTCAGTCACTGGAAATATTGCTGAATAAGAACCGCGTTTTAGCTGCTTCAGAGGTTCCGACGTAGAGCATATCAAAACAGGAACCAAATGTCGTCTTTGAGGCTTTACGTTGTCAGTCTGTTGCTTTACCTAGGGTCTGTCCGTGTGTGTGTGTGTGTGTGTGTGTGTGTGTGTGTGTGTGTGTGTGTGTGTGTGTGTGTGTGTGTTTGTGTCTGTTTCTGTTTCTAGTCATCAGTTAACAAGCAGCATGTAAGAAGCGGTTTTGGCGCGATAAAATGTTTCGATCACGTGCGTCTTGCTATTCAGTAATGTGACATTCCTTAGTGAGTCAGTCCAGCACCTGCGTATAATGGCCGTATACACACAGTGGATACTATTTGTTCATGTGGATATGTAAGGTGTTTTCTGTGTACCGAGTGTAAATGCAGATATCTGTATAATTGGTATCTTAATATGTACACTCATCAGTGTGTTGGTTATTGTTTTCTCTGCGTCGAGCAGAAAACTCTACGGCCTGACGTTTTCCTCGCAGTCGTTACTGCACCTCTGTGGACTACGCCTATTAGTGTAGACTATCCATTTTGCGTCCATGCGTCCAGACGCTACCCAGATAAAAATTCAAGCAGTGCGGAATTAGATACCAGAGTCAAACATACTGTAAAAATTCTAATGAAGCGTAACTGACTCACGAAAGAGGTCGTTTGCTAAACCTCGTTCGCTGGCTATGTTTCGGCGTTCTGGAGTAACTGAAACTGTTAGAGGAAAAAGCTGTTGGATTCATCATAGACAGTTCAGTCAGATCAAAAGCGGTAGTGAGATGCACTACATGTAGAACAGTGGGAAACAATTTTGAAATGGTGTATAGTCAGATGTTTTGTGAAATGATTCGTCTAAAACCAGATATATTAGAAAACCTTCGACACACCTTTGAATTGTGCTCGAGATCATGTAGAGTAAATGGAGTGCCGTTTAAGAATCTTAGGTTTAATGTTTAGCTTAGAATCACAGATTTTAAAAAGTACTAGATCCATTTTGTGTCGCAGAACTTTCAATTCTCAATCGACACTTCATTTGCTGTACACTGTTTCTGAGCATCATGCAAACGAACGTCAAATGACTCTCTAATCTATTTCATTTGTTACTTTGAGATAAATCATACCACAAAACGTATAACTTTTTTCACTTTTTCAAATTTTTTTCAGAAAGCATAATATATTTAAATATCGATCGGTATTCGATTTTTATTTTGTGCTAGACCTCACGCTGTCAGTTCGATACTCCATTTGTGCATTTCCGATTCTTGGTTTGTCTATGGAAATTGGGACAAAAAGTATATTGTGTGTAAGTCCTAGAATATCTTGTTTTCACTCCAGTCAAACAATTGACCAGAAATTCCTAGACTCCAGTTTCTAAAACAAGTCAAGAAACGTACTAATTATTTCAATGTATATCCCGCTTAATGATTAGCTGTGCTAACACTAGAGAAAGCGGTCTCATTATGAGGGGAACCACCTATCATCAGCCAACGGAGTAAGAAAGTGAGGGTGACGATGTTAGTAGACTACATACCCGTCGTCACATACTATTCAGTTGTTTGGGGAGTGATTAGTAGATTGCGTAATGCTGTCGGCGGCGTTAGGTAAAGTCGATCCCTTTGGAGGATGGGGCAGCTGGTATAGGCTTGAAACTTCCTTAAAAATAAAAACTGCGTGCCTAATCGGTGCTCGAACTTGCGACCATCGCATTTCATAAGAACATAAGAGATAGGTATTGGCGGAAGTGTAGCTCTGAAGGCGGATCTTGAGTCGTGGTCGGATAGCTCTGTCGACAGATCACTTGCTGCGAAAAACAAATTTCTCACTTCAGATCCCAGTTCGGCAATTAGTTTTGATATACCAGGAAATTTCGATCGTCGCACACTCCACTGCAGGGCGAAAATTCACTGAGAAGTTGACTTGCCAGTAAAGTTGTTACAACTCCTCATCTCAGCCACACAGGTTGTTGGGAGCAGATGTACATTCAGCAAATCTCACTTCAAGACCGTACTTATTAGATGCGAAGGAAGAGAGTCAGTGAGGTAGAGGAAGTACAGTCATGGCTGTGTAACCATTCCGACCCTAGTGCGGTGACCAACTGCGCTAGGTTTCTCGGTTGAATATCCCAGCCGTTGAAATATCCCCTTAGAAAAATTAATGGATTACTGTGCTGATAAACCTCTACGTTATTTGATTTTCAAACAGTTGACCAAAACTGAACGTACTCAGACATTTCTATCTTTACTTATTCTGATCAACACTAAACTGACACACAATATTTTTAGCGCAAAGCGATCTGACTTTCAATAATCCCTACAAAAGAATGGCCCTAACTAACAATAACCTATACCTTTCATGAATCACTTACCTCACAAACATCTTCATTACTCGAACTATTGCCATACAGCGAGCGCCAATAGTGCCAGCTAAATAAAAGATTCTAACTACTGAAGGCACTAACTACTGATACGCATAGTTAGCAAATGAAAGATTTTGATAGAGAACAAACAATGTATTTACTTTAATAATATTCAAAAGTCTTATAAGTTCATGATATACAGTATAACAAATTTACTCTTTCTGATGGACACTCGTCCAGATCGTCCGCTCTGAAAATTCTGCCCTCTCTCTCCCCACATCCACCACTGCTGGCGGCTCACCTCCAACTGCGGAACGCTACGTGCTGTTAACATCCAACTACCCAACACTACAATAGCGACTATTTCAACAATGCCACCCAGCCACAGACTGCACACAGCACAGCCAGTGATTTTCATACAGAGCCTACGTGGCATTACCAACATAAAAAACCTAAACAGCCTACTTACACCTAAACAGCCTTCTTACACCTAAACAGCCTACTTACAGCGTGTACAGCTCGATCAAGGTGGTTCCACAGATTCTCAACTGGATGTAAATGAGGGCAGTTTGGTAGCTAGAGGTGTACTGTAAACTCATGTTGGTGCTCTTCCAACTGCGCACGTGGACTGCGAGCTGCGTGGCACATTGCATTATCCTCCTGGTAAATGCCATCGTCCTGAGAAAAAGCAAATCACATATAGGAGTGGACATGCTTCCTAAGATAGATGCACACTTGTTTTGATCCACTGTGCTGTCAAGAATGACGAGTCATCCAGGGAATGCCATGAAAACATTTTCCACACCATAACGATCCCTCCTCGGAACTTTTGACGATTGTTGCAGGGTGTTTGCTTTCAGATGTTTCATGCTGTATGCGACAACGGTCATCTGTCCGATGGAGCATAAATCTGATTCATCTGAAAAGGCTACCTTTCGGGACCCAGTAGACATCTAGTTACGGTACTGCCGTGTATATTGCAGCCTTCGTCGCCGATGAGCAGCCGTCAGCATTAGTGCGCGAACCAGGCGTCTGCTGTGGAGCCCCAAGCTCAGCAACGTTCGCTCAACATTGTTGACAGCCTTTTCGTTTATCGGAGATGTCAGCTGCACATCTTTCGCCCGTACACATCTTCGCAGTCATGGTTAACCTCTGTCATCTAGGGCCCGTGGAGCACAGCAAGTGCCTCGGCGCTTTTTTTTTCGGTAGCGACGTCTTGGCATGCACGACATATCTTCATCACGGCGATACGCGATCAGTTTACAAACGTAACCGTTCGGAAGTGTTTCCACGGTTGGACCGAAAGCCAATGATCATACCCTTTCGGACGTCATATAAATTGCTCCGTTTGCGCATCATGACGATGCACGGCGTTCCACGTTCCCCCGACGTGCTTTATATACCGTCCACTGCTAGTGCTGAAACATGCCGGCATGCCGGGCGAATGGCCGAGCGGTTCTAGGCGCTACAGTCTGGAGCCGAGCGACCGCTAACGTCGCAGGTTCGAATCCTGCCTCAGGCATGGATGTGTGTGATGTCCTTAGGTTAGTTAGGTTTAATTAGTTCGAAGTTCTAGGCGACTGATGACCTCATAAGTTAAGTCGCATAGTGCTCAAAGCCATTTGAACCATTTTGAACCGCATGCAGCTGTGAGTGACACTGACGTCGAACATAGGAGGTCGACACATTTATGTGACTGGGCTGTTTCTAAAACAATAGAATGCGAGTGTTTTACGCTCGTGCTACAGTGATTACGGAATACAGTCAACAGTATATGTGGTCAGCATCAGGAAATCCCTTGCAATTGCGTGGATATGAAGTTACAACATATTTATGAGCCATATGTGAAATGGTCTGGGTGTACCGTGGTATCTGCAAGACGGACACTTTTTCCAGCTTAAAAAAAAGTTGTCGCTGCGTACTCCATAGTTTCCGCGGATTCTGTTTGCTGCCTTCCACGTACGTCGGAACAAATCAGACCCACCTCATTCAGTGAGGGCATGTAGGTCTGTTTTTACTTTCGTTGGTATTTGAGGATCTGTGTGTTCTCCCGCTGAAGATGGATATCTCAAATCCTTTTTCAAGAACTGCAGCTGCTTTTATTGTTGGTTGTCTCCATTGTAGCCTGCTAGTTGTAGTTAATGTGGGTGGGGACTGTGATGGGGGAGTGGGGGGGGGGGGGAGTTCGGAGATGTCCGATATTTTCTTATGTACGAAAGCTTCATGCCTTTGGAGTTTAGTTGTAGAGACACGGTTGATGGTTAGGAGCAGTAAATCGATGTAGTTTCCAGACAGGCTGTGATCATACACCATTGTTATGCTCAATAGGGTGTCGAGCTCACTGGTGTGGTTTCTGTTTAGTGACACGGCAGCATAGTATTCTGCTGTGCTTTATACTAAAACTGGAGCACAGCAACGAAGCGTTGCAGCTGTTAGTACCACACATCTTGGGAAGGTATTGTTCCTGGCGGGAACCTTGGTTGTACTATTAGCTTTGGTAAGCTGCCCTTTACGGTGAGCGAGTCTGGAGAGCTCGAACCCTCACTGTACTCTGTTCTTCGCTGGCACTTCTCGGTGGTTCTCTCTGCTGACCTACGTCTAAAAGTTCTCTTCTCTTTCGGTCCAACCGTTTCACAAGGTGATTTTAGCTTCATGCCTTTGGAGTTTAGGTGTAGAGACACGTTTGATGGTTGGGAGCAGTAAATCGATGTAGTTTCCAGACAGGCTGTGATCATACACCATTGTTATGCTCAATAGGGTGTCGAGCTCACTGGTGTGGTTTCTGTTTAGTGACACGGCAGCATAGTATTCTGCTGTGCTTTATACTAAAACTGGAGCACAGCAACGAAGCGTTGCAGCTGTTAGTACCACACATCTTGGGAAGGTATTGTTCCTGGCGGGAACCTTGGTTGTACTATTAGCTTTGGTAAGCTGCCCTTTACGGTGAGCGAGTCTGGAGAGCTCGAACCCTCACTGTACTCTGTTCTTCGCTGGCACTTCTCGGTGGTTCTCTCTGCTGACCTACGTCTAAAAGTTCTCTTCTCTTTCGGTCCAACCGTTTTACAAGGTGACTTTAGCTTCATGCCTTTGGAGTTTAGGTGTAGAGACACGTTTGATGGTTGGGAGCAGTAAATCGATGTAGTTTCCAGACAGGCTGTGATCATACACCATTGTTATGCTCAATAGGGTGTCGAGCTCACTGGTGTGGTTTCTGTTTAGTGACACGGCAGCATAGTATTCTGCTGTGCTTTATACTAAAACTGGAGCACAGCAACGAAGCGTTGCAGCTGTTAGTACCACACATCTTGGGAAGGTATTGTTCCTGGCGGGAACCTTGGTTGTACTATTAGCTTTGGTAAGCTGCCCTTTACGGTGAGCGAGTCTGGAGAGCTCGAACCCTCACTGTACTCTGTTCTTCGCTGGCACTTCTCGGTGGTTCTCTCTGCTGACCTACGTCTAAAAGTTCTCTTCTCTTTCGGTCCAACCGTTTCACAAGGTGATTTTAGCTTCATGCCTTTGGAGTTTAGGTGTAGAGACACGTTTGATGGTTGGGAGCAGTAAATCGATGTAGTTTCCAGACAGGCTGTGATCATACACCATTGTTATGCTCAATAGGGTGTCGAGCTCACTGGTGTGGTTTCTGTTTAGTGACACGGCAGCATAGTATTCTGCTGTGCTTTATACTAAAACTGGAGCACAGCAACGAAGCGTTGCAGCTGTTAGTACCACACATCTTGGGAAGGTATTGTTCCTGGCGGGAACCTTGGTTGTACTATTAGCTTTGGTAAGCTGCCCTTTACGGTGAGCGAGTCTGGAGAGCTCGAACCCTCACTGTACTCTGTTCTTCGCTGGCACTTCTCGGTGGTTCTCTCTGCTGACCTACGTCTAAAAGTTCTCTTCTCTTTCGGTCCAACCGTTTCACAAGGTGATTTTAGCTTCATGCCTTTGGAGTTTAGGTGTAGAGACACGTTTGATGGTTGGGAGCAGTAAATCGATGTAGTTTCCAGACAGGCTGTGATCATACACCATTGTTATGCTCAATAGGGTGTCGAGCTCACTGGTGTGGTTTCTGTTTAGTGACACGGCAGCATAGTATTCTGCTGTGCTTTATACTAAAACTGGAGCACAGCAACGAAGCGTTGCAGCTGTTAGTACCACACATCTTGGGAAGGTATTGTTCCTGGCGGGAACCTTGGTTGTACTATTAGCTTTGGTAAGCTGCCCTTTACGGTGAGCGAGTCTGGAGAGCTCGAACCCTCACTGTACTCTGTTCTTCGCTGGCACTTCTCGGTGGTTCTCTCTGCTGGCCTACGACTAAAAGTTCTCTTCTCTTTCGGTCCAACCGTTTCACAAGGTGATTTTTCATCGATATGACGCTAGGTAACAACATACGACTACCTAAATCCTAACTAAACGCCGATTAACTACGATATTTAGTTTTTAAGTATAGGTCGAAACAAAATGGCCCTCCGAAAATGAGATGCTCTACTGATTTTGCTACCTTTTCTGTCTTCGTCATACTTCACAGGCCCTCCAGTATTGGCAGCAGTTGGCCAGCTAATGAGTACAGAAAAGCTGAATACTGAAACCAATTTCCGTGCAATGTAAGAAAATTTATTTGGCAGACATACATGAAGACGAACCGGCGACCGCATGGTCAAAAGCAAAATTGTCTGTTCTCTTAGTTTATCATCGTGGATACGCAGAATCTTCCTTGCGGTATAATTTATTGGCTGAGCAAACTTCCATTTCCGATGATACAGCACAGTGAACAGAAACCAAAATAAGCAGCAGAAATTTGAGTTCATTGCTAGCCACGTCTAAACGACACTTGAGCGCAAGATGACGAGACGACGATTAAGTAACCTCTGTTGGATTTCTTATCGCGGAACTGGCAGCTGATTAAGGTACGTCATCCGCGATAAGCTGACAGTCTTGCCCAGAAGCAACATGCAGCGCAGGGCGTCGCATCTTCTTGACATTTTTCGCAGAAAATCTTCTGATGGGTGAGTTTCATCTGACGTAATTGCATCGCTGTTTCGCTGTGTAGCACCCTACCAAAGTATTTCCCGTCAACACGAGACCTGCCCACTGTGGCATTAATGGGAGAGAATACCATTTGCAATCGCGCTTTATGCAAGTGTGTTGCGAATGAACTGTTCTGCTTTTCGCGTCAATAAAAATCCTTCGTAACACGCTCACTGACATTACACATTCCTTTAGTAATCAGTCTCCTGGCTGGTTTGATGCTGGTGCCACGAATTCCTCTTCTCATGTCAGTGTAGGACTTGCAACCTAAGCCCTCAAGTATTTGCTGGATGTATTCCAATCTCTGTCTTCCTCTACAGCTTATGTCCTCTACACCTCCCTCTAGTGCCAAGGAAGTCATTCCTGATGTCTTAACAAATGTCCTATCATCAGGTCCCTTCATATTGTCAGTGTTTTCTACATATTCATTTCCTCTCCGATTCTGCGCAGAACCTCCCCATTCCTTATGTTACCAGTTCCCCTAATTTTCAACATTCGTCTGTAGCTTCAATTGCTTCGACGGTCTTCTGTTCGATTTTCCCATATTCCATGTTTCACTACCATAAAATGCTGTGCTCCAAACGTGCATTCTCAGAAATTTATTCCTCAAATTCAGGCTTTTCTTTGATACTATTAGATTTCTTTAGGTCAGGAATGCCCTTTTTGCCAGTGCTAGTCTGCTTTTGATGTCCTCCTTCGTTCGTCCGTCATTGCTTATTTTGCGGCCAAAGCAGCAGAATTCCTTAACTTCGCCTACTTCGTGACCTTCACTCCAGATGTTAAGTTTCTCGCTGTTCTCATTTGTGCTACTTCTCATTACTGTCGCCTTTCTTCGGTTTACTCTCATTCCATATTCTGTACTCATTATACTGTTCATTCCATTTAGCAGATCAAGTGATTCCTCTTCACTTGGGATAGGAAAGTCATCAGCGAATCGTATCATTGATATCCTTTCACCCTGAATTTTAATCATACTCTTGAACCTTTCTTTTATTTCCATCGCTGCTTGTTCGACATACAGTTTGAACAGAAGAGTCGGAAGACTACATCTCTATCTTACTCCTTTTTAAATCCGAGTACTTCGTTCTTGGTCGTCCACTCTTATTATTCTCTCTTGGCTCTTGTACAAATTGTATATTATCTGTCTCTTCCTATAGCTTACCCCTATTGTTCTCAGAATTTTGGACATCTTGCACCATTTTACATTGTCTAACGCTTTTTCCAGGTCGACAAATCCTATGAGCGTGTCTTAATTTTTCTTTACTCTTGCCTTCATTACAACCTTTCCTGAAGCCAAACTAATCGTCATCCAACACGCCCTCAATTTTCTTTACTATTCTTCTGTGTATTATTCTTGTCTGCAACTTGGATGCATAAGATGTTAATCTGGTTGTGCGATAATTCTCGCACATGTCAGCTCTTGCAGTCTTCGGAACTGTGTGGATGATACACTCCTGGAAATGGAAAAAAGAACACATTGACACCGGTGTGTCAGACCCACCATACTTGCTCCGGACATTGCGAGAGGGCTGTACAAGCAATGATCACATGCACGGCACAGCGGACACACCAGGAACCGCGGTGTTGGCCGTCGAATGGCGCTAGCTGCGCAGCATTTGTGCACCGCCGCCGTCAGTGTCAGCCAGTTTGCCGTGGCATACGGAGCTCCATCGCAGTCTTTAACACTGGTAGCATGCCGCGACAGCGTGGACGTGAACCGTACGTGCAGTTGACGGACTTTGAGCGAGGGCGTATAGTGGGCATGCGGGAGGCCGGGTGAACGTACCGCCGAATTGCTCAACACGTGGGGCGTGAGGTCTCCACAGTACATCGATGTTGTCGCCAGTGGTCGGCGGAAGGTGCACGTGCCCGTCGACCTGGGACCGGACTGCAGCGACGCACGGATGCACGCCAAGACTGTAGGATCCTACGCAGTGCCGTAGGGGACCGCACCGCCACTTCCCAGCAAATTAGGGACACTGTTGCTCCTGGGGTATCGGCGAGGACCATTCGCAACCGTCTCCATGAAGCTCGGCTACGGTCCCGCACACCGTTAGGCCGTCTTCCGCTCACGCCCCAACATCGTGCAGCCCGCCTCCAGTGGTGTCGCGACAGGCGTGATTGGAGGGACGAATGGAGACGTGTCGTCTTCAGCGATGAGAGTTGCTTCTGCCTTGGTGCCAATGATGGTCGTATGCGTGTTTGGCGCCGTGCAGGTGAGCGCCACAACCAGGACTGCATACGACCGAGGCACACAGGGCCAACACCCGGCATCATGGTGTGGGGAGCGATCTCCTACACTGGCCGTACACCTCTGGTGATCGTCGAGGGGACACTGAATAGTGCACGGTACATCCAAACCGTCATCGAACCCATCGTTCTACCATTCCTACACCGGCAAGGGAACTTGCTGTTCCAACAGGACAATGCACGTCCGCATGTATCCCGTGCCACCCAAAGTGCTGTAGAAGGTGTAAGTCAACTACCTTGGCCAGCAAGATCTCCGGATCTGTCCCCCATTGAGAAAGTTTGGGACTGGATGAAGCGTCGTCTCACGCGGTCTGCACGTCCAGCACGAACGCTGGTCCAACTGAGGCGCCAGGTGGAAATGGCATGGCAAGCCGTTCCACAGGACTACATCCAGCATGTCTACGATCGTCTCCATGGGAGAATAGCAGCCTGCATTGCTGCGAAAGGTGGATATACACTGTACTAGTGCCGACATTGTGCATGCTCTGTTGCCTGTGTCTATGTGCCTGTGGTTCTGTCAGTGTGATCATGCGATGTATCTGACCCCAGGAATGTGTCAATAAAGTTTCCCCTCCCTGGGACAATGAATTCACGGTGTTCTTATTTCAATTTCCAGGAGTGTATTTTTTCGACAGTCAGATGGTATGTCATCAGATTCACACATTTTACACACCAACGTGAACAGTCGTTTTGTTGCCACTTCCCCCAATGATTTTTAAAAATTCTGATGGAATGTCATCTGCCCTTCTGCCTTATTTGATCTCAATTTCTCCACAACTCTCTTAAATTCTGATTCTAATACTGGATCCTCTATCTCTTCTAAAGTGAATCCTGTTTCTTCATCTATCACATCAGACAAATCTTCCCCCTCACAGAGGACTTCCTCTTTTAATGTTACCACCCTTGCTTTTAATTTTACCGTATCTTCTTTTCACTTTCCCATATGCTGAGTCAGTCCTTAAGACAATCATTTCTTTTCCGATTTCTTCACATTTTTCCTGCAGCCATTTCGTCTCAGCTTCCCTGCACTTGCTGTTTATTTCATTCCGCAGCTACTTGTATTTCTGTACTCCTGAAATTCCATGAACATTTTTGTACTTCCTTCTTTCATCGAGCAACTAAAGTATTTCTTCTGTTACCCATGCTTTCTTCTGAGTTACCTTCCTTGTACCTATGTTTCCTTGTAACTTCTGTGGCCGGCCGCGGTGCCCGAGCGGTTCTAGTCGCTTTAGTCCGGAACCACGTGACTGCTACGGTCGCAGGTTCGAATCCTGCCTCGGGCATGGTTGTGTGTGATGACCTTAGGTTAGTTAGGTTTAAGTAGTTCTAAGTTCTAGGGGACTGATGACCTCAGATGTTAAGTCCCACAGTGCTCAGAGCCAGCCAACTTCTGTGATTGCCCTTTTAAGAGATGTCCACACCCTCTTCAACTGTACTGCCTACTGAGCTATTCCTTGTTGCTGTATCTATAGCCTTAGACAACTTCAAGCGTAACTCGTCATTCCTTAGTGCTTGTGTATCTCACTTCTTTGCGTATTGATTCTTTCTGGCTAATCGTTAAACTTCAGCCTACACTTCATCACTACTACATTGCGATCTGAGTCTGTATGTGCTCCTGGGTACGCCTCACAATCCAGTATCTGATTCAGGAATCTCTGTCCGATCATGATGTAATCTAACTGAAATCTTCCCGTATCACCCAACCTTTTCCAAGTATACCTCCTGCTCTTGTGATTGTTGAACAGAGTATTTGCTATTACTAGCTCAAATTTGTTACAGAACTTGATTCATCTTTCTCCTCTCTCATTCCTTGCCCCAAGCCCATATTCTCCTGTAACCTTTTCTTCTATCTCTTCACCTACGATTGTGTTCCAGTCCCCCATGTCTATTAGATTTTCATCTTCTTTCAATATCCTTATATACTTTCTCAATAGATTCATTTTCAGCTTGCAGCATCGGCATCTATACGTGAACTATTGTCGTCGGTGTGGTTTGCTGTCAATTCTGATCAGAACAACTCTATCACTGAGCTGTTTACAGTAACACACACTCTGACCTACCTTCCTATTCATAACGGATCCTACTCCTGTCACACCATTCTCATCTGACCAGAAATCCTTGTTTTCTTTCCAGTTCACTTCACTGATCCCTACTATGTCTGGAATGAGACTTTGCATTTCCCTTTTCATAGTTTCTAGCTTCCCTGCCATGTTCAAGCTTCTGACATTTCACGCCCCGACTCGTAGAATGTTATCCATTCGTTGCTTATTCAGTCTTTTTCTCGTGGTAACGTGTGTCCCCCCCCCCCCCCCTCCCTGGCAGCCCCTTCAGGAGATCCGAATGAGGGCTATTCCGAAACTTCCGCCAACGGAGAGGTCATCATGACAATTCTTCATTTACACGCCACTTGTCCTGCGGATACACGTTATGTGTCCTTAATGCAGTGGTTTCGATTGCCTTCTGCATCCTCATGCCGTTGATCATGGCTGATTCTTTCTCCTTTAGGGGCAGTTTCCCACCCCAATGACAGGAGATTGCCCTGAACCTCTTTCAGCTTCTCCGCTCTCTTTGACAAGGCCTTTGGCAGAATTATGGCGACTTCTTACGTGGAAGTCATCGGACGCCAATGCTGATTAATAATCAAAACTTATGTGGTGGCTGGTTTCGAACCTGGGACAGAGGACGTTTTGACAACTAATCAAAGACTACTAATGAAAGACGGTACCCTAGACGACGGTACTTCGTGCAATTCCTTTAATACTGAGTTTGTACTGACTGTTTGCTATCCTTAAGTAAGTGCTGCAGGTGGTTTCAGCCCTCATCGAACGACAGAGAAGTGGAACTTAATAGAAACATTGGGATAAAGTGAGGTACGCTATAAATGTACAATTTTTGTAAAGAAACTGTTTCAGACTATGTCATGTAGTCGTATAAATATTATGAGATTACATATGTGAAATTACTATGTATGCAAGATATGCTATTTAGTCTCAAATAATAGTTGGTAGGATTGGGTTGCGAAGTGGCGCAAAACACAATACTCGTATTTGGCAACATTTTTGACGGTCAGATTTTATAGAAATTGTCTTTCGAACCACCATCATTACCATACTTCGTTTACTTTTTCTCCAAGCTCTTCGATCTACTTGGCTTTACCATGGCGCACTTTCTTAAATGAACAGCGTTAACTTCGGACTTGCTGTATTTCTGTAAATGCACGCCTTATACTGATTATTACCGCTGGAAAGAAATCAGAAAGAAACATGGCATTGTAAAAGTTACACATTTTCGGTTCGTCCAGTACCCACATACGTGGACTTCCGTAGAAGGTGAGGTTCACGCCAGTTGACTAGAAGAAGGAGACGTTGCAGAAGTGAGTAACGAAATGAAAAACTACAAATAATCTTGCAGTAATCAACTTAATATTAGAAACTGAGTTCAAAGAAACGCCAAGAAAGAGGATCAAAGCCCCGTCGACAAAAGAGTCGTTGGAAACAGCGAAAGCTCGAAATGGACGAGGATGGGTAAGTAAAGTGGTCGTGTGCTTTTCAGAGAATCTACTCTGAATTTTGCCGTTCCAATCGGATGTAGGCGTCTGTTAAAGTTCCTGTGGTCAGTCGTGAACCTAAGCATGAGATTAATCTGTCTCCTGTTCAACAAGTTCAGGATTACAGAACTTCTCGTGATACATGGCTTCCGCATCCTTATCTTGCCATGTTTTTGTTTTCTGATGGTAGTCCAATATTCTACGCGCTGCCTCCTGATCCAGCAAAGTAGTTTTGATTTTACCATCAGTTTAGTGTTGGTCAGGACACGTTCCGGTCCTGACCGAGCGTTTCTAGGCGCTACAGTCTGGAACCGTGCAACCGCTACGGTCGCAGGTTCGAATCCTGCCTCGGGCATGTATGTGTTTGATGTCATTAGGTTAGATAGGTTTAAGTAGTTCTAAGTTCTAGGGCACTGATGACCTCAGCAATTAAGTCCCATAGTGCTCAGAGCCATTTGAACCAATTGTCATGCAGTTGTCTGTTGGTTCATTAATTCGTTATCTCGTGCATCGCTGATCTTGTTTAATTTTTAGCATTCTTCTTTGATATCAAGAACCTTAAAAGCACTCTCTTTTATAGTTGTCCAGAACTTCAAATATATGCCAGTAGATTAAGAGATGAGTTTACAGAGGACAGTGCAATACATAGCGGAATGGAAAAGTTAATAAGATGGAATAGATAGTTGGCATTTCTGCTAAGATGTACGGGACTAGTTAACGCCACTACTTAGAGAATGGCATTGAGCAAAACGTGTAGAGGCAAATGTGTTGGAATGAGTATCTGTTTATCGAGGATCACATGGCATGCATGGAAAGGTGACGTAACTGCCACAACATAAAAGATGAAGGACCGTATTCATCAGCCTAAGCACTGTTCAGTATTCTTATTATCAATGTACACGATATAAAAATTACGTGTCATAACTATAACACAGTATGGAACATTCAGATTAGCGCAAACAGAAGCTACTGAGACATATTCTACGGCGTCTGGAAATAGTTAACCAGGCAGTTGGGAGAAGCGTGCTAGGAAAAACTAGGAAAGAGAAGTGAACTGGGATGAGCAGTCGCTTAACAACGTTAGTTTGGCATATGTGCAAGGACGTCCCGATTGCCAAAAGAACGTTACCAGAACACAGTAACAGAGTACAATTTCTCGCAGTTATCTTTTAGCAAAAGAGCTCTTAGCAAGTGTGTGTGTGCAACGCAACGAAGTACTGCCAGAGTAGAGAGCTTTTATTTGAAATTATCTCTCCATAGCAAGATACCAACACTGTGCTGGGCGCTCACTACCCACGTGTCATCAACTTTCCGGGCCGTGGGAGCCACCCAGTCGTTATTAATGCCGGTGATTTATTTTCAAGGATATCTCCTCTTCCTCGTGTTCTAGTGGGCCCGGCATCACTAAATCCTTTAAATGTGAAATAATGAGATAATTGAGTGTCGTCCGTATCACCCCGAGGTCAGATGGCCCTGTCGAAAGCTCTCTCTCGGTAATGACAGAAGCGCCACGTTCCGACCTCGTTGCTGCTAACTGAATGTTTTCCCACACACCACTGTTGTTTATGGATGCTTAAATGCTACGTCGCTTCAGCGTTAAAAGTAAGTGGTTGCTTTTGACATCTATCGGTGACTTGTCCATTAAACATATATTTCCTTTACGTACACAGCAAATAGCACTCACTCCACCAGATTACGACGCTGAGCAACTGTATTCACAGTGCAGTCTGTTTTCTGTTCACTTTTATGTTTCAGTGAATTTCTTACATTTCTGACTACATGTTAGTGCTCTATTAAGGAACTTTGCTCAAGACATTTATATGCAGGTAGACTAATTAGGCTACCCTTTTCGTGAAGCTAAGTTGCATTAATAACGTTTGATAATTGCAAATAATGCTATTAAATGCAGTAAATTGCAGTTAGAGAGATTAATAAAATAAATTAATATTTTACATGACGACACTACAGCTGTCGCAATATTTTTCGAAATACGTTCGCTGAATTGGTTATCTGAGAGCGGCATTTTAAATCAGTAGAATTAAAGCGTCAGTTTCGCTAGATGAGGGAATGGAATTGAAGGAAATCAGAATTGCTTTTACTTTTACTTGCGTATCAGTTCCGAACTGCAACTAAATTTGGTATCAGTTATCATTACGAAATTCCTTAGCACTTACTCTGCAGTGCTTACATCACAGCATGTAACACATTTCGTCACAAGCTAAGATTTAAAGGCAATAATATCCCCATTAAAGTGGTGATCACCTTTCCAGGGTATTAACGTTTATTGAGAGAATTTTGGGAAGTGTTGCTCATCTACAAAAGAGACACCGTATAGAACGCTAGTGCTACCAATTCTTGAGTACTGTTTGAGAGTGTGGAATCCCAAACAGGTCGAATTAAACTAAGGCATCGAAACAATTTGGAGACGATCTGCTAGATTTGTTACCGATAGGTATGCAAGTATTACGGAGATGCTTCGTGAACTCATATCGGAATCCCTAGAGTGAAGACTATGTTCTTTCCGCAAGAAACTACTGTATTGAGAAAATTTGAAAAATAGGCGTTTAGGGCTGACTGCAGAACGGTCTTAGTGCCACCAATGTACTCTTAGCGTAAGGACCACTTCGAGTAGGGATCACGAAGAGAAATAAGGGCTGATGCAGAGGCATATAGATAGTTGATTTTCTCTTGCACCATTTTAGAGTCGAACAGGAAAGGAAGTGCTAATGGTGATCAAGGCACCCTCCACCATGCACCTGAGGCGCCTTGTGAAGTATGTATGTAGCTGTAGACATAGGAGTTATTAAGTATTTTGAAACAAGTGGATCATTGGTACTGGAGAATTATTAGTGTTCTTTAGTGCATATCGTCTTACAACCTGCCAACAGCATTGAAGAACCTCATGTAACATACAGCAGAGAAATATACCGTGAAAGGAATACAAAGAAATATGTTTTCCGTGGCATTCCACAATTAATTTTTCCTTTAATTTTATTGGTTAGCTCACGTTCTTCAATTGTCAATCTATTTATTTGTTATCACGTTTTATTGTTCTCAATAACGATCTCCCCTTTTTCACATTAATGAGCACAAACTTTCCAGAAAATGTTTTCTTTAAAAGCATTCTAGAGTATTCTTTAGTTTGTCTCTGTCTCTTCCATAAACAGCAAACACCACAGTCAGTTGGGTTGTCTCGCTTATGGCGTCCAGTCAGCGCTCTGATCCATCCATCAAGTACTACGGTTCCTGATAACATGTAGGTGTCTCTCCCTCAATAGAAATGTCATTAGGGAGCCGTCATCAGTAACAAGAGGTTTTCTTTCCTTGTATTCCGGTCATCTTTTGGACAGAAACATCGAAATAATATATTCGATACTCTTACGTCGCGACATGACGTCGCCGGTAAAAGTTTCGCTTGAAGTGCCCAACCGAGTACTGATGGTGAGGAAGTATGCTTTTGACTCCTTACTTCGTATGAAGGCAATTTTTTTCTTTTACTTCTGACGTAGGGCTACACCCGAAAGGTGTCAGTATAAGAAAATTTTACCCAACAAGTGACCAGTTCGTTCCAAGCGACCCATGTAGCCCCGTTATGAAAAGTGGCTTTAATGTTTGGCGTGCATGAAAAAGTAGGACGTAGTCCGAGGGAGAACGCTATAATATGACCGAAACTTCGGATAATTTAGCATTTTAAAAATATTGATAGTCGTATAAGATAATGCAAGAGGATAACTAGAAAGCCTATTTTTTCTCAGAGGTTTGTGGACTTCATGTCTTTCCTAGTTTTGTTATAAGTACTTAGCATTTTTGTCCCATGAAGAGGTAATGGTAGAGACACCCTTATTTTTCCTTTGCCCATGATTTATCGGAACATCGATACTGTCTGCTACACAACCCGCATTCTTGACAATGACTGACACTAGCTGCGACCCCAAGGCAGCTGTCGAAGCCAAATAGTAAACAGAGATTTCGTTATCGGTTTCTGTTTCATCGACGCGACAGGCTGTCAGCTTACGACCTTGTCCACACTCACTGCCTGTTTCTCCGATAACAGATCCTCTCGCATCGCAGCCTATGAGCTCCTTTATCTTCTTCCATCATCCTTACAGAGTAGCGGACTCATACAGCAGCGTATCTGAATGATGTAATCGTCAGAAGCTAGAATGCGTACACCAAACTGACATGGTGCATACCGGCCGGTGTGGCCGAGCGGTTCTAGGCGCTTCAGTCTCTAACTGCGTGACCGATACGGTCGCAAGAACGAATCCTGCCTCGGGCATGGAAGTGTGTGGTGTCCTTAGGTTAGATAGGTTTAAGTAGTTCTAAGTTCTAGGGGACTGATGACTTCAGTAGTTAAGTCCCACAGTGCTCAGAGTCATTTGAACCATTTGAGATGGTGCAGCTTCTGAGAACATTTTTATGACGAATGCTCCCGTGAAGGTCTCTGTATTCTTTTCGCGGTATACGCTGGGTGGGCGGCTTTCTGATGTGAACCGTATTTGGTGTAATGTACTCGTATTACCTGCTGGCTCTTCTCTCGGGATATTCGGTGGATGTTTGTGGGCGGACGGTATAGTTTTTGACACTGCCAGCCAGTTGTGCAGGCGAAATGTCAGAAAAATCACTAGACATTAGGCGAAGATCCCGAGACTAAATCGCCAAAAAATTTGCGCTGTTAGGTTTGGTAGAGTCTCTAAATACTACAGTCACTTGCGTTTTTATATAATAGCTATGTTTGAGATCTGGAACGATTATAGTATTGTGTTTGTAATTTGCAAAGAGGCGAAATAAATGAGACTCAATATCTCGATTTCTGTCACAAGCAATGAATAAAAACGTTGCACCAAGAACGAATTACTTAAACAAGCTAACCTTTTTAATGTAGAAACTTAGCTAATACGTCAAACCTTTTTGATTTTTCTGTAACAGAGGCTATGGAAATGACAA
Source organism: Schistocerca gregaria (assembly GCF_023897955.1). Classification (NCBI taxonomy): domain Eukaryota; kingdom Metazoa; phylum Arthropoda; class Insecta; order Orthoptera; family Acrididae; genus Schistocerca; species Schistocerca gregaria. The sequence continues at coordinate 305,525,713 of NC_064921.1, forward strand.
CCCAAAGGTAACGCCAAATGACGCGTGCAAAGTACAATTTATGAAGACTGGGAAGACGCCGGAAAGTGATGGTGTTTCAATTAATTAAATTTAGAAGAAACGTAATTCATGGCTTACATTCGAGAAATATTACCAGTTTTTATTTACGATAGTAGCACGCTGGCTTTAGAGAAATCCATTCAAGAACTATTCTCCAGTGAACAGCCTAGATATAAACGTTTGGAAGTATCAGGACAGAAAGAAACCGGCTGCTGGGGTCGAGCGGTTCTAGGCGCTTCAGTCCGGAACCACGCGGCTGCTACGGTCGCAGGTTCGAATCCTGCCTCGGGCATGGATGTGTGTGATGTCCTTAGGTTAGTTAGGTTTACGTAGTTGTAAGTCTAGGGGACTGATGACCTTAGATGTTAAGTCCCATAGTGATTAGAGCCATTTGAACCATCTGACAGAAAAAAAACAGACCAGGGAACGGTTTTTAATTGAAGACATAAGAATGAATATAATGAAAATGAAATGGCAGTGTGTGAGATACACGGCCAGGCGAGTGGATGGTAGCTGCAACAAGAGAGTTCCTTGATGTGTTCAGAGAGAGACGGAGACCACGAGCCGATGGAAATTGGGTATATGGTGGTAGAATACGAGCAGGAGCAACATGGTTGCATATACCAGCAGATAATGATTAACGGACAAAAACTGGCAAAAAGGATAATGGAGCCTCCGCGATCAGACCCTGAAGGCCACCTGAAGGACGACCGGGCCGCCGCGTCATCCTGAGTCATTCAGATGAGCATTACACGGAAGTGGCAGAAGTCATGGGATAGCGATATGCACGTATACAGATGGCGATAGTATTGCACACACAAGCTATAAAAGGACAGTGCGTATCAGAGATTCTCGACATTATTTAGGCCATACGATGGGAGTTAACAGATTTTAAATGTGGTTGGAGCTAGACTCATGGGGCATTCCGTATCGATAATCGTTAGGGAATTCAATAATCCAACATCCACAGACTCAAGAGTTTGTCGAAAGTAGCATACTAAATTGTAGTCATTACCTCTCACCACGGGCAATGCAATGGTCGCCGGCCTTCACTTAATGACCGAAGGGCAGTGTTAATATACTGGTAACACTGCTTGAAACAACCGAAGAAATCACTGTGGAACGTACGACGAACGTATCCTTAAGACAGTGTTGTGAAACATGGCGCTTATGCGCTGTGGCAGCAGACGAACATCGCGAGTAACTTTGCCAGCAGCACGACTTCGGTCGCAGTTCCTCTCCTGGGCTCTTGACCCTAGACGACCAGAAAACCGTGACCTGGACAGGTAGTCCGTTTTCCGTTGGTAAGAGCTGACGTAAGGTATCGAATGTGGCGCAAACAGCACGAAGCCATGTACCCTAGTTGTCAACAAGGCACTTTGCAAGATGATGGTGGCTTCATATAATGGTGTGCGCTTTGTTTATATAGAATGGACTGGGTACTCTGGTCCAAATGTACCGATAATTGACTGGAAATGGTTACGTTTGGCTATCTGGAGATCTGCAGCCATTCATTGACTTCGTGTGCCCATACAACGATGAAATAATTACGGATGTCAGTGCGCCATGTCCCAGGGTTACAACAGTTCGCGATTGGTCTGAATAACATTCTGGGCAATTCAAGCGAATGATTTGGCCACTCGGATCGCCCGACATCAATTCTATCGATCATATACGGTGTACAATCGAAAGGTCAGTTAGTGCACAAACTACTGCATCAACAACACTTCCGCAATTGTGAAAGACTATAGAAGCAGAAAGGCTCAGTATTTCTGCAGCGAACTTCCAACGATTTGTTGACTCCACGCCACATCGAATTGCTGCACTACGCCGGTCCGACCCGATATTAGGAGTTATTCCACGACATCTGTCATCTCACTGAGTATCCTGGATGGTTACCTATGGAGACTGACAGTATTTTACAGAGCGGGCAGAAGACGGCGCGCAGCAACAGCGATCTGCGTGCTACACCTGCAACTGATAAACAGAACGTGGAACCATCAGGTTTACAGCAGCGCCACTGCTTCGGCAGAACAGAGACGCCCTCTGAGGCCGGCACTGTCGACTGAAAGACGTGTGCCGCTACAGTCGACGCACGTCAGCTGTTTAGTCTGGGCGTGCGTCGGTGCTGTGGGCAGTTAGGAGGTGCCGGCTCCTCAACGCAACAGCGGTCGCCTTATGCGGGATCGTTTCACGTCTCTGATGTCCTTCACCCTTCCACCGTGTATCTACCCTCGCCACGTCCCCTGCTCACCCCTCCCCCCCCCCCCCCCTCCCGTCTCCCCCCACCACCGTAATAACGTTTGCAGGTCTCAAGACCCGACCGAGAACGACGGCGAACGAAGTAACCATTTGGTCTATAGCACCTTCTGCGGAAGGCTACGGTGTTTCCAGCTGAAGGAACACATGCATCGTATGTATGAACATCGGGGCATAGGGGTGTTCCCAGGGGGAGCACTCGGGAAGCCGTGGGTGGCTTTTCTGCTCCCTCTGCGAGCAGCGTCATGTATTTTGGATGTCGCCTTGAGTGTTGCCTTGTGCGTATGCCGAGAAAGGAAATCGTCGTGGCCAGGAAGGAACCGGGAGAAGGCGCTCATGAATATTTTCGACCTTTTTCTGGGGAAACTAGAGTTGTTACTAAAGAAAGGTAATGACATCGCAAGGCTTTTGAAGAAAGAATCTCGTCACTGAATAATCTATCCGCTCTTTATGTGGACAGTTGCTGTACACAAATTACACTCTTCTCTATTCAGTTTTCATAGCAAATTCAGCACTCTTGTAATCGCAAAACATATAAATGATCGTAATGTCCTTTGGTTCCTCTTAGACATGGGTGAAATTCCTTGTTTGGTTAGACCTGCAGATTATTTCAGTGAAATGAGTAAGATAGAGGGACAGGACGACTTGAAGGAAGGAGGATTGGAATTAAGGTTCTTTCGGTCTTCGTATATACAGGGTGTCTCAAAAAACACAAATTTTAGGAACAGGTTCCTTATACAGAAGTAAGTAAAAAATGTGTAGCAAAGATGGGCCTGCAAAGATGGGCCTTTAAATGCCTACATTGAGAAGTACGAGCACTTGTTCACCTCCTAGGAAACAGATCTCTTGTGCTGCAGACTCTTTGCTTTCAATATTTTAGGAGGAGGAAGTATTGATCAAACAACAAGAAAATATCTGGTAAACACGGGATGTAAAATGCGTACAGTACTGTAAGACCTATGAGTACTTGTTCATCTTCTCTAGTGTGAAACACATCTCTTCTGTAAACAAGTGCTCATAGCTCTTAAGTTAAGCAATTTAGAACCCATGTTTACTAGGTATGTTTTTTCTTGTATTGGCCCTACTATCTCCTCGCAAAATACGAAAAGCAATGGGCCTGCGATTGAGCGAGGTGGCGTTCCATAGTTTCGAAGAAAAATAAGTGCTCATATCTCTTGAGGTACGCGCGTTAGAGCCCTAGTTTGATAAATATTCTTTTCTTCTTTTGGTACAAGCTTAAGGGGTGCGGCGAAGGATACTTTTGCAACCAAGACCATCCCTCCACCCCCCACTTCCATTTAGCGAATGGTGCATGGAAGAATGAGTGTCTATAAACTTTCGTAAAAATGTTAATTTCTTGTTGTGGTCTTTTCGCGAAACGTGTTTGAGAGGAAGTTAAATTTGGCATGACACTTCCTGAAACTTAAACTCTCGGAAAATGACCAGGAAACCTCTTCTTGGTACACAACATGTCACATGTTGTGTCTGTCATTGGCGTTTGTTGAACATATCCTTAACTCTCGCGTGCTTACTTAAGCTCAACGCCATTAGAGATGTTCCCTTGTTCAAAAAAGGGGAACGGTTAAGGTGGTAGCATTGTTGAAAAAATTATCTACGGTTTATCAGAAGTGAGGGGAAACACTGAATTCCATAATCTGGATGGCCAGATAGTAATTTATATTTATTTCGTACCTCTTGAATAAAATCCAGTTCTAAAACGAAAGCGAAGAGTCCCTCGATCGGGGATGGAAAAATAAAGAATCATCTGTTTTATACGGATGTACCGGGACATTGAGAAAAAGACACATGAAACTCGCATTTGTCTAAATCCCTGTGTTTTTCAGAGCGAGAACCAAATGCTAAGGATTAACGTCCAGCCGATATCAGTACCACCTCTATTAATGTATAAAAATAAGGTGTAACTGTGTGTGTGTGTGTTTGTGTGTGTGTGTGTGTGTGTGTGTGTGTGTGCGTGTGGTCGTGTGTTTGTGTGCACGTTTATTACCTATGATCTAAATCGGGTGAGCTGAAAATTTGCGGGAACGTATCTGATATACTTGATTTTTCACACATGCAGAACGCAACGCGTAGCTGCCAAATTGGAACTCTCTTTCGGCAAGCAGTGTTTTATCATTCTCGTTTATTGAATTTTAAAACATTGTTTGCGTTGCTAAAACAGAGTTTGGAAAAGAAATCGATACAAAATGTGCTTTGTTATTTATCTGAATTATTCTCGATATGTACCCGTTTGACTCTAGAAAACATTATCTCTCACATACGTATTTGCCATTGCCCATCGGCACCTGATCATTTGTCTTTATTCCTTCCTAGAAATAATTAGTATCGTCTGCCATAATTACTATCGCCCTAGTCCGCGGAATTTTACTTATCCTACTACACTGCTGTAAAAATCCATAAATCTGCCAATGAATCCCTGTTATCGGTCACATAGCTTCAGCTAGGTGTTTAGCAAGGTTTTCGATACTCTGACAACGCATCCAAACACCTAAATACGCACGTACCCTTTGTTGTTAACGTTACTGTTATCCAAAGTGCCATCTGTCCCAATATCTCTTCCAAAAAACAACTGTAGTGCTTTACCCGTTCCCTATCTCATCTACTACAAATCCATACATCCACCGTCTTTATACCCAGCAGATTGCTTTTATTGTTCGGCGGTTAACTTGACTACTTAGATATCTAATACATTTTAAAATTATAGGCATCTTTTATACGTCATTTTAAATTTTGAAGTCTGCCAGGTGATGATACTGCTGTCGACGATAGTTGCGGAATAACAAAAAGTTTTGGGTGCTTTGTGAGGATGTCAAATGGTTCAAATGCCTCTGAGCACTATGGGACTTAACTTCGGAGGTCATCAGTCCCCTAGAACTTAGAACTACTTAAACCTAACTAACCTAAGGACATCACAGACTTCCAGGCCCGAGGCAGGATTCGAACCTGCGACCGTAGTGGTCGCGCGGTTCCAAACTAAAGCGCCTAGAACCGCTCGGCCACTCCGGCCGGCTGTGGTTGTCGCATCAAAATATAATCAACTGCGTTTTAAAAGATGTCAACACATATTCAAGGTATATATTGAACACATTAATCCGAAAGTTATGGTAATGACGAGTGTAGTGCTATTCATGTTGATGAGCTGAGATTGTTGAGTGGAAGCTTTTCAGCGCTTCAAGGCCATCTTTTCTAATGACTCTCGGAGAGAGTTTGTAGGACTGTAGATGTCTGTGTGTGTGTGTGTGGGGGGGGGGGGGGGGGAGGGGGGGAATTTGGGAATGAATTTTAAGGGTATAAATGGCAGAAATGTACTTTTAAGGTGAGCATTCTGAGGAGTGAGGCAGTGGGACAGGTGTCTTGCTCTGCTGTAGAGCAGGTTGGATGGAGTGATGGAATAAGCTACGCAAGATTGAGTGGTATTGTGATTAAACAGGATATAACTGGAAATGAGAGTGGTTTTGGGAATATATTTTGGTGAAATGGTGAACGTGTGACCTATGTGAATTGTTGGAGGATATAGGGAATTCAAATCGCCGAGCATTTTGAAGAACGATGGCAAACTATTGCCGTCAGAACGGGACGGAGATAATTAGTAGCGTGGAGTGGTTTGTCTCAAATGGAGATAGTCATTTCAATTGTGGTGGGACAAGTTTGGCCATACATCTATGGGAATACGTGGCGTTTGATAGGTTGCATGTATTACACTGTGGCAGGTAAAAAGGTTAGAACGGTGTTTTACGAAGGGATCAGTTCTCCATTAGGACAAGAGGAGTTAACGTGTGTGTGTGTGTGTGTGTGTGTGTGTGTGTGTGTGTGTGACAGAGAGAGAGAGAGAGAGTGAGAGAGAGAGAAAGTGTGTGTGTGTGTGTGACAGAGAGAGAGAGAGAGAGAGAGAGAGAGAGAGAGGCACCGAAGATTATATACAGCGATAGGGTATCAATACAAAAACCGGCGTCTGTAAATGTTGTTCAGGCAGCTGTGTATAGGCAAAGAAGCTTTGAAGTCATTTAAACAGAGTTTCATTGTATGCCGATCAGCCAAAACATTGTGACCACTGCCTACCGCGACGTTGGATGCCACCTGATGGGGTTGCGGGCGCGTGTCATGGTAACAAAAGTATGTAAGTGGAGCTGACACGGACGAGGGATCGCCATAGCGAAGATATGGCCTGCAAATGGGGAAATCCATTGAGATAATCGACTTTGGCAAAGGGCAGAGCGTTATTACAGAGAGCCTGTGAACGAATATCTCAGGAACGGTGAAGCTGGTCGAATGTTCACGTGCTACTGCCGTGAGCATCTACGGAAAGAGATAGAAGGTTAGTGAAACTCTAGGCGGTAAATGATTGGACATCCACGAATCTTCACAGGACATGTGTTCCGAAGGTTCGTCTGCTCTGTTAAGTCGGATATGTGGTAATCTGTAGCAGCTCTGTCGAAATCGCACAGTGCTGGTGGACGTAGAAGTGTTTCGGAGCACGCCGTTCATCGTACATTGTTGAACATGGAGCTCCGAGGCAGTGTTCACATGCTAACCCAATGACCTCGTCAATTACGATTTCAGTGGGTATTTAACCATCGGGATTTAACTGTAGATCAATGAAAACGTGCCAGCACTTCGGGTGAATCACATTTTTGCTTCACTAGGTCAATGATCGTTAACTAAAAGGCCGTCATCGATGTGAACGGCGTCTCGGAAGGTGGAGCGCGATACAGACGCAGGCTGGCGGAACAGTACTATGGTATTGGAGACATTCTCTTGCACATCATGATACCTGCGGCAGTAATCAAAGACACACTGACAGCTGCTAATTATCTGCATCCCTCCATGATTGATGTCTTCCCCGACGGCGATGTCATCTTTCAGTAATATAATTGTCTGTTTCTCGGAGCCAAAACCATGCAACAGTGGTATGAGGAGCATTATAGTGAACTCATGTTGATGTCACGGCGACCCAATTCGCCTGACGCAAATTCTATGGAACCCATCTGGGTCGCTGTCCGACACCATCGCCATCACAAATCAGCGGTCCGTTATTTATGCGAATTGCATGACATATGCGTAGGTATCTAATGCCACATACCTCCACAAACCATCAAACTGTCGTATCACTGATACATGGAATCACTGATGTATTTCGTTCCAAAGACCGACAAACGAGCTATTAAGCAGGTGGTCATAATATTTTAGTTCATCACTGTAAAAGTATTAGCCTTGAGGCACAGTGTGAACATAATGCATTCTGTATTTTAAGCGATCGTGGCTGAGATTCGAACCTTCCTTTCATTAGTCGAGGAATCCGAGCAGAGCCTGCTACATTAACTCGCACGAATGCCAGATATTTTTAATTAATCACCGCAGCTTCCTCCACCTGCTTAAACTAACGCAACTGGAACAAAATAAATAAAATATCCGAGAAATCTCAATGTTTACAAATTTTCGTGTTAATGAAAACAAATAGTTACACAAAATACGTGAAGCTGTCACTTTTTGTGGAACATGCTTTCGGATCCTAATTAAACGAGCCGAATCACCTCCAGAATACATTTGAGTAATTCGTATCGATGTCATATTTCAGCTGCAGAATATCATTGGACAGCTTAATCCCTTTTCACATTACGGGATTATTGTCATTATTGACATTGCCGTAATTTTAAGGTGATGTTGGATTTAGAATTGCTGAAATCTGCCTGTGCAAAGCCAATTCTGGTTTTCACCTTTTCATGATTATCCCATTTTTGTGTTAGTCTAGATCCCAGGCGCCGGATTTTGTGATTCGAGTATGGCCCCGTGCAAACTGGTTATCACATTGACTAGTCTCTTCTTGCTAATGGCTGTAGTTTTTTAGTTTTTCAGACTCGATAACTAGGCCCAACCTTTTTTTGGTGATGCCAATTTTCTGGGAAGTTCAGTTGTACTCTTTGGATGAAAACACTCTTGCCATAACATATGTCTGGGTTCAGTTTTTCTGTTGGCATTCTAGTGGTCGGCCATCGGACTGCCACAGATGTGCTGGGGAATGTACTGACATAAATGTAAGCATGTTTGTAGCATTACAGATTATTTACTGTGTTCCGTGAAAGATGAACATGTGGCCCGATACAAGGAAGGTATTACAAATATGAATTTCAGTCATAAAAATGAAGCCCCTGATTTTCTGCCTCCATAAATGTATTTAACGAGGGAAATCACTCTTACCTTATTCTCATGTTCCCTGCGTGTTCTCTGTTCCAAAGATTACCATGTAAACTTCTCGAGTATATATTTGCTATATTTTTGTATGGGTTATCGTCTTGTTACGCTCTCAAGCATACTTATGAAAATATTTGTTCCCTGAAGGTGCAGTTTGATAAAACTTGAATAAAAATTCTATACACATTCGCCTTGTTGCCATTCATCCAATACATATGGGAGTAAGTGAGGCGTACGAACTTCCTTCGATGACAACTGTCTGGAACGCTGAAGAAGTGCGGGTCAGCATCCGCCATTTCCCTGACTTTGACACCGATGGTCTTCTACGTATGAAATACCAAAAACTGCAGGGTATCGCAGAAAAGCAGCCACACCGACTGTTCTGCGGGGAAAAACGTATGCTTAATGTGCCGCAATCACAATGACTCTTTTACAAAAATGTTCAAGGAGGAGTTCATCGTAATAATGGGATAGCCATGAATACTTGCGTAAAGTATACGTGTAACGCTGAATCAGTCCTACTTATGCTCAATTATAGTGGTTGCGACCGGATATGCAATGTGATTTTTAGATATTCTGTTTCATTTATCGTATTCATAGTCATTCGTTCCCTCAGCATCTCTCTTCATACATCAAATACCATATCACCATTCTGTAATTGCATTACATGATCTAATAAGTTCGCTTTGGCTTCACCTCTGCGTAACACGAAACCTTTCTCAATCTCCGCTTCAACTGTACGTCTGGAACAAACTACGCAGCAATCTGCGTCTGATCCAAATCCACGTTGCATTCAAGGGCATATCAAAGATTAACCTGTTGACGTCGTCATAGCTTCCCTCTTATCTGCTGACTGTCCAACAGCGAACCAGTATTTCTGCCTCATCGTCAACACTATACCACCTGTCGTCAATCCTATCTATTTTGTTCCTTCTTTATGTTTTCTGCCCTCTCATCTGCTATCTACTCTACTACATCTCACTCTTCCCGGAACCTGTTAACTTCTTCAAACTCCTAGTGTACTCTTGCCATCCATTTCTGTTAATACGTGACTCTTCCCAGGAACGGAATGTTATGAGAAAATAAGCTTATGAGGAAATCATTTCAACAATTTTAAAGAATGGCACCACGGAAAGCACTAAAAGCTGTTGCAATGCTTATTCAATCACGGAGAACCTGTTTCGGTCAGGCGAGCATCTTCATGTCACGGGTTTACTTTACGCGAAGACGCTGAAATGTCCCTTGATCTACTGTAACGTTAATCCGACTTGAAGTTGCTCATTTGAACGAAACTAGTTTTCCGTGAATGAATACACATTGCAAGCAAATTATTGGCGTTTCCGAGACGTTGTTCTTTAAAACCACTGAAGCCATGTAGCACTGTTTACAGACAGTACAAAATACAGCATTAATAAGACTGAAATTATTGTAATTTCATTTTCTTAATGCGAAAAAAATAATTATTTTTAGTATGTACAAATCAGCTATTGTGTACATTGCAACCTTGACTGATTAAGGGTCGACGGCTAGATATATGAACACCTAAAGTCTCCTAACTTGCAAGGCGAAATAAATACATGAATAATTCGTTGGCTGTTTGAGATGAGAGGTTGTACTTGCTTCATGTGGCTGCATAACATTGTTACGATTATGTATACACTTTTTTTTTCTCTTTCCTACTATATGGACACATTTTTGTTGCCTACTCTGTGCATGTAAACAGTAGCCATGTCTCATTTGCTCTGCCTTTTTTTAAATCGCATGCACCAGTGATTACCCATTGTGCATCGCTGATCCATTACACAAATGACGTCATTCACTCGTTAATTAAAGCATTTCGCAGTTCGCATCCAATTAGTTCGAGCGTGGAAAATTAAAGGCAGTGTATTGTAATTCTGTCGAGCAGGCTCGGATGAGCTCTCCCGAACAGCTGGCTGTCAGCTTCAATGAAGCACGCGTTTTTCACCCAAGCGTGTGTAATAATAATACATTTTACGGATCGCAGATGCGGTGTATTGTGTGCTGTCGTAATTCCAAAGCGATTCCTGTAAACTACGCGGAAAATACTGGCGAGCGGCGAACACAGACGTCTAGAATCGTTGCTGAGACTAGTTTTGGAGATTTTGTTTTCTCTTTTTACCGGAAAATGTCTTGCAAATATAGAGTTTTCGCTATTGGGAGGCTGTAGTCAGAGAGCGAGATAGTTTGAATGTAATATTGCTACTTCAAAAATTACAAATTAAGATTACCGATTCCAGTTAGAAGAACTATGTTTTGCACTGATATTAAAGCTCCATTTTCAGATGTACTGTGGTTCGGATTCTACGTACTACGTCAGTCCAAAGGTTAGAGGAAGGCGGCGCCATAGTAAAATGTGATATACAAAGTCAGAGGACTTATCATATTTTTAATTACAAGAATTATCAAAAACAGTTTCCCTCGCAGTTTTAAACTGATTATGATAAATCTCAGCAGTTTATGTGCTGTCACCTGCCAGTGCTGCCACTGTAACATTCCAGTCGAGTTCTCTGGTGTTAATACGTTGCTTTGGAAGTTTAAAATCTAACCACAAAGGATAGGCTGCATAAATGTATTGCAAACGATAATTTTCAGCTCATGTAAAAGTAATTTAAATCATGCAATGAAGACACTGAGATATTCACTGATAATTTCATTACATCGAAGATAAGACAAACAAATTATAAATTACACAACCATCAGTGTAAACTGATAAATCTCTTCACAACCCAACTGATTAATTAAATTAACACTTATTTGACAAATATACAGTAATAAACATCTTGAAAATAAAAAAAGTTCGCTTTAGTCTATATAATCCCCACAATTTCCATTTAATATAATTTCAAAATGTAGAGCCGTGCTCCATATTGTAAGTACTAAACATTTCGCTTAACATTAAGCATCACTTATCACAATGTACAAAATTAAAGACTCGTTCTATGACAGTTCTAAAATATAATTAGTGAAAGAAATGACGTGTAAGTAGAAACATTATTTAAACTGTCAGAACTAAACTTAATATTAGTCACTGCAAAAGTTAATTGAAGTTCTTGTTTAGTGTAAATTAGTTAGTTAATTATTCACTTAATAGTCGAACCAAAGATCCATCATGAACACAATTTTACAAAAAATTTATGAAAAGAAAAATTGTTTAAAATCTGGACCAGAACAAAAAAATTATGATAAATAAGGCAGAACTGAAAGTAAAGTTAGACTCTGAAGGTTATTGTTAACAAATGGTTCAAATGGCTCTGAGCACTATGCGACTTAACTTCTGAGGTCATCAGTCTCCTAGAACTTAGAACTACTTAAACCTAACTAACCTAAGAACATTACACACATCCATGCCCGAAGCAGGGTTCGAACCTGCGACCGTAGCGGTCCTGCGCTTCCAGGCTAGAACCGCACGGCCGACTATTTTTAACATATTGGATTTGAAATACAAGGTATTTCTTCTACGAAACTGAGTCCTGTAAGACGTTGTGTCAGATTAGTTGTGGCATTATTGAAATCGTGATGCCGAACGATGTTCCATCAGCTTCAATACGGAAGAAACTTTCTGACTTACCACAAACGAATTCCAATGTTGATTCTATTATGACATTGCTATCGGAATTTGATTGGCTCGTCACTTTTCACAGTACATTAGGCATAGATACAGAAGATCTCTAAATTGACACCCACCTCCTCTATCATACGAAGCACCTTTGAACTGTAAAACAAAAATAAATATCTCGAAATGTCAAAAACAGAGAGGACTGACGGAGTACATCGAAAAAGTTCAAAGAAGAACAGCACGTTTTGTATTATCGCGAAGTATGGGGGAGAGTGTCAGAGAAATGATACAGGATTTGGGCTGGACATCATTAAAAGAAAGGCGTTTTTCGTTGCGACGGAATCTTCTCACGAAATTCCAATCACCAACTTTCTCCTCCGAACGCGAAAATATTTTGTTGACACCGACAGACATAGGGAGGATCGCTCACCAGGATCAAATACAGGAAATCAGAGCTCGTACGGAAAGCCACAAGTGTTCATTCTTGCCGCGCGCTATACTAGGTTGGAAGCCGGCCGGTGTGGCCGTGCGGTTTATAGGCACTTCCATCTGGAACCGCGTGACCGCTACGGTCGCAGGTGTGATGTCCTTAGATTAGTTAGGTTCTAAGTTCGAGGGGACTGATGAGCACAGATGTTAAGTCCGATAGTGCTCAGAGCCATTTCTTGAACTAGATTGGAATAATAGAGAATTGTGTAGGTGATTCGATGAACCCTCTGCTAGGCACTTAAATGTGATTTGCAGAGTATCCATGTAGATGTAGATTCAGTAAGTAAGTTTTGTGGCAAGTGTAGACGATGGAGAGCTCTAGCACCTCGCCCCAGTAACGACATCGATTCCGCCACAGAACATCTCGACGTAATGAGTGAAAGAGGTTGAGGGACACTACAGCTCAGATCAGGCGGCGCTCCTGTGTAAGTAGCGTGTGGCAGTAATACAGGCAACCTGGATTCTTGATAAATCGTTAGAGAAGCCTGGCTATGCGACGTACGCGGCAGTTCTGGTGTCCCAGTAGGAGTGCTGATTGGCGGGTCTGAACGAGCGTTGGGTCGTCCACCTCCCCCGGCTGCGCCGGCCCACTGCTTACTTGTTGCTGTTCTTCGTGCCACTGGGTCACGCGGTCGCTAAGTAGCCGCCGCCCACCGCCAGACGGCTCCGGTCGTTCAACTGTGGCCGTGAGTCGTCCTCTACATGGAGTGCGACGCACACACTCCTGCTACCTGCAGGCGCCTCGTCCCACTCTCTACAGCCTTACGTGCGAACACTGGGCACACACGCAGCCACATACAAAACTTTTTGACGCCCGAACCTCCTGTACATCCATGTCCCACTAGACGATGTGCCGAGAACACGCTGAAAAACCACTCTGGCGTACGAAACGTTAAGGACGAAAGTAACTTTTGTATGATGTGTGACTGCACAGCAGCATAGGTCGTTGACACTTGGACCATACATAGACAGAACAGATACACTTTAGTACAGAAGGGAACTGAAACAAACATGAAATGAGACGGACAGAAATGATACCTTTTCTCATAGACAATAATTACCCTAAAGTCACAGCGATTTATGATGGTCTCGTGGCATCACAAGAGCGCCGTCAACTGAATCCCCTGAGTGGCGCTATTGTGATACAGCTAGTAACTATCTGAATACGAGGATCAGTGTAGACAGAAATCGCATTACGGTGACGCAAAAATTATAAACTTTCACAGAGTTTCTTGCCTTCCTTAACGATGAATAAGCCGTCGCTTCCTCAGAAGGATTCTAAATCATAAATGAACTAGAACTGCTGAGCCATAATCTTCCGCCGGCCGAAGTGGCCGTGCGGTTCTGAGAGCTGCAGTCTGGAACCGCGAGAGCGCTACGGTCGCAGGTTCGAATCCTGCCTCGGGCATGGATGTGTGTGATGTCCTTAGGCTAGTTAGTTTAACTAGTTCTAAGTTCTAGGGGACTAATGACCTCAGAAGTTGAGTCCCATAGTGCTCAGAGCCATTTGAAGCATTTGAACCATAATCTTCCAAACAGCATCCACAATAATAAAGTTGCTTCTACCAACAACAAGCCCCAGGCTATAACTGTAACTCAATGAGGACTATTCTCCCAGTTAAAGAGATGTATAGTGTCCCTGACTATCATTAATGACGTAAGTACATTCGAAACGAGTATTAATGAAATCCGGCTGGGTATTGTAGTTTATTACAGTACAGCAGATCATTAAGGACAGATAGTTAAAAACCGAAGTACATTTCTTCAATCTGCAGTCGAGTCAGTCTGATGTTCTTTGACTCCTGCCGAAGTATCGCCGAGTTGTCGGTTGTTCGGTGCCGGTGGCCGGGTACCGTCAGTCCACCGGTCGTTTCGGTCGCAGCGGAGCTCAAACATTTGAAGTACCCTGTAAAATTTTCAACTCACCTAATATAGAGAAATTTCCTCAAGCTGGCAGCCTGTTCATCTCTCAACAGATATCTAATTCAGCATAACGAGGGATCTAGATCGCAAGGTCAGCTACCAGAATAACGAATTGGTTCAAATGGCTCTGAGCACTATGGGACTCAACTTCTGAGGTCATCAGTCCCCTAGAACATAGAACTACTTAAACCTGCTCGAGGCAGGATTTGAACCTGCGACCGCAGCGTTCTCGCGGTTCCAGACTGTAGCGCCTAAAACGTAGTAATTGTCCTCTTTTTTCTTCAGTTTCGACATAGTACATTCTCCATGGTCTATTCTGATATCTGATGTACATGACAATTTGTGGCTGTAGATATGATACGATGCCTCTGAGAAATACATGAGCTTTCTCATTAACCATTTATAAAGAAGCTAACGTACAGTTCTTGGAAGTATCCGCAAATGATCATAATTAGTTCCCTTCAGCGCTGAATAATATTTCAGACTCAAAGAGTGAAGTAAATAAAAGCACGCTTTTGCATTGAAACTCTATCTCGTGCGCTTTTTTTTAATTTTTTTATTAATGTCTGTAAATTTTCCGCTTGACACAAGTAAAGTTAGAGCCTCCAACCTTTCGTAATGAGTCCGATTCCTTGTACATTTGGTCACTTTACAACTTACATGTATTATAAACGTGAAAGTTCCCATGTGTGTTAGTAGGTTTGCTTATACGTCACGCTGAAACGGCTGCACACGTTTGGATCAAATTTGGAATGGAAATAGCTTATACCTTGAATTAACTCACAGGCTACTATATATATATATACCTTTCAAAGCGGTAGGGATGGGGTGGAAGAAGTGTAGCCCACAGCGCTGGAAGACCCATATTTTTTTCTTACTGTATTTAAGAATGAGAACACTTAGTGACTTGCAACAAACTTTACACTTGATGTCCAACCTTCACGAAACTGTTTATAGCTGACAACCCCCAACAAAATGATGAAAGGAAAACGTTTATCGCTTAGTACAATTTCGCTGTTCATGCAGTAAAACTACCGCATCTGACATGACATTTAAATTTATTACATCTATGCTACTATTTCTATTCACAACAAATTTCACAGACGGTATTCACATATACCATTGAGTTTACCAGCAAAATTATAGCATTTTACGACACATAGTTCAAGAGATATGACGTCATAAACAACGAGATGCGAGAAAAGCTGCCACATCGAGCATCACGTTGTAATTTATTACTTCTAACTCCGTTTCGCATACGGTAGCCACATATAGCACTGGATGTATCTGCAAACGTTTATCATTGTACGACACACACCTATAAAGATACGACGTCATAAGCGTTAAGCTGCGTGAAAACGAAACCACACGGCGAAATTCTGTAGAGATGTAAGTGAAATACGTGTACAGATACGTGTGAAATATACTTGAAATTTACGTATGCGTACAAATTCACGGGTAAAACGCTCATCATAAACACCTGGAACGATTTCAACCTAATTTGGTGCACAAATTGCTTACGATCCAGGCAAGAAACACTTTGGGGATGAGAAATGGTTCAAATGGCTCTGAGCACTATGAGACTTAACATCTGAAGTCACCAGTCCCCTAGAACTTAGAACTACTTAAACGTAACTAACCTAAGGACATCTCGCACACCCAAGCCCGAGGCAGGTTTCGAACCTGCGACCATAGCGGTTGCAGACTGTAGGGCCTAGAACCGCACGGCAACTCCGGCCGGCGATGGGCACACACAGCGGAGGCAGGACATGGGCAGAAAGAGGTGGGGGAGGAGATGGGCAGAGAAAGAGAAGAGAAGGAAAACGACAGGAGACGGAAGAGGAGGTGATGGACAGAGAAAGGGGAATAAGTGGAGGTGGACAGTGGAGCAAAGTGAACAGTGAATGGGGCAGGAGGATATGGAGAGGGTGGGGATGAGATGGACTGGGAGAGGAGGAGATGGAGATGGAGAGGGGGAGGAGGACATAGAATAAGTGGATAGAGAGCGGTGGGGGAAGGCGGGGGCGTTAGGGCGGGATTACCTAATAGAAGATCGGATTAAATACATACCCATGCATTCGTTGTAAATAACTGTTTAACTGCGGGTAACACCGCGGGGTGCATCCAGTCCATTCTTATCATTTTCTAAATATACCAGATAGAATTTAGCCATCATGCATCTTTGGGTCGGTAAATACAAAGAAAAATTAGAGGCCTACTACATCACTCCAGGTACAGTCGACAGAGCGTTCCGATGAATCCTTCGGCTATAAATGTACGTTAGCGGCGCTCGGCTCGGCGTTATTTTCGCGGCAGAGCGGCTCGCAGGCTGCGTGCACATGTGCAGCGGCGGCGTGGCATGTGGCGCCGGGCGGGCGCGCGTTTACGGCCTGGTGTCGTGTTCGCACCCTGCCCGTAAACAGCGACAAGTGGTCACGGGCCGAGCGGAGCAGCTGGCGCAGCCCCGGCCTGCATTGTATATCAGCGGCCGACACTGGCCGGCGCGCGCTCGCTCATTACCCGGTGTGTGCAGCCAGTACAGCCGGCCTGCACTGCCGGCGTTACTAACCAGCTGTTTGTCTTGCTGTGTCACTGCAACACCGTTTATCGACCTTCTACTGTGGCCTTACGCTGTGACAAATCGACCCACTCTTGCTCTCCGACGGAAAATGTCATGTTGGACGTCCGGCCCAAGAAAGGTGTCTGATGCTGAAACACACACTACCGGAAAAAATGCAACAGCATCAAGGACTGTGTACAGTGGCACTAGAGTATATATGGATGCTGAGAGGTTGTAGCGTTAGTGATTCGGTTGTCACCGTCACCGTCATCAGCGATCAGAAGGAACACAGGAGGACTGTCCGTCTATCTTTTGTTTTGACTCTGCAGGCAATAACTGGGCGATTTTAGAGATGAACGGTGTTTGCAACAGCCGGCCGGGGTGGCCGAGCGGTTCTAGACGCTACAGTTTGGAACCGCGCGACCGCTACGGTCGCAGGTTCGAGTCCTGCCTCGGGCATGGATGTGTGTGATGTCCATAGGCTAGTCAGGTTTCCCTAGTTCTAAGTTCTAGGGGACTGATGACCTCAGAAGTTAAGTCCCGTAGTGCTCAGAGCCATTTGAGCCATTTGTCTGCAACATTCATTCTAGGGTATTATCATGTCCCACCGATGAGTATGTACCCCTGTTGAACAGCTTCGGCCATTTGAACGGGGTCCCGTGGTCGGCTTGTGGGAAACTGGACGGACGTATGTTGGTTGGTCAGCGTGGTCATAGGTCCCATCGGATTAGGGAAGGATGGGGAAGGAAGCCGGCCGTGCCCTCTGAAAGGAACTATCCTGGCATTTAGCTGAAGCATCTTAGGGAAATCACGAAAAACCTAAGTCAGGATGGCCGGACGCGGGTTTGAACTGTAGTTCTCCCGAATGGCAGTCCAATGTGCGTACCACTGCTCCATCTCGTCGGTATTGCATGCATGTCCGAAGGAACAGCCACTGCGGCGACTGTAGCCGTTATGAAGTGCAAGAAATGTGTTTGCAGTTACGAGTACAAACAACCCCCAGCTGTATGATGGAATGAGAACAAAGAAAATTTGTTCCAAATTGGGATTCGAACCCGGATTTCCCGCTTTACGAGAGCGGTCGCCTCACCTGATTTGTCTATCCGTGCAGGTCCAAACATCATCACAACGTGTAGTCCCACATGCGTTATCTAACTCCCGTACAGGAGAGAACATTTTAACTGAAGGTTGCTGCCTGGTATCGGCGGGTAAATAAGATATTTCAGTTAAAATGTCCTTCTCGTACAAGGGAATTATATATCTACATCTACATTTATATTCCGCAAGCCACCCAACGGTGTTTGGCGGAGGGTACTTCACGTGCCTCTGTCATTACCTCCCTTTCCTGTTCCAATCGCTTATGGTTCGCGGGAAGAACGACTACCGGAAAGCCTCTGTGGGCGCTCGAATCTCTCTGATTTTACATTCGTGATCTCCTCTGGAGGTATAAGTAGGGGGAAGCAATATATTCGATACCTCATCCAAAAACGTACCCTCTCGAAACCTGGACAGCAATCTACGCCGCGATGCAGAGCGCCTCTCTTGCAGAGTCTGCCACTTTAGTTAACATCCCCGTAAAACTATCACGCTTACCAAATAACCCTGTGATTAAACGCGCCGCTCTTCTTTGGATCTTCTCTATCTCCTCTGTCAACCCGACCTGGTACGGATCCCACTCTGATGTGCAATACTCAAGTATAGGTCGAATGAGCGTTTTGTAAGCCACCTCCTTTGTTGATGGACAACATTTTCTAAGGACTCTCCCAATGAATCTCAACCTGGTATCCGCCTTACCAACAATTAATTTTATATGATCATTCCACTTCAAATCGTCCCGCACGCATACTCCCAGATTTTTTACAGAAGTAACTGCTACCAGTGTTTGTTCCGCTATCACATAATCATACAATAAAGAATCCTTCTTTCTATGTATTCGCAATACATTAAATTTCTCTATGTTAAGGGTCTGTTGCCACTCCCTGCACCAAGTGCCTACCCGCTGCAGATCTTCCTGTATTTCGCTGCAATTTTCTAATGCTGCAATTTCTCTGTATACTACAGCATCATCCGCGAAAAGCCGCAGGGAACTTCCGACACTATCTACTAGGTCATTTATATATACTGTGAAAAGCAATGGTCCCATAACACTTCCCTGAGGCACGCCAGATGTTACTTTAACGTCTGTAGACGTCTCTCCATTGAGAACAACATGCTGTGTTCTGTTTGCTAAAAACTCTTCAATCCAGCCACACAGCCGGTCTGATATTCCGTAGGTTTTTACTTTGTTTATCAGGCGACAGTGCGGAACTTTATCGAACGCCTTCCGGAAGTCAAGGAAAATGGCATCTACCTGGGAGCCTCTATCTAATATTTTCTGGGTCTCATGAACAAATAAAGTGTGTTGGGTCTCACATGATCGTTGTTTCCGGAATCCATGTTGATTCCTGCAGAGTAAAGTCTGGGTTTCCAGAAATGACATGATACTCGAGCAAAAAACATGTTCTAAAATTCTACAACAGATCAATGTCAGAGATATAGGTCTATAGTTTTGCGCATCTGCTCGACGACCTTTGTTGAAGACTGGGACTACCTGTGCTCTTTTCCAATCATTTGGAACCTTCCGTTCCACTAGAGACTCGCGGTACACGGCTGTTAGAAGGGGGCCAAGTTCTTTCACGTACTCTGTGTAGAATCGAATTGGTATCCCGTCAGGTCCAGTGGACTTTCCTCTGTTGAGTGATTTCAGTGCGTTTCTATTTCTTGAATGCTTATTTCGATGTCAGCCATTTTTTCGCTTGTACCAGGATTTAGAGAAGGTACTGCAGTGCGGTCTTCCTCTGTGAAACGGCTTTCGAAAAAGGTGTTTAGTATTTCAATGTCATCATCATCCCAGAGTGTCTGGATATGCTGTTTCAGACCACTTACTGATTACACGTAAGACCAGAACTTCCTAGGATTTTCTGTCAAGTCGGTACATAGAATTTTACTTTCGAATTCACTGAACGCTTCACGCATAGCCCTCCTAACTCTAACTTTGACATCATTTAGCTTCTGTTTGTCTGAGAGGTTTTGGCTGCGTTTAAACTTGCAGTGAAGCTCTCTTTTTCTTCGTATCTGTGTACGAGAACAGGTTGTGGCACAGTAACGACGACATACGGAAGTTTGGGTCTGGCCGTGAGTTGTGCACTGACAGCCAAAGGGATTAAGGCGACCGATAGCGTAAAGCGGGAAATACGGGTTCGACTCCCGGTCTGGCACAAATTTTCATAGTCGTCATTCCCTTACACGGATAATGGTTGCTCGTATTCAACTGCAAATACATTCCATGTATTTCAGTAGTGATCAGTGGAACGTTCATCCACCTATAGATCTCGTTCTGCATATCCCGACGAATTCCGAAATCGAAGTATTGTGCTATCAGCGGTGGTCGACCGAACATCATCCAGGGACGAGATCCGGGCACATGTTGCGTTTTCTGCGTCATCGGGGACCATTTGGAGAACCGGCTGATTGCGTCAGTTGTGCCTCTCGCCAGCCTAGCACTGACACCAAGCCACCGCTGAGCATGGCTACTTTGGTGACGTGAAAGAGTTCACTCGAGACTGAAATGGCGCTTTGTTGTTTCCAGTGATGAGGGTAGGTTCTGTCTGTATGCGACTGATGGACGTACATTTGTACAGCGTAGTACTGGTGGGCTGCCTATTCTATAAGACATTCACTTCCGACATACACGTCCGACATCAGGTTTCATGGTATGGGGAGCCTGCAGTTAGCTACACAACTCTGCGGTCGCATTTGGTGTTTCTGTTGGGTAAAATGACATTGCCCAGTACATTATATGGGCTGTTTCCGCGTGCTAATGCAGTTTTTTTAATGGGAATGTTACTTGAGTTTTCAGTAGGACACTGCACTTCGACGTACCGCTACTGCGACGCTTCGTGCTTTTCGTGGTGGTTTCTCTGGTCAGAAAGAGCACCAGATTTCTCCCCAATCCAACACCTGAAGCAGGAACTTACTCGTTCTTCAAAGCTGCTACAATCATTATCGATGTGCAACTACGTGCCCAAGATGCTAGAGACAGTCTGTCGCAGACTCCCGTTTGGTATTTTTATGATCGCTTTTGTGCGAGAATACACCCCTGCGTTGCCCTCCAAAATGAGATGCACTGGGTGCTGATGCAACTGATTGGGAGCCGTTTACTGTGACATGTGTGTTTCATTTGGTCTGAATTTATTACGATGAACTGCCTGACATCTCAAATGTAAGTAAAATGATCTTGTCTTTGAGGGTGTTGCGTTTTTTTTTTTCCGTCAGGGTATTTTACAAACCAAATGCGATCGGTGAGTGATTCAATGGAACATACTTTCCAACAGTCATTATGGTAGTTATCTGGCATGACACTTCTGCGGTTATGGATTCTGTTGATATTTCTGCGCAGCTCAGGACTGTTCAGGCAGTTTCTTCCACGTTCGTTGGCTTCGCCAACTCATAATCAAACTGTCACATTCCAGAATATCTCTACCTCACCTGGAGATGGGCAAACCAGTCTGAAGCTTGTAAAAGCAAAATAAATACAATAACAAAGCGACTGGTCACAGTTTTTCAACTTTGCAATATATAATAAACCTGTGTCCTGGTAACACGCGCCGTAGACTGCAGTACACCGCCCACACTGTACTATATAAATAGACGGGAAATCAATTCTTTGCGTAGTTGTGTGCTATCTGTAAGAAACCGCTTATCCCAGCAAGACGCCAAGAAATGTCTCGCGGCAGTAGTGTCTCAACAGCTTGTAGCCCTCCCAACTCAACATTCGATCCTTCTTCAGTATTACAAAAAAAAAAAAAAGTTGTGCGTTTCGTTTATCGCGAGCCTCAGAAGTTCTGCCGGCTTTTCCCTCTAGCAGAGCGCAATAATACAGCAAGTACCACATCTCTCTCTTGGCGTAGGAAAACGAAAATACGTCCGCATCCCAAAATTTTCGGATACATTTTTAAAGATGCTAATGAAGGCATAATGGAGCAACTGTTACTTCATTTTTCACTCAGAATGTTTTAAGCAGAAGCATATTTGCCTTTTTTGTGGTCCGGTAGGAGCATTTTCCCTCTGGCTCTCTTCTTTTCCCTGCTACAGCAGTGTATGTCACTCATATGAAAAGAACTTCAAGGGGAAATAAAACTTTGATAGTTTAATTATTGAAACTGAAACAACGCAAAACTAATTTTACAATTCAGGCCGGGTTTTACGTGCAAAAAAATTTGGCATGTGTTTCAGTACTACAACATGGGATTTATAGAACGTTTCTACTAATAACGGAGACACTTTACAGCATATTTCTCCGTGCTACGTCGCATTATAAACTACGATTCATTTAACACAGGATTTTACGTGCTTATTTTACGTGTATAGTAGTGCAACTTTGAACCTGGATATCTAGGAAACGAATACATATACCAAGAAAATTTTCACTGTTGTTCGAGATCGGGATCTTAGTTATATATCGTAAGAATTTCAGTCGTTTTCTGTGCATAGCCGGCTGGGAATCCTCAGGTCTGGTTTGATATCCAAAAACCGTGGTTTCATGATGCTTCCCAATAAAACTTGAAGATGTATCTTCTAAAGAAATGCCGACAGAACATCTCGTTACAATTTGAGCAAATTTTCCACGATTAATTATTTATCTATTCTCTGCTGACGTGAAGAAATGGTGAAAAACGCTCTTTTCGAGTTTTCTCGGTAACCGCCCACGAAATAAATGGTACCTGCAACTAACACTTAAGGCGCACTATATACCACTTTTACAGCCAAAAGAACCACCTGATTTTCTCCATTTGCGTAATTTGGAACAAGTGTGTTATGTTCAAACTTTTACCCAGTACTGTAAGAGAGTTTCAGTAAGACGACCGCTCAGCTGGGTACACGCATGGTCCCTAGCTCAAGATTTGACCACATTATTTTATTTTTTTTCATCAGTCTTCAAACTGGTTTGATGCCGCCTGCCACGAATTCCTCTCCTGTCCTATCCTCTTCATCTCAGAGTAGCTCTTGTAACCTACGTCCTTATTATTTGCTGGATATATTCCAATCTCTGTCTTCCGCTACAATTTTTACCCTCTACAGCTCCCTCTAGCATGGAAGTCATTCCCTCATGTCTTAACAGATTTCCTATCATTCTGTCCCTTCTCCTTAACAGTGTTTCCCGCATATTCCTTTCATCTCCTATTCTGCGCAGAACCTCCTCATTCTTTACCTTATCAGTCCACCTAATTTCCAGCATTCATCTGTCGCACCATGTCTCAAATGTTGCGATTCTCGTCTGTTCCGGTTTTCCCACAGTCCATGTTTCACTACCATGTACTCCAGACGTACATTGTCAGAAATTTCTTCCTCAAATTAAGGTTGATATTTGATATTAGCAGACTTCTCTTGGCCAGGAATGCCCTTTTTGCCAATGCTAGTCTCCTTCTGATGTCCTCCTTGCTCCATCCGTCATTCGTTATTTTATTGCCTAGGTAGCAGAATTCCTTAACTTCATCTACTTCGTGACCATCAATTCTGATTTTAAGTTTCTCGCTGTTCTAATTTCTGCTACTTCTGAATACTTTGACTTTCTTCGATTTACTCTCAATCCATACTCTGCACTCATTACGCTGTTCATTCCGTTCAGCAGATCATGTAATTCCTCTTCACTTTCACACAGGATAGCAATGTTATCAGCGAATCGTATCATTGATATCCTTACACGCTGAATTTTAAATCTATCAGTTTATCTTTCTTTTATTCCCATCATTGCTTCCTTGGCGTACAGTTTGAATAGTAGGCGCTTTTTAATACGAGCACTTCGTTCTTGGTCGTCCACTCTTATTATTCCCTCCTAGCTGTTGTACATACTGTACATGACCTGTCTCTCCCTATAGATTACACCTACTTGTTTCAAAATTTCGAACATCTTGCACCATTTTACATTGTCGAACGCTTTTTCCAGGTCGACAAATCCTATGAACGTGTCTTGTTTTTCCTTTAGTCTTGCTTCCATTATTAACCGCAACGTCAGAATTGCCTCTCTCGTGCCTTTACTTTTCCTAACGCCAGACTGATCGTCATCTAGCGCATCCTCAATTTTATTTCCCATTCTTCTGTATATTATTCTTGTCAGCAACTTGGATGCATTGTGCGGTAATTCTCGCACTTGTTAGCTCTTGCCGTCTTCGGAATTGTTTGGATGATGCTCTTCCGAAAGTCAGATGGTATGTCACCAGGGTCATACATTCTAAACACCAACGTGAATCGTCCTTTTGTGATCACTTCCGTCTAGCGGTTCTAGGCGCTACAGTCTGGAACCGCGCGACCGCTACGGTCGCAGGTTCGAATCTTGCCTCGGGCATGGATGTGTGTGATGTCCTTAGGTTAGTTAGGTTTAAGTAGTTCTACGTTCTAGGGGACTGATGACCACAGATGTTAAGTCCAATAGTGCTCAGAGCCATTTGACCCATTTTTTTTATCACTTCCCCCCAATGGCCAAATGATTTTAGAAATTCTGATGGAATGTTATCTATCCCTACTGCTTTATTTGACCTTAAGTCCTCCAAAGCTCTGTTAAATTCTATTTCTTCTAAATCGACTCCTGTTTTTCCTTGTATCACATCAGACAAATCTTTCCCTTCATAGAGTCTTTCATTGTCTTCTTTCAACCTATCCGCTATCTCCTCTTCATTTGTGGAATTCCCGTTGCACTCTTCATGTTATCACCCTTGCTTTTAATGTCACCAAAGGTTATTTTGACTTTCCTGTATGCTGAGTTTATCCTTCCGGCAATGATTTCTTTTTCGATGTCTTCACATTTTTCCTGCAGTCATTTCTTCTTAGCTTCTCTGCACTTCCTATTTCTTTCAATCCTCTATCACCAATTAAACCGGAGGTAAGAGCACAGGAAAAGCCCGATTTTATGCGCGGCGTTTTGGAATATATTGGGTGCATTTCCTGTCGCATATGTACCAAGTACCTGTCGTTTCCTGTAGCTTACACGTAATAACCTGAAAATATCTTCCACCATTTTACGTTGTCGGACTCCTGGTTCTTCAAATCTTACGAAGGTGTTTCATTATCAAGGCCAACGTCAGAACTATCTGGTGGCGTTTACCCATACATTAATTACAGCGGTCGCTGCGTTCCCTAAGTTTCTCCATTAGCCGGGGGTGAGGATACTCTGCTGGCGACCGAGTCCAGACTGTGTGACGCGCTGATGACCGCTGGCAGCAAACAGTGTATCTTATCTCTCAGCCGGGCGCCGGGAGCGCTGGAAACACAAACCACGGCCCAGTGTTGATTCGAGCGGCTCTGTTTGTAATCAGGCGAGCATCCCGATATAGACCCGACCGAAATAATTCACTGTGCGCCGATGAGGGACGCGTGTGTATGCCGCCCGAGCCGCACTGCGTTACACATTGACCGTGAGAGATGGCAGGCGAAGCCCGGCTCATCTACAGCGCGCAGATCTGCGAGTCGGCCAGTCTCCAACCGCAGCTGTTACGGTAATGGATTCGTATTCGAGAGGAGCAGGGTTCGAACTCCTACGGAGCCATGCTGATTCCGTTGTTCTCGTAAGTCTACACCGTTCTCTCACATTAACTTGTCCATCTGTCAAAAGCGTGAATAACAATCTCTCTCAGTGCGTAAGTGCAGGAAGAGCATAAGGTTCAGGAAAGTACCGAGAGGGCTGTGGAGCTATGCCGACTCCAGTGCCGCTGCCAGCTGTGCTAGGTTTCACCGTTGAAGATCCATGGTGCGAACAGCCCGTTCAAGATGGTCGCATAGATTTTCGATTGGTTTCAGATCCGGGGGTTTGTGGTGAGGTGAATATGATAAACTCATCCCATCTTGCTAAAGGAAAAAAAAATCTGCATATAGGTGTGGAGACGCATATTTGTGTTGATCCATTGTGCCTTCCAGGATGATGAAATCAGTCAGAAACATTCTCTCCTTCCGGCCTGGACCCTTCCGACGATTGTTGTAGGGCCATAGACTCCACGACAATTATTCCGATGGAGCAAAAAACGTGATTCGTCTGAAAATGCCATCAGTCTTCCAGTTGCGGTACTGGCATGGAAACTCCGGCCTTCATCTGCGATGAAGGTCGGTCAGCATGAACCAGTGCATGGACGAGGCACCTGCTGCAAAGGCTCTTACGCAGCAAGGTTCGCTAGACGGTAGTTGTGGAAACACTGTTGGTATACCGTTGGTTCATCTGGGCCGTCAGTTGGTCAACAGCTGCACGTCTGCTCGGCCATACACATCCCCGCAGCCGTCGTTCACACGTGCCGTCTATGATCCTTGGAGCACCACAGTAGCCTTGGCGCCGTATTTGGATGCCGCTATTTTGCCATCCACGGTGCACTTTAACCACGGTGGCACGCGAACAGTTTAACAACTTACCGTTTCGGAAACGCTTCCACCCTTGTCCCGAAAGTCAATGATCTTCCCCTTTTGGACGTCAGATAAATCGCTCCGTTTCTGATTACCGCAACTTCTGCATTGTCCCTCAGACATCTTTTACACTACTGGCCATTAAAATTGCTACACCAAGAAGAAATGCAGATGATAAACGGGTATTCATTGGACAAATATATTATACTAGAACTCACATGTGATTACATTTTCACGAAATTTGGGTCCATAGATTCTGAAAAATCAGTACCCAGAACAACCACCTCTGGCGGTAATAATGGCCTTGATACGCCTGGGCATTGAGTCAATTAGAGCTTGGATGGCGTGTACAGGTACAGCTGCCCATGCAGCTTCAACACGATACCACAGTTCATCAAGAGTAGTGACTGGCGTATTGTGACGAGCCAGTTGCAAGGCCACTATTGACCAGACGTTGTCAATTGGTGAGAGATCTGGAGAATGGGCTGGCCAGGGCAGCAGTCGAACATTTTCTGTTTCCAGAAAGGCCTGTACAGCACCTGCAACATGCGGTCGCGCATTATCCTGGTGAAATGTAAGGTTTCGAAGGGATCGAATGAAGGGTAGAGCCACGGGTCGTAACGCATCTGAAACATAACATCCACTGTTCAAAGTGCCGTCAATGCGAAAAAGAGGTGACAGAGACGTGTAACCAATGGCACCCCATACCGTCACGCCAGTATGGCGATGACGAGTACACGCTTCCAATGTGCGTTCACCGCGATGTCGCCAAACACGGATGCGACCATCGTGATGCTGTAAACAGAACCTGGATTCATCCGAAAAAATGATGTTTTGCCATTCGTGCACCCAGGTTCGTCGTTGAGTACACCATCGCAGGCGCTCCTGTCTGTGATGCAGTGTCAAGGGTAACCGCAGCCATCATCTCCGAGCTGATGGTCCATGCTGCTGCAAACGTCGTCGAACTGTTCGTGCAGGTGGTTGTTGTCTTGCAAACGTCCCCATCTGTTGACTCAGGGATCGAGACATGGCTGCACGATCAGTTACAGTCATGCGGATAAATTGCCTGTCATCTCGACTACTAGTGATATGAGGACGTTCGGATCCAGCACCCATTGGATCTCGACCAACGCGACCAGCAATGTCTCGATACAATAAACCGTAATCGCTATAGGTTGAAATGTGACCTTTATGGAAGTCGGAAACCTGATGGTACGTATTCCTCCTCCTTACACGAGGCATCACAACAACGTTTCACCAGGTAACGCCCGTCAACTGCTGTTTGTATACGAGCCATCGGTTGGAAACTTTCTTCATGTCAGCACGTTGTAGGTGTCGCCAGTGGCTCCAACCTTGTGTGAATGCTCTGAAAAGCTCATCATTTTCATATCACAGCTTCATCTTCCTGTAAGTTAAAATTCGTGTCGGTAGCACGTCATCTTCGTGGTAACAGTTTTAATGGCCAGTAGTGTATACAGCCTACACTACTTTGCTACCAACTGCCGTCTGTGAGTGGTTATTGCACGTTGTCATCGAACATATGTGCCGGTAACATTAATGTGACTGGACCGTGTTTTAATGCGAACGCTGGTATGTGTACTATAAGTGATCGGATAGGCTCAATCGTACATACTTCAATAGCCACCGTAAGTTGGCATAGCGGAAGATAACTTGTATTGCAGCTATTCATCCCTTTCCTGTCCCACTCACAAATGGAGCCAGGCAAAACGTCTGTAAGAAACCTGGTTTCTCTGATCTTTCCTTGGCTGTCCTTACGCGACTTGTGGGTTGCGGGTAGCGAGATCGTTCTTCAGTCTGTATTAAACGTCGTTTCTATAAACTTCGTCAATAGCGTTTCACAAAAAGAAAATTTTCATCCCTCCAGGGATTACATTTGAGGTTTAGGGAGCATTTCGATAATACTTGTTGATGGAACCTACCGCTTCGTAGCACGCTTCCCAATTGCCTCTTTGTCTTCCTGTCATGGATCCCAGACATTCGAACAGTACTCAAGGCAATTCACTTGGCAGACTGCTCTTCGCTGGTAGAATACTAGAAAACGTAATATCTACAAACGAGATTGCTTACAAAACACTCGTGCGACCCATCATCCCACCGTAGAATATAACACAGTACACTGAACGCGTGGAAATAAGAGCAGCACGAATGTTTGAGCCACTGGAGAGTGTTACGGTGATTCTATTTAAAACAAAAAAAGAAAGAAAGAAAAGTAAAGAAAGCCTGAACTGTCAGACGATTGCTGATAGATCTGTCCCGCGAAAGTGGTAACTGGTGAGAGAGAACAAAATATTTCACAATTACACACGAAAAACACAAAATTTTCGATGTTGTTCAATACTAATTTATTTGGTTAACCGCTTTTCGGTTTGTAAGGTTATCATCAGACTGCATTTGATTACTGACGTCTGTGAGAAAATACGATACTGGTGAACATATTACACTTGAAGACTGAGGCGCAAGCACAGAGTAAATCTCATCTTTGACAGTGCAATGGTAACATAATTGAAAATGTCAAACGGTAAGTAAATATGAAGAGAACGAAACGGGAAGACATTGTCACTAAACATTAAAAGTTTTTCCTGTTAAAAAAATTGTTTCCACCTAAATTATTTAACGAAGCAACAAAAAGAAATGTGTTTGAAATCTTAAGGGACTTAACTGCTAAGGTCATCAATCTCGAAGCTTACACACTACTTAACCTAAATTATCCCCAGGACAAACACACACACCCATGCCCGAGGGAGGACTCGAACTTCCTCTGGGACCAGCCGCACAGTCCATGAGTGCAGCTCCTAGACCACTCAGCTAATCCCCCGCGGTGAGGCAACATGTTTCTAGGTATAAAACTCATCTTCATAATACAAAAACATTCAACAAAAGTACGCCTAGATATGGCAGTTGTTTTGTAGAGTACCGCCACGTGCTCTGCAGAAAAACGAAGATATGCTAATTAGGGGGAATATTCACTTTGTATGTTTGTCTGTTATTCCTACAAGTTCTTGTAAATAATCACTTACTTTGTTCATATCAAATGCCTGTCTTCTTGAGGTATGATCGGTTACCATCATTGCTACGGCTCCTTGGAACAAACCACTGTTCAGTGACATCGGCATGTATACCTGAACCACTGTTGCTGGCATTTGTTTGCAGCCGATTCTGATTAGAGCAAACCTATCACTGAACTGTTCAGTCTCACGCTACCTTCCGTCCTACCACAGATTTCCAGCTTCCTCCCAAGTTCAAACATCCAGCAATCTGTTTATATTTGTAATATTACTGCCATTGTGTGACGTTACTGTCACATTTCACTATGCAATATTAATTCACTTTCTGTCGCTATTTCAAGGTTGTGTTAGTGAGGACACTGCAGTAGTATGTTTGGGTTAGCGACCTCCCGCTTGCCACACTGGTGTGGTGTGACACTGGGTAAGTCTCCGCGGCTTTTTTTGTCGGCAGGAAGTGGTCTATGATACTCGTCAGGTCAAGAGGGTCTCCTCTGAGGATACAGACAGATTCGTGGAAGCCGGGAAGCGACCCGTTCCGCCGCTGTTGAATGTCGAGCGGTAGCCTGCACCCCCTGTGGTCAGTGAACAGACGCCACGGCACTGTCTGAGCAGCGTAGGAGAATCAATTGCATTCACTCTAAAAATATGGTTCAGCCAATAGTACTGCATTGTTCTGGTGCATAAGCCCGTCTTTTCATAGAGATGCATTAGTCCCAATCAGTTTCGTATTTAAAAATGTACGTCTTGTACACAAAGGAGGTACGTTACGTGTGTTTCTTCTGCAATTTCTCACCCATCACATTGGCAGCAGCATGGATACGTCACCCCTTGTAGGGTTCTTTGAAAGTAGGGGCATGAGGGCTGTGAACGGAGATTCTAGGCATTCTGCTCTGGGCTGGGCTACTGCAGAACAGGGGTCATCGGTGGCCGATGCATGGTGCTGATCAGCGCACACTAGCTGCTAAGGGAAACGTTAATGTCGCACTTGTAGTACAACAATCCAATTCTCTGCAGCTCGGTACATAGCTACTCTACCACGCAACTTGAGTTGGTTGATCTTGTTATAATTTGTATCCTCATGCTGTAACGTTACCTTTGATTTTACGAGCTGTCCAGATAAGCAGCAGGTGTCAGCGTCATTTTGTAATTTGATATATATTGTATGGAACTTGGCTCTCTGTTAATCTGATTGCGGTTTATGTGAAATATTGGAAAAAATAAGTGCTATGATATTGTAGTGCCTGTGTTGTTCAGAAGTATGATGTCAGAGTTCCTTGAAAAAAAAAAAAACTTTATTTATTTATAGACACAATCACATGTTTATGACAGTCATAACCGGTTTCGGCCATACAATGACCATATTCAAATATACAAATTTGTATATTTTAGACTTTTGGAAAAATTATCTTATAGAGGATTCGCGCATCTAGCGCAAAGACGGTGAACAAAATCTAACAAATTTTTGTATCTATATAAGACCGGTGTTTTACATTTTATAGCTAGTTTGGTAACGCATGAACGTGTGTTTAGTGTATGCCGCCTATGGATATGAACTATGTGTATTTCGCATAAATTTAGTTAGATTACTAATAATCGTGGTTAAATATTACACTTATTTTTTAGGTTTTAATATAAATTTTCCTTTGTATTGTTTTAGCATCTGAAGATGGTCATTGTATGGCCGAAACCGGTTATGACTGTCATTAACATTTGATTGTGTCTACAAATAAAGAAAAAAATGTGTTCAAGAGAATCAGTCTTGCACTCCCCAGACAAATGTCGCTTTTTCCAAAGTCAGAGTTCCTTCGTAGTGTATTTATCCGCCGACACCGGGCAAGCGACTTTCAATTAAAATGCCGCGTACGGGAATATACGTCACGGATTTACGAGTACAGCTTGTAGAAGCATTGTTAACGACATATGGAAGTTTGGATCTGGCTGTGAGTTGCGTTCAGTTAGCCTAATCGTAAAGGCGACCGCTCGCGATATGCGGGAGATCTGTTTCGAGTCCCGATTCGGCACAAATTTTCACTGTCGTCACACTGTTATACAGTTCATAGTTATCAATATTCGCAGCTGCGAACACATTTCATCAAACAAATAAGTGTTAATCTCAGTCCTGACCTGATTTCAAGATCGTTTAACTTGTCCTGCATCTTGTCGCGGTTAGGCGACCTACAAAAATTAAATATAGCCTGTTGTATACCTAATTGCTTCAACTTCGATATGTTGGCGTTGTCCTTGAGCACAGAGGCCAAATACAAGGATATTTTATTCATTATTTTGCGACAACACGAGATTTGCATTCTCTCGTCTCACAATGGTACGATTTAGTTTTATTTGTTATCCTGTGACAAAAACGAGCTTTGCACTCGCTCGTCCTGTATTATTACAAGTGGTTTTACTGAAAAGAAGACTAGAATTTTCGGTTTTAAATCCATTTGGCTGAGGATTGGAATGTTTGTACCGCTTGCCTCTGATCTCCGGCTGTATGATGCGACAAGAAGAAAACAACAATAAAAGAAACAGCAAGAAGCTGACAACTTCCTCCGTTCGGCCGGCTCTTCCTGCTCATCGGTTACGTCTGGGTTAATGTAAGCACGTTGGCACGGCAGTCTGGGCAGATGGACTGCCTCAGTAGTCCCCGTTTTGCAAGTGAAACGCTCCGTGTATAACGAGGTCTCGGTGGCGATATCTGTCTGCGCACCTTTCCCACATTATGAATCTCGCAGCTCATTACAGTAAATCATTACAGGCATTAAGGCCGACCTCAGCAGCCGCGGAGAGAAGAAAAAGTAAGCGGAGGAACTCCTCAGTCATGCCGAGTGCTCGTTAAGGCGTGAACGTGAACGTTGGGTCCCCGCGAGGCACCTGTTGGACGAGCTTCCCGGATCGGGACGCAGCGTCCAACGTCGCTCCTCGGACGGCGCGTGAGTCGTTAAATACCGCGGAGGAGTGATCTGGCAGTGGTGCTCGGGTCTGTGCGGTATTAGTGGCCGCCATGCGAGCCTTTAGGACGGCGTCAGGTGGCCATTACCGGGGCCGGAGTAACGGCCTTGTTACAGCGTCACGCGCCATGACCGCAGCCACCCAGCGCCGTTCGTCATCCGCTGCAATGCCTGCTCGCTCGCTCTCTGCAGATATCGTAAGCACTCTCGAGGCTCTGGGAGACACACCAGTCATTGCCAGCAGCAGCTAGCCTTGGGAGTATCACGTTCGAGACTTTATGCAGAAAATGAATACTGCTGCAGGCTTCAGTCCGAAGACTGGTTTGACGCAGCTCTCCGCGCTATAATAGTTTATCCTGAGCAAGTCTCTCCATCTCGGCGTAACTGCTGTAACCTACATCCATTTGGAACTGCATAGTGTAATCAGGACGGTCTCCCTCTATAATTTCTACCCCACACTTCCTTTAGTTACCACACCGGTGTTTCCCTAATGCTTCAGGGTGCGTCTTGTCAACCGCTCCCAATTTGTCTAGGTATGCCACAAATTTCCTTTTGTCCATATTGGATTCAGTATCTACATCTACATGATTCCTCTGCATTTCACATTTGTATGGCCGGCCGTTGTAGCCGAGCGGTTCTAGGCGCTTCAGTCCGGAACCGCGCTGCTGCTACGGTCGCAGGTTCGAATCCTGCCTCGGGCATGGATGTGTGTGATGTCCTTAGGTTAGTTAGGTTTAAGTAGTTCTAAGTCTATGGGACTGATGACCTCAGATGTTAAGTTCCATAGTGCTCAGAGCCATTTGAACCATTTGAACAATTGTATGTTTAGCAGTGTGTTCATCGAACCGCCTTCATGCTATTAATCTATAGTTCTATTCTTGAACAGCGCACGGGAAAAGTTCTGATTTATCTTATTTTATTATGATGGTCATTTCTTCCTGTGTAGGTGCGAGCCAACAAAATATGTTCGTATTCAGAGGAGAAAGTTTGAAATTTCATGAAGAGATCGTGCCGCAACGAAAAATGCCGTATTTCAATGATTGACTCCTCAGTCTCTGTGGAACTCTCTCCGCTATTTCGCGATAAATATAAAACGATGTGCCCTTCTTTGAACTTCTCCGATGTCCTCCATCAGTCCTACCTGATGCGGATCCCACAGCTCGCAGCAGTACTCCGAAGAGGTGGACAAGCTTAGTGTAGGCAGTCTATTAGTAGCCTTGTTACATTTTCGGTGTTCTGCCAGTAGATCGCAGTGTTTGGTGCCCCAACCCAAAAACATTATCTGTGTAACCGTTCCAATTTAAGTCGTTCCTAATTGTAATCCTTGAGTACTTAGTTGAATTCACAGCCTATAGATTTGTGTGATTTATCGCGTATGTGTGTAGCGGAATCCTTTTATTACTCATGTAGATGACTTCATCCGTTTCGTTATATAGATTACTATCCTCATTATTTATTCGATCCACCCATTTCACTACCTGCAACTGTCGCCGTATTGAGCGCCTCACAAAGTACTTCTTAACAGTTGCATTTATATTCGCTGTTAAGTTTCCTCTTTTTCACAAATACATTCCTTTATATTGCTAGTATGTACTTCATATCTTATAACTCCTCCAGTTCGGGCATCATAAGTTAATCTGCTGCCAAAAACGCAAAACGCATCTTTTACTTTCAGTGTCTGGTCTGCTGAATTAATTCCCCCATCACTGCCTGATTACTATATTCCATTACCTTTATTTTACTTTTGTTGATTTCTTCTTACAACGCCATTTCAAGACTCTACTGCTTCCACGCACCACTTATTCCTCTGCCATGTCAGAGAAAATTGCAATGTCATCGGCAGACCTCGAAGTTTTTGTTTCTTCTACCTTAACTTTAATTTCCTATCCAATTTTTTCCTGGTTTCGTTTGATGCCTTTAACATCAGCTATACCTTACAGACCTGTCTCGCTCCTTTCTCAACCAATGTTTCCATTTCCCATTTTTTTTTTTTACTTTCTTTGACTTGGTTTCTGAACAAGTTGTAAATAACGTTTGCATTTCATATCTGTACGGTCAGAACGCAAACGAGTGTAGCTCAGTATGTCAAAGTTCCAAGCTCTGGCCCTTGACGAACCAATCGATCCCGACCGACCGCCACTTCATCCTCTGTCAATTACGTCATCGGATGCAGGAAGGACGGGCTTATGGTCAACACAGAGCTCCCGCAATCGTTGCCAGGAATCTTGACCATGGAACCGCTACTAATAGGTCTACTAGCTCCTCAGTTGGCTTCACAAGGCTGAGAGCATCCCATAACCAGTACTCCCATCAAGGCAAAATCCCTGGCAGTAACGGGAGTCTAGCCCAGGTCCTTAACATGGCCATCAGCCCCACCAACCTCTTAGCTGTCGAGGTGGACAGCATTGTTAAAAGCTTTCTCTAAGTCTACAAATGCTATAAATATGTGATCTTCCTTTTTTCTAGAATTCAAACTCATCCAAGATTGCCCTCTACCAATTTTTCATTCTTCTATAAATAATTCGTGTCAGTATATCGGCACCTCCCATCTTTGTAATAGAAATTATGCTGTTATCTTTACCGTAAGAGTAATCTCCACTGTCCTGACTCTGAAACACGATGGCTTGCTTATCTTGCATATTTGCACTCTACTGTCTCGTATGGTGTTACTCGGGTGTTTATAAAGTGCTCACGGAGGTTCAGTGTGGGTTTTAGTTATCATCTTTCAGCAAAACTTGGTATGTTTACTAATGCGTTAATGTGAAAGTGATTTACACTGGAAAAACATTAGTGCCAACTTTGGCAATCAGTTGCAAATCTTACGCTTTACAGCATCTTGTCGACATCACTGGTGCTCATATTGAAAAACTGCAGCGATTAATAATGAAATGAACATTAGGCCTTTCTCACTCGTTCCTAATCCACTACGTATGAAAATATTTCTATACGTCTTTCTTGCATTCACAGCGCCAGATTTGCACGTGGTAGCCAAAATTGGAACTAATGTTTTTCAGCCTAAATTGGTTCCGCATTAACGCATTAGAATATCTACCAAGTTTCGCTGCCATACGGTAATTACAGCCCACACTGCACCTCTGGGAGAAGGTGCACTTCAGTTATTGTCAGCCTGTGTTTTGGAGCTCCTGTGTGCATTGTCAAGAATGATCTTAGTCCAGAAGAGGATGGTCTCACTGAACAGCAGGTGGCAAGTCGAGGACTTCATACAGGCTGTTCTCCAGGTGTATCGACATTCTGGTTTTGCAATCTGTGTACAAGCATGCCATTGTGGGATGCCTTGTTCACAACTCTGATTCATACAGAGAACACTAGATGGAGAAACAATAACCACTTGCATAACACTTCCTTTAAGTATTCAGAAGATTTCACTTTCGGTAGGCTTCCACCAGAACTGAAAATAAAGGAATGATAAATCTTAGATATTTAAATGCACTTGAAAGATTTGTTTATTGTAAACCCCTATTCTGTGAAAGATTTCCTCGCAGTAGTTCACAATCTTTCTCTATAGCGCGTTATTTATCTGCAACCTCTCTCATAATTTTCTCGTGTTTTATTAATAATTAAATTCCCTTTTGTTAACAAATTTCGCAAGCAGTATTCTGTAAAGGGTGTACTAACTCGCTCCATGAACAAGAAGCTTTGCTCCGCATGATACCACGGAGATTGATAAAGAAATAAAAATAAACAAATCTCCCCCCCCCCCCCTCTCTCTCTGTCCCTCCTTTTCTCTCTCTCTCTCTCTCTCTCTCTCACTCTCTCTCTCTCTCTCTCTCTCTCTCTCTCTCTCTCTCTCTCATGGCGTTTCAGAGTTTTTGTGCGAGTTTTCTTGATTTTCAAAGTTTATTGTTAGCTTTGTGGATGCATGCTAGTATGAAGCCATTATTCGGACATTAAAAACTGTTAAACATCTTATAAGCAAACTTCTTTATCTTCCCTCCTTTGGTTGTTGCTCACATCCTTCCATCATCCACGATATGAACTTCGATAACTTCCTTCCTCTCTAGGCTTGTGGCAGCTAGATCGTTGGTGCATTGCTTTAACGAAGCGTTTCGCCCTTGTAGGGCATCATCAGATTATCATGGATTGAGACACATTCCTAGAACTGTTATGTTGTGGAATGAGCATACATCTAGATTAAGTCCACCGGGGCACGTTCTCCGATACAGTCACGACGGCAGGTGTGGTGGTGCAGCGATAAAACCACACTTACAGAACTGTATACATCTTGCTTCACTAAACATAGTATGATGAAAATCACCCAGCATAGTAGAAAATATCGAACATGTATACACTGGATCTCAGTGCATGATAATCCACCAGAAAATTTGGCCGCAGTTTTCCAGAAAATGCTTCACAGCCCTACCAAATCAAAAAAATGGAAATGAGCATATAGCTTCGTTGGCCGGGAGGCCCCTATTCAGGGAAGTTCGGCCGCCAAGTGAGAGTCTTATTTCATTCGACGGCACAATGGGCGACTTCCGCCCCGGTGATGAGGATGAAAGGATGATGGGGACAACACAGCGCCCAGTCCACGAGCGGAGAAAGTCTCCAACCCGGACGGGAATCGAACCCGGGCCCTCGTGCATGGGAGGCGAGCACGTTACCACCCAACTAAGCAGGTGGACCCTACCAAATCAAGTCAACGCCTGTCGCAAGAGACCGGAATATCACGTTGGTCGTGCGGATGAATACCCCACCTGGACCGACACATGCACCCCTTTCGAGTATCTGAGTTACAACGAGCAGATGTTCATCAGCGCCTCTAGTTTTGTGAGATAACAATGAATGGCTTGGACATGGATCCGTTATTTATGTCTGATGAAGCATGATTTCCGAGTGATTGTGTCAGCTCACAAAATCATAGGTTTTGGGCAGCGAAAAATCCGCATATATTCCACGAAACACCATTTCATGATCAAAAGGTTGGCTTTGGTGTGAAGTGTCTGCACGCTGCATTATTAGTCCCATCCTCTTTGATAAGACGCCGACTTCGGGGCGTTACGTTGGCAACAGTTTGAAAGTATTTGTGGTAGCATTCGCGGAGGAGGGAAAGACCAACAGTTACTTTCAACAGGATGGAGAACATTTGCGCAATCTTCACCCCTGACAGATTTGTTAGCAGATGACAGTTTGATAGCCGCCCTAGCTGGCCACTCACGTCACCCAGTCTCTCAGTGTGCGGTTACTTTATGTGGGCAGATCCCATGTCTAAGGTGTAACGCAACAATCCTCAGAGTCTTAAAGAATTGCAGCAGAGCACTACGCATTAGACGGCAGCTTAGACAGTCCATCTTCCATCCGCCTCCAGCAACTGGCTGACCAGGGCCTAAAAGTGCCAAGACATGAATGGTGGTCACTTTCAACATCTCGTATAGTCAGATTAGTACCTACAGTGTTTCTATGTGAACCGTGGATTTACTTTCAAAACCTTTTCTTAAGAATTTTACTTTATTTACTAGCGATTCATCAAGAACATTAACACATTTAATCACACTATGCGAGCGTGGGAGTAGTTGCCAATGCTAACTTGAATAAACAAATTAAATTTTTTTAATAAATGATAATTTTATTCCTAAAACCCCCTTTTTTAAAAAACTTTTAAAATTATAATCAGAGAGCACCCTGTAAATATCAAGTTACAATTTATTTTATTTTATATAAAAAATTTATATAAATATATAGTATGAGCTTTCAGGCTGAGAACCTTGCGGCTCCCTTTTAACACGGCCGTAGTCACGACCGCTCACAACCACCTCTGAAAGACTACACTGGTGCAAATCTGCAACACGCCAGATTACCTTAAACTAAAAATTTTACCATCTCACACAAGCGCATAAGCTATGCACCCCGTAAGAGGGATGGAAATGGTACAAAACACTCACACTAAAATTATTTGCCACCGAAAGTGCAACTTGTTTTTAAAAGAACTCTAACGGTGGAAGGGTGGCAACTTTATAAACTAAAATGACCATTTAAATAAAATCCATGAAATGCAGTTTTACATAAAATGTACCAACATGCTCCACATTACACATATACCACCTCGCAAAATGACAGGCAAGATTAAAAACATATTTCAGGAATTCGGCCTTTACACCTTAAGTAATAAATTCGTTAACACCGATTCCGACAGACATGACAGAGGCAGCTATTAACGTACGGCAGACACACAGACAGACAGACACTAACTGCCTAATAAATGCGGACGAGAGACAAACGAACAAGCTGGGGACGAGAGGCTGACCAAGAAAACAAGCAGAATTTAAGATGTAACTGAAACAACATATCACTAATCACTTAACTTCTAATAAACTGTGATGTCTGGCGAAGACCTGCCGCAGCATCCCCAAAACGCTCTCCCGAACCGTTCGCTGCCAGCCGCTTAAACGGACTCAGGAAGGCGCGCCTATCTCCCGTCTCACGGTGTCGCAGCTCGCACCGGCCAAACCGACCTCGCGGGTTGACTCCTGTTGCTCTCGTGTCGTCCGCGAAGCCACTACCCCTCGCTATCCGGCGCGGCCCACTGGACTCACTTGGCGACCTCACATGCGCCGACGCTCAAGACGGACAAGTCATCTTGTGTCCCAGTGCGCGACCGACCAACCGATCGATCCAAAAGCCAGTGACCATTGCCTGAGAAAACTCGAGCAAACTGGCGGTCTAACGGACAGCCTCAGATGCAGGAACTAAGCCCCAACCGCGCGACCACTCGCTGAGATCTATTACTGGCGGAGAGGATAGACTCTGATTTTATCGGGTTTAAAGGTTGAGCCGAACGACAGACACTGACTGCCTAACAAGCACGGACGAGAGACAGACTAGCGAGCTGGGGACGAGAGACTGACACAGGCTGACCGCACTGGCGACCTCATAGCGCCCCCGAAACCCACGTGAACAGGCAGCTTCTCCCCTTTCCCTCCAGAGAGAGACACCAAAGCTGCGATTGCCACAGCGGCGCGACCGCCAGAAACGGAAGGCGACCGCTTTACACTACGCGCTGCGGCGCGCTCTTCAAAACAGCAAATACACTCCTGGAAATGGAAAAAAGAACAAATTGACACCGGTGTGTCAGACCCACCATACTTGCTCCGGACACTGCGAGAGGGCTGTACAAGCAATGATCACACGCACGGCACAGCGGACACACCAGGAACCGCGATGTTGGCCGTCGAATGGCGCTAGCTGCGCAGCATTTGTGCACCGCCGCCGTCAGTGTCAGCCAGTTTTCCGTGGCAAACGGAGCTCCATAGCAGTCTTTAACACTGGTAGCATGAGGCGACAGCGTGGACGTGAACCGTATGTGCAGTTGACGGACTTTGAGCGAGGGCGTATAGTGGGCATGCGGGAGGCTGGGTGGACGTACCGCCGAATTGCTCAACACGTGTGGCGTGAGGTCTCCACAGACCATCGATGTTGTCGCCAGTGGTCGGCGGAAGCTGCACGTGCCCGTCGACCTGGGACCGGACCGCAGCGACGCACGGATGCACGCCAAGACCGTAGGATCCTACGCAGTGCCGTAGGGGACCGCACCGCCACTTGCCAGCAAATTAGGGACACTGTTGCTCCTGGGGTATCGGCGAGGACCATTCGCAACCGTCTCCATGAAGCTGGGCTACGGTCCCGCACACCGTTAGGCCGTCTTCCGCTCACGCCCCAACATCGTGCAGCCCGCCTCCAGTGGTGTCGCGACAGGCGTGAATGGAGGGACGAATGGAGACGTGTCGTCTTCAGCGATGAGAGTCGCTTCTGCCTTGGTGCCAATGATGGTCGTATGCGTGTTTGGCGCCGTTCAGCTGAGCGCCACAATCAGGACTGCATACGACCGAGGCACACAGGGCCAACACCCGGCATCATGGTGTGGAGAGCGATCTCCTACACTGGCCGTACACCTCTGGTGATCGTCGAGGGGACACTGAATAGTGCACGGTACATCCAAACCGTCATCGAACCCATCGTTCTACCATTCCTAGACCGGCAAGGGAACTTGCTGTTCCAACAGGACAATGCACGTCCGCATGTATCCCGTGCCACCCAACGTGCTCTAGAAGGTGTAAGTCAACTACCCTGGCCAGCAAGATCTCCGGATCTGTCCCCCACTGAGCATGTTTGGGACTGGATGAAGCGTCGTCTCACGCGGTCTGCACGTCCAGCACGAACGCTGGTCCAACTGAGGCGCCAGGTGGAAATGGCATGGCAAGCCGTTCCACAGGACTACATCCAGCATCTCTACGATCGTCTCCATGGGAGAATAGCAGCCTGCATTGCTTCGAAAGGTGAATATACACTGTACTAGTGCCGACATTGTGCATGCTCTGTTGCCTGTGTCTCTGTGCCTGTGGTTCTGTCAGTGTGATCATGTGATGTATCTAACCCCAGGAATGTGTCAATAAAGTTTCCCCTTCCTGGGACAATGAATTCACGGTGTTCTTATTTCAATTTCCAGGAGTGTATTACCACGGCTCACTTTGTACCGTGGAACTCTGTTCTCTGGGCCATTTTATTTGCCCCACCCTGCAGGACAGTCGAGAAATGATACGGGGCCTATGATAAACGTTTCCTTCTGTAATGTCTCGCTCGCTATGTACAGCCTGGAACATAAGACTATCGGCCAAGTTCTCACGATATCGTGAAAGCCGAGAGTAGGATGATTTGTTATTGCTCATCGAAGGCTGGAGATGGGCACTGGCGAGGTAACGAAAGTCATAAGGGAATCGGGAGCCCGTCGAAGTGGCGGTGGCGAGGCCCGAGCACCTGTGGCCAGGCAACAAAGAGCGCTTTGTGGCTGCGCGGCCCTCCAGCCGGCGGCGGGTGCTCCAGCGCTGGCTGGTAGCCTGGCTGGCTCAGCTGCGGTCGCCGGCGCGTCGATGCAGATTACCGCCGTGGGCCCTCGAGGGCGCTAATCCCCGCCGTCCACCGCCACAGTGGCGCCGCCGGTGTCGGCCGCCGCATATGCCGGCTGCGGCACCGAGCCGGCGAAAACTAGAAGCTCACATCACGACGACGCGCTTCGCCGTCGGGACTGATTTTAGGTGACTGAAATTATTTCAGTCAGCACGTGTCTCAGTGTGTGTGAAAATTCCTTAATTGATCACGCCTTACACGCAACTGCCGCTGTAGTGTGTTACGTGAGATGTGGATATAACTATTTGTTCATGAAACTGAGTGGGTTACATCTGTTACACACTGAAGCGCCAAAGAAACTGGTATAGGCCTGCATATTCGAATTTTTTTTTTTTAGATTATTTATTTTATGGCCTTCACTGGACCACTCTAGTCAAAAATATGAAGCTGTAAACAAGTTGTTACACAGGAATACAATTTAGCTCAACAGTGACTAAATATGATATTTAGGTAATATAATTATTTGAGTCTATTCTTATATGAAAGGTGTTTTGCTCTTCTGTCTGCCCAATATTTCTTCATTCTTTCGGATATTTTCTTTCTTTCTTCATCTGAGACCACTCATCCTGTACTCCTTTTGTTGATTTTCATTTGTAGTCTGGTTTGCAGGTCTTGCAGTATTATGGTTTACTCTGTCTTGTTTTTTAGGTCATCTAGTATAATTTGGAGTTCTTTTATACCTTCCTTAATTTCTGCGATCCATTTAATGTCGCTCTTGCTATTTTTTTGTATTATATTTTACTAGTTCTGTTTTCTGGAGTTCTCATCAGATGTCCAAAGATTGAGATGCGTGCTCATGACTGGTTCTATTTTCTTATATACTGTTTAATTTGATGCCATTCTCCAATGTCTATTTATTTTATACTGTTTCTTTCTACACGTCCTAATTATTCTTTGATCACTGGAAAAATGTTGTCGATCGAACTAGTCTCGTTTCAAACTGTGTCGTGCGGATGGATGTGTACGGGTATGGAGACACTGGCATAAATCCATGAACCGTGCTTGTCAGCAGGGGACTGTTCAAGCTGGTGGAGGCTCTGTAATGGTGTAGGGCGTGTGCAGTTTGAGTGAAATGGAACCCCCAATACCTCTAGATACGACTCTGGCAAGTGACGTACGTAAGCATCCTGTCTGATCACGTGCATCTGTTCATCTCCATTGTGCATTCCGACGGACTTGGGCATTTCCAGCAGGACAATGCGACACCCCACACGTCCATAATTGCTACATAGTGGCACCAGGAACAATCTCCTGAGTTTAAACACTTTCGCTGGCCACCAAACTCCCCAGACATGAATATTATAGAGCATTTCTGGGATGCTTTGCAACGTGCTGTTCAGAAGAGATCTTCACCCCCTCTTACTCTTACGGATTTATGGACAGCCGTGCAGGATTCAGCACTTCTTCAGACATTAGTAGTCCATGTTCCCTGTGCTCGCGGGTATCCTACACAATATTAGGCAGATGTACCAGTTTCTTTGGCTGTTGAGAGTATGTTTACACATTTAGACTAGGCAAATCTTGAATGTATCCGTAGAGTGCTGTTGTTGCGGTTTTCTGTCCGAAGACTAATTTGATACAGCTCTCCATGCCACGCTATCCTGTGCAAGACTCTCATCTCTGAGTAACCACTGCAACCCACATCCTTCTGAACCTGCTTGCTGTATTCATCTCTTTGTCTCCTTCTACGATTTTTACCCCCATACTCCCCTCCAATACTAAATTGATGATCCCGTGATGTCTCAGAGTATGTCCTACTAACCGATTACTTCTACTAGCCAGGTTGAGTCACAAACTTCTTTTCTCCCCAATTCTGTTCAGTACCTCCACAATAGTTACATTATCTACTCATCTGATCTCCAGTATTCTTCTGTAACATCACATTCCTAAAGCTTCTTTTGTCTTCTTTTCTAAACTGTTTATCACCCATGTTCATCTTCCATACATGGCTGCACTCCATATAAAAACTTTCAGAATAGACTTCCTCAGACTTAAATCTATACTCGATGTTAAGAAATTCCTCTTCTTCTGAAAAGCTTTTCTTGACGTTGCAGTCTTCATTTTATGTCCTCTCCACTTCGGCCATCATCATTTATTTTGCTGACCAAAATAACAGAACTCACCTACTACTTTCAGTCAGTGTCTTATTTCTTAATCTAATTCCCACAGCATCACCTCATTCAATTCGACTACATTCCACTATTTTCGTTTTGCTTTTGTTGATGCTCATCTTATATCATCCTTTCATGACAGTGTCCATTCCGTTTCTTCCAAGTCGTTGGCTATCTCTGACAAAATTACAATGTCATCAGAAAGCCTTTATTGCTTGCTCAGTGTACAGGTTGAATAACATTTGAGGTAGGCTACAAGTCAGTCTCCCTCTCTTCTCAGTGGTTCCCCGTCGTGCATTTGAGGTAGGCTACAAGTCAGTCTCCCTCTCTTCTCAACCACTGCTTCCCCGTCGTGCATTCAACTCTACAACTGCCATCTGGTTTCTGTACAAGTTGTAAATAGCCATTCCCTCTC
This sequence comes from Schistocerca gregaria, assembly GCF_023897955.1. Lineage (NCBI taxonomy): Eukaryota > Metazoa > Arthropoda > Insecta > Orthoptera > Acrididae > Schistocerca > Schistocerca gregaria. The sequence goes on from NC_064921.1 coordinate 305,569,609, forward strand.
TATATTTTACCTCTCAGAACTACTCTCAGAATTTCAGAGTGAGTCAGCATTGTCGGAAGCTTTCTCTAGGTCTACAGATGCTATAAACATAGGTTTGCCTTTCTTTACTCTATCTTCTATGAGCGGTCGTAGAGCGAGTATTGATTCGCGTTTTCCTATATTTCTCCGGAGTTCACACTGATGTTCCCCGCGGTAGCCTTCTGCCAGTTTCTCCGTTCTTCTGTAAAGTATGTCCCACAAAAGTTGCTGTACGATGGAAGTATTACATATATGAATGCCTTTTTTCGCACTTGCGCCTATCAGTATAAGTAAGACATCACTTCTAAGCATTTTGTTTCCCGTCACTGCAACTCTGATTGTAATTATAATACTCGCAAGCTGCTGTTAGACGGCAAGTACAGAACATGGGTTATGACTGTTACTTGTACTTACCGTAGCAGATGACTCGCAGCTTATTAATTGGAAGATACTAATCACTATAAAATTTTTCGAACGTCTATGAACATCCTTGGCTCTATCAGTAATCAGAGATTAACTGCAGTCGCCTCTGTGTGTTAAAGACGATTAGCGTTTTAACGTGAGTGAGGGTACTACCTATCATTGTTTTCATGCAATTGATGATGTAATTTATGTTAGATGATATAACAGGTAACTCAGTACCATTTACGGTTTACTATAGTCGACATATTCGTGTCCTGAGAGTCAGCAACTGTACTCATATTTAAGATAATTCTTATTTATTGTTTAGTCTCAGTTGCGAATTTTTAATTAGACTACATGCTTCGATCACTCAGGATCTTCTTCAGATGTGAGTAGTTGCGTTTGAAACCAGTCTTGTGTAAAACCTACATCTCAGAGCACCGCAGCTGAGATTGAACGATAAATAAGAATTACCTTGAATTTACGTTTTTATAAATGGATTTCGTAATGAATCACATCACTGTCATTTGGTATACCTTTATTTTCAGAGATAATTCATGGTTTTATCACACCACGATACTGATTTTATATTTCGCCTAAAATGACGCTGCGAATATTTTTGTGTGAGAACGTGTCTTCCATTACTTGAGTTGTTGTTACCATTTACATCAGTTAACAGATTCGTGACAGTTTAAGCCTCTAATGTTACTTATTTATTGTTTTATTTGGTACATATGAACCTCATGATGCCAGACGACTGAAACTGTTTGTAAAAATAAAGTATTTTGGTTCAAATGGCTCTGAGCACTATGGGACTTAACATCTGTGGTCATGAGTCCCCTAGAACTTAGAACTACTTAAACCTAACTAACCTAAGGACATCACACACATCCATGCCCGAGGCAGGATTCGAACCTGCGACCGTAGCAGTCGCACGGTTCCGGACTGAGCGCCTAGAACCGCTAGACCACCGCGGCCGGCAATAAAGTATTTTACCAGAAACTCGAGGCGTTAGTACGACATTTTCCAAGTTCAGTCAACGTCGGGACTGATTCTGTTTGATTAGAAATGAGAGTACTTTTTATATTTCTTCTTTTGTTGTCTAATTGGTTGTAAGGTACCGCCACGAACTCCTCTTCCTTCCAAACTACTCCTTCCAGAGGAGGACTTGCAACTACGTAAT